>NC_065535.1:4946666-5565000 GCF_932294415.1 Quercus robur
TTAAAAATAATCTTTTAACTTCTCTTATTTAGTTTACTGTGAGATAGAGTTGTTTTACAAAAAATATTAGTGGAAAACAATTTCTAAAAATCAGCCATACTTTTTATGTTGACTAAAAATAGTTTTCATTTTACTCATTTTTTCTAATGCTACCAAACACTGAAAAACACAAAAAATTATCTTTACACGATGTTTTCCATCGAAACAAAAGGAGCGGTAGTAAAAGTTTTACGATTTTCATTGCAGCAACTGATCTCATTGACAGCAAACAAGTCCAAGCCATCATCGGAGCACTAACAATTCAAGAAGCTGCTCTGACATGAGCAAAACCACCAAGAATATCCCTATCATATCCTTAACTTCACCAGCAATAGTACCACCACTAGTACCATTTCAACCACCATTTTTCATTCAAATGGCAAACGATGTCACCCTCCACATGCAGTGTATTGCCGCCATTGTAGGTCACTTTAAGTGGCAAAAGGTGACAACTATTTATGAAAACAACAATGGGGTTTCCTCTGAATCGGCAACATTGACTCTGCTTTTCGATTCACTTCAAGCTGTTGGCTCAAGAATCGAACACCACTCAACTATACCTTCCTTATCTTCAATGTCAGACCCGAAAGCAACTATCGAGGAAGAGCTCAATGAGCTAAGAAGCAAAAACAACAGGGTCTTCATAGTTGTACAATCTTCTATAGAGTTAGCTATTTTGTTTTTTCAGAAGGCAAACCAAATGGGTATGATGAAGAAAGGTTACGTTTGGATTCTTACTGATGAGATTGCAAGCCTTCTTGATTCCCTTGAATCTTCTATCAACTATAACATGCAAGAGTGTTCTTGGCTTCAAAACCAATTTTGTCTTCTACTGAAGCTTTCAAACAGTTTAAAACCAAATTTCGAAATAAGTACGGATCAGAGTACCCTGAAGAAGAGAATGCTAACCCAAGTGTTTTTGCACTTAGAGCCTACCTATGATGCAACTTGGGCTATTGCTCATACCATTAACAAATTAGGAAGTGTTACTTCAGAAAAATTACTAGAAAGTAATTTTGATGCTCTAAGTGGGAAGATAAGTTTCAAGAACGGTACATTGTCACAATTACCAATATTTCGGATCATAAATGTGGTTGGCAAAAGCTACAGAGAGATAGGATTTTGGTCACCAAAATTGAGTTTCTCAGAGAACTTCATCGAACATGATAGCATGGAAGTAAATATTGTTAAATCTAGTGGAATTTTGGGCCCAATGTTTTGGCCAGGTGGATCACTAACAGTTCCAAAGGGATGGGCTAGCAATGATGAGGATAAACCATTGCAATTAGGTGTTCCTGCCAAGGGTGCCTTTAATCAGTTTGTGAGAGTGAGTTATGATCAGGAATTGAATAGAACATTTGTCTCTGGGTTTTCAATTGATGTGTTCAAAGCAACTGTGAAGCGTCTCCCTTATGAATTGCCTTATACTTTTGTTCCATTCTATGGATCATATGATGAAATGGTGCAACAGGTCTATTACAAGGTAGGTTCCTACACCCCTTCCCTCCATTTGCGTACTAATTTTTATTTTGCGTAACAAGTATATATAATAATGGACCTCACAGCTGTGAAACATATTCTCGTGTGAGATAGATATTATATATTCTTATTACACTAAATATCACATGATCTTATAAGATCTCTACATCTCACACAATAAAGTGTAGGACTGACACACTCTTGTTATGAGAAGATGACTCCATAAAATGGGTGTATGAAATATTAATTGTTTCATCCAGACTAATTTCATAATGGTTTAAGTGCAAACAAATCCTATTAATAATGCAATTAACCATTATATTAGACTTCCACTTCTTTTACTGGATAGAAAATGACCACATGGAAATAAATGTTAGGCATGATTCAGTTATTGTGTTATTTGTGTGCACTTAATTTGGTTGACAAATGGGTCCATCGTGTAATTTTAATTGGCACATGAATTTTTTTTGTTGAGATAAATTGGCATTAATGAATTTAAAGGGTCAATTTTATAATATATTGGAGTGTTTGATAATGATTTTTTTTTTTTTTTTTTGCTAGGTGATTTTGCGGGGGCTAGAACTCCCGAGCATAAGGACACAAGGGTGCCTGGGTGCCAATAGGCTACTGAGGCCAATGGCAAGTGTTTGATAATGATTGATACCACGTTTCTTTAAAAAAAAAAAAATTAATACCGCAAAATCCTTTATAATGTCTAACCCTTTAATAAATGAAGAAGACTAAAATGCCCAAAATGTACCATTGTATTTGTGTCCAAACTCTAAAAATAAGAACCACTGTTTCTCTAATCTACAAGTGCCCTTGCTACATTGACGAACACAAACTTATGAAATTATACTACTATTTTATATAATGTTTGATGGTTAAACATCCAGTTCTGAAATTCTGTATTTAATTTTTTTTAATAGGGCTTGGATGCATCAGTTGGTGATATAGAAATAATGTCAGATCGATTTCAATATTGTGAATTCACACAACCTTACGTTGAATCTGGACTTGTGATGGTGGTCACAATCAAACCAGATAATTTGAAAGAGATTTGGTTGTTCACGAAGGCTTTCACGAAAAAAATGTGGCTATTGATGGTGACACTGCACCTGTTCACAGGGTTTGTAGTTTGGTTAATTGAACGCGAAGGTAACCCTGAGTTTGAGGGGTTTGCGGCTATGCTTTGGTTTTCCATCACTGTCCTCTTCTTCATGCAAAGTAAGCCTCCATTAGACTTAATTATAGTTATATACAATGAAATACTAATTTGAAAAATGACATTTATATGTTTACGGTTCACTTGGTTTACTTGCCATGTAAACTTATATGGTAAACACACACAAAATGGCAAATGTTGCATATATTTGCAAAAAATGGTAAAGATTGTAAATTTTTTGTGTGTTTACAATTCTTTTTTTTTTTTTTTTTTTTTTGAGAATCGAAAATGGGGGCCTTTATGGGCTATATTACACTCCCGGGCAGGGCGCTAGATGGCCTCGGACGGGGTAGCCCGATCTCGGGGGCCCGCCTGTACCACTGTGTGGGGAGTTACCTCACTAAGGATGCCCACCAACGAACTCCTGCGGGCAGCGGGATTCGAACCTAGGTGTGGTGCACGAAGCGAACGAACCTTACCCACTCAACCAAGCCCCCGTTGGCTTGTGTGTTTACAATTCAAATACAAAATTTTTTCTTTGAAAAATGTTTAAGTATTCATGTTTGAGTAATGTATGTAACTAATTAAGTAGAAAACTTCTACTATTAGTAATATTTAGAAAAGTGAGTGGTTAAGATAATGTTTTTTGCTTAATAGGATAAGGTGATATCTAGCATTTTGTATCAAAGCTTCACAAAAAATACTCTCTAGCTAAAATGCTAACTCAAAAGCTAGCTCCTATAAGCCAAACTTCTATGACCTTAAGGTTTATTTTTATTTGATACAAGGTTACTAGAGATTCTGATTCTACTAATTTCACTATCACATTCTTTCATGCAAAGCTTTAATTTGGCTCCATTGTATCTAAACAGGAGAACCAATTAAGAGCAATTGGTCTCGTTTAGTGTTGGCACCTTGGTTTTTAGTGATTCTACTTGTGTCAGCCAGTTTCACAGCAAGCCTCACTTCCAGAATGACTGTGTCTCAGTTTGAACCTTCTGTGCTGGACATTGAGACACTTCAGAGAACAAATGCAAAGGTTGGCTGCAATGGAAATTCTTTTATTGTAAGATATTTAACCAATATGTTAAATTTTAAGCCAGAGAATATTGTGAAAGTCAAGTCCATGGTCGGCTATGAAGAAGCATTTAATAGAGGGGACATTGCAGCTGCTTTCTTTGTTGTCCCACATGCCAAAGTCTTCCTCGCAAAATTCTGCAAGGGCTACACCACAACAGGACCAACTTTTAAGCTAGGCGGTTTTGGCTTTGTAATTTCCTCTCCTCTATCTTTTCTTTTGGGCAAATGACACTCTTTTTTTCCCTATCTATAGTGCAGTTGTAAACTTGTAATGTCTTTCTAAACTATAAAATTAAATAGTATCCTTCATAAATATTGGTAAATGTGTTCCGTGGAATGTGGTGTGAATTTTTTTTAATATTCTGGAACATATTTAAATTACTCAACCAATTATTATATCTCATTTTTTGTTCTACGTCTCAGGTTTTCCTGAAGGATTCGCCTCTAGCTATTGACATTTCAAAGGCAATTCTTGAAGTGACACAGAGTAGAGAACTGCAACAATTAGAGAATAACTTGCTCTCCTCTGATAATTGCTCCTCTTTGATTGACTTAAACAATAACCCAGAATTAGGTCCTGAGCCTTTCTATGGCCTATTTTTTGTTTCAGGTAGCATTTCTGTATTTGCATTCTTAATAATCACAGTGCGTCTAGTGCGAAACCGTCAGCTGAACTTGCATCTCACATCAACAACATTTATAGGTAGTAGAATTTGGATATGGGCAATTATGTTTCTTATTCGAACTCATTTAAAATTTCAATTTACAAACAGAAGAAGGAGCTCTATCATCCCAGATCCTGTGGAAGAGCTCAATGAGATAAAGCCAACTTGTGTTGTTGTTGCTGTGCGATGATGTTTTCACAAATTTTGTGTATACAGTTACTTCGTACATTGTTGATGTTTGTGTTAGTATCAATATAAAATTACATTTATAAAGGTACCAAAACAATATGGGTCCATAGTTCCTGTGAGCTGTGACAGTTACTAATGCATTAAGTGAAGGCATGTGGCGTTAAACTTAAAGCAAAGCATAAGCAAAAGAATGCAATTTTAATGCATCAAAAAGCTTATACATCTACATCACATATTTTATTATTCAAATCTATATATTAAAATAATATATACAACACATTAAAATGATATTTACTTAAAACTCATTCCAATACAAAACAATAAAAATGGTATAATTTGTGAATAGTAGGTCATAAGAGGAGAGAGTATAATAAATTAATAATAAAACTTTTAGCATTTGTGAACAGTACCGTTCCACATCTGATGAGGGATCTTTTTTGGTGTTTAATGTACCAAATACCAAATGTGTTTAATGTGCCAAATACCAAATGTTTAGCATTTTTCACACACTTGATGTGAGTGCTCAACAAGTATTATTCAAGCCCAAAGAAAACGAAACATGAGGGGAGGACAATCATTTACAATTGTCAAGCCTCAATCATAAATAGAGGGCTCATTTCCAATAAAAAGGACACTACACTCAATCAGACGAGCTTGTTTTACTCAAAAGATCTTATAATTTAGTTCTTTACAAAGGTTTATTGATAAATAAATAAGGTCTAGAGTTTTTACTTACTAGTGAAAAGAAGACATGAACTAAAACGACATCATCATGTCACAATGTTGGATTCTGTGATATGCTTTTATGGAATTTAGAAGTACTATGTATTGCAAATAATTATTGAAAAATGATGGGCCACAAGGATATTTTTACTCATTTTAGTTTTGCAAATTTCTTGATGGATGTATCTATTTTTTGGTTAAAAAATAAATCGGTTAGGGCACCCAATAAAGAAAAAAGAGGTCATGTTTGTATTCGTAAAAAAAATGATACCTATTTTAAAGTTTTTTAGCTTACTTCAATATCTCATTATTTTTCAAGATGTTTTAATATTTTACTTTATAGTAAAATGTCGTCCAAAAATTTTTCTTTTTTTTTTGAGAAACCAGACTTTTGCGGTCTGAGAATTATTGATAAACAAAATTAAGGAACATCAAAACTAATTAACTGGGAAATATCCTCAGGCATATTGTCTAGCCAAACCTGAAGCCCCAATAAGTTTTTTGACTTCTTAACTAGAGCATCAGCGACAACATAAACAAACTGAGCGGACTGAAAAACAAAGACTAGAGAGTGAATATCATCCACTAAATTCCCATAAGATGTCAACACGTCCTTCCCCTTAGAGATGGCGTTGATTACTGAAGCTACATCCCCTTCGAAGATAATTGTGTGAAGACCCAAATCTGCAGCAAAAATTACGGCTTGACAACAAGCTAGAGCTTCCAAGTTAGCAACAGACATGGATAGCGGTGCTGGCATCGACAAGGCTGCCAAGGCATGCAGCACCATGCCAGTTGCGGACAACAATCCCAATTCCTGCCGTGTTGGTGGCTTTGAACACCGCATCATCGAAATTCACTTTGAAGCATCCTTGTTCTGGAGTTTATAGATAGTCATTTTACTATCTATAAACTATTTTTGTAATGTAATGAAAACAATAGATTTTAAATAATCATTCAATTACTGCCGCGCACCGTGTGCGGCGATGGTTCTACAAGTATAAATGTTTGTGGGGGATAAGGAGTTTCGCACACATACACACTTATATTAGGTTATAGTAGAATTTCTATTTTGTATAATAAAAAAAAAATCATTCAATTTGACTAGAAAAAAAGAAAAGAAAAGAAAAAAAAGTTAAGATTATTGCTTGAATTTGTTTCCTAATTTGGCTGAAAAGATTAACATATTTATAATATATATCTTTTAATAGAACTAGAAAGCTAAAGATACATCCACTTCTTACCTACTATCTATATAAAAAGAGCCAATGGCTCCATCCATCTACACTTTTTGGTTTTTGCTCTTTTTTTTTTCTTTTAAATATTTATATGTGCCAACACAATATTGCTATACTGACTCAAAATATTTATACAATATTTGTCACAATTGTTGAGAACTCAGTTCCTTATAGATCAAAATAAAATAAAATAAAATAAAATAAAAAGAAAAATATTAAGTTCTCAATATTTTCAAAATAAATTCTAAGTGGCAAGATATTATTGATGGATAAAAAAATGGTATCAATAATGGGCCCAATTTAAAACCAATAACAATTTGTCATAAAAAATTTGTTGTGAAAATTTTGTGAAGGTAATATTTTTCTAAAATAAAAATAATAAAATATCGGGACCTATCATAGCTGAAAATAAAGGTATTGTGAAAATATTATAACATTTTATTGTGTTCCTAGAATTCATTTTTATTTTAGTCCAATTGGGTGAGTCAAAATTCATTATTTCATGCACAATTTTCTTATGTTAGCTTTTTATTTTTTGTTTTTAATACACAATTTAAAGTGGTGGTTCTAGTTTAAAACCAGTAGCAATTTGCCACTTAAAATTTGTTGTGAAAATATTGTGAACGTAAAAAATAAAATATCAGATTGAGACCTACCACAGCTAGAAATAAAAGATATTGTGAAAATGTTGTGATATTTTATTGTGTTTCTAGGCTTCTTTTTTGGTTTAGTAAAATTTGGTGAGCCAAAATTCATAATTTCAGACACAATTTTCTTCAATTGGCTTTTTGTTTGTTTGTTTTTTAAATGCATAGTTTAAAACTAATAACAATTTATTATCTAAGATTTGTTGTGAAAATGTCGTAGACTTAGCATTACTCTAAAATAAAATAATAAAATATCAGGCTAGGACTCGCCATAGCTAAAAATAAAAGTATTGTAAAAATATCGTGAAATTTTGTTGTGTTGCTATTTTTTTTTTTTTTTTGGGATTTTATTAGTCAATTTGTTGAGTCAAAATTCATTGTTTTATGCACAATTTTCTTGGGCTGCATTTTCTTTAACACATTGTTTAATGTTAAAAAAACACACACATAGTTTTACATGCACAAAAAAGAGAAGCAAAAAAACACTCTCACCTTTATGTTTGCGGTAGTTTCATTCCTTTCCTAAACTAAAGTTGAAAATTTTCCTCCTTTATATCTTGTAAAGGAGCATATACCCCTACTGTTACACTCTTAGATAAATCCTAACGAAATCTTATGATTTCTAGAATATTCTATTGTGCAATGTCTAAAATACACTCCATTAAATTTTAATGTACCAAAAATTTTCTTCATGTACTTTGAATTTTATGTGATAGTCATGCCTGGAAAGTGAAAATGGTGATATATGGTGTTCTATTTGTTACCTAAAAAACACTAATTTATTAAGTTTAATTCTTCTATACTTATAATTTTATCTAATGGAAACTTTGATTGCATATGTCTTTTGCTATCTTGTTCTTTTTTAATTTATTTTCTTGCTTAAAAGGATTTTTTCATATTAAAAATTAAGTAAGTTAAACATCATAGTTATGTTCATACAATAAGATAATAAATAAAGAAGTATGGATAACAAAATTTTCATTGTAGATGATTGCGGGTATTTCATTTGATTAAGAGTTTCAATTGTAGCATATATTAACATTCATTGCAAAATTTTATATATTGTGACAATGTTTTATCAAATCTTAGTTGTTTATTGTTTGAAGATAATGACATTCATTATCATTTTTAGTAGAATTTTTTAGTAAGTAGATATTGCATTTAGTAAATAAGTTCTAAAAAATTGTCATAGTAAAATAGATATTCATATGTTAAATAGTTAGTCTAAATTTAAGTACATGACTTCGTACTTCTTTAAAAAAAAAATTACATTTTAATTTTCTCACTAAAACGGCGGCACATGCCTTGCACGTGCATCCCAAACTAGTATTAGGATAAATATTTAAAGAACTAGCTAAATAAACTAACCAAAAGATAACATTTGGAGGCTTGAGTGATACATTGTGTTTATAACACCTCTTATGGTGTGGGAAATTATTGTGTACTCCTAGAGTACCATAAATGCGTACTCCCTCATCTCACATGAATGGTGGGTCCTACTAATTAAATTCATGGTGTGACCCACTATTCATGTGAGAGGAGGGAATATACATTTATGGTATTCCGGGAGTACCTAATAATTTTCCGGTGTGGTGTTTATAACACCTCTTACTTACCTTAAATAAAACTAAAAGTTAAAATCCACCAATAATTGCCATAATTGATAACATTGTGATTTTTTATGGAGGTTTCTTTGTACTCCAAATCCTTATTTGTAAATAAAACAACTAAAAGAGAATAAGTGATTGATAGTCAAAAATATGTCATATGAGATAACTTTGTGTGAGTAATTATCAATGTTATTGTCATTTTATTATTATTATTATTATTACCATGGTTTTAAAAACCAAACGACTAATACAACTAGAAAGATGAGAGTTCAAGGTTTTATGGTTTTATTGAGGATTTGGCTAGAAAGTTGAGTTATAATGGCGAAATTATTAAATAATTAATAATCATAATCCAAATGCGTAGTATGAATGTGTAAAAAAAAAAAAAAAAAAATCTAACCATATTTAAACTCCTTAATGTATTTCCATTAAGTCTCAACTTTGATTTGGGTTTGTAAACTCTTATTTGTGAAATTTTGAATTTATGAATATAATTTTTAGATTTGGTCTAGGTGAAGAACAGTTCTTTGGGTTTATTAGGGTCTTTGGGTTGAAATTGGGGAAGAAGGGGAGTAAAGAAAAAAAGATTTTTGTGACATATGGTGGTTAGTGGAGAGAGAGAGAGAGAGAGAGAGAGAGAGAGAGGGTTTGGCTACCAAAGGGAGAGGGGGTGGTTGACTAAGAGAAAAGGGGTGGTTGGGGAGGGGTCAATAACATTGTTAATGTCTATTAGATGAAAAAAAAAATGTGATCATATGCATCTCGCATGTCTAAGCCATGTGTCACTTTATAGTGTTGCCACCTACCTTGTTTGTAAGAATTTCCTCTAATCTTTTTTTTTTTTTTTTTTTTTTTTTTTAGAAACAATAATTTCCTCTAATCTAGTTTATATATGTATATATGTGTGTGTGTGTCCATTTGAGAATAGTTTATCTAGTTTTTTGGTGAAAATTTTTTGATGAGAGTGTGCTAAATATTCTTGTACATTGAAAAAATTTGAAAAATTTAGAAAAAGAGAAAAAAGTGAAATTTTAAAAAGGTGTAAATAAAAATTAAAAATTAAAAGTCATCTTCCATTAGATCAACTGGATTGATTTCCAAAGTATTTAGTTTAGTAGAATAACACAAAAAATTAGACAGGATTATTATTGAGAAAATTCTTAGATACTCTTAAAGTACAAAGAAATGATATTCTTTTCTCTCATATTTATGACGATTTTTACTATAAATTTAATAGATAAACCCCACTATTAGTATGATAAAATAAAATACTATTATTCGTAGTCAAAGAGTACTTAAGAATTACACTTATTGGGATGATATAATTAAAATTCATAATTACTTTTATTTTTTTGGTTTGTATATTCTACGCGGCCGTGAATACTTTAAACCCCCAGGACCACGAAAAAGTGATCCAAGTCTACGGTCTAGCGGTCCAGGTAATCAAAAGCCAACAAAGAAAGAAAATTCCAACGCAGTAATTCCAGTTTGCTTTCGCACCCTTTATAGAATTCAGAGACCCAGACCCAGCCCACCCAACGCCACTTCACACTTTCTATTCCTATCCCAATTTCCAATCCAACTGTACAGAAGCATTTTTGGTTTCCATGCTTTCAACTCTCATTTCACTTCATCCCCACCTCCCAAATTACCGCGTACCTTACACCACCCATTCACAAAACCTTGTTACGTGGAAGCGTAGATTCCACGCCCCCCCAATTTTTTTTTTTACTCTTTCAACTTACACATGTCCGCCGACACAACTTGAAAGCTTCAAAAACCCAATCAAAATGCTATCAAGATTCCAGTTCATTCCAAGTAAGTAAAACAGAGAATTTAATATTAAACTAAAAAAAAAAGAAAAAAAAGGAAAAAACAGATAGGCTAGCGAGGCGTATATATATGCGAGTTCATAGCTGTCTTCCCAATCTACTACTCCTACTCCGAAAACCTCTATATCTCTTTCTCTTTCTTTGTGTCATTTTCACAAACACTTAACTCGCCCTAGATCTCTCCTCGATAATTATGACTTTTTTGTAGAACCTTCCTCACACTCTTTCTCTCTCTTTTTTTTCTTTGAAATGCATCATTTCTGAGTTGATCCTCCTTGAAGCTCAGAAACGAGATTCAAAAAATGGACGGTGGTGATGGAACGGTGAGGTTAGGTGCTCTGAACATGAAGCCGGATCGGGTCGGATTGGATTCGGGTCCGGATGTGTCCGTTTCGTCACCCGTTACCCGGCAGAAAGCCGCGGCGGCTAAACAGTTCATTGAGAATCACTACAAGAACTATCTCCAAGGACTTCAGGATCGCAAAGAAAGGTCCAGATTATTTTTATTTTATTTTTTATCAATTTTTTGTTGTTGTTGTTGTTGTTAATTTTGATTGATTTGATTAGTGTAAATACAGATTTTAGTGTATAGTAGAAAATGTGGCCCTTGTAGGTGTACCTTGTATATGCTTTGCTTTTGTTTATATATGTGCATCACAACAAGTATCTTTTCCTTTTTTTTTTTTTTTTGTGAGTGACTAGCTTTGGCATATTTGTGTTGTTGGAAGTTGTACTTTTAGTACAAAAAGATTTGGGTCATGATTGGTAATGTATTTGTCTTTGTTTAGTCTTTTATTAAAGCTTTGTTTGGGATTTCAGAAACTGGGAATTATTCAGTTTAACCTTTTTTACTTTCCTTATTAGGGTGTTCCTTTTTTTATTTTATTTTATTATAAATTTAGTAATTTAGTTTCATATTACTATGTTTCAGGCGGCGGGCGCTTCAAATTAAGGCGGAAGAAGCTCAGGTATCAAGTGAGGAACAAGAGGAGATGCTGAGAAATTTGGAGCGGAAAGAAACAGAATACATGAGGCTGCAGAGACGTAAAGTCGGAATTGATGACTTTGAGCAATTAACTGTAATTGGTAAAGGTGCATTTGGCGAGGTAGAAAGCGAAAACTTCATAATATGGCAATATTCATTTTCTCGGATTTTCCTTTTCTAATAAGATGTAGTATGCTTTTGAGAGTTATATAAAATGTACCTAGTTTTTGGTCATTATTTTAATTGACTCTTGACCTTATTTGGCATGTTTTTGATTGCGTAAGTTCCTTTGGAATATATAGATAGGAAAATAAGATGCATGTAGTTTTCAGGGAGCATTGTTCTTATCCATCATGTGTCCAATAAAATGCAGGTTAGAATTTGTCGAGCTAAAGGTACGGGAGAGATTTATGCAATGAAGAAATTGAAGAAATCAGAGATGCTTAGCCGTGGACAGGTGACTAGTCTCAAATCTTTTGCTAATAGCATAACTAAATTGTAATGTACAATTGTACATTGATCCTTTTATTGCAGCAACCTTCATTATCTCCTAACCCACTAAAGTTTCTACTGTGATGTCTTCAATATTGGTTTCAGTTGGTGTATTTTGTAGTTTGATGATTGATATGTACTTAGAGCCGCATTTAAAAAAATATTTCTTGTTCTGTTCTTAACATTAAATGTTATATCTTTTTGTTGATATAACAAAATGATATAACATTCTGCATGCATATTAGTAAGAAGTTACCTTGAGTACCCCTGTTTGCAATAAAATTCAAAAGAAAATATGAATGAAAGTAAAAATGAAATGTTAGCTGAGGTTTCAAAAACTAAATTCATATTAAACCTCAGATATACATGGAAAAAAAATAAATAAATAAAATTGAAGTTTACGATCTGATGCTTTAGTGCAATAAATGTCTAGAATTGATTAGTTGTGTACTCTTTGCACAGCAGGTTATGCATTAATTGTTCTACTTCTTTCCACAATTTAGGTTGAGCATGTTCGATCAGAGAGGAACTTGCTTGCAGAGGTTGATAGTCGGTGCATTGTAAAACTCTTTTATTCTTTTCAAGATTCTGATTTCTTGTACCTTATCATGGAGTATTTACCGGGTGGGGACATTATGACATTACTGATGAGAGAGGATATTCTTTCTGAAGATGTTGCACGATTTTACATAGCAGAGAGCATTCTAGCTATTCACTCAATTCATCTGCATAAATATATTCATAGGTATGATATTTATCAATTTGTGCTCATCCTATAGTTGCTAGTACTCATACACCAGTGTTACTAGATTTGTGCATATGATTGGATATGTGAAAATTGTAGGTCCAACTTCTCTGACACTCCTAACCTGTCCAGTCTCAAAAAGCTGGATAGGTATCAGTCTACTGGCTTGTAAAGGGCATAAACAAGATATATTACATATTAAACAGACCCTGGCTATTTCACTTCGGAGCCTGAATATTGGTCTTGGATAATCTCAGCAGGCTGCAAGTTTGTCATAAGCATTGCTAGGCTGAGCCTAATTCTGGCTTGAGCCCAGCTGAGCAATTTGCTAGACAATTGCATAAAATAAGACATTGTAATTTGTATTAATTATCTATCAAAAAATAAAACTCAGAAAATTTTATAGATGATATTTTAACTGTTATGAAATATTTAATGACATTTATTGTTATAAATATGGTTCAAGTTCATTTAGAATCTCATATACATTGCCCAACATCTTCCTCTTTATGACTTAACCTTTGAGTGTGCCATACTTGCTGTTGTCTTTTGTCCTTCGTAAATTGGAACCCCTGATTTTTCCATATTCTTAACTGACAGATCAGGTCAAGATATTCATAAAATTCATCAAGTAATATACTTCCAATGCCCATTAGGACAGTATTTAATGTGATCTTTCCATTATGTCATTGTCAAATCACTCAACAATAAGAAACAACATCTACCATTGTGCACCCTTGGTGCGATGGTCACTCCACAAGTATAAGTGATTGTGGAGTGTGGGGTCAAGGGCCGGGTTCTCCAGGAGGGAGTTTCACACACATATACACTTAGATTAGGTTAGAGTAGAATTTCTATCTTGTATCAAAAAAAGAAAAAGAAAAAGAAAAAAAAGAAACAATATCTTTTTTTTTATTTTTTATATTGTATATATTTTTTTAATACCTGTCATCAGGTGGTGTCTTGCTTTTCCCATGGCCAAACAGGCCAAAACTTGAGTTGGACTGAACTTTTGTGGATTTGAGTCAGAGATCAAGATGAAGTTTTCGCTATTCTTTTGTAGACAGACATACATTTATCCAGTATCTAGTTATTTTCAAGTACTAGAAGCTTATGCTTACTTTGGCAGTACCTTGCTTGTAGGGACATAAAACCAGATAACCTGATACTGGATAAAAGTGGACATTTGAAGCTTTCAGATTTTGGCTTGTGCAAGCCACTGGATGATAAATATTCAACAATATTATTAGAAAATGAGGATTTATTCACTCAGGAATCCACATCTGAAAGTGAAGGACATCCTGGCTGTGATAGAGTCCCTTGGTTGATGCCAAAGGAACAATTACAACAATGGAAACGTAATCGTCGTGCGTTGGTATTTATCTGAACTCTCTTTTATAAATGAATGTGTGTGTAATTTAATGGTGAATTCCAGTCTTATATCTCATGTGCAATGTCAAACATAGCAGTGACATTCTGTTAAAAAAAAGATTGTTGGCGGTTTCCAATTTTCTGTATGTCCTCTTTCTTGAGAAATATTTCAACATGTTTCATGTTATCAATTACAACTATGTTCTTCAGGCTTATTCAACTGTTGGTACTCTTGATTATATGGCACCTGAAGTTTTGCTTAAGAAGGGGTATGGAATGGAGTGCGATTGGTGGTCACTGGGGGCAATCATGTATGAGATGCTTATTGGCTATCCTCCCTTCTGTTCTGAAGATCCAAGGATTACATGCCGGAAGGTAAATTTAAATTTGTGGTTCTTATCTTTTTCTTACGTATCCTTTGTATTTTCCAAATAGGCAACAATTTTGTCTTTTACCAGATAATCAATTGGAAAACGTGCTTGAAATTCCCTGAGGAACCAAAAATATCAGAGGAGGCTAGGGATCTGATATGTCATTTGTTATGTGATGTTGAAACAAGGTTGGGCACCCAAGGAGTGGAAGAAATAAAGGTAATGAATGACCTATCTCAGAAAAACTAATTTTCTTAAAAGTATCAAGTCGAGTTTCCAAAATAGTTTGTACCGTATGTAAATTTAAAAGCAAATGTTGATTCTTTATATGGTCCTGTTGTCAAATATGCACACAATACTGTCATTCATAGCCTCTTAAAATAATTTGCACCACATAGTAGTAGACTATTCCAAACTTCTATGAGCATATTTATACTTTTATAAGTGGATTAGTGTTCTCATAAAAATTAATGTCTTCTCAGGCACATCCATGGTTCAGATGCACTCAGTGGGACATGCTATATGAAATGGAAGCTGCATATAGACCTACTGTAAATGGAGACTTAGACACTCAGAATTTTGAAAAGTTTGCTGAAGTGAGTACACTAGAATAGATGCTCTGGTATTTTATTACAATAATATTTGTAAATATATGATATTCTTCTAGTCTGAAACTCAAGAAGAGCCTTAGTTCCAACTTTTGGGTCCCGAACATGGAGTCTTTGCACAAAGTGCAATTGCTATTCAAAACCAAAATTTTGTTAAACTGGCCACCATATTTTTCACTCCTAACCTGTGTCCTTTTTGGTCTTCCTCTTGTAGCCTTTCCATTTTGATTGGTGTGGTATTGGTTTTGCTGAAGTTGTCTTTTTAGGTCTTCTTCTCAAACCAATCTCATTTACAACTTTCTAAACATTACTAACACATTTATTTGTACATATAAGAAATCTGCTTGAGACAGCCTTTCAAATTTTCAGTTTCTTAAAAAATATGATTGAATATTGAAATTCTCTGAAAATTAGTTATTCTCTCTACCAATGGTTAAAATTCTGTAGAGGTGGAAGTTCCCTTCTTTTCTCACTTCAACTTTTCAGTCCCCCACACCCCCCCTTCCCCCCCCCCCCCCCCCCCGGGGGGAGATGAGATTCAAGATGTTAAACCATAGTATAGAGGGTTCAAATTGTTCAATTGAGAATTAAATATTATTTCCTTTTCATCTCTCTTAGGTTTCACACTTTCTCAGAAGAAGAAAGAAAACAGGTTTCTCATAAGCCTTTCCTTTTTCTGTTTTTTAATAGGTAGAAGGTCCACCATCCACAATACCAACTATGGGACCCTGGCGGAAGGTAATGACTTCATACTTTCTCCAATTTGTTGCAAATGTATCTAAAAGAAAACTTGCTATAAAAACTAGACTAATTAATTTCCATCTCTGCTAGCCCTTTCTATTATCCTTTCAATTAATTTAATGGTTTGTTTCTAGATGAACTGCTAAACGCTGAAGTTGAACATGTCATGCAATGCGCATATTATTGAGATTTTTCTCATGTAACAGCTAATTGTCATCCGAGTTTCCAGTTCAGTGAACTTTTTAACTACTTTCATATACCAACTGAAGTGCTACAGAAATTTTCTATTTATTTTGTTTTTATGTCTATACGGTAGCCTTGAGAAAATGGTGAACTTGAAAGAAATTTAAGAATAATAATTTAGATCTATATTCATTTTCTTTGGGAGGTGGATAGGGGGATATTGTGCTGAAATTTAGGATTAATCATAATATTTGAACAATTATAAGTACAGTATTTGTGAAATTGTAATGGGATACTAATTCTTTTTTACGATGTTATAGGCGATGCTCGACTTTCATCTGGCCCCATTAATTTACTCCTTATCTTCCTTTATAGTTGCAATAAATTTGTCTTTTTTCTTCCTAATCCTTAAATTATGTACAATAATCAACCACATCTCTTGCAGAATATCAGCTTTTTGCACTATTGCTTAATGTCAAATTTGACCACTATAATTTGAAATCATGGTTTTCTCATTTGATGTTACAGATGTTGGCATCTAAAGATAACAATTTCATAGGATTTACTTTCAAGAAGTCAGATGCCCGTAAAGCACTTGAAAGTTCAGGTGTGCTATTATAAAGGACCCTACTCCTTTTTGTATTTCTTTTTTCTTTCCTTTAAAATTTCTTGTCATTTTGGTATATCTTAACTTTTGACCCCATGAATGAAGGATGCTGATTCAGCTTAATGTGAACATACTTAAGGAGGTATATTGACTTTTCATTCAAAAGGAACTGAATTTCAGTGTCTATTAAAATTGGTTTTGCAAGGACATTGAAATGGGTGGGGAACACCTAGAAGTTTTGTATATGAAGACATGGAATGTCAACTTGCATCAAAATCTTATCTTTCGCTAAGGGAATCCAACCTCCTTTAAGGCCTAAAACCTACAGAAATGCACTTGTAATTTTTGTTATTAACTGAATTTCTAGAAAAGCTCTACTTTATGATTATGCATGAAAATCATAAGAAATATATATATATATATATATATGTATATATGACTATTCAATGGAAATATTATTTAAGTGCGTTGATTTTATAACCTTGATGGGAAATGTTATATTAGCCTATCAGGATAAGTACTATTGGTTGTTGGTCACCACTCATCTTAGTATTGTAAGTGATTTTTTATTTTTATTTTTGCACCATTCATTTTATATTGAGAAAAGTACAGCTCTAGTTATAAACCTAGGGTTTTAAAAGGATCTTCTAGCCAAAATTGGTGATGCTGAATTACTAGTGATAGCCCTTTGCATATGTGGACTCTGATGATGTAAAATCACACCTTCACATCATATATATCTGAAATGCTGTTGCATCAGAGGATCTCATCATGAATGTGATGATACATTAGTTGTTAACAATTGATTTAGGGAATATCTGTCTCCTAATGGTAATTTTTCATCATAGTATACCGACTTAGTGTTCATATATCACATAATGGCTTCTTGAGCAATGTGCAGATTTAGTGAATATTATATTTAATTTGTGGCATTGGGCATGCACTATATTTGTTAACAGCCCTTTTGGCTTTGCTGTATACCAGTTTTCTTTGTCTACTTCTGTCTTTTGATTGATAAAACAAGTTATAGATGTGGATCATTTTCTTTTGTTCATAAAATTGAAAGTTATATCAATTTATTCAGAAATAGAGCTAAGTCTTTGTTTGCCATAAATCCTGTTAATCTTATTGTAATCTTCCAGATAATTTGCATAAGCATTAAGTTTTTCTACTGTTCCATGATACTTATAAATAGTGGAGCTAGACTTATTAACTTGGGTATGGTTTGCAGATACAGATTTTAGATCAAATGGATCTTCGAAGGCCCCATCACTAATTTCCTTGTTAGGTATGATTAAGTTTCAGTTTTGATAAGCTCTGTTTGGTATTAAGATAAAGTTGCTCTATTCTGTTTGTGGAGGTGGCAAGAAAATATTGATACCTTACCGGTAACAAATCCTGTAGTTTTCCATAACAAAGGACTAAATTATACTTTTGGTCCTTGAAATTTGGAGTAAGTTTGGTTTGGTCTCTCAAATTTTTGAAAAGTAAATATTTAATCCACATTCCAACTTTTGTTTACTTTCAGCTTACATTGGTAATGGCTGTTTGAGGTGGCAAGGTCTAATCTGATGCAACCAATTCTTTTCTTCTCTCTTCTTTCTCTTTTCCTCTCACCCGTTCCCTTTTCTCTCTCATATCTCTACTCCCTTGGTTGAGCTCTGCTGATCCTCCCTTTGGGCAGTGCCACTTTGTGATGACAATTTGGTGCTGGTATGACCAGGGGCTTTGCATTAGTGAGATCTTGGACGTTGGGGATTTTTGGTTCAGATCATAGAGGAAATATCATGGATCTTGTTTGTGGATATGATTATAAAGCATGGATATCATGGGTCTTGGGTATGGCTGTTATTTTGAAGCTTGAAATGGTGATTTGGTGGTTGAGGTTTGATAGGTCTTGCCTATAGAACTAGAGGAGTCACTCCCAGGGTTTCATACCCTTTATAATTTTTGGGAATTTTTTCTTCTTGTTAAATTAAATTGGATTTCTTTAAAGCTCCATACCATGAGTTTATTGATGGTTCTTTGTCTATGAAAACCATTTACTTTCCCCTTATTAGAAGATTTGAATGATGGTCTAAGTAGGAGGTATTGATGAATCACTTTGGCTATGCTGATTTTTGTCTTTAAAATTTCAATGACAGTTTGGTATTTTAGTCTTGGGTTTCCTCAATGTGATTGTATATGTGTGTTGAAGTTTGTGCCTTTTGTTATTCAATACCTACAATCTTTTCATGATTGGTTGCTTTTAGTTTTCTGCTGGTTGATGTGGCTGGGTTTAACTTTGTCTCTACCAATTCTTTGAAAGTTACAATCTTTGGTTTGTGCTTTAATGTTTTGTTGGGCAGTGGGTAGTAGTGGTTTTTTCTAGAAAAAAAATAATTACCAGAGGTTGTCAGAGCAGTACAGATCCAGAGCCAGGTAGGTGCAAGATAACAGATGGAAAGAAATGTAGGTGCTCTAAAGATGTGGCATATGCGACCCATTTATGGCCAAAAAACACAATTCATATCTGAAGTTATGGTGGTATCGAAACATTGTAATGTACTGAATCAGTCACTCCATAACCTTGCCATTATAATGTCAAGGGTACGAAAGGACTAATTTAGTGTGTTTACAATTTTTTGAGGACTCCAAGAGGAAAATTTCAAATTTTGGATACTAGAATAGAACCCAACTCAAATTTTAGAAACTAAATTTATATTTTTGCGAAACAAAAAATATCTGATGTTGTGGCATGTTAATTTCACTAGTTTTTGAAGCTAATATGAGATGTAAAATGTTAATATTGGATCTGTTTCTTGTCAATAGATTTAAAATGTTAAAATGCTTTGGTGGTATTTGACAAAATGGGAGTCCTTTGGTAGTTTCAACTGGTAGCTTCTTCACTCCGGCTGATAACTTTGCTTGCAATTCTTGCTTTAACAATGAGGACAGCAACCCCTAGGATTTGCGGTGTTGGCCAAAGGCGAGGGAGAAGTGAGAGAAAGGAGGTACATGTGGCTTGCTTATGTGTCAAAATGCATGCCTTGTGAGCTTAAAAACCATGCCATGTCAGATGGCCTTTAGCCACGTGCCAAAAATAGACAAAAGTTAGACTAAGGGACTAAATTGTCGTCTTTTATAAATGTAAGGGACCAAAATTGAACTTTTTAAATTTTGAGTTACCTCAAATTTCAGGGACCAAAAAGTATATTTTACTCTCTTTTTCTCACCCACAAGTGGTAATTGCAAACAATCAGCATGGCATCAGATTCTTATCTTCTCTTCCGCTTTTTCTCATGATCAAGCAGAATAATGACTCACATCCTAGATAAGACATCCCAAAATATCATTTTTATTGTGGATTACTACTAATAGCCCAAATAGTGTATTTCCCTCGAGCAATTCTAGAGACAGAAAATTTCACTTTTGGCAAAACTTTCTGAGGTGATGAGTTGTGATTGGTACAACATTACTTTCACTTAGGCTCACTAGTGATACCACTTTTAATGTACACCAATCATAACATACTGCCTTAATAGTTGTGAAATAAAATTGTAAAGTTTTCTGTGTCACTAGACTTATTCCTCCACCTCCTTTTTTGTTCTATTTGGGAGCATTACAAGTGTTTCATCTACTCTGCATACTCTTCAATATAGTGGTTTTGTTGATTCTGAGTTAGCAGAAAGCTGATTATTTGCCTTAATGATCATTTCTTATTTTTCTTTCCTAGCTGTTGACACGGGTTGGATTGACTTGCAAGAAACTGTGATAGCACTTTTAATGAACACCAATCATAGCATGTTACTTCAATAATTGTGAATTTTTTTTGTCACTTGATTTAATTGGCTTTCCATCACCCCTTTTTCAGTTCTGTTTGGTGGTGGGGGTGGTGGTGTTGGAGCATTACAAGTGTCTCTTTTACCCTGCATAAGTGATTAACTTAACAATTTTCTATTCTGGTTTTGTTGATTCTGAGCTAGCAGAAAGCTAATTATTTGCCATAATTGTCACTTCTTGTTTTCCTTTCCCCGCTGTTGACACAGGTCGGATTGACTTGCAAGAGACTGTGATACCAGAGGGGGAGCAGAAGCAGGAAACTTGAGTTTAAATATCTTCCTGTTCTGCTTCAATTGGATTGGGTATTAATATTTTCTTCAAACACACACAAGAGTGAGAGAATGATTTGGTGAAATTTTCACTCTGTGAAAACATGAATAAGGTCATGATCTTGAAGCACAATTCTTTGTTTCTCCCCTCCCCTCAGTATGTTGTATCGCATAAGTGCCACAGCAAAGCCAATAATAATTCAGTTCAAAACGTCCTGCTTGCGAAGCAAAAGGCTAAATTATAGTTTTGATTCTATCTGTATATCCGATGTTAACATAGTATCACCTCATTCAATTCAATTTTGTCGGTTGGAAGTGGATATATTTTTGTAATTTATTCAATTTTTTCATATGAATGCTTTGGACATCAGTATCAAGAGCAATCTTATTATGAGCTTCCATTTTTCTATAAATGCTTTGGACATTGGTACTATGAGCTCTCTTATGATGAGCTTGCATTGTTATTTGTTGATTTTGAAACTTACACAATTACAATCGTATCGTCATTAGCGACTCATGTCATAGGGACCCCAGTAAATTCATCTGTGGGTTGATGGTTTCTATTAATCAGTTGCTGAGATTTCGTTAAAAAGTAAAATCTAATAGAACAGCATTGAGCTATTTGTTTTCCCCCAACATATGGCTCTGGGGACTGATAGCATGTTGGTCAAGTGGTGCAGTTGTGATTCCACAAGGTGCTAGTTGAAAGTTGAAACATTGCATAGATATTCCTCTGGATGTTCACTGATCACGGCAGGGTACAATGGTTTATGGTTGTTTGAATTCTGAATTATACCTTTATGAATTTCCATGATCTAGTTGCAGTTCACTCATTAATAAGTGACCATCTTAACATTGAAGTACCTTTATTCTGTGTAGATATTTATGTTCAATGTTCACTCTTTATCGTCAAAGATGGTTTAAGCCCCACTCTGCGGATATACCAAGTCTTCCTTATGCTCTTTCATTGTCATACATTTAAAAAGGTTAAAATGATAATTTGGCTTAAGGAAAAGAATCAATTCTCAACCATTCTTGAATATTTGTATTTAGTTTACCCTTTTTCTCTTTCACTACTAAATTCTCGTGGGTGCACATAAATATATACTACTCTGGAACTTTGGAAGTATAATACAATACTTCATGTTCTCATATAACAATGAAATCTATGGTGAAGTTTGAGGCGAATTTTTCCATTTATATGATGGAAAAGAATATTACTCTTAAAGTATTATATACTTTTTTCTTGAGTAGAGAAAGGAGTCAAACTACAACCTCTGGTTCATGAAGTAGAATTCCTAGGCAGTTTTGTTAGTACGAATCCATTCCTCAAGCTTACTGGGAATAATGATTAAATATAAAAAAATAAAAACTTCTTATGCTTCGGAAACTTGTAGGAGGAGGTATATCATGTTTTGGATACTTGAGTCTTCTCCTTCGCATGAAGGTAGACCCCACAAGTGAAGATGTATATCATGTTTCAGATACATGAGTTCTTCCCCTCACATGAGTGTAAACTCCATACTTGTGAGGTCCACCTGTAGGTGAGGGAGAGGACTCATATATATAAAACTTGGGAAATGCTAACGAGTACCTTTATTGGGAATAATGATTAAATATAAAAAAATAAAAACTTCTTATGCTCCGGAAACTTGTAGGAGGAGGTATATCATGTTTTGGATACTTGAGTCTTCTCCTTCACATGAAGGTAGACCCCACAAGTGAAGATGTATATCATGTTTCGGATGCATGAGTTCTTCCCCTCACATGAGTGCAAACTCCATACTTGTGAGGTCCACTCGTAGGTGAGGGGGAGAACTCATATATATAAAACATGGGAAATGCTAACGAGTGCCCTTAGGGCACTGGTTAATAATCCATTTAAAGAAAATTTTTATGGAAAATGAAAAAAAAGTAATTAATATTTTGACAGTTTTTTTCATTTCCTATAAAAGTGATATCAAAATTTTCCTAAAATGGATTATTAATGAGTGCCCTAAGGGTTAAGGCACTCGTTAGTATGACCCATAAAACATAATGTATTTTTCTGACTAGTAGAGCGGATGGTCCTAATAAATGTGAAACTGTTAAGTAAGGGGGAGATAATGCTATATTGAGGTGGAAAATAAATCATAAATGACCTATAATCAAAAATCAATTCAATTCTAAATTAGAAACAAAATTGAATAGTGTTAAACAGTATTTATTTATACTATATTTTATTTATTAATATTTTGCACACACATCCAAGGGGGTTTGAACTTACAATCTCATTATTTGGGAGAAAAGTGTCAAAAAGTCTTAGGTCATCGAGAATTGCATTGGGGTTAAAAGAATAGTATTAGCATTGTGATTCTGTAAAAATCTAGCTAATGTGATGGGTGTCCAAAAAAATAAACAATAAATCTAATAAAAAAAGAAAGAAAAAGAAATTATATCTTATTATTACGTTATTATTAAAGTAACATGCTTGACTAATATATATTATATATAAAATAAATAGTAATAATAAACTCATATAAAAACAGTATTATACCAATCATCATAATTAAAATTGTAAGTCTAAAATGTAAAGGGTTTTTATACTTTCACATTCATTTGTACGATGATTCTAAAAAAAAAAAAAAATTTGATTTGTACGTAAAATTATTGAATATTCTGAAAGTATCATAAATATGTATTTTCTCTTCTCACATGAATTATGAGTCCTATTATAAATTTAATTAGTGAGACATAATTATGTTAGAAGAAAAAATACGCATTTATGATATTTCGAAAATACTCAATAATTACCCTATTTTACCTAACCTTGGCAGATATTCTTATATCAGTTATGATTATTGTGGCCAGTGTTATTGGACACGTTGGATACGCGACACATGTCCAGTCTTGAATATGTGTCGCATATCCAACGCGTCGAGTGACCATTGACCACTAGACAGAAGCTGAGTCCGATATGAAATAATAATGTAAGAGGATATTTTGAAATGAAGTGGGGACAGTTTGAAAAGCAAATGAAACTGTTCCAATAAAAAAAAAAAAAGCAAATGGGCAATAGACACGTAATCCTTGTTACTCAAAAAGTCTCACTAAAACTAACCCCTCTCTCTCTCTATTTGTAACGTCCCAAACACACTTAAAGACGACAAAGAGATATTTTGGATGCTCCATCCAACAAAATATCTTCTTGGCCTTTCTTTGCTTTCTTTTCTTCTAATATCAGCTGTTACGTGGCAACCTCATGGCCCACTATGACACGTAGTTAAAGCAAAGTGACAACTGTAACGTTCTTTTGTCCCCCCCTCCCCTCCTTACTCACCGCCCTTCAGGTTCTTATATCTCCAAATCTCTCTCACTTTCTCTCTCTCTCTCTCTCTCTCTCTCTCTCTTTGAATTTTTTTTTTTCTCTGAAAATATCTCAAAGGTTTTACTGTAATTATGAAGGATTTCAAATCAAGAGCTTCTGGGTCAAGTCCACCACCTTCCTATGCTTTAACAGCCGGGGCTTCATCAAGCTTGGTAATTTTCTATTTATATATAATAATCTTTATCTGGGTGTTTTTTTTTTTTTTTTTTTTTTTTTTTTTTGGGGTTTGATTTTGATTCATGTTTTGTAGAAAGATTAGGGCTTTGTATGTATGTTTATATGTTTTTTGATGAATTGGGTTGTTGGGTAATATTTTATTTCTAAGTTAGATTGGAAAATTTTTAATATTGGTTTGATTAAGGTAGTTACACTTTCATCTTAAAAAATGAAAAGAAATAGATGTGTTTCTTTGTAACTATAGGTAGTTGCATATGACTTTGCTACTTATGAAACAAACCTTTTTATGTTAGAGCCAATGGTTGTTAGCAAGAGAATATAATATAATATATTTGTAAAATAAAGTGTGGATATGAAATGATATGGGATACTGTATTGGGGTTTTGTTTATTGTTTTGCTGGTCATTATTTCAAACTTCAAAGCACTATGTTTTATTTATTTATTATGTTTTCTTAATTAAAAGAATTAAAAAGAAAGAAGCACTTATAATTAGTCTCTGATCATAGTGTTATATACTCAATTATATGTCAGGGTAATCTTGTGACGGACAGGTCTTCAGACTGGACAGATGAGAAGCACAGTTTGTATCTCAAGTCTATGGAAGCATCATTTGTAAACGAGTTATATGATAATAGGCAAAAGCATTTGAACACTCGTAACCCTTCTGGCCAGGTTCCAAATTATCTCCTTTTCTTTTATG
Organism: Quercus robur; assembly: GCF_932294415.1. Lineage (NCBI taxonomy): Eukaryota > Viridiplantae > Streptophyta > Magnoliopsida > Fagales > Fagaceae > Quercus > Quercus robur. The sequence goes on from NC_065535.1 coordinate 4,971,773, forward strand.
TGAATTCTTCTATATTGTGTGCGTGAAAGATCAAAACTTAGTGCAAATGTGCCCGGGGTTTCAAGAGTGTGAAAATTAGTCTATCCAGAATTTGCGATAAGACTGTATCAAAGTGGGTTTTGTGAACTAGGTACGGCCTTTTGTGTATATGTTTATTTACTAATTAGTGTGTGTTATGTTTTTTATTTTTACAGTTTAAGGTTCTCCGAGGTGGGTGTTGGCAAAAGGTTAATTTTAAAAGAGCTGATTTTCAGCTGAAGAAAGCAGCAGATGGGTCACGTAGTCTTTTGGCAAATCCTTGGATTCAGCATTTTAGATCATCATGTGCAACCCAAGTTGTAGCATCTGCAGATGTCCAAAAAAATGGTGCATCCACTAGTCAAGCTTTAGGATTAGCTGGGAATAACTCCTACTCCTCCTGTGGAAGAGCTACTTGTAATTCAAACCAGATTCATGCGTATCAATTCCATTCGTGCCATCAAGATTTGGTTGACGACAACACAGGTATTCTCATTTATATTTTGGTTGGCATGAATGGTTTTTAAATTCACACCCTTTGTTTCATGCATCTTTGATTATATATATTCTGTATCTTGCTCTAGTTGCTTGCCTAACCATATCACATTGGCTAAACAATGAGTACTACCATATGCAGTTTTTTCAAATGAATAGAATTTCCAGCTCTTATATGTGTGTGAGTGTGTGTGTTTTTTTTAATGTTGCATGACAGTAAAAGGATTTTGAAAAACAATACATGTGGCCAACCCCAGTTGAAAAACAGATTTATAGAGCCAATTAAGTTGAATTGAAGGTGGCAAATGGCTGCATTTTTCACATCCAATGAATGCCTCAACTTGAACTGCTAACAATTTGGGGGAAAAGATAAAAGGAAGGAAGGTTTCATGCTTATTATGTGCCAAAATGATTCAAACTATTTTGGCTTTTGCAGAGGTATCAGATCAGAATTTTGTTGATGATGAAGTTGTTGAAGAAGAAAAGGAAAGCTCTAAGCACAATGCAAAAAGGATAAAATCTAGTACAGCTAGTACTTCTAGCCATGATCAGGTAATGTGATTAATTGATTTATTTTATTAATAGTTTTCTTGCCAATAGAAAATATGATTTTGGATAGTATAAAATTGCAAAAAAGAATACTTATGGCCAATCCTAATTATTATGCTGATGATTCATAGTTGATGACCCCATTCTTGTGTTATGCTCAAGGAATTCTAATATTGTCCGTCTCTGACTTGCATTTTTAGGTTGTTCCTCATAATAAGTCTCCTGCAACAGAAGATGTTGCTGAGAATTGCATTTCTGGGGCTAGATAATGGACTTGACCAGTGACTGGCAGACACAACATTATTGACTCGAGTGATTAGCACCTAACCAGGGAGATGGTATCTTGTGAGCCCGTCCTAGGAGCGCACCTCTCTCAAGCATGTGGGTCCCATGGGCGTGGTGGGTCCCATGGGCGTGGGGCCCACATGCCTGTGAGAGGTGCAGTCCATAGGACAGACGCATAAGATAATTTTTCCTAACAAGGAGGTTGTTAACCAAATTATGCTTGTGAACAATGGTGACTGATTGTAACTAAAGTTTCAAATGCTATGTATGTGTGTGAGAGAGTTAGGAAGAAAGAAAGGTTTTGGGGATTTCAGGAATTAATTTTTTCTATTGGTTATGTCTAGAAAAGCTGTGTTATTAGTGTTACACTGTAACTGTGGCCTACTATTTTTGTGTATATAATTATATTTCCATGCTAACCTCTCATCATTAGTACTGCTGTTCTGGTTCTTTACTACTACTTTGGCCATGTAAATGATTTTTTGGGTTAGTTCGGTACAATAAAAAAAATGGGAAGATGAGAAAAATAAAAATAATGAAAAGATAGGAGGAGGATGGAGAAGATAACGCTATCCATTTTCCATTATGTGTTTGGTAGAAGTAATAGAAAAGTGAATATAAATATAAATATTCTTTATTTTGTTAAGAAGAAAACGAGAAAAGATATTCGAATTTGTATTAATTTATTGTATGCTCTTAAGAATTTAAGGTCCCTAGGCATTTTTAGTAAAAGTCGTCTCATGTTTGTCAATTTTGTTAAAGAAAATTAAGCATGCGTCACATACTACCAAAAAAGCTACCAAATGTGATAGGAGTTGTGACAGCTGTGGCAGTTAGTTTCTTGTAACAGAAGGGGTAAGAGGGTAGTTAGTTAATACTTGTAACATAATTTGTATTAACTATAAAGAAGGCAGTACTTAGGACTATAAATGAACCAAGCTGATCATGAATAACTCAAGCTTGACTCGTTAAAAAGCTTGTTCATGTTTGTTTGTTTATAAATAAGTCAAATTTGAGCCTTAGTTTTATGCTCGTTTAATAAACAAGCCGATCTCAAGCAAAAAAAATTGTTCACAAACAAGCTTGTGAGCTATTAGGCTTGATACACAACAATTCAAGCATAGACTCATTTATAAGTTTATATGTGTTAGCTAAATATACTTATTACACATATCTTAATAATGACATTGCCAACATGAGACCACTACCTATATTACCTTAATTTTTTTCTTCCTTTAAACTGATCGAGAACTACTTTAGACTATAGTTACGTTTAAAAATAAATAAATAATTAAGTAGGCCACATATGATCCTTCCCTATTAATCATATGAAGTAAAGTTATGAAATATGTTAGTATTTTTTCATTCATAATAGTTACAAATAGGTATTTTTCTAGTCCTTTACCATCTAACGTGAGTGTAAAAATTATATTTTGAACAACTGCTGAAATTGTAGACAAGGAATGATGAATGAATGAATTTAATTATGTAAATTATTAATTTGAATAATGACTAATCATAAGTAGGACTAGATGCATGATAAAATAAGTATACTATATTCTTTTTCTTTTTTCTTAATTTTAGAGATTTAAGCATTTAATAATGTAATTCTTTTAGATCTCAAGCTCAAAAACTTGACTTAAGCTCGAGTTTGAGCTTGATATTAAACTTAGAGTTTGAGCTTGATATTAAACTTGAGTTTGGCTTGACTAATTAATCAAGCCAAGCCAAGACAAGCTCAAGCTTTTTGGCTTTTCCACGAGCTCAAGCTCAAACACTATTTTTAGGCTTATCACAAGCTCAAGTTTTTTATTTTTCTTGACAAGCCAAGTTTGAACATGTACTACTCGATAAAGCTTGGCTCGGCTCGTTTACAGCCCTAGTACTCTATTGTAAGATGATAAGAAAAATGATGAATGTTGATACACTATTTCTTAATTCACTCTATTTGTCTCTCTCTTTCCCTCTCTCCCTTTCTCTAAGCAAGCCTAGTTCCCTCGAAAGAATTATCTTTCCTTACAAGAATTTTGAATTCTATCAAATTGGTATTAGAGCCTAACTCTGTCACCATGACAAAAACTTGATCCTTTTTTCTTCTCTCAATGACAAGATAAACATTCTTTCTTCAACAACTGATCAACACGAACAGGAAATACGAGAAATCCACCAAAAGTTGGATGCTATGACTTCGGTGCTACAGACATTAATAGAGACAGTGCAAGGTTTGACGGATGCATGCCAAAAGCTGTAAAGCTAGAATTTCCAAGGTTTAGAGGTGACAATCCCTCAGGGTGGGTCTATAAAGCCAATCAATTTTTCCACTTGTACAATACTCCTACCAGTCAAAAAATTCTTTTGGCTTCATATCACATGGAGGATGAGGCCCTGGTTTGGTTTCAAGATACTGAGGAAGCTAGTCAATTTACAAGCTGGGATGCCTTTGTACGAGCTTTGCATATCAGGTTTGGAGCTTCGGCATATGATGATCCCATGGAATCTTTGACAAAATTAAGGCAAGTTGGTTCTATATCCACTTATAAAACTCAATTTGAAGTTTTGTCAAATAGGATTAAAGAGTTATCTGAAAGGCATAAACTTAGTTGTTTTCTGAGTGAATTGAAGGATGAAATCCGTTTACTTGTTAGAATGTTTAATCCACAGAATTTTAGTTTTGCCTTTGTCCTTGCCAAGATTCAAGAAGAATATCTTTTCACTAGTAAGAAAATTACTAAACCATGGATTGATACTGCAAAACCCTCTATTGTTGGCCCCCTGCCTGCATTCAAGAATGACAAGATTGATCCAAAGATTACTAAGTTTCCAATCCAAAAGCTTCCTACTTCTCAGATTGAGGAAAGAAGGAAGAAAGGCCTCTGCTTCCATTGTGAAGAAAAGTATCATGCTGGGCATCGATGCAAGTCCCTAAGGATCTTTCTTATGGAAGGATTAGTTAGGTATGATCCAGAGTTTCAGGTGACTGAGATGTCAATAGAGGGTGAAGACCAATTGGAGGTGTATGCAGACTATATGGAAGGTACAACAGCTATAAGGAAGGTGCATGCAGACACTGTGGAAGGTATAGCAGTTGTAAATAACAATTTTGCTGAAATCACACTCTATGCTTTGTTAGGCAACCCCTCCCCTGGTACTATGAGAGTATTGGGTCGAATTAAACACAGGGAGGTGGTAATCTTGATTAATAGTGGTAGTACACAATTTTCTAGATGTGTCTACTTGGTCAACTTTGGATCTGCCCTTATCTACAGGGGATACCTTTGAAGTTAAGGTTGCTAATGGAGCAATGCTTAAGACTAGAGGTGTCAGTTATGGAGTTTCCATTAAGACTCAGGGGTACCTTTTTTAGGTAAACTTGAATGTATTACCACTTGGTGATTGTGCTGTAGTGTTGGGAACCCAATGATTATACTCTTTAGGGTTAATCCAATGGGATTTCAAGTTACTTATTATGCAATTCTGGTTTGAAGGACAAGCTGTATTGTTAAGAGGTCTTCAACCTTCTCAAACTATTTTTCAAGAGGCTTCAGAGTTCTTTAAGCTTGTTGTGAATAAAGGCTTGCTATTACAAATTACTTGTAGTAGCTCTACCCCACTACCAGTGCAGCAGCATTCTGTTTTGGATCAACTACTCTTGGAGTACAACAAGGTTTTTGAAGTTCCCACTAGTTTACCCCCTCTCTGAGATCGTGAACACCAAATTTTTTTGAAGGAGGGCACTCTTCTAATCTGTGAAAGGCCATATAGGTATCCTTACTACCAAAAATTTGAAATATAAAAGATAGTTCATGAATTATTAGAAGTTGGATCAATTAGGCCTAGTCAAAGTTCTTTCTCTTCACTTGTGTTGCTAGTTAGAAAGGTAGATGGTAGCTGGAGGATGTGTATTGACTATAGGTCTTTAAATAAGGCTACCATTAAGGACAAATACCCCATTCCAGTGGTGGATGAGCTCTTGGATGAGTTGTCTGGTGCCACCATCTTTTCCAAGTTGGACCTAGATTCGGGTACCATCAGATTAGAATGAAGGATTCTGATATTCCAAAGACTACATTTAGGACTCATGAAGGGCATTATGAGTTCTTAATTATGCCATTTGGTTTAACTAATGCTCCTTCCACATTTCAGTCCTTGATAAACCATATTTTTAAACCCTTTCTAAGGAAGTTTGTTTTGGTATTCTTTGATGATATTTTGGTGTTTAGTCATACTTTAGAAGCCCATGTTTCTCATCTAAGGACTGTATTGAATATGTTGCTTGAGAATAAGTTGTTTGCTAAGCAAAGCAAGTGTGTTTTTGGGTGCCAAGAAGTGGAGTATTTGGGCCATTTGATTTCTGGCTAGGGTGTTAGGACAAATCCTAAGAAAACTGAAGCAATGCAGCAATGCCCTATTCCTACTTCAATAAAGGCTTTGAGGGCTTCTTAGGGTTAACTGGCTATTAATTATAGAAAGTTTATTAAGGACTATGGACTGATTGCAACTCCATTGATTGCCCTTCTTAAGAAGGATTCCTTTCACTGGTCTCAACAGGCTAAGGAGGCTTTTCATGCTCTTAAACAGGTTGTGTCTAGTTCTCCAGTCCTTGCTTTGCTTGATTTTTCCAAACCATTTGTGGTGGAATGTGATGCCTTTGGGTTTGGCATAGGTGTTGTTATGATGCAAGAGAATAGGCCATTAGCTTTTCATAGTGAAGCTCTTAAGGGAAGGTGTTTACACTTGTCTACTTATGAAAAGGAACTACTAGCATTGGTTAGGGCAGTGAAAACATGGAGGCCATACTTAGTAGGGAGACCTTTCTTGATTCGTATAGATCAGCAAAGTCTCAAGTTTCTTCTTGAGCAAAGAGTGGGTACACTTGCTCAACAGAAATGGCTCACCAAATTGTTGGGATATGTGTTTGTTGTGGAGTACAAAAAAGGCAAGAAAAACCAAGCTGCTGATGCTCTTTCTCGAAGGGATTGTGGTTCAGACAGCCTTGATCAAGGTGCTTCCCTTTTCCTTGTCCTTCATGGTTAGATATTCTTAAGGATAGTTATAAGGAGGCTGGGAGTGAGTATCAGACTCTTTTGTCTAGATTCGCAAATTCTAGTACATCTCCTATTGGTTTTTTTTGTGCAGAATGGGATCCTTTTGTATAAGGACAAGATTTCCCTTAGTGCTTCTTCTTCTTTGAAGCCATTAGTCTTATAATATGTTCATGACAACCCCATTAGAGGTCATTTTGGGTATTTGAAGGCTCTCCATCGAGTTAAGCAAGATTTCTTTTGGAAGGGTATGAAGTCTGATGTTAAAAAGCATATCAAGTTCTATGAAGTTTGCCAGAGGATTAAGGTGGATACAAGCAAGCTTGCTGGGTTGTTGCAGCTTTGTATATTCCTGAGAAGCCTTGGTTGGACATTAGTATGGATTTTATTATGGGTTGGCCTAAGTCTCAAGGGTTTGAGGTCATTTTGGTCGTTGTTGATAGGCTTATCAAATATGTTCATTTTTTTCCTTTATCTCATCCTTTTATTGTTGCTAAGGTGGCTGCTGCCTTCATGCAAGGTGTGTTTAAACTACATGGAATGCCTAAATCCATTGTTAGTGACAGGGGTGCTATATTCACTGCTAATTTTTGGCAGGAGCTTTTTAAACTTCAAGGTACTAACCTGGTCATGTCCTCAGCCTATCATCCTCAAACTGATGGTCAGATTGAGATGGTCAACTGAAGTTTGGAACAATATTTAAGGGCCTTTGTTCATGATAGGCCTCATACCTGGGTTGCTTAGCTGCATTTATCTGAATTTTGGTTTAACACTAATTACCATACCTCAACTAAGATGACTCCTTTTGTGGCTTTGTATGGATATCATCCTCCCAAACTTTTGGACTAAATTCCAGGCACCACTCAGGTGGTTGCAGTGGACCAATTATTACATGCTAGACAGAATCTCATTACATTGTTGAAGAAAAATTTGGTCTTAGCTCAGGCCAGAATGAAAGTGCAGGCTGATCAACATAGATCTGATAAGTCTTTTGGAGTTGGTGATTGGGTTTATCTCAAACTCCAACCTTATAGGCAGCACTCTTTACAAGTTAAAGGCTTTACTAAGCTCTCTCCTCAATTCTATGGTCCATTTCAGATTCTACAAAAAATTGGAACTGTGGCATATAAGTTGGACCTTCCTACTGATTGTCAACTCCATCCTGTGTTTCATATTTCTTCTTTGAGGCAGAAGCTAGTCGAGAATGTTGTGCCTTTACCTACACTTCCCCCTGTTGATTCTGCTGGTCTCCTTCATCTAGAACTAGTTACAATTCTGTAGCACAGGTCCAAGCAGCTTAGAAAGAGGTGCATTACTGAAGTACTAGTGTAATGGCAAGGCCAATCTGTGGAAAATGCCACCTGGGAGTTCCTTTACAAGTTGTAGTATCAATTCTCTCACCTTGTGGGCAATGTGCTTTAAGAGTTGGGGGGGGGGGGGTATAGTAACCTTGAGGACAAGGTTTTATAAGAGGGGAGGAATTAATAGGAGTTGTGATAGTTGTGGTAGTTAGTTTGGTTGTGGCAGTTAGTTTCTTGTAACAGAAGGGGTGAGAGGGTAGTTAGTTAGTACTTGTTACAGAATTTGTACTCACTATAAAGAAGGCAGCACTCTATTGTAAGATGATAAGAAAAATGATGAATGCTAATACACTCTATTTCTTAATTCAATCTATCTCTCTCTTCCTCTCTCCTATTCTCTAAGGAGGCCTAGTTCCCTCGAAAGAACTACCTTTCCCTACAAGAATTTGGAATTCTATCAAAATGTTACCAAAAAAGCTACCAAATATTTGGCAATTTCTGCTAAAAGAGCTTTAAGGGGAGTCTTAAAACTTGAAAATTGCTCTAAAGCAAATGTCTAAATCTTGAGATTTCATGAAATGGTCTTGTTTGAACTTTATAAATCCATTTTGTGTTTTGCCAAAAACTCAAAAGGGATTTTTAGTTAGAGCTCTACCACTAAAACTCTTCATTTAAAGCTTTATTTCCCATAGCAACATTAAACTGATAAATCAAGTAATTTGGTTCGAAGTGATGGGTCTTCTCAAGAGCTTCTTATCACTGCACCACTTTTATTTGGTATCTTTCTTCTTTTCTACTTTTTTTTTTTTTTGTTTGGTCATTTCTAACAACTAACTGTAGTTCCCCTCTAAACATTAAAATTCCTTCTAATTAAAGCAGTTTATTATAAAATTCATAATTGAAGTTCTACTGCCTATAGTAATATCAAGAGAGACATATTCATAAAACAAATTGTAATAGGGTAGAAATGTTTACTAATTTCATATTTAACAAAATATGAGGTATATTAGAAACGGGATATAGGAGCACCAAAATAGTGACTCTTGCTTACGCATAATTCACACTTACTTCCTTGTTATTCTATCAGTCTTCTAATGTTTGCCTAGCTGGAAAACACCCCACATTACTTTTTTCCCCCTTTATATCATAGTTATCACTTACCAGAGTTAGATCAAATAAGTGAATTATACAAAATTTTGGTTCAATATGAAAGAAATATCGATTTTGCAAAAAAAAAAAAAAAAAACTAATAAAACTGTGAACTCTTAGTTAGAGCATTCCCATTAAAGATGCTAAAAGGGGTATATGCTAAATTTTACCATCAAAACACCAAAAAAGCCACTCCATCAAAGATTTCAAATGGCAAAAATTTTGACATACTGCTATAGTGAACTTGTATCAATACAAGCTCACTATAGCTGTATTGTAAAAAAAAAAAGGTTTTTTATTCTCATGTCTCTTTCTTTCTCTCTCTCCAGGTCTCTTTTTCTCTTTGCCTCTCTATCTTCTCTGTCTCCCTCTTTCTCTATGCTCTTCGTCTCCCTCTTTCTCACAGTGACAGTCTACCTCGCTGGAGCCACTGCAAGCCTCTCACTCTTCAAGATCGCCTTGGCCCACCCTGCAAGATTGCCTCACCGGTTCTTCAAGATCGCCTCGCCGAAGCCACTGCAAGCCTTGAGTTGTGGGTATGAGTTGATTGGGGTGGCTTTGGCTTATGGGTGTGTGTTGATTGATTTGGTGGTTGTTTGTTGTGGGTTGTGCCGTGGGTTGAGGCCGTGTGGTGGGTGGTTTCTTTTTATTTATTTATTTTTATGTTGTTGAGTGCCGTGGTTAGAGGTGAAAAGCTCAGGCCATGGAGGTGGGAGAAGCTTCTAGACCAGGTTGAGAAAGATGGAGATACAATGGGAGAGAGAGACAGAGGGAGAGTGAGAAATAATAATAATAATAATAATAATAAATGAATAAAAATATTAAAAGAAAGAATATTTAAATGAAGTTGTAAAAAAAATAGAATGTTTGATATTTGGTATATTGTAAAATGAGGTGTTAAAATTGTAAAAATAGTGTTTTGAGATGGTAAATGCTAAATTTTTTAGGATGTTTGCTAGGAATGCTCTTACGAGCTTTATAAGATTTTTGCTTTAAAACTTAAAGTAAATAACCAAAAGAATAATTCAAATATATAAATTTCCTGAATAAAAATATTCTATTAATTTCAATATTTGCTATACTTTAATATTTACATTTAAACTGAATATCATCTCATATTTTATAGCTTATGTTTATCTTTGTTTTTTTTTTTTTAATAATTATTTAATTTATTATTATAAAAAATAATAATTTATTAATCCTATAGTTGACCCAACAGTTTAGACAGAGAAGTGAACCATCAAATCACTCTCTTTAGGTCTCAAAGATTCAATGTTGTTTTTATTTTTTTTATTTTTTATTTTTAATACAAAATAAAAATTCTATTCTAACCTAATCTAAGTGTATATGTATGTGAAACTCTTTTAAGATTTGAACTCTGATCATTGCTCCTATACTCCACAAGTATTTATACTTGTAGAATGACTATCATGTCTTACGCCAAGGATGCGCAATTAAGTCATAATAACTGTGCTTTTCATTAAACATTTTTTTTTTCTCGTTATACCAAACCGTTTGAAAACATTAATTCCTCCTGCCTATTTTTGCCCGGGAATTCAACCCAACCAAATGTTCTATTAACTTATTAGGCATACAGATTATAGGCAAGAGGGATATTTTCCAAGTGTAATAGATTTTTGTTGTTGAAGTCTTAACTTATCTAATGAAAAACATAGTATTAATAGGCTGGGATAGACATCAATCTTAATCAAGTTGATTGTACAAGCGGATAGAAGAGCAAAATTTGAAATTTGTATGCTTTCAGGCTGAGCGACACGTTTCCTCATGGTCCAGCCAGCATATAAAGCCCATGACCTGATGACCATACTGTAGGCAACAGCTAATAATTATCAAATTTCATGTTTAAACAAATATATATATATATATATATATATATATGAGAAAAAAAATCACATTAAAATGTTAAATTTTTCATTGCATTTCGTGGGTAATCAACTAGGGTGGCATTTTGTGGGTTTTAGTCAGCTTAACTGGTAAAGTTTCTGATGGTTGAATAAGAGATTGGAAGTCCAATTCTCGCCTACACTAAAAGCTGATTGATGTCTTGGTCTGATGAAAGAGCAAAAATCATAAAAGCAAATGTCACATGTTGAAACTCTTTCAAAAAAAGTAGTGTGACATTTAAAAATCAAATAAATGCCACATATTGCATATCCGACTAAAATTAGGAGAGAATTGAAACAGACCATTTTCTCATATTTGTTACTGGAGGAGAAAGGAAACTAGCCCTTAATGAAATCCACCATGCCATGTGAGAAGAGAAAGGAAGCACCGGATAATTAGCACAAATTTTAATTCATAAATATTACAAATTGATGTGTTATTAATTAAAAAAATAATTTAAATATTTATTTATTATGTTGTTAAAGTGGCATTAATCACATTCATTTGTCAAACCAGTTTGAAAATTTTTTTTTCCTTTATATAATAAAAGTGATAGTAGTTTTATCAGTTTCCACGAAGTTTCTAAAATTTTATTTATCTATTTTAAAATGCAACGTTCAAAGGCCCACTAGTACTATTTCATCTCCATGCCATTCTTTGCCCAACCAAAGAGAACTCTTGATGCATGTGAGAGTTACACTCCATAAAGCAGGCACAACAGATATTATTGCCGCTAGAGTGAAAGTTTGGTGTTCAATTGCACCGTGTCCAGTCAATTGTCACATGCAGTGTATTGGAAAACTGGACTTCTTGGAGATATTATTGTTGCTTCTTGCTTTGCCAATCTGTGCCTTAGCAACAAATATCCAAGCATTTACATATATGGTTTCAGTATTTTATTAACTTGGCCAACCAAGTGATGAACAATTCACATGGACTTGATCTGCTTTCATTTTATTTTATTTTTGCATCCAGATTAAATCCATTATGATTGTTGCAAATAAAATAAAATTTCTTCCTCTTGAGCATTAATTCCAAGCAATTGGGCTGAATTGAAGATGATTTTAATTCACACCATTATGTTGAGATGGTTTAAAGCTTGAGATCTCGAGAGCTAACATGAATTTAACAATAGTGTTAGAATATATTTAAGATATTATCACAAATATGTAACCAATAAAATATTAGGCTATTTTATTGGTATTTAAAATAGCATACACTACTTTGTCAAAAAAAAAAAAAAAAAAAATAGCATACACTACAAGAGCTTCATTATTTGCCTGCATGGAAAATGTGCTTCAATGTTTCAATAATTTTGTTATCTCATATATGATTAAACACCCCCCCACCAAACCAACCCCCACCCCCCGATTCAACCCACTGATTGTCTATAAGGCCCATAATCCAGTTCACAATATTTTTGTGGCTGTCATTGTGAGGATTCTATAAGGTAGCCGTGGATCTTTTCCAAATCTCCAGAGCCCAGCCATCACTCACCAATCACCAATCACCAATCACCAATCACCATCACCAAATAGCAGCAAGTCAACAAACCCACTTACAAAACATCCTTAACCTTTAAGATAGCCCTCCACAACCAATATGCACTATACAAGGGCCCATAAAATAGATCCCACTTTCTAATTTGTTTGCCTTTACAACATGCACCAAGTTTTGTCTTCCCCTTTGAATAGCCCACCCTAGTTTAGAAAACACAACTTGATAAATGCAATATGATCTTCCAAAACCCAAGCCACCAATCAGGGTTGATAGACCTCCTCATCTATTTTGAACAAAAAGGGAGACAAATGATTACTTCACGTAATCCTCTTTGTAGGCTTGAAGTGACTTATAGGTTGACCATTAATAATGGCAGAGCATGTTGTTACGTTGCATTTTGTAGAAATACATTGTTCAATTGTTCACTAAAACCAAATTTCTTTAACCAAGTTGAAAGCTCCATTTCAAGAATACGCTTTTTTCCAATGTCAACCAATCCTGAGTAAAAGGCAAACACCACTATTTTTCTCTTTTTATAATTCAATTCTAGCCTTAAAATTGATTGTATTTTTTTTTAATATATATAATCGGATAATTATAGTAATAAGAGCGAGATGTTTAAACCTAAAATTTTCTTATAAAGGAGAACAAGTAATGCTACTGAACTCTTGGCGAACTTCTAAATAATCATTCATGAACTTTTTTATATATCTATATAAAGAATAAATCATACAATGAAGGAGATTCTTGACTGTACAGTTGGTAGAATTTGAAATTGAAACAAGCCCTTCTCATAGTTTTATTTTTGTGATCTCAAATTAGATATCATTTCTTTTCTCAATAGTAATTGGGATAAAATATGTTCTCCTATAAGAATAAAAGACAAGACAAAAGTGTAGAATGTGGCTTAAATTAAGAGTTCGACTCCTTGTTGGATTTGGATAAGGAAGAAATTTTATTTCTTTTGGGTTACTGTTGTTTGAAGTTATCAAGTTTTATTAGAAGTCTTGTCTATCACTTGATTTTGAGTTCTAATTGGAATAGAAGTGATTATCCTTTTGTGTGTGGAAAAGAAGTTTAGTCCTTCTTGGTTTTGGATATATTAGCTGACTCAAGTCTCTTATCCAAGCATAGTGCTGCTACGAAAAATTAGAGAGAAAGAGAGAAGAGAGTGTGTGTGTGTGTGTGAGAAAAAGGCTCTCTCTTTATTTGGTTCTTTAATATTTATGGATTACAATTTGGAATAGTGAGAGAGGTTTGTTACCGCTTGGTTTTGTGGTTTGGTAATTTGCTCTCCCTTGGAGCATTGTAACTTTTGGATTTGATTTGTGGCTCTCTCTTTGGTTTGTGCGTAATTCGTATTTGGTATTTGTGAACTTTTGATTCGTATTTGGTTATTTGGTTTTGTATTTGTGAGAGAGAGTTATTTGGGTGTATTTGAGATTTGGGTTGCTCGTAGATGTAGGATATTACCTCACCACGTAAATCTTGGTGTTTTGTGTCTATTTTCTTTTGGATTAATTTTCTTCGTTCCTATTATTAGTTCGAAGATCTTTCACAAGCCTAAAATATTTTCACAATCAATCTTGATAATTTGAACTTCCGCTATTTTACAATAAAAAGATCATCTATATGTCATCTTCAGCTAGTTCTTATTCTCTCCTAGCTCCTATAGACATATAGAAATGTTGTCCGAATGAATAAAATGGTCACGGTCTTACCACAATCGTTCATCGAGGTTTAGAGTTGAAAGATCAATTTATTGTTGCAGAAACATCCCAGGAATGAGAATTTTATTTTGTTGTTATTGAACTAGGCCAAAAGGGAAACATACAGAGCATAGATGAGAATTTGATTTTGTATTGCAGGTATTTTTTCTCTGTTTCCTCGTGAAACAAAGCATGGAGATTTTTGCAACCCAATCAGGTTTTCTCTCAGGCTACATATATCCTTCGTATATGCATTTATTATTGTTGCAATTAAATTTGCCACTTTCAAATGATAATAAAAATTTTACGTTATCCACCACTAATAATCCATTTTTTTTAACAAAGTACGAAGCTCCACTACATTTTGTCATACACTTTTTTTCATATCAATTATTATTATTTTGAGAAGCAGATCAATAGAGTTAAAAGTCATAAGGCCCTTTACTCAAAAAAAGAAAAGAAAAAAAGAGTCATAACTCATAAGGCCCATAACACCGCCTTTTCCATTCTATGCAATTCAATTAAAGGGCCTTAATCTGGTATCCTAGCGCCTTATATTTTAGATTGCGTCCTTGAGGCATATTGGGTTGTAAACGGGCTTTCATGCATGGGCCCAAAAGTTGTTTAAATGTGCCAAACTTATTCCTAGGTGTAGAGAGCTTGTTGCTTCTTTGGATCAATGTCACCTTATTTTCTCAAAAAGGAAAATACCAAATATCTTCTGTGATACTAATTCTTTGGCCCATCCGATAGGGAAATTTATTTTATAAGATGGTCTTATAACTTATAAGACATCTGTTGTCTTTTTCTTTTTCTTTTTTTTTTCTTTTTTTTTTTCATTAAAAAAAAAAAAAAGACATCCGTTTCACTACATATATGAATCTCACATATTATGAAAAAAATGTTTTATGAGACTGTCTCATAAGATATATTCTTTTTTGATAGAGGTGGTCTCTGAATTCATTTTGTCGGTGGTTCAAATATGTGCTAAATTTTTCTCAAAGAAAAAAAAAAGTGCTTAAAGCATTAAAATCCCATTGTGCTCAAGTTATAATAGGTTTTATTTGATTCAATATCTTTTTATCAATTATAATTGGTGAGTCATTGTGAAAATAATGTTACTTCAATCACAATCAATCACAGTTTATTACTTTAATAAGTTGAGAACAAAAGTTGTAATCCTGTATCATTGGTCTTTGACTTGAACCCTAAACAAAAAGAAAAAAAAAGTAATAAAATGATTGGAATTAGACATGTCATCTTTTCCTTCAATGTCTATGAGCTCTATGTGTGAGAAGTTTCCTTTCCTCCTTGGGGAGGTGGGGTTGCTGAAACGTGGTGAGTCGCTAGCCAACAACTTTGATCAATTACATTAGGATATTTTAGGGTCTGTTTTACTTGACAGCCAGGTATTGATGTTGACCTTATTTTAATGGTGTACAAGGAATTGCAGAGGTGCTGAATAGATAATTGAGATAATGCGTTCAAGGCCGAAAGCATGAAAAAGACTAGTAATAATAAGGCAACAAAAGAAGAGGAAAATTTGAAATGGGCTATATAGAAAATATATATATCATTTGACCTGAAGGTAATTAACATAAAATAAAAGCACTTCGTTAGGCAAGTCACCAATCTAAATTGGAGTAAGGAGTAAGAAAACAAAAGCAATGACAAGTTCATTCTTTGGATTTGTTTAGTTAGGCGTATTGAAAACTTAAAAGACCGTTTTTAAAATTTAAAACTTTATTTTGCAACTACACTTTTTGTAACTGTTTTTCAGAAAATTACAAAAACTAATTTTAAACTCAAAACACCGTTTTTCAATAGCTTATATAGATGCACCATTTATCTCAAAAGCAATGACAAAAATAAAAACACTTATTATTGTGTTTGAGTGTGAGGCCCATCAAAATATGCTTAAAATTTTTTGGGTTTTTTTGGACTTGAGAAAAGCACTCATAATAAACAATCAAAATAAGTAATGTTTTGAGTCGCATATTTACAAGCCATAATTTCAATAGCTAGGTACTCCGACAAATTAGGGTCATTGTCCCGCGTAGGAAAACATACAAAAATTGAAAGAGAATGAGGAAGAAAAAACACCAAACAAAGAAGAAAAGAGAATTATGATTTTTGACCACTTAGTGTGAGTTTGGATAGCGCTGAATGCGCGTTACAGCACGTTTGGCTTTTTTTGGGGTCCCATGGCATTGTTCATAAGACCACCAAACTCAGCAAAATGCGTATATCCATGCATTTTTGGGTCTCAAAGCACTATTCACACATTTAAAAATTATTTTGTTACAGTGTTTTCAACAATAAGTTTTCAGTTTTTAATAAATAAGCAGTATCTAAATAGACCCTTAGTAAATAATCTATGCACCCATTGGTCGGAGAATATTATAAAGGGATTCCATATGATAGTAATAAGAGCTGTCACACTCTTGGCTTTGTCTTTTTATACACTAATATTCTTAATATGAGTATATGACCAATAATGCATACACTTTCGGAGATCCTCCAGCTGGAAATTGTGTGATATCGCAGGATTAAATTTTACATTGGGTCCCTTTGAAAATCACCATAGGAAGCTGAATGGCTTCGATTAAGATTTATGATACGGATATTTGTTTCTCTAAGCTCACAACCACAAATTTTTGCTGTGATTGCTAATGTGAAACAGCTATATAGAATATCTTTATCTTTTCACCGATTGGTGGAATCGAAAATGTGTTTGGAGGGACTCACTATCAGTCTATCATGCCGTATATGACAAAATTTAAAGTATCCAATTAGTCACCATTCTTTCTTATCCCTGTTTTTTTTAATCTTCAATCCCTTTTCACGGTCTATATATCATCATTCTTTGGTATATTCAAGGCTGAAAAAACTTTTAACTTGATGGGATTGATGAAATTGTTTAATTCTTAGAATAATGACTAAATGCTCATCATTTCTTAATTAGTAGTTTCAAGCTTTTGAGATGGATGGAAGTTTGTCATTATTGCATCAATACAGGTTCTACTATATACGTAGGACAAATAGTTTTTTATTATTATTATTATTTTTTTTATCACATTCAAACATGTGTTTTGTGCTAGACCGAAAGTTAAAACAAAATTGCTTAGCTAGCAACATCATTGCTTTCATTTTTTGCCATAGCCTAAAACTAAAAAAAAATGCAGTCACAAGATCACTTATTTGTGTCGTTATAAAGAGCCGTGAACCTTTCTAACGATTGATGATAAGAAAAGCCGCCAATGTGTACTTTTATAAAATGCTATTGATAGAAAGTAAACAAGTTTTGCAAATGCTATACATGAAGCTGTGGAAGCTTGTTGCTTTTCCACTTAATGCTGCATGTATTATAGAAAACTAGCTTGTAACCCCATGCATATACATAGATAAATTTAAAAATATACAATAAGATACATAATATAATTCATATATATATATATAATTTAAATACTATTGATAGTCATTTTTATATTTTGTTAACTCTTTCAAAAAATTTATAAGGATATTATTAGATATAAAATGTAAATTGTCATTTTTATTATTATTGTGAAGCATTTTTTTTTTTTTTTTTATGATTCATTTATTTTAGACTCTTTGGTTTTTGTACTTAATAACTCACTTGGATGAATATTTATGATGTGGTCCCACATTTGATTCTAAAATTAAAAAATAAAACTCTTTAAGAATAAATAATTTAGGATACATGGCGCAAAATTGGAACTCTAATTTAAAATTCTAATTTTAATTTTTCTCAGCTTCACCTATTATTATATATATAGATTTGGAGATATATGGCTACCGACCTGAGTTGACTGAGTGATGCTGATAAGCATATTATTGGAATATGGAAAAATTCATGCATTGGCATACGTCAAAAGGCAAACTCCGAATATATCTAATTATGCTTGTCTTCTTTTTCTTGACTAGTTTGTAGTCTTTGGACCTCATATATTATATACAATTGTTTCGAAAACTTGGTAGGTGTTTGGTTCATGCACTTAAACAACAATTTTCAGTTTTTAAACAACATTACACGTATTTCCACACACTTTTTCACCCATACGTATTTTCAAAAAATACAAACAACGTTACTAGAACAACATTACTAAATGGACCCTTAGATTCTAGAACTCACCGTGGTACGGTATACATGAACCAAGCCTCTTGTTGTAACTTTCATACTATATTAGAAAAGGCAGAATATAGTTATGATTTTATGATGAAATATATGGTTAATCGTAGAAAACCACAATAAACTTTGGGGTATTTGTACCTTACACCCCAAATGATCAAAACTTGCAACCACCGTCCACTTGAAACAAATTTTGTAAATAACACCCCATAGCCTAGTGGATCACTAAAATATTTGTGAAAATATGAAAAAGAAAAACATAAAGAAGGAAAAGGGGGAAAGAAAGAAGAAGGAAGAAAATGTAGGGAATTGACATGATTCAGCATTGGAGACTTACATCCATATATATATATATATATATATATATATGTATATATATATAGTGGAAAACTTTATTGATGGTTATATATTTATATTAAGAGCATTCACATTGAGAATGACATATGTCATATGTAGGGAAAATTTAGTATAAAAGTCCAAAACCCCCCCCACACATCTAGAATTGTAAAAACCAATTATTGCAAAAAAATTTGCAATAGTGTTACAGTGCAATTTTATTTAGAATTGCACTATAGCTCAATTCTAAAAAAAATACTAATATTTTATTCACTTACTTTATCAATTCCTCTCTCTCTCTTCGGGTTTTTGGCTTTTGAGTTTTTGTTTTTATTTGGGTTTTGGGATATATTATTTTAATGTATTGTATTGTAAAATAAAAGTTGAGATGCTGAGAGTATTGTAAAATAGTATGGTATAATTGATAAAGTACCTTTTTGAGATGATAAAATAGGATGAGATAGAATTTTGGGATGTGAATGCTCTAAACTCTATATCTTACAAGGGTTGGGTTCAAGTTACACCTAGTATAACTCTAAGTAATATTACACCATCTACTAACTTATTATTGAATTAATATTTTGAAAATCCAACTGTTGAATTACGTGTTTTATATGTTCTTAACATGCATGTCAATTTTCATATCAATCGAATGCTATTTACCATTTGATCTATAAACTCATCTTTTATGCATTATTTTAAATTACAAAAATTTGAATTATAACAATTGATTGATGACATGACTATTAATCTTTGATCACCTCGAAATTTTGCAAGCATGAAAAATATATGAAGATAATGTAATCTAACGGTGGATTTGTTAATATTCGCATCCAATTAAAAGATATTGAGTGGTGTAACATTATTTAGAGTTACACCAAGTGTAATTTGAACCCAACCTATCTTAAAATTAATTTATTGAAGGGTATTTATAGTGGACTATACATACACTAACTCATCTCTAAGTCATGTAATTTGACTTTCTCAAAAAAAAAAAAAAAAAAGTCATGTAATTTGCAACTGATTCTATTGCCTTTTATGAGAGAGAGAGAGAGAGAGAGAGAGAGAGAGAGAGAGAGAGAGAGAGAGAGAGAGAGAGAGAGATGGGGCTACACTATCATTGTGTATAATAATGAAATATTCTTTTATAATATTGACCATTTAATAGGCTGAGCATCTTAATTTTGTACTCCGGATAGCTTAGTGAAAATTATACATGCAATCTATTTATCATATATATATATATGTATATATATATATATATATTTTTTTTTTCACTAATTCGAGTAAAATTTAAAAAATTATATGTCCCTGTTCTTTATAGATTCTTGTCAATAGTATAGATGTATAAATTTATAATAAGGTAAATTACCATTTTGTTCTCTACCCTTTAGACATGAATTTTTAATATAACATCTAAAATATTTTGGGTGTGCATAGGTCGTATTGAATCGATTTTGAGCACTTTTTAACTCAATCCAATTTTCTTGAATTTAGAAATTTTCAAACCATAGCAGTTTAAAAAACCAACACGATACTGCCTTGAACCATTTTGTTAGATCTAATAAAAAAAATAGTTCCTTATTAAATTATTTAAATTCAGTATTCAATAAATAATTGCAACTTCATCAAAACTAAGTCTTAAAATATCAAAATAAATAAATTTTCAAAATTTTGATTTAAAATTAAAAAAAGATCTACTTATTTTTAGATTATTAATAACATGGGATGTGTCGAGTTACTCAAATTGAAAGGTTTTGGTGGCCCAAAGCCAAGCCAACCCAAACATTAAAAAATGAAAAAATGAAATAGGACCTAACCCAACTTATCAATCTATGATGAAAAACCAACTGAGATTGTGCGTTAGGTTGTCCATTTCCTTGATGGGTTGAACGTATACCCCTAGTGTTTTACTTATTTGATTATGTTAGCAATGTTTAATTAATCTTATTTTTTTTAACATTAAAATACAGTTTGTAAATTTTGTAGTTTTAAATTTAGTAAGAAATAAAGTTGGGTTTTGATTTTTTTGGTTATTTGGACAAGTTTGTGTTTAGACACCCCCCCACACCCCCAAAAAAAAAAAAAAAAAAAAAAAAAAAAGATTTTTCATGCCACATGGAATCTTGTTCATCTCCTAAAAGAGAATACGAGGAAGATGATAGAGCTAGTCTTACTCCCTCAACGAAATGATTCGATATAGAAAGCAATATATTACGATACATAGTCCAAATCAAAACCGATATATAATACGATCGAGATCGATCGATCCCCTGCTGATATCCAGCATTTTCAGGTATTGCTTAGATGTTTCTCGTTGTTTATCTCGATGGATTTACCTACTCTCTGAGCTGATATCAAACTTCTACGACTTTAACTAGGGTGGTCAGCTTTATCAAAAACTACGATTCCTACTCCTATTCGTTTAATTGTACATTGTGTGCATGGTGCTAGGGCTTGCAATGCTACCCACCAGCTAGCTCTTTTTCTCTAGCTCTCTTCACGTGTAAATATCTCACAGGCCCAGGAAAGGAGATCAGGACCAACTTGTCCACTATTAATGGACATCCTCATCTTCGATCGGTACTTCTGTTCTGTAAAGCAAATCTATAGCCTCAACTTTTGCTCATAGACATTACATGCAGTATGCGTAATTCCTGCCTAGTGTTTCAGAAACAATAAAGTACTGTACTCTCGCCCAGGTTTACCAAAGTTTTAGCCCAAACGCTGAATCTGGAACCCATTGCTCCAACGTAGTACCCGATCTTCTGGAGAAATAGAGAAAATGGGTGCGGCGGATACGTCATTACTGTAATTCTTCTTTGAAGACAACCAGTCTGCGCTTGCCAGGGGCGGAGGCACGCCCCCCTCACCATTTTTTAAACTTTTCATCTTTTTCACTTTTCCTTTCGTTCTCTAAGACATGTCAGCCACATATCCCACTTTTTTTTTTCTTGAGTGACGCCATATCCCATAGCTATTTGAAGACCTATGTTGTACTGGTGTGGGAATCATCATTAGAGAGTAAAGAGGCTGTGAGGGTACCGTATTAGATTTTTAGTAGGAATGAAATTGATTTTGAATTTGGTTGAGATGAATGAAATTGATTTTGAATTTATTTTAGACCATAGTATTTTAATTTGGTTGAATTTAATTGCTATTTATTTTGTAGTTGCTTATAGTGACTTTGTTATATTTAATTTCTATAAATATTATTTCTTGTAAATGTAGTATAATTTTGGTTAAATTTAATGTTTTTGTAAAAAAAAAAAAAAAAAAACTAATGCAGAAAGACATGTATATATGTATATATGTCCTACTTTGTATTTTTCTTGAATTGCAAATCAATATGATAATATTACCTCGGCCTCTCCAACCAAAAATTTCCGACTACGCCCTTGATGCTTGCCATGGTTTGAGGAGATAGCTATAGGTTTTATTGCTATCTAGTGGGTTACGAACATCTATCTAGTGGGCTACGAACATGGTCTCCTTGTCCTTTGGTAATCATATATAAATTCTTCTTACACTTCTTATTTTTTTCCAGAAAGATTCTTCCCTATACCTAAGGCATTGTGATTTAGCCAACTTTCAGACCTACGTTATTCACGGGCAATATCAATTGACAATTTGACATTCCCTATTAGTTGTGCATTTTTATATTTAAATGTATCATACTCGTGAATTAATCATAAATAATAGTTCTTCTAATTCTTTATGCACCTTTGACATGATAATCATTTTACAAGTATAAATTTTTGCAAAATGGGGGGACAAGGATCAATGTTTAAGTCTTCAAAAAAAAAAAAACTTCACACATATATATGTTTAGATTAAAATAGAATAATTCTTCTATTAAATAAGGCAATATCATATTAAAAAAACAACTTATAAATGACTTCTTTGGACCGAAGCTCTTACTTGAGTAAAAGTCCTATTTTGATACCTATCTTTGAATTCTCCTTCACTATATGAACAAGGTGACCATTACAAGAACTATAAAACTACTTATAAGATGACCCATTTGGATGAAGCCTTTACTTAGGCGAAAGCTCTTTCTTTTTTCTTTTTTTTTTTCTTCTTTTTTTTAATACAAAAATACTTACATGATAACCCATTTGGAGTGACATAATAAACACATTTTAATGCTCAAAAAACTCTATTATATCACATGCAATCCTGATTTATTTTTTTTGAGAAAAAGGTAAGCGAAATATTATTAAAGAAAAAATGAACTACAAAGCAAAAAAACAAAAACCAAACTCAAGGAAGATCCGACTGGAAAACACCATCCACGTCCTCGGGTAATTCTTCTACCCAAACCTCTAAATCTGCAGATAAAACTGCTTTTTTAGCTAAGCTATGAGCTAATCTATTCCCCTCCCGCCTAACATGTTGAAACTCACACCTTCTCGGGTAATTCTTCTACCCAAACCTGATTTATTTAACAATTAATTCGCCACCTATCAAAGCTTATATAAGAGTACGTTTAATCTAACAATATAGTAAAAAAAAATTAGTATATATGTAAAAAAAAAAACTACTTTATTTATTTTACCTGACTACTTTTGACTATTCACCCTACATTCTTTGTTGTTATTTTATTTTACATTACATCATATTAAAATAATTTATTTTCTACCCACGTCAACAACAGCAACTGAACCCAAAATAGCACCACCTCATGGCCAAATATGCTACCGCCTTTGCCACCAAAATGTAATACCCAAAACCGAATCCACCCCCAACAGCCCATGCCTATGCCGACAACCACTAACAACACACAAAAACAACAGATCTTAAAAAAACTACCAATGACTCAACATGACGACAACCCAATCCATGACCACTAAAACAAATTTCATCTTTTCAGGATCATATATCATATTGTGATCCCTACAATATGATTTTGTTAGTCTAACGAGAGCTTTGCCACCACAATTAAAAATCCAACTTAGCTCTGCCTCACTTCATTACTAATAGAAATCCCAAAAATTATCTTCCTCTCCATTAAAGATCTTTCTGCCTCTACAATGTGTAACTTGCGGGTCCACCTTCAAGATTCTATCCAAACTTCTAGTTACTGTCTATATATAATATAGTTTATGAAATAGTATTTTCACACTAAATATAGTATGTATATATTTATAAATAATATTAAATTACTAATTAAAGAAAAATAATAGAATAAGCATATAATTATATATAAATATATAGTTATACAATATGAATTGAGTTCAACTTACACTTAATAATTAATAACTATATATCGTGGGTTTTAGTTAGTTTAACTGGTAACTGGTATCATGGTCTGATGATAAAGAGTTATCATTAGGAGCGGACGCCATAGATTGAAACTCTCTAAAATATATATATATATATATATATATATCATTTTTCTTTTTGGACAAATTCAACCACTTATGCTTTACATTAATTTCTGCTAACTTTAACAAAATTTGATAATGTGGCAATTTCTAACGTCTCCTATTGAGAATGAATTGAAGAAAAAGATTATTAATTCCACAACCGACATTTTTTTATTTTCTCTCTAATTTTATCTTTTAATCTTCATTTGGGTTTGTTTCTATCATATTGACGAAAAGTGTAGGGTAGAACGATCCTTTCCTTTCATTTTTTATTTTCTGTCTAATTTTATCTTTCAATCTTCGTTTGGGTTTGTTTCTATTAACTTGACGAAAAGTGTAAGGTAGAACGATCTTTAATTTCCTTTCATTTTATCTATTGGTGATGCCAGCACTTGATATATCGTCAGACTTCTATTTACTGTCTATTTATTATATGTCATGATTAACACATGCTTTTATTCTGCCTTTTCTTTGGTGAGTATGAAAGCTATCTGCTTAATCTTGACTTGGAACTTCATGTAGCGATACATATCCTAACCGGAAAGATTGCTATCATGCCATGAATATCTTAATGCCATGAATGAAAGCTTCAAATTTACAAAAAAACAATAATTGTATCAGAGATAAGAGAATTTGAAACTTTGATAAAATTTTCAATTAAAATAATAACATAACAGAACTTCTTCCACAACTATTTTATGTAAGTTTTTTTTTTTTTTTTTGGGTAAGAATTTGGATGTGCCTATTTGGGAAATTTGGCATTTTGTGTATTTTTAATGGGGAGTATGGTTATTTTGAATTATTATATATATATATATATTTATATATATATATATATATATATTTTATAAGGTTTATGAACTTAATATATTTTTTTAATTTGATAGTTGGGATGAAGAAATTTGAATCATAAATGTCTTTGTTGGAAACACCCATAAATGCCAATTAGTTGATTTTACATGTTTTAAATGATACAATAAATATTAATAATTTTTTTGCATATACCAAACTCCAAAAAATGTTTTCTAATTCACTTTCAAGGTCGTTACCATAACAAAAAGGAATAGTTTTCCAATGTTAAAATAAACAGAGAGAGAGAGAGAGAGAGAGAGAGAGAGAGAGAGAGAGAGAGAGAGAGAGAGAGAGAGAGAGAGAGAGAGAGAGAGAGAGAGAGTTTAAAATTAATATATATATATATATATACATAGGAGAGTCACTTTCAATTTAATAGATATTTGTTCATTAGCTTTTGTAGGAGAGAGAGAGAGAGTTTAAAATTAATAAATATTTGTTCATTAACTTTTGTTAAGAATCCTTTTGAATCCTCCTTATCCCTGCATGGGACGCGAAAGAGAGAGAGAGAGTTTAAAATTAATAAATATTTGTTCATTAACTTTTGTTAAGAATCCTTTTGAATTTTGTAGGAGAGAGAGAGAGAGTTTAAAATTAATAAATATTTGTTCATTAACTTTTGTTAAGAATCCTTTTGAATCCTCCTTATCCTTGCATGGGACGCGAAAGAGAGAGAGAGAGTTTAAAATTAATAAATATTTGTTCATTAACTTTTGTTAAGAATCCTTTTGAATCCTTCTTATCCCTGCATGGGACGCGTACCTTTTTATATACATAGGAGAGTCACTTTCAATTTAATAGATATTTGTTCATTAGCTTTTGTAGGAGGACTTTTGTCTCCACCCCTAATCAGGTATTATTCGCTTTGGGATGGGTAAGGATCGACTTACGTCCCATCCGCACGAATTTACTCAATCCCACATTTAGGAGAGACGCCTCTCACCCTTGTCTTATAAGTCTTTGGCATAATTAAGGAAGGGTGTATCGTAATGTGTGTGATCCCATAGCTTTAGTTAAGAATCTTTTTTAATCATCTTTATCCCTTACATGGGACGCGTACCTTTTTATATATATAAAAAAGTTATTTCAATTTAAAAGACATTTGTTCATTAGCTTTTGTTTAGATTCTTTTTCAATTCTCTTTGTCTTGTGTATGGGACCCATTTATATTTGTATCTTTTTCACACCTCGTACGATGATGTTGTTATTTGGATTCATGGTACCCATTGAGCATGTGAGCTTTGGACACCTGCCCCAAATAATTCATAATGGTGGTATCTTCTTCAGATATTTCATGTCATTCTGACTCTTTGAAGGCCAAGCCAAAAAACCAGGCCTAGGCCTATGTCAAACACCGAAAGAACAAAAACATCAATACTCTCGCGACACGTATCGGAGTACAGGCATTCCTCCCATGCATGATAGCCACACTGAGGGGACACCACCAGATCCCAAAAATTGAAAATCATTTATACAAATAAGGCAATGCCCTTGTAGCAGCAAAGCCTTCTTTGTATCGGTTTTTAGCATGTGAAGATTGTCACTAAGAAAGTGAAAATGATAGAGACAAACAACGACCAACGTATATTGTACGAGATTCTTGCATTAACACATGTTGACATAGACTTGTTTCCGTGCAATTGAAAAATGGTTCCAAAGCCACAACGAGAAGTAAGGATCGATGCATGTATCTCACATGATAGGATAAAGTATCTCAGGGACAGGTGTCATAAATCCACCCCTTCACTTTCACATGTGTATGAGTCTCACATATATATCATGAGAAAATGTTTTTGCTAAACTCTTTTTGACGCAGGATTTCACAACATAGTTCATATCTCAAAGGATATATAAGAATACATTCATAATAAGAGGGTTGCCAAATTTCTAAGATTGTAGCATGGGTCTTAACCAAGTGAGGTCTTCACTCTTCATCTATGTTTCACTTTTCTGCCTACACTAAAAACTGATTGGTATTTTAGTTTGATGTTAATTAAATAGCTATCATCAAGAGCGAACGCCATTAGTTAAACTCTCTCTCTCTCTCCAAAAAAAAAAAAAAAATTTGTTTCACTTTGAAAGCTACATTTTGGAAATATTAAGTCGCCGCCCAAGGGGCTATATGAGCTATCATTAATCGCTACTGTTGCATGTATAAGACCTCTCATTAGAAAAAGACCCCATATAACGATTGTTGCATAAGACTTCTCATTAGAAAATTAAAGACCCCAAAACTATGGGCTGGTTTAATGGTTTGGGAGGTGGGGGATAGCATGAGTGAAATTTAAGTGTTCCAAATCATAAAAAATATAGGTCAATAAAAATCCAACTTAACTAAAACCATAAATTGTTTTTTTTTTGTTTTTTTTTTTAATTGTAAGTGTTCCAAATCATCATATTAATGATTAAGTTTCTATACAATTGCTTCTCTAATTTTTGCAAGTTTAACTTTTATATGATAAATTGTTAGCATTAATCACATAATCTCTCATGTAATCACATCAAACGATTAACTTTATCTAGACTTGCTTCTTTAATTTTTGCAGGTTTAATTTTTATACGATAAATTGTCAATATTAACCACGTAAACTCTCACGTAATCACACCAAATGAATAACTTTCTATAGACTTGCTTCTTTAATTTTTTCAAGTTTAACTTTTATATAATAAACTATCAACATTAGCCACCTAAACTCTCGTGTAACCACACTAAGCGTGTGTTTAGATTGTGATTATAAATGAAAATTATTTCACTATTCAGTTTATTTTTGCTATTATTTATGGACCCCACTACACCTTTTGAACTATTCATTAGTCCCACTGCACTAAGGGTGTGTTTAGATACCGCTTATTTTATTAAAACTAAAAAGTTATTGCTGAAAGTACTGTAGATAAACGTAAAAATTAGTTGAAATAATACAGTGAAACTAATGAATAGTGTCAAAAAAGTGCAGTGGGGCCAATAAATAGTAGTAAAAATAAGCTGAATAGTGAAATAACTTTCATTTTTCATTGGTATCCAAACAGAATCTAAATGAAAAGAGAAATAATATGTCTACAACATTTTTACAATAAATCCTAAGTGACAGGTTGTTACTGGTTGTTATTGTTAGAGCAAAAAAGTAATTTTAGTGTTATGTTCAAAATTTGAACCAATAATAACTAACCACTTGTAATTTGTTGTAAAAATATTGTAAACGTAGCATCTTTCAAATGAAAATCAACGGTGACTACGCATATGGATTTCTTGGCTCAGATTGCACCGGCAATGAGAATTGTGCTAGTTGATAAGGCTTCATTTGTGTGTGCTAAACTGCTAATCAGTTGATTTGATAGTACAGGCTGATCAGTTTGGTGGCTGATTTATAGGAAAAAATGTTTGATCTGTTGCGAATTTGTGGTGTCGTACAACACACTACAAACACCGTTTTTTTTTTTTTTTTTTTTGCTGAATTACAAACACCCTTTTGGATATACATGGATTTTTCCACTTCATATTATATACATACAAATCATATGAAAGTTAGATTTTAGAATCATATACTTTTTATTGAAGATTAAAAAAGTTGTAAAAAATGTTAGTTACTTTTTTATTTTTTTTATAAAAAATTACTTAAAATGATTTACTAATATATATATATACTCTAAGCTGTTAAATTGAAGTTAGTGATATGATTATATATTGTTCCACAATTTTTACATATACTTTTAATGATAATTTTACTACTAACTTCTTATTAACAGATTTTTAATACACGGTTTTTGTACAATCAAACACATCTTTTGTCCTATCAAAAAAAAAAAAAAAAAAAAAAAAAACACATCTTTTGTTCTTATCAAAATTTTCTATTGAATTGTTTTTATCAATTTAATACATGTCTCGGTTTTTATATTTGATATCAGTTATGTAATAATATAGTATTCTTTTTTATATTTTTACAACTAAAATCCTACAAATCTTTTGTTCTTAACAACTAAAATGATCAAAAATCTATATTACATCATCCTGTTGAGACAAAATCAAACACGTAGATCTTCAAGTCGCGATGTGTTTATCTCCATTGGATTTTGCTCAAAATCAAATATCCCAAACATGAGGCGTCTTAAATGCCCCAGGCTTCCTATAAGCAATTCAAGCCTTAACACCCCCCCCCCCCCCCCCTTTTTTTTTCTTTTAAAATTTTTTATTTGGGTGGTTCTTGATTATTGAATTGAGGCTTCCATATTTTACTTGGAATAAATGCTCTATTTCTCAAATAGTTTAATGAATCTACTACAAAATCAAAGTGGCAATTTCCTTTGAAGATTGATCTGTTATGCCATGACCATCACCAAAGTTAATCACTTTGTCTTAAATAACAATAATACACTAAAAGCATAGTGTATAAAGCAGTGGCGTAGCTAGAATTTGGCCTTAAGAGGGGCAAGATTTATAACTAATATGGAATCCTTATATTTTGATTTAACTCATATTGCATCTTAAATGAAATTTTAGTCATTTTTTTATTAGAAAAGGTAAACATATTGTGTATGCAGCATACAACACAAACATTACGTATTCAGAATATTAACCAAACTTGACAATTAAATACCAGTAATATGAATAGTAAGTGATCTTTCAATATTAAAAAATCCCCTAAAATCATAGCATATCATTATATTGTGTATATTTTATTAGTATTTGTGGCGGGTCAAAATTGGCTCAGCTAGATTTCAACCTCACACAGTTTACTTATAGAGATGGGATGCCAATCAACCTCAGTAATCCTTTTTTAAACAAGTTAATCAAGTGATAACGGAATGTGTGCTCGGTATGTAAGTTAGGAAAAAACTAAATAATACAGGGCTTGGATCGATTTAACAATGCTCCTCAATTTCAGTCCAAGGTGAAGGTTTACACTTGTTCTTGTATGACAATACTCTCACTTTATTTTTCTCTCTATTTCTTTTCCTTGCAATTCTTTAATCCCCCTTCATAGGGATCTCTTTCTTTTATATAGTCATCCAGGTTGTATCCTGGCCTTCCACTTGGAGGGCCAATGCTCATTTCCTCTGATACTTGTCCCATCAGGGGCTTACTAGAAGGTTTCTCTGTTAGGTTGTGAGTTGTGATGACACTGTTCAGGGGTCATTCTGCCATTAATGCGGTCAGCTGAGTGGGTGCAGAGTATTGAATGCGAAAGTGATGGATGCTTTGTCAATACTCTTCCTTCATTTGCTTAATGACAAACCTTCTTTCCTTTCCTCAGTTGCGTGTCTGGTGGTCTTCAGAACCTCAGCCCTTCTGAGGTCGTATCATTATCTTCAGGATCCTCGAGCACTCCAATCTTCTTGGGTTTGTGGTTGTGTTATCATATTTGCTCTAAGGACTCCTTCCCTTTGGTCTTGACCTCTTCTTATTCATTCATGTTCTCGGTTTCTCGCCCTTTTATAGTGTTTTTAAATACAACTAAGTTGTATTGTAATTTTTTTTCATAGTTAAAATTATATTTATAATTCTCATACAATGATTTTTAATAAATCAATGAACCTAAAATATCGTTTTTGTTAAACTTATAATATGATTAGATTATAACAATTTTACACCATATAATAACTATTTGTGCAATCACATTTTTAGAGTTCAACTTGAAAATAATATCAAATTGTGGAATTTGTCATGTAATTGTTTCCAAATTTTATTGCTTAATAGTTAATACTTTTGAAATGAAACTTTTTTTTTTTTGGGGGGTGGTATTTTCGTCTCTTCAAATAACTTTTTCTTCTTTATTTTTTTTTATCAATGTTTTTCTTTTGTAACTTTTGAACTTTAAAAAAATATTGATAAAGTAAAAAAAAGAAAAGATATGAAGATAAAACAATTGACTTTTGACTTATAAAAAAGATATGGAGATATATCCAAAAAGAAAAAAGAAAGAAAAGAAAGAAAGGATGTACGTGGTGCTTACTATGGCTCCACCACTCTTTCATCTCTTTTACAATTTTTTTTGAAGCATGTAGAGCTGAAGTGTGATTTCAATGCAACTCAATTATTCACACACTATTTTCTCACAGTTCTTCCTAGCAGACATAAAACTATTAGAATTTAGAAAGGGAAAATTTGGGCAGGGTCATAGGGGCAGTTGCCCCTTCTCGTCCCTCCTGACTCCGCCTCTGGTATAAAGAGGATTCAACCAAAACTACTACTTTTTTTTCTTTATTATGATTGCTAATAAAATTGCAATTCACTTAAAAAATACTCATTATATTGCAATTTTATCAGATGCTCAATGCAAATGTAAACACTTTATGGAAATTTTGTAACATTAAGTTATTTCTTAAAAGATGCATTAAAATATTTTTTTTAATGATAATTTGTAGTTCAAGAATGGGAGAGAAAAACTATAGAATCACGAGTCCTCCCATAAACACATACTCCTATAAAGACGTACGTATTTATTGTGCTTCCAAAAGATTCTATAATTATCCTTCTTAAAAATGCCAAAAAATGCTAATAAGTTTTTTTATTTTTTATTTTTTTGAGAAGAATTTGGCAAGCAAATTTAATTATTATTTCTTAATAACACAATATGTTTAATGTTTAATAAACTTTTAAATCAAAATCGAATCACGGATGGGCCATATAATTGTAGAATCTAGATGAATCATATGCATAATATTTTATTATGTGCTGATAGAAGCTAGAGATGGACAGGTCAAAGGAAACTAGGACCGTATTGGCGGACCACTCAGATGGGAACGGGGGGCAGTGGCATACAGCTATTAGCTATATAATTTGTGGAAGATCTCCGGCCATACCGAACCAGGATTTAACATCTGATTTACGTGGGTCCCTTCAAATATTTATTGGTATGTACGGTAAAGAAAGAAGGAACACGTGGAACTCTCCCGAGCCTGGCTGGGCCCTTTTCATGCAACATTGCTATCTCCTATATAGACCGTGTTTCATAGTGGTGGAGTTAGTGAGATTGTGTGCCTCTGTGGTCACCCTAGTGTCACTATCAAACCCAGCTGGAGTTTTGACACTTGTCGATCATCTGGTGGTCCATTTCTAGACTTTTCCCTTATTAGAAGGCCCCCGAACCCTAACCTCACTCATACACACACACATTTGTCCATGTATATTGTGCCATAACTTGCTAAATGAATGATTGAATTACATCACTTAGTCATGATTCATTAATGAAATTCAGTAAAATACAATATAATTATCGTTTGCCACATGTTGAAGTTATTTTAAAGTGTGTGGACAAATGTTTGATCCTAAGTGATATGCTTAAGCAGTAACTTGAGAATTGGTCGCAAGTGTGCGTGAATGTATGCCCACAAATTTTTTTTTTTTAAAAAAAAAGAATTTTTCCCTTCACATCTACAATATTTTTATATTATTTTTTATTTAATATATTAAATTTACTAACTACTAAATTTATTACAATAAATTTATTGATGTTTAATCAATATAAGATTACATAATATCATGCTTATCAATTTTATGTGGCACATAGTTTACAATTTATTGAATTGACAAATTATGAGTGATAAATCATCATTTTCATATGGTTGTCAATGACATAACTAATTGTGAAATAAACTATAAACTAGACTTTTACATTCTTTATTAGAGTTGATTCTTAAGTTTGGGTGATAATTGATAAATGGTTAAAGTATTAAATCAAGTCATTAAAAGATAGTTGTCCAACGATTGAGATTTTTGGACTTTAAAGTTTAAATTTCAAGGCTAAGTTTTTCAATTATTAATTGTGTTAATTATTAAAAGAGAAAAAATAGTGGGTTAATCCCACACTGAAAAATAAATGTGAGTTAAAGAGGTTTAAAACCTGTGCTGTGTATCCAAGAGTTAGACCTATTTGGATATACACTACTGTAAGTTTCTTTAAGACTTTTTCCCCTCTTCTCGTGTGTGTATTATAAATATTTAGTATTCTAAAAAAAAAAAAAATTATTAAAAGAGCGTTATTTTTTAAGGACATTACATAACTTAAAAGTTTTAAGTTTGAAGGTTTAAGCGTAATTATCTTATCATTTACTCATTTTTTTTTTTTTTTTCCATACGCAGCTTCCAGTCACACATGTATACTGAATATGGTGAAAGTTTTTATTTTTTGGATAAAGTAAATATGGTAAAAGCTATTCCTAAAGATATTAAATAAACTCTACTCGTATTAAGGAACAATTATGTTATTGGAATAACTTGTTGAGTTATCACTTCATAAAAAAAAAAACTTGTTGAGTTATCAAGTTATAAGCAGTAAATAATAATTTCCACATGGACCCACGACTAACATAGAAATGGAAATTTAAGCCAACCAGGTAGTACCCACCCCATTCTCAAAAAAAAAAAAAAAGGTAGTACCCACCCCACATAACATTGTTAATGATATTATCTATTAACTTGAAATTCATGGAACACTAGCTATTGTATCTACCCGCCATGTGAAACAATCCCAAACAATTGCTAGATCATTTGATATGATGTATGTCTCTTTTCATTTATACCTAGCTACTATATGGCAAAACCTAGACACCAGATTCCTATGATGTGGTCATATAAAATAAAAGTTTCCATGACTACAATAACGGAAAAAAATTGGCTTTTGTCCATTTCAAAAAAACAATCCAGCATTTTGTTCTCTTTTCTAAATTAATTAGGGAAATGCTCCTCTTTTGAAACTCGATTTTCTCAAAATCGAGTTAAGTCCTATAGTGACGTTTTTAAGGATCCTATAATGACATTTTAAGGACCTATAGTGGCGTTTTGTAATCCGATTTCCATGAAGTCGAGTTATAGGTAAAAAAAAGAAAAAAAATTGCATGTAACTCGACTTCATGGAGATCGGATTACAAAACGCCACTATAGGGCTCCAGAAATTTTTTTATTATTTTTTTTATAACTCGATTTTGAGAAAATCAAGTTTCAAAAGAGGGGCATTTCTGTAATTAGTTTGGAAAAGGGGGCAAAATGCTAGATTTTTTTTTTGAAAGGGACATTTGCCCATTTTGTCCCTATAATAACTGGTATATTGTGAGTATCCTAGATATTTTGAGATTTTTAAGGTGTGTTTGAATTTTATTTAACAGAACTCATGCACTCATCCGTTTCTTCCCTTCTTTAAATTACTTCTTAAAAAAAGAAAAAGAAAAGGCTAAGGTTCAGTCTACTAATCTATTCTCTTAGCTTTTTCTTCAATTTTCAAATTAGTTATTGAGGTTTAATTTTTATATATTTAGTCATTCACATTATCAAATGAATCAATCTAGTCATTTTCCCCAAATCTAATAGCAAATGAAGTTGTTTAAACTTTAACGTATATTATATATATATATATATATATATATGTTTGTGTGTGTATATATATATATATTTAGAATAATACTCATTCAATAACAAGATCTACTAAATGGCGCATCTTGTGAATGTTTTTGTTAATTTTTTAACCAACAAAGAAAAAAGAATGTTTAAATAATGCTGTTGGCTAATAAATTTGGGCAAATGACCAAATTGATTCATCTTTCAAGAAGTAAGAGACTAAACTGATAAAAATTACTCAAAATTTATAGACTTAATTGACAGTTGAAGCTAAAGTCAAAGGAGTAGATTGAATTTTAGTAATTAAAAAAAAAAAAAAAAAACCCTGGTATATACCGTTTAATTGTCGACTGTTAATAATAACGCACAAAAAAAAAAAAAAAAAAAAAAAAATCTTCGTTGTTTCGCAAAAAAAGAAAAAGAAATACTAATAATAATAAGTCTTGGTTGTCTTCCTACTATTCTCTTATCTGCGAAGTTACGACAAATTCAAAGTCAATATTCAATATATATTTTTTTTCAATGTCAATATTCAATAGATTTTGCCAGTTGTTTCTCGGTAATGAATTAAAGAGGTCGGTGTGTCTTTTTTTAAGTACCTGTCCCTACTACCATATAAAAAGGTTGATTACTTACAATTTATATCGATTAACTCCTAGAAATGTCGATCTTTGAAGCCAAAATTTCTCCCTATTTGATTTGATTTGATTTGCATTTATTTAATTTGATTTTTTAATTTTTAATGAGGACATAATAATTAAACCCCATATCAAGCCTACACCAAACAAACATTGGGAAAATTATAAATGAGTATGCTAGACCTAGATAGATGCAACTTATATTTTTGCAAGCGATGCAATGAGATCACTAGGGAGTTCTCATATATATATATATATATATATATATATGAGAACTCCCTAGCTATCTCATTCCATCTCTACCAACTCCGTAGCTTTATTACATCTTTTTTATATAGGGAGTTGGTAGAGATGGAATGATTATAAAAAAAAAAAGTCGGTAACTTTTTCGTTTTTTTGGTAAAAAGTTTTTTAGAAGAGAAGTGTTACGTTTACAATATTTTTACAACAAATCATAAGTGATTAGTTGTTATTGGTTCAAATTTGAACTTAATACCAAGATTACTTTTTTACCCCAACAATAACAAACAATAACAACCTGCCACTTAAGATTTGTTGTGAAAATATTATGGACATATCATTTTTCTTTCTAAAATAGTTTATTAATGTATGTTGTAAAGGTACGCATTAATAAAACCCTATATACACACACGAGACTAGGGAATTGGTAGAGATGGAATAACCCTACAGTTGAGTTGTCCTGCTAAACCAACAATAAATATGCTTGATATTATTAAAGAAAAACAATAAGTATGCTTGTACAATGCATAGATGAAGTAACAATATGCCTCTTATAAAAAGAAAAGAAAAGAGAAGAGAGAGTAAAATATGGCCATCTTATAATGTATATATAGATTAATGATAAATTATATATAAATTAAAAAAATTTACTAATTAATATCTTGAAATTGAATAATAAATAAATAAATTATATCTTAAATTATGTGATAGAAACACATATTGTAATACCATGTTTTTATGAAAACAAAAAATTATGGTACAAGATTAAACTAATTTAAGTAGAAAATAAATCATAAATCTTCTCTTAATATAAGTTATAGAATTTTAATTAGAAAAGTATTTTAAATTTTTTGAAATTTTGATTCTAAAATTTCTCCTAAAGTAAATTATATCAATAATTAGTGAAATATATGCTGAAAACACATTATACGATATGTACAATTTACATTGAGCTACTTGGCCACAACTACGTTGTGTAGAATGTAATTTTTATTATAAAGGATATTATAATGATATATATCATATATGTACATATTTTTCATTTATGCACATCTCCTTCCTACAATATAGTAAGTGAAAAATAAAATCCCATTTCCTATGGTCCAGCTTTTCTCAAAAAAAAAAAAAAAAAAAAAATTTAGTATATATCCTAGAAAACATGACTATGGTCCAAAACACTTGTGTTGTGAGTCTAATTTAATCTAATTTGTACAAATTTATTTTATTCATCCAAATAAATTAGATTCTCGAAGAAAAAAAGTTTGGATTAGGATTAGTTATATAGATAAGATTATATGGAGTTTGTATTTATCTTTATCTATTTTAGATGTCCTTTTATAAATTTAGTTTTTTTTTTTTTTCCTTTTAAAATTTTTTTATGGGGTATAAATTTTGATAGGCCAAAAACGTATTGATCTCTTGTGATAAATTAATTGATTAATTAGCCAAGTTTATTAATTAATCAAATTAACATGCAAATCACGTGGTAGCACAAACAAATCACCAATTAAACTAAGTATGCAGTGAAAAATAAATTGACATGGTGATTTGTTTACGAATATGGAAAACCTACACGACAAAAACTCCATCGGGTGATTTTAAGGTCATCACTCTCGAGAATCCACTATTATCAAAACAAGCGGTTACAAGTAAAGGAATCCTAGTATCTTATACCAACCTACAGTTGAACCCTTACCCCAATACCCAATTGGATTTGTTCTGTAGTGACAATCTCTCCTTTCAATGCACGGCTTCTAGTACGTGACTAACCAATTGCGCGGATCCCAGTACGCGACTTCAATTACCAATTAGAGAAGGTTGTTGACTGCAAAATTCTTCAGATCACGAATTTGCTTGGTCACAAAACCCTATGATGTACAAACACAACAACTTCTTCAAGAGCTAGGGCAAATTTAGGTTTCCGGTCACACTTCTTCACTCTTGTGAAATTTTCTTTTGGGCAATTGTGCGTAACCTTTTATAGCCCTTAAAATAATCTTTATATATATTTAGCGTTGTGGGAAAAGAAAGCTCAAACATATAATCACAGATTGAATGAAAAACAAACTAGAAAATCTGAGTTTCATAAACCTCAACAGATACCCTATCTGTCGAGTTGCTATCGAGCCATGGGCTGGAACAGCTCTTCAGGGCTTGATAGATACTAACTGTCGAGTTTTAATGAAAAGTACTTTCTGACTTGGTTCTTGAACAGACTTGCATCGCTTTAACACTTGAACTTGAAACCTTATTTCCTGAAGTATTAAACACATCCTAGATCTATCCAATTACAAGTAAAGTGTATTTTGTCAAATGATTAGTCAATTACATAGAAATAGTGACATATGTTCTTATCTTTGAATCACATATGTCCTAACAAATTTTGATGTTGACAATGATAAATTACAAAGGAATCGGCTTGTGCTCATGTGCGGTTGAGGTCTTGGTTCAAATAAATAAATTTGGTTTGGGATTATTTTAATTAATAGATTATAAAGAGTAAGTATTTATCTTTATCTATTTTAAATGTCTACCTTTTAATTAATGAATAAAGAATAGACACCAATTATCAAAGTACAAATGGTTAGCTAGTCTAAATGGACGTTACTAGAATTCAGCAAAAAAAAAAAGAAAAAAAAAGAAAAGAAAAGAAAAGAAAAGACGTTACTAGAGTTTCTAAACCCCTTCGAAGCAGTTTTATTTATCAAATTTAGAGGTTTCGGTTCCTCGAAGCAACTTATAAAAATTGGGCCCATACAACTTGTGGCTGAGTGCTGAATGAATCTAAAAGACATTCTTAGGTATCCCGTCAAATAACAGAAGTCCACATATTTATACAAGTTGGTTCGTACGGATAAATGTGTTCATAAAGCACAGCATCACAGGACAGTTAATTTGTATAATTCTAGAGCAGAGCAGTGAATTGGAATTGAGAAATATGGCTACTAAATCTTGAACTGTCTAACTGGATTCTTGATTAAGTTGACACCTTATATGCGTTGAATGTATGTACATAAAACAATCCCATAGTATTCTAGATGAGGATGAGGATGAGGCTTCAACATACCATACTTGTAGATCATATAATGGTGACATCTGTCTCATTCTCATTCTGTCCTTTTATGGATTCCACCCTATATAAGAAGTGAACCTCCTCGTCCATCTCTCTCTGACTAAAAACACTAAAAACTTGTAAGCTCCATATTCATTACTTTGTTACAAAGGAGAACGAGAGCTAAGTCAGAGAGAGAGAGAGAGAGAGAGAGAGAGATGGGTGCAAGTTTTGTCTATGTGTTTATCTTTCTCCTTACTCTACTCTTATATGTTTTTCTAAGAAAGAACAAGAAAGAATCCCAACAAATAGCTAAGCTTCCACCAGGTTCAATGGGTTGGCCATACATAGGAGAGACTCTTCAACTTTACTCTCAAGACCCAAATGTTTTCTTTGCAGAGAAACAGAAAAGGTACTTCTTTGTTTTTATTCATATTGAATCTTAATTTATATATATATATATATTTTGAACGTAAAATGATTTTGAACACGTGGTAATGAATGATACATATGACACGGGTGTTTTAATTATTATTATTATTATTAATTTTTTTTTTTCAGGTATGGTGAAATTTTCAAGACTCATTTTCTTGGGTGTCCATGTGTCATGCTGGCGAGCCCTGAGGCAGCTCGGTTTGTGTTAGTCACAGAAGCCCATTTGTTCAAACCAACATACCCCAAAAGCAAAGAGCGTTTAATTGGACCTTCTGCCATTTTTTTCCACCAAGGGAAGTACCATACTCGTCTAAGAAGGCTTGTCCAGGGATCTCTGTCCCTTGATGCAATCAAAAACTTGATGGGGGGTCTTGGAGCCATAGCTGCTTCTACCTTTGACTCATGGGCAGGCGGCCATGTCGTTAACACTTACCAAGAAATGAAAAAGGTAAGTCCGCTGGCTCAATGTTGTTTGTTTATACAAATGATTCAATCAAAACCTTTTATGGTGTACTGTTGCATTCGTGCACATTTGACTTAGGCATTTGTGGTACTACTAAAGTAGGTATTATTTGATGTCTCAGTTAAGCACTATAGAGTTACGTAAGCGTTCAGAACTCTTAAAACATTATACTAAAATAATTACAGAGAGAAATTCCTTAGAAGTAACCTTAAATGGTTACGAAACTTGAACTCAATATCTTGTGGATCACATGAGTTGGAAGTTATATGGGATTTCTAAAAAGTTTAGTTTATACTTGGTACTATTGTTGAATACTCATTAATTGGTCCATCCTTGAACCCTTGCAGCTTTCTTTTGACGTTGGTATACTTATAATTTTTGGCAATTTGGAGGCTCGCTATAGAGAGGAGTTGAAGAAGAATTACTTAATAGTAGACAAAGGCTACAATTCCTTTCCAAATAACATCCCAGGCACTCGATACAAAATGGCACTACAGGTAAGCAATCTAGTAAATTAAAATTAAATTATATAGTACAACTATTTGGTAGACCAAGAACACTTCCAACTGACTATATATGTTCTATTTTTCTATGTTTTTGTTGGATTCTCTGTAGGCAAGAGAGAGGCTCACTAAGATTATCAGTGATATAATTTCTGAGAGGAAGGAAAAGAAATTACTTGAAAAGGATCTTTTGGGTTGTCTATTGAACTCCAAAGACGAAAATGGACAGATCCTTATGGTAGATCAAATCATGGACAACATTATTGGAGTGTTATTTGCAGCTCGAGACACCACAGCTAGTGCCATGACATGGATTGTCAAGTATCTCCATGATAACCCGAAACTTCTAGAGGCTGTAAAGGTATGATACCGATAGGCAACTATTTGTGATCCCAAATGGTGTAGAGCAAGCTATTATTTCTCGCCCCCACTTGTCGTCTTTTTTTAGTTTTGAGTTTGACATTGGTGACTCCGTGGTCCTATGGATGATTTATGAAATGCTCTCCTTGCAGGCTGAACAGAATGCAATTCGTAGACAAAATGATGAAGCTAACCAACCATTGAGTTGGAGTCAAATAAGGAACATGCCTCTAAGTTCAAAGGTATGCAGTGTCATATACAGGTCATCATGTTTCACTTGCTTTCAAAAGTATGGGCATAAACTCTAAAAAAAGGGAAAAAAAGTGAACGCAAGACGTCATGAATCTCACAAGACCTTAGAACCACTAAGATAACCTCTTACGGATCAATATTTTTCTCTTACAGTATTAATATATGTCATTTATAAACAAATTTGCGTAGAAATAAGATTAAGAAATTAATGGCAAAATATCCTCTTGCACTTGTTTAAATCAACAATTTTACATTAATATTCATAATTGATGTGGAAATATTAACATTTTAAAAATGGCAACTTTTTAATACATGAAAGTGGAGGTGAGAAAACGAGTATAAGACTTTTATTGTCATTTAGAAAATGTGAACTCAAAAAAGAAAAAGAAAAAAGTATGAGACTGCAAGTAGTCCTAGCAATTGTGTGCCGTTCAAGTGGGCCAGATATTTTGTAGCTAAAATGAGAATGAGAAGTTCAATGACAAGACATTGAAGGAGATGAAAGTGGAGGTGAGAAAATGAGTATAAGATTTTTATTGTCATTTAGAAAATGTGAACTCAAAAAAGAAAAAGAAAAAAGTATGAGCTACAAGTAGTCCTAGCAATCGTGTGCCATTCAAGTGGGCCAGATATTTTGGAGCTAAAATGAGAATGAGAAGTTCAATGGCAAGACATTGAAGGAGATGCATCGTGCATTTTTAAAATCTACTATAAAGTAAAGACTAAGAAACAAAATTAAAAAAAAAAAAAAAAAAATTCCAATATGCATCCTCACATATAGAAATCTATAAAATACATGTTCTTTGTAGAAATCAATTTTGATCTTATTAATTGCAATAAGGCATGTTATTTTGTTGCATGAGTGATTGGCTAACAGTAGGGAACTATGATGTTACTCAGGTAGTTTTGGAGAGCTTGAGAATGGCAAGCATCATATCTTTCACCTTCAGAGAAGCAGTGGCTGACGTGGAATATAAGGGTAAGAGGAATACTAGAGCTTTTTATGAAACTAAAAAACAAAATAAAAGAATAGGATCCTTTAGCAAAATAAAAGGCCGACATGCAATAATAATCTATTATATTCGATATATGTATTCTCCTACCTCATAATGTATGAATCTTATAGCTGTGTGAAACATAAACATTGTGAAAAGGAAGATGCGTATATTTAATGTACAAGAAACCTCATATTTCAGATGGAGTGGTTAATTTGGGACTTCATTGGAAAGAATGACTAACAAAAGAATTTATAACAGGTTACTTAATTCCAAAAGGTTGGAAAGTGATGCCTTTGTTTAGAAACTTTCATCACAATCCAGAGTTTTTCCCTGATCCTCAAAAATTTGATCCTTCGAGATTTGAGGTATGAGTTAACATTGTTTCAAGGCTAAAGCTAGTTAAATTCCAGTTTTTAGGGTTAAGATATTTCTATGTTTCTTCACAGATTAGTTATTTATTTATTTTCCTCCCTTTTTTTGTTTATTGTTTTTCTAGGTTGCCCCAAAACCCAATACATTTATGCCGTTTGGCAATGGAGTGCATGCCTGTCCAGGAAATGAGCTTGCAAAGATGGAAATGTTGATCGTGATCCACCATTTAGTTACCAAGTTCAGGTATTGTACAAAAGGAAATATACCTAAATTACAAGAATAAATTATGAAATAACAACCAAGCAAAATAGGCTTATATGATTTCCTCCAATATGAAAATAATGATCCTGTCAGGTGCAGTAACGCAAACTTGTAACCTATGTAGGGGCATTACTGGTGGAACCTTGGATTCTAAAAAAATATTAATAAAAAAAAAAAACCGTGTTAAAATTTTAAATTCTCAAAAAAGAAAAAGAAAAAAAAAAAAAAAAGCATAACACTTTAAAGTATGGAACAATCATAATTTTTTCCCGTAATCCACTTGTTTGAAAAGAGCCATGCTAAGAGAAATTATTTGGAGCACTTGGAAGCTTCCTATGATCCATATTTATGTAAGAAAAATGTGTAATACACAGAATATACTAAATAATTTCACCGTATAATTAATTCGGAAAGAGGCTGCTTTTTATTTGACAAGGGCATTTTTGTTGAATATTTGCAGGTGGGAAGTGGTGGGATCAGAAAGTGGGATTCAGTGTAGTCCATTCCCAGTGCCTATGCAAGGACTCCCAGCCAGATTTTGGAAGGAATCTAGCAACTAACAAGCAGCATGGTTTAATTAGAAATTGGCAAATGTTTTTGAAGAAGATGTCATCCCTTTCCAAATCCATCTTCTTTCATTTTTAGTATTGTATAATTTTGCTAGGCATTTTTCATTTTGTACTCTTTTTTAGCCTATTCCCCTTTCTCAATCGGGGTTGTCAATTAAATGCTTCATTTTGCCATTAATTAAAGAAATTTTGCTCTCACTTCTCTTTCTCTCCCCTCCCCCCCCCCCCCCCCCCCCTTCTCATATTTTTGGAACAATATGGGTTTTGTACTAAATGCAATTGTACCAAATTTTATATTATATTCCTTCATGTCCACTATCAAAAATAGATCCAATATTCCAATATTCTAATTATATTTATGTAAAATTGAGAGAAGGGCTCACAGGTTTTGTCAAGTGGTGCATTGTTGTCTTTTTTTTTTTTTTTTTAATTACTAATTTGGTCCTTCAACTATTGAATAAAGATCAATTTGGTTTAATAATTC
Organism: Quercus robur; assembly: GCF_932294415.1. Lineage (NCBI taxonomy): Eukaryota > Viridiplantae > Streptophyta > Magnoliopsida > Fagales > Fagaceae > Quercus > Quercus robur. Next base: position 5,014,388 of record NC_065535.1, read on the forward strand.
AATTTAGCCACTAGAATTTTAAAATGAAGTCAATTTCATCTTTAAATATTCTACCCATATAATTCACAAAATTACTGTACGGACAACGGAGCACACGAGGAAATGTTATTAAGGAAAGTGTATAAATTCAAAACTAAACCAATTTCAACTGTTAATTTTGTTAAAATTTAAACTGAAAGTTAAAGAATAACCAACAGTTGAGAGACTAAATTGAACTTTGAACTTTGCCTAATATTGGAGGGCCTAGTTATCAACTTAACATTTTAATTGATTCTGTTTAATACTAAAAAAAAATCCCACCTTTTTTTCTTCATGATTATTATAGGCTTCTATATTTTGACTCTAATTAATTTTTAAATAAGATGTTACTGGAAAAAGTATTTTTGGTCATGGACCCTACCAAGATGTATTTTTCGTTAACTACCAAGAAGTATATTTGGTTCGTTGGTAAGTATTATTAAGAAATGAAACACACACACACACTGAGTTTGTTAATTACAATTGAGCATTACATGGACCCTACCAGGATGTGGCTACTGGAGCTTGATGGCCATAAAATCTGATTTGATTTTCTTTCTCCAGATTATGATATTGTTATCTGTGTGAGTCAATCCCACAGGTCATTAAGAAGAGAGGATAGCTATTTTGTCCTGAGCAAGACAGAGGACACCCAAAATTTAAGTAAAATAAAAATAAAATTATAAAAAATTTCACACCCTCTCACATTGGGCTACCACATGACCAATGTAAGAGATAATGTGAAATTTTCAGTGGGTTTTTTAGTTTCTGAAGACATTTTGTTTTGTTTTTCCTTTTAAACTTATGAGCTCACTTATGAGTTTCACTTTCCCTCATGATTTCCTTCTTAGTTCTTACAACTATTTAACCACATGAATGAATTTAATTATCCTTTAAAATGATAACAATGACTTTGTTGTATTACTGAACACAATCATGTGATTAAGTTTAATTCAGGAATTTAAAGTACAATACTTTAGTTTTGTTCCATAAAACATTTTTTTTTACAACTTGTTAAGATGTCAAATTGTGAAACCTTATTTTCATATATCTCATTACTAACATCAATATCATATATACGAATCAACCTAAAGTTGTGAAAATGATTGTATATTATTTTTAATATAATGCCAAGTTGCCAACCAAATCCTAATAAACCACCGGCCTGGTGAGTTATGTCTGATAGGTGACATGACATTGAGTCGTTGATCAGCACATTAAGCCAATACCCAATTATTTGGCAATCCAATTCCATCTTTAACAAGAAATAGGAGTATATATTGTTCTAAATACAATGTAGCCCATATATTTACAGTGTATTTGTTTTGCTGAGTGAAGTGAATGAACTATCTTCACCAAATTCTCTTGTTAGTGTTATATGAATCCAACTTCAGAATAAAAGCATCATCTCTAACTTCACCATTTATCCATTTAAAGATCCTCAACCATAGCTCAAATTATGGGCTAGCACTATTAAGCACCCTATTCAAAAACAACCAGACTCTATACAAAATTTCCTACTTTTTGACAAGTTGAGCTTATCCTAGAATATGCCAGATGCATTCCTTCACTTTGTCTATTTCTAAATTCTAACAGAGAACTCTGCTTTATAAGATCATCTTCAAAAATAAATCACAGGCAATGACCTCTAATAATCATAGATTTGCATATCATTGAAATTATGATACATACTTTCTGTCTTGATCTGTAGACAAATTTTTTACTATATCTCAAACATATCAATATTTTCACTCAGGCACCACTGCAACCTTAGTCTAATCAAATAAGCTCCCTATTTGTTTAAAATTAGATAGTTTACTCATAAAGAATGTATGACATAGAAGCTCCACATACCTATCCTACAGAACTCACTCTAGTCAGGAAAATTCTGTTGTTTTTTCCAGTGAACAGGAACAAGGATGTCAACCACCCCAAGTTTTCCCAATAATTATAGGCATCCAAGTCATGTATAACTGTACAAACCTACTTATATTATAGATAGAGCCATGGCTAAAATAAGCTAGAAGCCACATCTGCATCAATTTAACCTTAAAATGAATATATTACATAATGCATAGTAGCAAATGAATAAACCTTTAATAGTATTAATCAAATGGCAAATGAGCAGCAATTGAAGACAGTATGGTTTACACTAAGAAAAAATGTTTCTTGAGTAATCGATCGTATCTGCGTCCAGTTGAAGTTCCCCATTATTATTCTACAGGTACAAGCACTTGAATCATAACCAGATAAGTTAAAGCATATTAAGATGCAGGAGATGTGTATTTACGAATGGCTGCAGTAATCCTTTCTTTGTCTCTGGTTGGGAATGCTTCCAGGAGGACCCCATCTTTATAGAAATGGAAGAGGGGCACTGACTGCATGAGTACATGTCCATTTTAATCTCAGTGAATCATGAAGTAGGGAAAGAATATAAGTTGATCAGGGTATCCCATGAACAGAATATATCAAATTGCACTTGGATTCATTCTAGCCTAAAGTTAAAGCTAAAGTAGCATTAATCAAAAAAGGCAAAAAATATTCAGGATTCTTTGACTACTTTATGTAAAATACTTTCACTCTCTCATTCCTCAGTTTGCCTTGCAACGGCATTCTTTTATACACCTGAATCAGGGTTCTGGTATAGTTTCGACTGAATCTCATCTTAGAAAATACGATTGGAGAGTAAGCTCATTAAAAGATTAAATGAAAGCTAACAGTATGAACCGACTTAAAGCTTGTGTTCCTACTGACAATAAATCAAATTGAGCCCACATGCAGAAAATCTTAGCATAATATGTCTATCGTCCCAAATTAGTACTATCTGCATTACTTCCTGCAAATTCACTGAAATTTAAATAAGATTGGACTGAAAATTTATTATCAGATAAAATTACCTTGATTCTAAGTCGATCCGCAACCTCAGATTGCTCATCATACTCATCAATTACCTGCAGTAGACAGCATTGCAACTTCTTATTCTGAGTTGATTAAGGATATAATAGACATGCTTAATTTGATGAGACAATGTAAAGATCATTACATCAATATTTCCCTCTTCTTTTAAAGGGTTGTCTGGTGAGGCTGGGGGGAAACTAGAGAAGGTGTTTTACATTTCATTACCCTTTCGATATTTATTAATTATTCTATGCAAACCACACATGTTCAAGTGTTCAACTAGAATAATACTCACATTGTGCTTTAAGAAGATTACTGGAGCATCTTGATCGCCAGATCCCCTGCATAATTTTCCAAATCCTTGCTCTATGTACTTGCAACTTCCACAAGAAGGGCGATAAAAATCTACCACAACTAAAGAATCTGTTTCTTTAGCCTTTTCAAGAACTCTGGATAGTTCCTCATCGGTCTTAAATTCTCTTACACATTCAGCAGGACAGAGATCATCATCTTCATCTGACAGTTCTCCCTGATACCCCTCAGCCACTCTGATTCTCTCAGCTTGGAATGTGTCCAAAGTTTTAATAGTAGATGGGATTTTAGCCCTAATGAGACACAATCTAACCTTACTTCTATCATGAAGAAAGCTGGGAACTATACAGGGAAATCTAGAATCAAGGTGTCCATTAGGATTTTTTCCAAAACCAAAATATGCCTTGCAATAACAAATACTCTGCCTTTGCATGACAACATAGAGCAAACCTCCAAAACAACAATCTATATGCCACTTAAACTGATGGCTTTCCAAGATAAATTTTTGGCATAGGTCAGTTAATGCTTAATATCATAGATCTTCGATCTAATCCTTATTTTCATTTAAACCCATTGCCTGCATAATATAAACTGATAAGCATCAAAGAAAGAAACAACTTTCATAAACATCATAGCATTTTCCTAGTTACAAAAAATACAGGATTTGTATAATAAGACAGGATTTTGGACTTTGGACTAGTGTAGAATACTGATTACTGAATAATCAATGAATTTGGAAAGTCTTCATCAATGGAGCAAAAAAATACTATAAAACAATCCGATCAATAAATATCCTATTGACTCTCACAGACACCAAAGGTGAACCACCAGATGTCACAACATCCACTTAGAATAAAAAATTGGCACAAGAAAACATCTGTAGTTTGTTTCTTTTTCCTAACATAGCATATGATGCCAGAATATTCAAGAAGCAGCCACTTGCTGCTGTTGATGCTGCCCCCACCAAAAAGATCATATAAATGAAAACATATACAGGTTATTGATTTTGGTGGAAACCCTGCATATTTTTATACCCAAAAAAAAAGAAAAAGAAAAAAAAAAAAAAAAACTTATAAAAGTGACTAAATTTTACATTGATCATCAACCTTCCACAATCCTTCTCTTATTTTTTTGGAGCTTAGAATTAACCATAAATAAAATATATGACACTAATTAATAAGCACAAACTGACGAAAATATATCTTTATACCAAATAGAAGAAGGAAAAACAATTTTTCTTGAACCACATAATTATTGCTCACTCCAGACGCTTTTGTTCTTATGAGATCTCCTCCTATTATTTATTTATTTTTTTCTTCTGGGGTTTCATTATGCTTATATTTATATAATTCTAGGACCCTTCTTTGGCAGACCAACAGTGAGTTAATGACCTTTCCAATGAAGCAGTGTTCAATGTAAATCAATTTGTGAAACAGTTAATGCTCACTTATTTTATTAGTGTAACTCACAAACAGTTAAACAAGTACCCAGTAGATTGAAAACAACAAAAAACCAACAAAAAAAAAAAAAAAAAAAAAAAAAAACAAACAAACAAACAAAACCATAATCATTCTCAATTCTAAGAATGTCTTACTGTCTGGCCAACGATACATACATTCACTTTCAACAACAAGCGGTCCACAAAGAAGCAAGAAATAGTAGCTAATCATATATACTATAAATCTGTCAGACAAACTCAGATGATTTTAACTTTAAATGTATAATCAGAACTGAGAAATTCTAAATGGTTTTTTTTGTGAACAGAATATAAGGAACTCGTAGAGAGATTTGGTGCTTACCTCCGCGCGAGTTTTTAGGATAGCACCTGAAGAATTAGCTTCGAATGAGAACAAGGCACGTTACTACCATATCCACTTTGTATCTCTTGACTCATAACCTATATCCTTAAAAGAAAAAAGTCAAAGAATAAATAAATATATATATATATATATATTTTGACCTTTTATTTTAAAATTATTTAGCCAAACATACTCTTTTTTTCCAAAGTATGTAGTAAAATTCCATATTTTTGGAACTCTTGATTTTAAAGTAGAACTCGAAATTGCTATGTGTAGAGTAATATCAAGTTTTAAAATAAAAGTATTTTGTTATATACTTTGAAAATAACTGTTTTACTGCACACTAAAAAAAAAAAAAAAAAAAAGTATTTAGCCATTTTTTTCGGTGATTATATAAGTATGAACTATTAGTCACATGACTACTTCAGAGTATGGTTTGATGGTAAGAATCTTCATATTACTTTACTTGGTGAGCGATTTCAATGATAGTTTTATGACTTTATCAAAGTTTTGGTGACACATATAATATTACCCATTACAGTCATTTAACGTGAGGTAAATGACTGTAATGGGTAATATTATATGTGTATATAATATATATATATATATATATATATATTATATATATTTTGACCTTTTATTTTAAAATTATTTAGCCAAACATACTCTTTTTTTCCAAAGTATGTAGTAAAATTCCATATTTTTGGAACTCTTGATTTTAAAGTAGAACTCGAAATTGCTATGTGTAGAGTAATATCAAGCTTTAAAATAAAAGTATTTTGTTATATACTCTGAAAATAACTGTTTTACTGCACACTAAAAAAGAAGAAGAAGGGGTATTTAGCCATTTTTTTCGGTGATTATATAAGTATGAACTATTAGTCACATGACTACTTCAGAATATGACTTAATGGTAAGAGCCTTCATATTACTTTATTTGGTGAGCGATTTCAGTGATAGTTTTATGACTTTATCAAAGTTTTGGTGACACATATAATATTATCCATTACAGTCATTTAACGTGAGGTAAATAAATTATAAATCTGTGTTAGAGACCCCTTTTCATTTAAAAAAAATGATTAGTCAAACGTGAGGTAAATGACTGTAATGGGTAATATTATATGTGTATATAATATATATATATATATATATATATTTTGACCTTTTATTTTAAAATTATTTAGCCAAACATACTCTTTTTTTTCCAAAGTATGTAGTAAAATTCCATATTTTTGGAACTCTTGATTTTAAAGTAGAACTCGAAATTGCTATGTGTAGAGTAATATCAAGTTTTAAAATAAAAGTATTTTGTTATATACTCTGAAAATAACTGTTTTACTGCACACTAAAAAAGAAGAAGAAGGGGTATTTAGCCATTTTTTTTCGGTGATTATATAAGTATGAACTATTAGTCACATGACTACTTCAGAATATGGCTTAATGGTAAGAGCCTTCATATTACTTTATTTGGTGAGCGATTTCAGTGATAGTTTTATGACTTTATCAAAGTTTTGGTGACACATATAATATTATCCATTACAGTCATTTAACGTGAGGTAAATAAATTATAAATATGTGTTAGAGACCCCTTTTCATTTAAAAAAAATGATTAGTCACGTGCTCTAAAGCTTAGATTAAAATTTCTCAAAAAAAAAAAAAAGCTTAGATTAAAATATATTTTGGGCTAGATAAGCATATATCTTGGACCCAGGGCTACATACACTGTTGTTAAGTGGGACACTTTTTGTTATCTGAATCCAGATTGACCCAAGAAGACAACGTGCAGAACATTGTACAAATACAACCATGTTATGGGCTTGGCACACCTAAAAAATCATTAAGCCCATCATCCATTTGGTATACGACCCAATCTAACCAAAAGCAAACAAAAACTTATCGGTCCGATCCAAGACCATATCCGTTCCGACAAAACTACGAATCGGCCGCTCCATCCTTCTTTGTTGACAGAAAAAACATTGTATTTTTCAGTTCACAAAAATTGGTGATTACGTGAGATTCTTTAGAACTATCACATATAGTAAGGATATTAAGAATCATTAATTACTTAATATCCTTACTTAATATCTTAAGTAATCACAAACTACTTCTCAAACCTAGTGACAATACTAGTTCCATAAAAGGGTGAATTTGGGTTAATCCACTCCCTCTCTTTAGGATTAAGATTTTTCAGAACACTGGTGATATTTGAAAAGAAAAATGATGGTTGTGCTTTATTAGTCAAGACAACTATACATTTTAATTTAATTGGAAAAAAATGTAATATATTACATGTTTTGCCTTGCATGTCATTTATGTGTTATTTCTGAGTTAGTAACAACTTAAGTTTAATACACCTATATGTCAGGATTAAGATTCTTTAGAAGATTAGATGTTCTTGGAAAAGAAAAAAAAAATTATTGTACTTTATTAGTTAATTCAATTATATAATTCAATTTTTTCTAAAAGAAAAAAAAAATTATATGATTCAATTTGATAGGAAAAAAATGTGCATTGGGCTTTTGCTTTTGGCACACGATAGAGTAGCTAGAGCATCTGTTGTACAACACGTTATCTAATCCGCTAAAGGAAAATACCAGAAAATGGAAAACGTCGTTAGATTGGGATGCGGGCTCTGTGTCCCCATTTATCATTAATTTCGTCAGCTCATCCAACTCCCTCTTCTCTCTCTCTCTCTCTCTCTCTCTCTCACAGTCTCAACCCCCATCGCATCAAATATTAAATGTTAAAACCACCCTAGTACTAGTTACACACACAAACCCAACATTTTCCAGCGAAGAAGAAGAATAGCTTAGCAATTTTCTAAGTTGTTGTAATAATAAGCTATGTCTACCAATCAAGAGCTAAAGTCCGATGCTTTGATGGAACTGATGAAACAACACCTGGCTTCTGATGCCGGTAAACAACTCACTAAGAAAATCAACCTCGTTTATCAGATCAACATCGCTCCTAAGGTACCCACCACTTTTCTCTCTCCCACCCAATTCCTTTTTCTACTTTTGTTGTACACCCAATTTTGTTCTTATTTAAATTCATTTTGTTTTTGTTTTTGTTTTTTTTTGGGTCAATTGTAGAAAATTGGATTCAATGAGGTTGTTTATACCGTTGATCTGAAGAAAGGAGAGGTCACCAAAGGTTTGGGATTCTGATTTCGGATTTTTTGGAGTTCCTAATTGATTGATATTGATTGTATTGCAAACATGAATTGTTCAATATTGTGAAATGGTAATTGCTCTAGACAATAAGAGAGACTAGAATTGCTGAATTTCTATGAGACATTTGAATAACTGCTTAAGTGCTACAGTTTAGATTTCCTAGTTAAATTCAAACATGTGGCCTTGGAAATTGTAATTTTTTTTTGGGAATGACGTGGAACTGTGAATTAGGTAATGCAGGGGAACTCCTTGTTGGGATTGATAAGGAGCCAAAGGGCATTGATCAATAAACCAATAAGAAACATAGTTGTATTTTATTGCTTAACAAGCCATATGGTTGAATTTAATTGAAAATATGAAGTACGGTATCTAAGGAATTATATCTGTACCTAAGTTAGCCCTCATAACATATAATAGGATGAATTGGGCATAGGAGTTCAATGCTGTAATCACTAACTGTTGGTGTCATTTTTTTGGTTTATATTTGCTCTAGAAACTTATTTTTTGTAGAATGGTAATTGATCTGCTATTCCGGTTAAATGTCCATTCATTCTTTGAAGTCTATTGAATTATAGGGCCATATGAAGGAGGAAAGCCAGATGCCACGTTTTCCTTCAAGGATGACGATTTTGTTAAGGTTGCCTTGGGGAAGATGAATCCTCAAATTGCTTTCATGAGGTGTGGCCTTGCACTGTGTTTTAAGTGTTTGTTTGGTCGATAGCTTATTTTCATTGGTTTTATTTTGCCTAAAAATAAGCTGGGCAAAAGAACTGCTCTGCATTCTCAGATGAAAATCGGCTAAACTAAACAAGCAGTAATTCTGTTTGCTACATTTTTGTTGCCGTTTGTCTATATTTACGTTGTTTTGTGATATGTAATGAATGCAGGGGTGCAATGAAAATCAAGGGTAGTCTGAGTGCAGCGCAGAAATTCACTCCTGACATTTTCCCCAAGCCTTCGAAGATGTGAGCAGATATGCACGAGAGTTATTGCATTACTGTTTCTATCTCTACTAAATGGTAGAGCTTTAGACTTATCATTTCACCTCTGAATTAGGGAACAAGAAATCAATATGAAATCTTTTATTAATATCTGTCTTTAATATATGCACAATCTTTCTTATGTTATATGATCTTGAAAATTGAAATTTAAAGAATCTTTCTTATGTTATATGAGGATTATGGATCTGGAAAATTGAAATATAAAGTTGGATGATGCCATCCATTTTGGATGTACTAGTTTCATTGATTGAATCCATGTGTGCTGTAGATTTGTTGTCTTTGATGCCTAATCTTCAATACGGATCTGTAAAGTTCCAATCTTTGCACCTTAGAGTAACTTATTGTAGAATTGATAGTTTTGTCAAGTCAAACATTGGATTAGATTTCTGCATGACGTGGTTGCTAGTTATGATATGTTTTCTGCAGACTTTGTGTTCGTGTGCACTATCTTCATGAACAAAGTGTATTGTTCTTTCTAAAGTCTTTTTGATGTTTTCACTTTGAGAGGTTGTCAACACCACAAACTTTTTTCTCATACTGTGGGGCTGCAATTTCTACCCAGGCTAGAGTACAAGTTTCACCGACTTTAACTAGCATGTTTTGGTGTTAACCACACACCAGACTCTTGAAATAGTTGGCTAGCCTACTACGCTGTTGGCATCCAGTGTGTGTTACCCATTGAAATCAGAGTGGACTACAAAGATTGTTGGGTAGGAGGCTTCAAATTTCTTGCCTACAACACAACTTAAAAAGTTAAAACCATATAGCCTATCTTAGAGATGAACTTTTTCTTACTGTTCCATGAATCTCCAAAGCCTTTCTTTTGGAGATACTGACTCCACTGTCTTTGCTCTTCATCTCGCTCTTCTTATTCCTGAATAATTAACCCTGCCTCTGAAATGAATAAATCTGGCTAATTTTCAATGTCAAGATTCTTTCTTTTGCATTTAAAAGAATGTTGAGCATAGTTGTTCATCAACTAACCATCTCCTCTCTAGGACCTTTGATATTGCTGAAATTATTACTACTTTGGCATCAAATTGCAGTTTCTGACAAGTAATTGATGATCAAGATGACTATATGAGCGGGACAAAAAATGAAATAGATGCAGCGAGCACAGAAAATGAAATAAACCTAGGAATCAAAACTTAGAATCGCTTAGAATCATCATTAAGTAAGAGAGAACAAATCTAGGAATCAACACCTCGGGTTGTCTAGAATAAGCACTAAGTTATTGAAGGAAAAACTTTAAAAATAAATGCTATTACTCTAGCAAACTGTGAACATGCTCCATTCAAGTACAATCAACTGCTTATATTAGATTATCGACTTAACCCTAATTTGAATGACTTAGGAAAGCTCAATTTTTGAATTATTAAAATATCCTTGATTCAAGGAAATTAAGTAAAATACTAATTAACGAATTGTATCTAAAATAAAAACCCGTCAAGGTGTAATCTAATGGTTGGAGGCTTGAAATGAGTTGTAGACCCAAACATCCTGGGTTCAATCCCCACTAGGAGCTCCCATGGATTACTTGATACACGATTTTAGCGGGTGGGGTTGTGTATCTATGGTTTAGTCTCCAGTAGTGGATTTAAAGGGCTCTACCTTGGTGAAGTTCCACATCATTAAAAAAAATATATATCTAAAATAAAATATGATTAATTGCACTTTTTACCCTTTAACTATTAGGTCAATCCACCCTCATAGTTGACGATTTCAACGAGCTGGGTAATCCTTGTCGTTTGTACAAGTGTTGCCTTGGACTCGAGCCTTCTGCGTACGTTTTAAAGAAAATCGCCCAGGAAGAGAAGAGTAGGTTTTTAATTCTTCGTCCTTTCTTATTTTTCCTTATAGAATTTCACCCTACTAACCTTCTTTCTGTAGAAATGGCCACTAGGTATAGCAAAGACAAGTATGCCCGTGTCAAGAACTTGAAGAGTGAACCCCTATCTCACATTACCGCCGGATCAAAGAGATGCAAGCTAGACGAAGGGAAGGATGAGACTCCTACCCCTCTGTTGCTTTTTGGTACTTCGTCTTCTCCCACACCTTCTCTTGAGATGATGACCTTCAGTCCTTTGACCACATGCTTTAAAGGGAAGGCCAAGGTTGGCAAGAGTGTTTAGGATGACCCTACTACTGCCCTTGGACGAGCTCATAATGTCATCACTAACGACGAGCTTAAGGGTCTCTCGTCCATCCCTTCTCACGAACTGGTTAGCCGCCATATTCACAAACTAGTGCAGGTATTTTACTCAACGTTTCTTCATTACTTGTTAAGTAGTTACACCTGTTGAAAATTACTAACCTTTCATTCATTTTTTTTTTTTCCAGGTTCTTAGTGAGTCCCTTTGTTTGACGACGGACTACTTGAGCAGCGAGGAGAAGGTATTATTGGCCAACTCCAAGGTTGATTTTGTTGAGGCCGAAAGCTCAAAGTTGAGGAAGGATCTAATCGAAGCTATGGACCAATCAACCAAGGCCAAGGAGAAGGTGAAAGAACTGAAGGAAGCACTGAAGGTTGAGAAAAAGCTCGTCATTCAGAAAGACGAGGAAGTTTAAGTTGCCCTCCTGAGAATAGATGAGGAACATGAGAAGGTGATTGCCAGGTTCCTGGAGTCTGATCACTTCTCTGACATGCAATTTGAGCAGTACTTCAAGGGCTTCGAGCTTTTTCGTTGGTGGATGATGAAGCGCTATAGTCATGTCGTTGATTTTGCAAATCTAGACTTTAAAGCTATTGATACTAAAATCCTTGCTAACGAGGCTAATGAGAAGGAAGGTGAGACCATTGTTGAAGCTATCGATGTTGTTGAAGGAGAGTGTGCAGCTACAGGAGGATCCACTGACGAGGCTCAAACAAAGGCAGGCCATGTTGAGGAGATCATCAGTGCTCCTTGAAGTAAAAATTTAAGTTTTTTTTTTTGTTTTTTTTTGGTTCCATTTTAAAGACAATGGATGTCTCCTATTTTGAGGCTTTTAGAAACAATGGGTGCCTCCTATTTTGAGGCTTTTATTTTAGAAACAATGCATTTATCTTGTTTTAAACTTTGAAGTTCTTCTACTTATGATTCATGCTTGCTCTTTTATTACCCTACTTAAGAACTTAACTCGTCATTTGAGTTTTCACCATGCTCTGTGATTTTAGCTCATCGCCAGAGTCACTACCACGTTCATGATTTTCACCCTTTTTTGTGATTTTAACTCATCTTGTGAGTTTTTACCACATTTATGATTTTAACTCGTCATTTGAGTTTTTACCATATTTTGTAATTTTGACTCTTTTTTTGAGTTTTTACAACACTTATGATTTTCACTTGTCATTTGAGCTTTTACCATTCGCGTTCTTATCACATTTGTGATTTGAACTTGTTGCTATATTTTAGATACTTCCTTTTCGTCATTGAACTTAGCTTTGACACTCTATCAAACTTTGAAAAAAGGGATGGCTGAACAAGCCTTATTATTTCATGCATTCCTCATTTACGAGGGAATTACAAAGAAACAACAAACTGAAGATAGCTTTATCAAAATACTTGAAGGAAAAGAAATACTTAGAAAAAACAATTAAATCTCGCTTATTTGATATGTCGTCAGGTGAGGTGCTCTTACAAACAGAGCTTATTAAACCAAGCAATAGCTTTTACTAATAGTACTTCTTGAGATGTTCCACGTTCCAAGGACGAGGAAGTGGATTGCCTTCCAAATCCTTCAAATAATAGCTTCCTCGTCCAGAGTAACGGACGGCCTTGTATGGGCCTTCCTAAGTAGGCCCCAACTTTCCTTGCGTTGGATCCCTAGTAGCTTGTGAGACTTGCTGTAGCACCATGTCGTTAGGGTTCAACCTTCTGAGCTTTACCCTTTGATTATGGTGCTTTTGCTTTTTTTGCTGGTATTGAGCCATTCTCAAGGCTGCCTCGTCTTTGACTTTAGCCAAACAATCCAAGCTAAGCCTCAGTTCGTCATTGTTTGTACCTTCGTCGTAATGAGCTTGCCTAAGACTGGAGACTCCTACCTTGGCTGGGATAACTGCTTCAGTGCCTAAGGCCAACTTGAATGGAGTTTCTCCTGTTGGTGTTCACGATGTTATCTTGTAAGCCCATAATACTCCAGACAACTCTTCAGGCCATGCACCCTTTGTCCCCTCAAGTCGTGCTTTGATAAGTTTAAGCAAAGTACAATTTGTTACTTCTGTTTATCCATTAGCTTGTGGGTGTTCGGGTGACAAGTACTGATTTTGTATCCCTAGTTCTGCGCAAAACTCCTTGAATTTTTGACTAGCAAACTGTCGACCATTGTTGATACCCATTTTTGCGACACACTTTATACAAGCCCAATTCAACCAAGCCCCACTTCATTGTAGGCTCAATTCATGTATTATATTTTATTTTATTATTTTAAGCATGGCCCAAGCCCATATGACTTATAGGGGAAATTAAGGAAGTGTGGTTTGGAGGGTATGGGTCAGTTCCTTTCGAACCTTTTGCATGAGCCCAACCCATGTGTGCCACCAAGTTGGCAAGGGACATTGGTAGCACCTCTGGCTCATGGAGGAGGTCTTGTACCCAAAATTTCCACCTCAAAAGAGCTTTCATGCTCTGGGTGATTGTGCCCTTAATTTTCAGCCCAACTCCATTTTCCACACCAAAACACAGTTGATTTTAAGAAAAAGACTGAATAGCCTAGCCCACTCAACCACCCAAGTGTAGTTTTCCAAGGCCTGCAAAGACCAGAGACAGTAGCCATGAAGAGGAAACAACTTTGTTTCCAAAATCATGCTAAAAGCATGCCAAATTCTTCCCTAAACAAAAGCAACCTAAGCTAAAACACGAAATTAGTATCATGGGGGATAAAAGCCACTTCCATTACTCAAAAACCAGTTATTAGCAACACCCCAAACTTTATATAAAACTCTCTCATCAGTTCAAAACAAAACTAACCATGTTCTACACACATACCTAAAACTTTGGAGCAAAAGCCCATTCAGCCAGTCAACATTCTCACAATTTTGAACCTTAGGGGTGGAAATATGGATACAAGGGAACCTTCCCTCTCTTCCTCACAACCTCTCTCAATTTCCTCTTCTCGATGATTGTAGGCTGAAATTTCAGATTTGTTGAACCACGTTTTCTCCATAGAGTTCAAACTTGAGAGTCAAAACCCACTGAGCCAGGAAACATTCTCACAATTCTGAACCTTAGGGGTGGAAATATGGGTACAGGGGAACCTTCCCTCTCTTCTTCACAACCTTTCTCAATTTCCTCTTCTCGGTGACTGTGGGTCGAAGTTTCAGACCTGTTATGTTTTTATGCTTTTTCTGCACTTTTGTTATTAGTATTTTGATTCTCTCTTGTCAAAGCACCATTAGCCTTTGTTTTCTATACATTGTGAATTTTGGGCTTGATTTTCCATAAATAAACACTTCTAAAGAACCTAAGGGGAGATTCAAGCCATTTTTGCATTTTCGACCCTTGTCACAAAAACGTACCCGACAACCATTATCAGATATGATTGTCCTAAGGATCCTAAACCTACAGACAATGTTCTTCCAGACGAAGGTCTATATCTTCTCTTTGATGATTGCCGCTAGTGGTTCTGCTTCGACCTACTTGGTGAAGTAATCAATGGCTACAAGCAAGAACTTCACTTGCCTCTTTCCCAAAGGGAGCGGACTGACGATATCTATACCCCACGTGGAGAATGGCCATGGTGAGGAGATGCTTGTCAGTAATTCCCCAGGTATATGCTGCATGTTACCGAACCGCTAATACTTATCGCATTTCTTCACAAGTTCAGCTGTGTCCTTCCGCATAGTTGGCCAAAAGTAGCCTGCCTTTACTGTCTTTCCCACCAAAGATCGAGGTTTGGAGTGGTTACCATACACACCTTCGTGTGTTTCTTGTAGCACATACGTTGCTTCGTCAAGGGTCAAGCATTTTAGGTTCGGCATTGAGAATCCTCTTTTGTAGAGTTCTCCGTTCAAAACAGTGAACCTTGCTGCTCGAACTCTGACCTTCTTTGCCTCTGACGAGTTAGATGGGAGTTAGTTGTCTCTAATGTAAGATACCATCCAGTTGCTTAGTTTCTGAATTGAAAGGGCCTGCAGTCCGTCAATACTGGGGATTGTCTGAACTTCCATGAGCAAGCCTAACGTTGATGAAGCATCTTCAATTGACGCAATCCTAGCAACCTCATTAGTAGCTGAATTTTCTTTCCTTGGGATTAGCTCGAGTTTGACATCATCAAACTAGTCAATGAGCTGGCTTGTCAGCTGTAGGTATTTCTTCATCATTTCCTCCTTTGCTTTATATTTGTTTGTTATTTGCCTAACAATCAGCTTAGAATCAGTCTTCAATCTCAAATTCCTTATGCCTAAGGCTCTTGCAACCCTCAAGTTGGCAAGGACTGTCTCATACTCTGCCTCATTGTTTGTTACTGGAAACTGGCGTTAAACCCTATACTTAAGCACGTCATTCTTTGGTGTTGTCATTATGACACCGATGCCTTCAAGTCCTGTGACAAACAAGCCATTTGAGCAAGCTGTCCAATATTCTGCTTCCTGATCAGGGTCCGAAAGAGTGAATTCTACAATGAAATCTGCTAAAGCTTGTGCCTTGATTGCTGTTCTTAGGCCTGTCCACGGGTTGGTTTGGGTCGAGTTTGTGCCCAACCCGGAACCGACCTGATAACTTTAGTTCTCTCATTTCTGGACCCACCGCCAACCAGTGAATGAAATTGGTTCGGGTGGTCGAACCTCCTCAAATACCAGTTGGTCCTCGGTCAGAGTTGAAAATTTTGAAACTATGCCAAATTTTGCCTAAAACCACCAAATTTGATTGAGATTGGGCCAATCTACCGAGATTTGGCCAGATCTCAGTGAGATCTCGGTGGATCTCAGAGAGAATAGGCCGAATCTTGACGAGATCTCACCGGATCTCGACTAATTAGAGATTTCGACCAGCGAAACACATCCATTGGTGGAGAACAACTAATTTTCTGGTGTACATCTGACCTGCCGGAATCGGGTTTTGGGGATGAAGACCCATCACTGACCATCATCGGCGTTGGGTGGGTCGGTTTTTGAGCTAGGTCGGCCGGGTTCGGCGGTTTGGTTGAGTATCAGGTCTGGTTGGACACCCCTAGCTGTTCTTGGCCTGCACTCAATGTCAAACTGGCTTAGTTCAACTGCCCACTGGACCATACGACCAGCAGCATCTGATTTGCTCATTGCTTTTTGGATTGGTTAGTTTGTCATAACTACAATGGTATGAGCTTGGAAGTATGGACGAAGCTTTCTCGAAGCCACGATTAATGAGAAGGCCATCTTCTCCATGCATGGATACTTTGCTGTAGCACCCTGAAAAGCCGAACTTGTGTAATACATTGGTCTTTGTATCTTGGATTCCTCGCAGATCAAAGCAAAACTTATGGCTGTTTGTGATACAGCCAAATATAAAAACAGATCTTCCCTTTCTACTGACGGGCTTAGTAATGGAGGCTTGGCCAGATGCTCCTTGAGGCTCTGAAAGGCTACCTTACACTCGTCTGTCCACTAAAAAGCCTATTTAAGAACTTTAAAGAAAGGAAGACACTTGTTAGTGGCCTTCGAGACAAACCTGTTTAAGGCTACGACTCACCCCGTTAGTCTTTGCATTTCCTTGACTGTCTTAGGAGAAACCACGTCAAGTATGACTTTGACCTTCTTTGGATTCACCTCAATTCCTCGTTGAGATACCATGAAGCCTAGGAATTTTCTTAATAAGACTCCAAAAAGGCACTTCACAGGGTTAAGCTTCATTCTATATATTCTCAAAGTATCGAACGCCTCTTGAAGGTTTGCAAGATGGGTTTTAGCTTCCCTGCTTTTTACGAGCATATTGTCTACATAGACTTCCATATTCCTCCCTATCTACTTACTGAACATCTGATTCACTAATCTTTGATAGGTGACACCTGCGTTTTGTAGTTCGAACGGCTTGACTTTGTAGCAATACAGGCCTTGGCTAGTGACGAATGCAGTTTTCTCCTGATTTTCTTCCTTCAATAAGATTTGGTTATAACATTCATGAAGGTTGGTAGTTTATGGCTAGCCGTTGAATCAACAAGCTGGTCAGTTCTAGGAAGGGGAAAATTGTCTTTGGGACATGCATTGTTCAAATCAGTGAAGTCCACACACATTCTCCATTTTCCATTGGACTTCTTTACCATAACAACGTTTGCAAGCCATTTTGGATAGTAGACTTCCCTAATGAATCCAGTAGTTAAAAGTTTTCCACCTCTTCCATGATTGCTTTGTTCCACTCTGGAGCGAATACTCATTTCTTCTATTGAACGGGCTTCTTTGTTGGGTCGACGTTAAGACTATGTTCTATAACTCGTCTGTCGATCCCCGGCATGTCCTCGTGGCTCCATGCAAAGACATCCAAGTTATTTTTCAAAAACTTCACCAATTCGTCCTTCAAAGTCTGTTGAAGCTCTTTTCCTACCTTGGTGGTTTTGGATAGGTCTCCTTCTACTAGCACAACATTTTCTGCCCCATCCATGGGTTTAGGAGTTTCTTCTTCTACCATCCAAGTGTGATTTTCCCTAGACACCAGGATTGCCTGGTAACATTCCCGAGTTAAAAGTTGGTCCCTTGTGATTTCTCCAGTTCTGTAAAGGGTCGGGAATTTCACTTTCAAGCAATATGTGGAAGTCACTGCCTTAAGGCGATTAAGGGTTGGTTGTCCAAGAATCACATTGTAAGACGAAGGGCAGTCGACGATCAAGAAGTCTAACATCCTCATCACTTAAGCGGGGTAGGTCCCTGGTGTAATATGTAATGAAATGATGCCCTTTGGATAAACATGGTCTCCGCTGAAGCTGACCATTGGAGATCCGAAAGGCTTAAGGCGTTTTGGATCCAACTTCATCTGCTGGAAAGCTGTCATGTACATTACATCTGTTGAACTTCCATTATCCATTAACACTCTTCGGGTGTTGTACCCTTCAATGGTTAGCATAATGACTAGGTGATCATCATGGGGTTGCCTGACCCTATTCACATCTTGCTCGGAGAAGATAATGTCGACATTCCCAGTGTGACGATATTTTGCCATTGGGTGCTTGACATGGACGCTATTCACTTGCCTCTGAACTGCTTTCCTTAGGGACTTGTATGATCCTTCAACGATTGGTCCCCCAGTGATCATCCTTATCTCTCCCACGATGGGTTTGAGATTGTCCTGATTTTCCTCTCTTTGGTTGTTAATGGGTTTCTCCTCTGTTCGCTAGCGAGCTTGATATTCTCTTTTAACAAACTTTTAGAGCTTCCCCTTTGGATCAACTCCTCTATCCGTTCTTTCAAATCCCAGCATTCGTTTGTATAATATCCATGGTCCTTATGGAAGTGGCAGTACTTCTTTGGATCTCTTCACTTTGAGGATAAGCTCAGTGGTTTAGGCCATTTCAAGGTAGGGAGTCTTAGCCTCTATAAGATTATCTTTACGCTCCTTCTTTTTGCTTTGGGTCTTTGCACCTTCGTCTTTCTTTTGTTTGCCTGTCAGTCCTTTTGCCGTTAGCGCGTCTTCCCTATTCATGTATTTTTGCGCTTTAAACAGCAGATCCGTCATTGAGGTTGGAGGAGTTTTCCCTAGGGAGAAAACGAGGTCAGGGTTGATCAGCCCAGCCTGGAAGGTTGTTATTATCACTCGCTCGTCAGCCTCATCAATTTCTAGGACTACTTTGTTAAATCGCTTCACATATTCCCTCAAGGTCTCTTCTTCCTGTTGTTTCACAGTTAGCAGATAGAAAGTGGGCCTCTTATGGCATTGACCTCCAATGAAGTGACAGATGAAGGAGTCACTCAACTAGTCAAAGTTTGCAATGGACGCTGCGGGTAGTTTACTGAACCATACCCGTGCTACTCCCCTAAGGGTTGTTCGGAATGTCCTGCAAATAACTTCATCTAGGGTTTGCTGGAGGCTCAGAATTTTTTTGAACGCTTCTATGTGGTCCAGAGGGTCCTTAGTGCCATCGTAGACCTTTAGTTGAGGGAGAGGAAATTTGGGAGGCAAAGGGCACTCTAGAACACTAGCTGTGAAGGGTGAATTGCTCCTCTTAATCATACCATCCAGGTTTATTGTTGTCTTCCCCTTCATAGTGTTCTTGACCTCGTCCAACTCCTTTCTCATGTTTTTCATTTGGTCACTACCACGAGTTGACGGCACAGTATGTTTTTTGAAGTATCCCTTCTGTTATTCTCCAGACTATGGGCCTCGTCATCATTGTCATTGTGATTGCGTTGAGACTGCGACATAGTTGAAGTCCTAGGGCGCGCCTTCCGCTTCAATTCTTCGTTCTGTTTCATCAATTCTTGCACGTTAGCAGTGAGTGCTTGAATCTATTGGGCCATTACCACTGGATCCGACGATGTGGTCTAAGTTGAGTCCATCGGTCTTAAGGAGCTTAGTCAATAGAGAATTCAACGGCTTATTGACAATTATTCCTCATAGACGGCGCCAAATTGATGAAGCAGGAATTTGTCTCATCAGTATGATGGACGACCTGTAAAACCTGTATCACAGAAAGCACTCAACAGATAAGGGCACCGGTTTGAGGCTTGCCAAAGACTCTCCGATGCTTAAGTTAGCTAATTCTCTCTAGAAAAATTGTAATTTTTGTAGCAATTGTGTGTTCATGTCCTCTTACCTGTTTTTCTTGGCTATATAGCCTTAAGTTAAGTTAATACTCAGTATACCGTTATGTTGCAGCTGGGTAATCAATGCTTAATGATTGCAAATTAAACTCCAACATTTTATGTTTGTAATCGGTCCTTAATTCTGCATTATTGGACGCTGGTAACGGTTTTGTGCTATTCATTGCTCGGTCATTGATTGCTGCTTGGAGTTAATGCACACACGCTTGTCTGTACCCTTACTCGTCACTGTAATGGACGGTTTGCAAGTAATGGACGACCATTTATATGCTTCTCGTCAAGAATTATGTTAAATGGAGCTAAATCTTCCTTAATTTTTGGTTTTAAATCGGATATGAGAAAAGTTAATTGGATATTCTTATCCCACCTTTTTACAAACGATCCTCATAGAATTAGACTTCAGTCTGTTCCGCATTAAAATTTTGTGAACCATCAACCACCCAGCTATATCAATTGGGCTTCGAGTTACACCTGCCATTGTATGTTCAAATTTGGACATGCAGGCCTTGAGCAAGGAGGGTGCTAGAATTTTAAGATTGGATTTTCAGGGACCACATAAGCTATAGTTGTAATGAGTTTTAAGCAGCCTAGGACTGAGTTAGATTTTTTTAATTTCTAATCTTCTTTCAAAGTGGAAAGGAAGCTGAGCTTTACCATATATTTTCCAACAAATTGAATTCTAATTTGTTTAAAAAGCCCAGCCCATTAATAAGGTTACATAGTCACCTGTAGACCTTCTGTTCAACCATTAAACATCAACAAGGTTAGGCTTGAGACTGCTGAACAACTCCAAGCCCATGCCCATCAACAAATTAGAAGGTCTGTTTCAAGGGTTTAATGGTTTACCGTTTATGGCCTGGTAGGTTGGCTAGTGCCATAAGAAGCTTCCAATAAATGTGAATCAACAAATAGATGCACCTATTCTTAAATCTACACGTTTTAGAGATTCATTGTTCGATAGAATGTAATCCAAAAATAGATTTAAATAAATAAAAAATCAATAATATTGATTTCAATTAGCTCAACTCGTAAAATTTTTTAACATCAAATAAAAGATCTTGAGAAACTAATTGGTACCTTAGGTCTGATGATAAATAACAAACACTATGGAGTGAAACTCATAGATTACATTTCTATCCTATCTATTAAAAATATTCCTAAATTGATCCTAATTGATACCTTGCCGTTGTAGTATCCTAATTTGACTAGGAAAACTTAAAAACACCTAAAATCCAGGAAATAAAATCCTAAATGCTAAAAGAATGAAAATTATGTAAAAATTCAAAAATTAACAAATGATAAAATTTAATCTCTCATCTTGTCCTACATCATACCCCTCCACTTGAATGAAACTTGACCTCGAGTTTTTCTATAGAAATTCGAATATTCCACTCCAAATAAAAAGATACTTCAATAACTTGATTTGGTTCTGAAACTTGTACTCTTGAGATACTTTCATTGGCTTTCAATTTGTTTGCAACATCAATTAACAAAGGATTGAAGACAAAATCATAATTTTCTATTTCAAGAAAATCAACAAATTGTGTAGCCATCTTTAGCAAAACAACTAGGTAATAATTTCCATCTCATGATTTCCACCATTCTCCTCTATCAACCTAGCTTCTTTTCTTTGATCTCTTCATCAACTTCTTGAAGAGTATTATCTTCAAGTTTTAATTCAACAACTTGTTGCAAGTCTTAATCTTTTTCAACCACTTCAAGATTTTTTTCAATTGATGGTTGAAGGTAGAGTTCATTATTATAATTCCTTAGTCTAAAATTTTCGACCAATAATCTTACTTTATATATGACAAAATTACACCACACTACAAAAACTGTACCTATTGTGGCATTCGTGAAATGCCACTATAGGCCCATATGGGCTATAGCAGCATTTTCTATATTGGCAGATGGCGGTTACAAACATCACTATTGTACCATGACTATAGACCTATAGTGGTGTTTTACAAAAACGCCACTATAGGTCCATACCTTATAATGGCGTTTGTAAAACGCTACTATAGGCCAATTTTTTATTTATTTTTAATTAGGCTATAGTAATGCTTTAAAATGCCACTATAGCCAAAAACCACCAACAAAGAAAAAAAATTGATTACCAAAAATTAATTTTTGGTAATCAAAAGTTGTTGTTGTTGTTGTTGTTGTTGTTGTTGTTGTTGTTGTTGTTTTTTTTTTTTTTTTTTTTTTTTTTTTTTTTTTTTTTTAAGTTTGAAAGCTTAAAATTATGAAACATAAATTTTTTTGAGAGTGAAAACACATGCCATTCATTAATTTAAATTTAGAGAGTCACAATACAAAGCTTCAATAGCAAGCAGAGGATCTTCCTCCAGCCAAACCACTTCCTCGTCTATTTGCCTAGCATGCTTAGCCAACGCATGGGCCACAGTGTTCGCACTACGTTTTACAAAGCTAACCTCCAACCTACGAAGACTAGCAGCAATACACTTTATATCCTCATATACATGACCCAGACGAGACATATTTGGTTGAGGAGACGTAATAGACTTCATGACTGTGCTATTGTCTCCTTCAAGAACCAGCTCCGTGAACCCCACTTCAACCGCGAACTCCAATGCTCTCCGACAAGCCAGCACCTTCGCTTCCTCACTGTCCTGCACTGGTGGCCCACTAGCTGACAACGCTGCCATGGCTTCTCCCTTGTCATTCCGCACAATCACACCAACACCCGATGCATTTATCTCGGTGAAAATCGCTGCATCAATGTTGATCTTGTAACTTGAACCAACCGTCGGTTCCTACTTCTGCACCAGTCCAGCGCTACTGTGGATAGCCAAAAGCTCCATTGTACCACGGTATTCCTGTAACACATCTGTTGCACGCTTGACCAATTGAGACGGGTCCTGAAGCATCCCACTGTGTATAACCGAGTTTCTTTGACCCCAGATAACCCAGCATTGTACCAGGAACAGCTTGAGCTCCTCCACCTCCAACTTGTCCGTCATCTCCTCAAATAAATTGATGAAATCCGCTTGGCCTCCCACCCTTTTTTGTATCCTTCCCTGACAACCAGCCATACGTCACGTGTTACTCCGCAACCCCACAGAGCATGCATCACCGTCTCTGTTTCTTGTTTATAAACTTCGCACATCTCATTCTGAATGATTCATTTGCGAGCTAGATTCCCCTTCGTAGGCAAGATTTCCTGACAAGCCCTCCATCCAAATACCTTTATTTTACTTGGTAACTTAAGCTTCCACAGTCTAGGCCATATAAGTCCCCTGTTTCTCATGCCTGAGCTCTCCTCCATACCATCCCTTTCCCTTGATAGACCTCTTGCAATGTAGTAACCAGACTTAATCGAATACACTCCATTCTTGTTAGGCAGCCAAACAAGTGAGTCCGGTATGGACCTTTGACTCAAGGGAATGTGATAAATAGCATCTGCATCCTCTCTATGGAAATTCCTCCCAATCAATCCTCGGTCCCAGCCATGTGTTTCCCAATCAATCAGCTCACACACTCTCCAATCCTCCTCTGCTCCTAGTGGTGGATGAAGTATTTGATTAGTTGGATGATTAGGAATCCATTTATCATGCAGGACCCGAATGGAGTTGCCATCTCCAACCCTTCAACAACAACAACCCTTCTTCAAAATATGTTGGGCTGCTAATAAGCTCTTCCATACAAAGGAGCTGTTGGGTACATCTGTTGCTTCCAAGAAACTGCCCCTGGGAAAATATTTGGCCTTAAAGCACCTAAAGACCAATGATTCCTTCTCATGTATCAACCTCCATCCTTGTTTAGCCAGCATTGCAAGGTTGAAATTTCTTAAATCATGAAAACCTATACCACCATCCTTCTTAGCTTGAGTTAACACATTCCAACTTTTCCAATGGATTTTCCTCTCATTGCTCATTCATCCCCACCAAAACCTTGCATACAAAGCATTTAGCTCATCACAAAGTTTCACTGGTAGCTGGAACACCCACATGGTGTATGTAGGTATAGAGGCCATGGCTTTTATAAGAATTTCCTTCCCAGTTCTTGACAATAATTGTCCCTTCCAACCCATAATTTTTTTCCAAACCCTATCCTTAAGAAAGAAAAAGGTTTGGTATTTGGCACGGCCAACCAGTGTAGGTAAACCTAAGTAGGATTCAAACCTCTCCACCTCCTTCACCCCCATTGTCTTCTTAATTCTCTCCCTATCTCCCAATGTGGTATTGCTACTAAAGTAGACCGAGGATTTCTCAAAATTGATACATTGCCCTGATGAGGCAGCATATGTCTGTAGCACATCTGAAATAACCTGCACCTCCTCTTGGCTCGCCTTACAGAATATAAGCGAGTCATCTGCAAATAATAAATGGCATATGCAAGGTGCTTTTCTGCAAACCGCCACCCCATGGAGCCTCCCTTCCTCCTGTGCTTTGGCTAGCATAGAAGAGAACCCTTCTGCACACAACAGAAATAGATAAGGTGATAAAGGGTCTCCTTGACGGAGCCCACGAGATGGAAGAATATTACCATAGGCCTTTCCATTAATACAAACAGAAAAAGAGGTGGATGTCACACAGCTCATCACCCTATCAATCCAACACTCAGGCAAATCCAACTTAGACATAATACCCTTCAAGGAGCTCCATTCAACCCTATCATATGCTTTGCTAACATCCAATTTTAAGGCCATATAGCCCCTTTTACCCGATCTCTTACTATGCATAGCATGTAAGGTTTCATATGCAACTAGGACATTATCAGTGATCAACTGACCAGGAACAAAAACACTTTGGGATGGGGAAATCAAGCTAGGAAGAATCAGTTTTAATCTGTTGGCCAAGACCTTTGAAATGATTTTATAAATTACATTACAAAGGCTTATAGGCCTAAAATTTGAGATTCTCTCTGGTGACTTAATTTTCGGTATAAGGACAATATGAGTATAATTTATCTCAGGCAATATTATACCAGAATTCAAAAAATTCAACATAGCAGCTATCACGTCATCACCAACAATATGCCAGAATTTTTGATAAAATAAAGCATTCATACCATCTAGGCTAGGAGCCTTTGTTGGTCCCATCTGAAACACCGCTGCTTTGATCTCTTCCGCACTATAATCACTGGACAAAAATTCTATCATATCTGTGGTCACTTTATAGTGCACTGTGTCAAAGCACTCCTCCATTTGGTTGCTGCCACCTGAGTTACAAATAGATTCAAAATAATTAGTTGCCACCCCCGCTATTTCTTCAACCTCCTCCACCCAATTATTTTGTTGGTCTCTTATTCCTTGGATAAAGTTTCTCCTTCTTCGTTGTGAGGCCTTGGAATGGAAAAATTTGGTATTTTTATCCACGTGTTTAAGCCAAGAGATCCAGGAACGTTGATGCCAATAAATTTCCTACTTACGTAGCAAAGCATCTAGGTTCTTGCTAGCCTCTAAAAATTTTGCCCTTGTTTCTTTAGTCGGTTCACAGACACTTAGGCTCTCTACCCTCCTTTGAAGCCTTTTAATTTCTTCAGTATCCGGATCAGTTTTTGATGAGCCCCACATAAACAATTCTTCCCCACATTTTACTATTTTTTCTTTGACTCTAGCCAAGGCCGAACCTGCTGCCCCTCCCCTCTCATTCCACCCCTCATTCACCTTCCCTTTACATTCTTCATCCAAAAGCCACGCCTCCTCAAACTTAAACCCACATTCGCCTTTTGCTTGCCCTCCCCTGTTAGTTCTAGTTTATAGCAAAATAGGACGGTGATTTGATGCATGAGAAAACAAATGACAAACTGTACTTGCTGGGAATTTTTCTCTCCATGTCGTGTTAGCAACAGCCTGATCTAGTAGCTCCCTCGTATTAGCATTCCCTGGGCGTTTATTGTTCCATGTTAATGGATAACCATGAAAGCCCAGATCAGCCAAGTTACAAGAGTCCAAGGCCGAACCAAACTCTTCCATTTGCTTGTACGGTGGTGGGTGTATGCTCTGCTTTTCAGAGGAAAATAAAATTGCATTGAAGTCCCCTATACAACACCAAGGCCCATCAACAAAACTAGATAAATGAGACAATAGGGCCTAAGACTTTTATTTTTGACTTGCCTCACCCAACCATAGAAGCCCGTTAAGTACCACACATACCCATCTTCCTTCACAACCTTAGCTAGAATATGGTGCTCTATATAGTTGATCACATCTAATTGCACCTCTGCCTTCCAAAGTAGTGCCAATCCCCCTCCTGTGTTCGGTTTCTTGACTATCAATTTATTCTTAAACGGTATATCTTTACAGTGAAACTCAAAACCCTCTTTATCCAAGCGAGTCTCTATTAAAAAACACACCATGGGAGCTTGATCCCTCACAATCTTGCGAAGGCTTCGAACTGTCCAAGGGTTCCCAAGCCCTTGGCAGTTCCAACTTAACATCCTTATTGTGCTCGGTAAGCGTGATCCTGCACCCTTGCCGCTTTGCTGATAAGATCATCCTCCTGTATCTTCTCACGTTTACTCGTCTGACCCCCCAAATCTGCTTCACTGTCCACTTCTATAAGTTGCACTCCCCGTTTGCCCAGTATCGTGTTGGGCTCAGTAAGTCCTGATTTTTTATTTCCTTCACTCACACGGGCTATCCTGGTCCATGTGGGCTTTAATTTAGTCCCCTTTGGCTCATTACTTACCTTCTCTTCCACGTGCTCACTTTACCCCAACCCCACGTTCTTTTCTTCATGCCTTACTATCCTTTCTTCATGCATCACGTTTGTTTCTTCATGAGTTACGTTCCTTACTTCATGCACCACACTCCTTGGATCATGCAGCAATAACTCCTCATTATTCCTATTTAACTTCGGATTCCTCCCCAAATAATTAATCCTCATATTGCTCGTTGATAGCCAATCCATATCTGTTTCAACTTGTGCTGAAATCTCGCCCCCATTAACTCCAGCCTCTTTATTATTCCCGGCTTTATCGTTATTCCCTTTTCCGTTACCTTCTTGCTCGCTAGGGTTTATCTCATTGTGACTGTCAGCTGCTGCCCTCCCCAGATCGTTGGGTTTCACACTTCCCTCATCCTTTGCCGTATTGTTTCTGGATTTCCTCCCTGGGCTTGACCACATCCGCCCCCCACTTGCTTTCAACCACTCGCCATATTGTAGAGGAGCTTCCTTACCATTCTTTGTTAATGCAAAGTACTTCGCACAGTGCTTAATATTGTGCCCCAACAGCTCGCAATGGTGACAGAACATTGGCAATCTCTCATACTTAAACGTGGTCCAGACTTTTTCCCCATCCGATCCTGCTAGATAACCTCCCCGCCTCAATGGTTTGGATATTGGAATGGCCTCCTTAACTCTCATGAACAGGTTCTACTGGTTTTGCCTCTGTCTTCGTTCGACCTCTTCCACTACACCCAATCTATTCCCCACCTCTCTCGCAACTCTGGGACATGCCATATCAAATGGAGCATCCCAAATTTGCACCCATAGAGGGACTGCTTCAAACTGAACATTCTTTGCTGTCATCCTTGATTGCCATTTACGCAACATTAAAACTTGATTATCAAATGTCCACGGCCCGCCTTTCCATACCCGCTCCATCTCAAACTCTGATCTGAATTTAAATTGGAATAGGTTTGCCCCCACCTCGATAATTTGCAGCTCCTCATTCAGCCCCCAAGCTCTTCTCAACGTATTCTGAGCTGCTTTCTTGTTAAACGGCTTACACGTAAGGAGTTTCCCGATTAGACTTAGCACACAACTTTCAATTTCTTCCTGACGACCCTCCTCTGAAATAGCAATAACCTCTTCTTCTTCTGTAGTCAGCTTCATATTTTCCAAACTATTGATGACTTCCTCCGCCATGGTAACTATGAAATTTGATGTAAGTGAAACAGCACAAGAAATAAAATCATACCCCCAGGTCACCTGAGGGAGGGAGATATCTCGTAGTCACACGAGAGAGAGAGAGCTCCTAGTGAAGCAGAAAATCTTTGTTTTATTCTATGAAACATAAAATTTTGATTACACCTTTTTCATAATTTCATATAAATTAAATAGATTTTAAAATTTATGAAACAAAAAATTAAATGCTCTAAAATTTTAAAAATTTCATAAACAGATAAAATAAAAATAGAACTACAATAATAGATCTAAATAGAAATTTTTTTGAAGAATTAGAAAAATCAAACACAAGCTGGATAAACATGATAAACAACCCAAAAACATCAAACAAAAATGATGAACAACCCAAAAAAATATATCGCTCCTCTCTAATTTGATCATAAGCATCTTTTTCATCATTGGCCATGAACAAGTTTTTCTTAACCTTATGTTTGTTCCCACCAATTAAGCTTTAACATTTCTTTCCTCAAGAGTATTCATATAGTCAAACAAATCCTCAAGAATATTTATATTGGTCCCCTCAATGGCTAAATTACTAATACAGGTATGATGTGGCAAATTTTAAGTAATGTAGCGTCAAATTTAATATTAAGAAATTTAATCACAAAATCAGACCCATTCAAACCCATTTCTCACTAACCCATCAACAAACAATAAGGACCTATTTGACACAAAGGAAAAGTTAAGGACTAAAATGAAATATTTGAAAGGTTGCGGACCATTTTGAAATATGAGGTAAAGCTTGAGGACCTAAAGAGTAATTAAACCTAAAAATAAAACACCCTAACTCATCT
Source organism: Quercus robur (assembly GCF_932294415.1). NCBI lineage: Eukaryota > Viridiplantae > Streptophyta > Magnoliopsida > Fagales > Fagaceae > Quercus > Quercus robur. Next base: position 5,042,962 of record NC_065535.1, read on the forward strand.
AACTAACAAATATGGTTTTTTATTTATTTATTTTTTATTTTTGGTAAACATGGTTTTTTATTTTTAAAAAATCAAACAGAAACACTACACGCCATGTAATAGAAACAACGAGAAAATAAATTGGAGGTTTTTATTTAAAATAAATAATTTTATTATTTAAAAGAACAAAAAATTGTTATGAAATTCAAATGTGGCAATCCAAGTGAGGCTTGTTTTTAACAGATGATAAAATCCTCAACTTTTTTTTTTTTTTTGGTTGAAATGATGACAATCCTCTACTTTAATGATTAAAGAAAAAAACTACGATAGTAGTAGACTTTTTTACATTGAGAGAGAGAGCTCAAAATCACAATCTTCAACATCCATATCCATCTTTATTCTTTTATGTCTAATTTACCTGTCAAATAATCCACATTAGGACGTTCAGACGTAAAGCACGTTCGGTACTCTTGGTTGAATAACAGTGCAAAGTCACAACAGCAATAGCTTAGAACTTTCAATAGAAATGATTAAATTAGAAAAGAAAAAAAATAATAAAAAAATGAAGAAGAAGATAGATCTTATCTTTGTTCGTATCTTTTCCACGCTTCAATCAAGCAGATGTAATGAATCATGGGAGGCATCTCAACTTATCTTGTTCCCCACTACCAGATCAAGACAAGACTCTGGTCTATTTGAACTTAATTAGTACGTAAGTCATTTCCAGGTCTAAGTTTAATTAGAATTAGGCGAATTTTTAATTCAGCAGCCCACCCTTAAAAAAAATTAAAAAAAAAAAAACCCACATATTATTGTGAGGGAAAAATTGTTGAGAGAAATCACAATTTAACTCCTTATAACTGTTTTTTAAAAAAACCTTAAGAGCATGATGTCAAATATTTTAATAAAAAATTATTAAAAAAATTATTTTAATGAAATAGAATATAAAATAAAAAATCAAATGGCGTGTGTTTTTAAAAGTGATTAACTAGAAAATAATCTCTTATTCTAAACAAGTCAATGTGAATGCTTTTTTTGTCAAATATTGTAAAAGAACATGGTTCATTTCTTAAACTCTTAATTATTTATTTTTTGAAAAAATGTGAATGTGTTTTGAAAAGTGGAAGAAATACTAATAAAAAATTATTTTAATGAAATAGAATATAGAATAAAAAATCAAATGGCGTGTGTTTTTAAAAGTGATTAACTAGAAAATAATCTCTTATTCTAAACAAGTCAATGTGAATGCTTTTTTTTGCTAAACAATGTGAATGCCCCTTGGTCTAAAGTGCGTTTTAATTTCCTACGAATTTAGACTCAAAGTTGAGTTGAAGGTCAAAACATCTCATCGGCCAAAAAGCAATAAAAGTGTTTTTATTTTTAATTATTTATTTTTAGTGTGGGTTTGGATTTACGTCCATGGTCACGTTTTGCTTCTTTTGTGTTTGTGTTTTTTTTTTTTTTGGACATGCATCTGGCACTGTTCATTGTCCATGAACAATGATTTCAGACTTATGAACAGTAATTTTTCACATATTTAAAAATTATTTTATTACATTGTTTTCAGTTTTCAGCAAAATAAGTTGTATTCAAACGGATCCTTAAGCGCAAGAAAGTTGCACCCTATGAACTTTGACCATTGTAGTCCAGTCTACGCTCTACATCAGATTTTAAAAGGAAAAAATAAAATAAAAAATTCAGTATGAATAAGTCTTGGCCAGCTTTTTATATATTAACTGAAGTATAGTATTTATTATTATTATGTTCTAATTAAGTTACATTAGCATTTATATCATTATTTTTTTTTCCAATTTTCTTATAATTGTTTTGAATATATATAAATATATTTTAATAGTAACAATTCTCCAACATTTCTCTCTCCCTTACCTTTTCATCTCCCAACTGCTTCTCCAACCTTTCTCTGTTCCCTATCTTTTCATCTCCTCACTACCCACTACTCTCTACATTAATATCATTATTTCTATTTCCCTTCATCTTCCTTTTATTTTGTCTCTTCTTATTTACATTCTCCTACTATAAATTTGTCACTATTTCTTTCATTCTATGTATAGTTTTCCCTTACCAAAAAAAAATAATAAATAAATAAATAAATAAATTCCTCTCTCTCTCTCTCTCTCAAATTTTTGGTGAATTTTTTATTTTTCTTACATCTCTACTTTAGGTTGATAATTGTAGGGACACAATTTTTAACGACCCAAGGACGACATTGGGCTCGTATGTATAGGGCCCGAACAATATGATTTGTAGAGAGTGGGTTTGGAAAGGCCTGCTTTTGGGCGCTGGGTTTCGGTCTGATCCCGGTTTCATGAGCGATCATACAAAGATGAGTTTGGACTGCATAGCTGAGCCTTGCATCAATGTAGTTTGAAAGGTTTGACTCCTCGGAATTAGTCTGAGGAGCATTACATTCTCACCATTCCTCCTTTTTCTTCCTTCCATCTCCGGGGGCCTCCTCCCCCTCTTTCTCCTCCTTTTTTCCCTTTTATACTAGTATTCGATTTCCCTTCTTCATCTACGTGTCAGTTTCTCCTTGTTTGGGGCAATTACTCGTCCTATCAATCTTCACGTCAGAGTGGTTGGGAAAAGCTGGATAGCATGGTATGGGGTATGGGCTTGTCAGGTGCTGGGCTCCACGTTATGGTGTTGGCAGCTTTCTCGTTTATACTGCTCTTGTACTGAGTTTGTCCTTTGCCCACAGACGTCTTGTGAGGTGTTGAGCGTGAGATCGTCCTCGGCCACATTCTTAGGCCGTTAAGGGGCTTTCGTCATACGTCCTCGGCAGTAGGCTCCTCGGCTTGGGCTTTGGGCCCTTAATGTGAAGTGGGCTGGGACTACAAATTTCAGGCCCCACAATAGCCCCTCAAAATCCTGCTTCCCGACTTTTTAGTTGGGGAGGAGGGTTTTGGTGATGTTGGGCCCGTCTCGCTGTTTGCTCAAGTTCCGCACTTTATTGCTGTTTGTGTTCTTCCATTTGCATGGGAGATGTGCCGAATTTAAGAGGCATTACTTTATTCTTCACCCGCGCAGTGTCCTTTTGATGTTTCAATATTCGAGGCGCGCCTTCACGAGGACCTTTAAATCTTGTGGTGGAGGATGGTGTTGGAAATTGTGCCAGAGTTGCCTTGTCTGCAGCGTTTCTTGGGAATCTGCTCAAATTAAATGACACCACCTTACCCTTTATATAAGCAGGATAGGTGGTTATTCTCCTGGCATATAAACCCTTCTGCTCCCTTCAAAACCATAACCTTTTATCCATAACCGGTTCCCACATCCAGTGTCGTCCTCCCTTAGTGCAATATGTTTGAGGCTTGGGTGGAGGTGGAGAAACTTCACCTGCCACAGAGGCACCGGACCCTTCCAAGACTTAAAGTGATGTGGTCTGGGCAGGGGAGGCACAGATTTAAGGTGTCCTCCCGCTTGGATATGGTGGGAACGGTACCCTCCCCTCTTTCAGTCAAAATCCGAAGCAGGTTCTGGTCACACCAGATTTTTGGTGTGTCAGAAGAAAGGTTTTCCGCCATCAGCGCCGTCTGCGATACCGCAGGCGTGGTTCCGTGGAGGCCCATCAACTTTCGGCTACCTGCACCTTTTCTTCAACAGTGCTGGCCTCAAGATGGGTTCCTTGAACATTTTTTTTCAGCTCCGCTAGCCCGAAGTCGGGCTCTCTATGCCTTTTCTTCAACGGTGCAGGCCTCGAGTTGGACTCTTTGGCTACCTGAGTTATAGGCATGTAAAAGTGTTGAGGAATGGTTTTCCTTGAACAACGTCTTGAAACAGCAGCCAACCTCTCCTCTGTACTACTTCCTCGGCTTTCTCTTTATTCTCTTGTATCTTTCTTTTCGCTTATGTAGTTAGCTTTAATATAAGCTTATTCCAGCTTTTTGTTGTACGCTGTACTATTTCTTTGTCTTAATAAAAGAGGAATTTATTTACTTGTTTTGAATATTTTTCTTTTTTGCAACAACTACTTTGTGAATGGGTGTGCTCCATGTGTGTTTTTCTTCAATGATACTTAGAGCAAGAAACCTTGAAACATAATTCGACTAATTCTAATTTACCGACATTACCAGGCATAATAATGATAATTCACAGTAAATTAAACTCAGGAAACTAACCGAGATAACAGTTGAATATTCCGTAATACGTGCGAGGAGACCGTCCGAGAACGATAAACTCTAAATAATTCATCCGAGGGGGTAACCGAGCAGTGAGGGACTCTAACTGCGTTCTGACACGTATGGCACTATATTGTAGTCACACCAATTCCTCTGGTACCGAGGATCTGAGGGTAGGCTGGGGAATCCATGCAGCCTTGGGATTAGCCCACTTATCAATGAGGAACTCTTTCGCGGGGTAGATTCTAAGGGTCATATAACGTCCAGGTTGTGTCCAATCCCCGTATTGTCTCTTCTAAGTACTTGGTTTCCCCATAGGCTTGAGTCCGAGGACCATGCAAGACCTTGGTTCTGTCCAAAACTTGTAATTTTTCTTTTGAGTACTTGGTTTCCCCATAGGCTTGAGTCCGAGGACCATGCAAGGCCTTAGTTCTGTCCAAAACTTGTAGTTTTTCTTTTGAGTATTTGGTTTCCCCATAGGCTTGAGTCCGACGACCATGCAAGGCCTTGGTTCTGTCCAAAACTTGTAGTTTTTCTTTTGAGTATTTGGTTTCCCCATAGGCTTGAGTCCGAGGACCATGCAAGGCCTTGGTTCTGTCCAAAACTTGTAGTTTTTCTTTTGAGTACTTGGTTTCCCCATAGGCTTGAGTCCGAGGACCATGCAAGGCCTGGGTTCTGTCCAAAACTTGTCGTTTTTCTTTTGAGTACTTGGTTTCCCCATAGGCTTGAGTTCGAGGACCATGCAAGGCCTTGGTTCTGTCCAAAACTTGTCGTTTTTCTTTCGAGTACTTGGTTTCCCCATAGGCTTGAGTCCGAGGACCATGCAAGGCCTTGGTTCTGTCAAAAACTTGTCGTTTTTCTTTCGAGTACTTGGTTTCCCCATAGGCTTGAGTCCGAGGACCATGCAAGGCCTTGGTTCTGTCCAAAACTTGTGATTTTTCTTTTGAGTACTTGGTTTCCCCATAGGCTTGAGTCCGAGGACCATGCAAGGCCTTGGTTCTGTCCAAAACTTGTCGTTTTTCTTTCGAGTACTTGGTTTCCCCATAGGCTTGAGTCCGAGGACCATGCAAGGCCTTGGTTCTGTCCAAAACTTGTGATTTTTCTTTTGAGTACTTGGTTTCCCCATAGGCTTGAGTCCGAGGACCATGCAAGGCCTTGGTTCTGTCCAAAACTTGTCGTTTTTCTTTCGAGTACTTGGTTTCCCCATAGGTTTGAGTCCGAGGACCATGCAAGGCCTTGGTTCTGTCCAAAACTTGTGATTTTTCTTTTGAGTACTTGGTTTCCCCATAGGCTTGAGCCCGAGGACCATGCAAGGCCTTGGTTCTGTCCAAAACTTGTCGTTTTTCTTTCGAGTACTTGGTTTCCCCATAGGCTTGAGTCCGAGGACCATGCAAGGCCTTGGTTCTGTCCAAAACTTGTAGTTTTTCTTTTGAGTACTTGGTTTCCCCATAGACTTGAGTCTGAGGACCATGCAAGGCCTTGGTTCTGTCCAAAACTTGTGATTTTTCTTTTATATTTATTTATTTTTCGAACGTAAGCCCCTAGACCAGGGCGGGGAGAGCTGGCTTGAGGCCAGAATCCCCTAGAGCTGCCCGTGCCATTGGCACTGCAAGGCATAGCCCCTAGCAGAAGTTTATGTCGGAGCAACAACCGCATGCCGTCGGGGATGAAGGAAACCCCGCGAACCTCTGCTTGCTAGAGAGTTGACTCAACCGCCATCTGCGCCAACACGCAAGCCTTCCCACAGACGGCGCCAATTGTAGGGACACGATTTTTAACGACCCAAGGACGACATTGGGCTCGTATGTACAGGGCCCGAACAATATGATTTGTAGAGAGTGGGTTTGGAAAGGCCTGCCTTTGGGCGCTGGGTTTCGGTCTGGTCCCGGTTTCATGAGCGATCATACAAAGATGAGTTTGGACTGCATAGCTGAGCCTTGCATCAATGTAGTTTGAAAGGTTTGACTCCTCGGAATTAGTCCGAGGAGCATTACATTCTCACCATTCCTCCTTTTTCTTCCTTCCATCTCCGGGGGCCTCCTCCCCCTCTTTCTTCTCCTTTTTTCCCTTTTATACTAGTATTCGATTTTCCTTTTTCATCTACGTGTCAGTTTCTCCTTGTTTGGGGCAATTACTCGTCCTATCAATCTTCACGTCAGAGTGGTTGGGAAAAGCTGGATAGCATGGTATGGGGTATGGGCTTGTCAGGTGCTGGGCTCCACGTTATGGTGTTGGCAGCTTTCTCGTTTGTATTGCTCTTGTACTGAGTTTGTCCTTTTCCCACAGACGTCTTGTGAGGTGTTGAGCGTGAGATTGTCCTCGGCCACATTCTTGGGCCGTTAAGGGGCTTTCATCATACGTCCTCGGCAGTAGGCTCCTCGGCTTGGGCTTTAGGCCCTTAATGTGAAGTGGGCTGGGACTTCAAATTTCAGGCCCCACAATAATTTTTTTATATTCTTTAAAACTCTACTTTGAGTTAATGCAATTTAGTTTTGTTTTTTAAATTGTTGTTGTTGTTGTTTTTTTTTTTTTTTTTTGTTAAATGTTATCCTATTGTGTTATAAAGAATTAAATATAGCATATAAAAATATAATATTATTCTATTACATAGCATGATTTGGATAATTTGGTATTTATTTGATTACATAACTTGATTTTTTATAGTGGTCAATTTAGATGTTAAACTATGAGACTTTACTAATTTTTGTTTATTTTTTAATCCTTTGTGGTGGAAAAAGTACTCTTAATAGTTGTATTAGAAGTACTCTATAATGTCATTTATTTAGAGAAAAAGCAAAACTTAGCCAAACAAAAATAATTGGACGGGTGACAAATTTTAGCTTTTGAAATTTTATTATTATTATTATTATTATTATTATTATTATAACAATGCATATATAGAAATTTAATTCTTAGATTTTGCTAATAATTCTTTCTTTGATAATATGTTTTGGGTGGACAAAATTACAGTTTCTGCAAAGAAAAAAACCTTAATAGATTATCAACAACAAATTGTTTTCCTAATTGGTCCAATTAATCATTGTTAAGTTTTATTATTTTTTTTAGTTACGTTTTTCGGTGTTTTGGATTGTAGGCAGAAAAAGTAAGGTTTGAGAAAGTTTGTTTAAAACTGAAAGAATAATTTTCAAATTTTATATTCTTTTTAATGATTCACAAAATGTTATTGTGTGGACGAGGATTCCTAATCTCATTTGAGTGGGTTGCTAAGATGATTTCTGAGGATGCACCTTGGACTTTGGGGACGAGCACTGGACAACCACGATACGAACACTCGTTGACCTTGGGGATGAGCAATAACCAGAGGCTCATAAAGTTAAAATATCACAGAGGGAAGAAAGTAGATTTGGCACCGGTTACGAGGAGGGTGAAAGGAGAAGGATATGGAAGCTATCCCCTTCGCATTAAATGCAAGACAACTACTCCTCTGGCCGTATTAATGAGGAAATGACCATGAATAGTGGTGGCACTGCTCAAATTACAAGGCAGAAGCTTACTAGTATGTTCTGGATGAGACAGAAGTCCTGTCAATGCAATCTTAGCCCTCCAAGTGTAGGATTAAGATAATCTATGTGTAAATATAAAAGGAAAATGAAAATCCTCATGGTGGGGGATCTAAAAAGAGAAAGAGGGTGGAGGACTTTGGGAAGGAAGAAGAAAAATACTTGAGAAAAAGAGAAAGCGAGACTTATATATAAAATATCTTCCTCAGGTTAAACCGAGGATCCCCTTTTTCTTCATAATTGTGTGATCCTAGTCATTTATTTGGCGTTTCTTCTCATTGTGATTAACTTTAGCTCATTAAGTAGTCAATACCCTATCCATTCTCTAACAAATTCATTGTGGTGGGCTCATTGGGCCACTGTCTGGTCATTCTTGGGTCATAGGTCTGTTTGTGCCCTTACAGTTATAAATAACTTTTATTAAAAAATAAATATTTTCATTAACTTACCTTTTGAATTTCTGAGAAAAATTGTATTGTTTTCATTTTAGTACGACTAAATTTATATTTATAATTTATGAGTTTTCCTATATTATATTTATGATTGTTTCTATAATAAATAAATAAATAAAATTTTGAGAGAGTTTCAACCTATGGTGTCCGCTCCTGATGATAGTTCTTTATCATTAGACCAAGATACCAATAAGTTTTTGGTGTAGGCGGGGATTGAATTCTAGATCTCTTATTCAACAATCAAAGATTTTATCAGTTGAACTAACTGCAACCCACATAATAAATAATTAAATTAATTTAAACTGTAAATTTTTTTTAATAAAACCACTATAAAAATAATTATCACGTGCAATGCGCAAGTTCGTGGCTAGTATATATATAAAAGCAGAGATTTCATGCATGAAATCATAAGGTTCTATCAAGTGGCACATTCTTGGCAAAGAAAATTGAAATATTCTCAAGTGCCACATCAGAGATAAGAACAAATTAAATATTAAAATTTTGTTTTATTTGATTCAATATTTCAAGACTTTTCTAATTAAAAAGTAGGCAAAAATGCAAAACTGACCCTCTAACTTTCAGTCTTTTTCATTTCAGTCCTTTAACTTTCAATTATTGTCAATTTGGTATTCCGTTAAACTCCAGTTATGTCCTGTCGTTAATTGAGCCAAAATGATGTCGTTTTGACTTTTTTTTTTTTTTAAAGTAAATTTTGGAATTTAAAGAAAATTAAAAAAAAAAACTGATATTAAAAAAAAAAAGAAAAAAAAAACTGAGGAATCATCTCAGCCGAGTCACTGATAACGAGTGGGAACTTAGGAACAGACTCGATTCTGTGACCGCGAGCATGAACAAGAGATGGGATGGTGGAAGTAGCAATGGCCGAAACGATGGCGTATCGTTTCTGGTTCACATTGACCCTCCTATGCCAACGGTGCCAGATCTTGGTAGGAGCGAACATGCGACCACCGCGACACATGTTTCCGAAGGCTCCCTAACTAGCATGGTGGGTACCACCACCAGGGACACGGGGGATACGGGACACGGTGCGTCCGGTACCCCAGGACTCGGCAGAGGTCTGGTGTCCGGCCTTCTTGGACACAGCGTAGGGTTAGCGCTTGTTGTTGGAGATCTGGGAGTGGACGAAGTTGACGATGTTGGGTCGGATGGAGGCTTTCATGACATCGGGCAAAGCGACGGTGGTGATGGTATCAGTGGCCATGTCATCTTCGAGGGATTGGACAGTGACAAGGGGGCGCACGGCGGCTATTGCGACGACCATTGGAGAAGATGGGGGGGGGGGGGGTTGACTATACAAAGCTTTACCAGGAATAGCTTGGAGATCATAATCAGAAGAGGAAGATTCGTCAAAAACTTGGGTGGGATTAATTTGATTCTGATTATTATTATTGTTACTTGTGCGTAGGAAATTTACAAGCTTTTTTCAGTGATTGGGGTGTGGAATGATTCCTTAGTTAGTTTTTTTTTTTTTTTTTTCTTTAAATTTCGAAATTTATTTTTAAAAAATCAAAACGACGTCGTTTTGGCTCAATTAACGGCAGGACATAACTGAAGTTTAACGGAATATTAAATTGACAACAATTGAAAGTTAGAGGACTGAAATGAAAAAGACTGAAAGTTAGAGGGTCAATTTTGTATTTTTTCCTAAAAGGTAAATATACTTTGTATCTTTTGACTCAATGTATCAACACTTTTCCTCCCTCACACATACACACAAATTTTTGTTTTTCATTTCAATTCACCATTTTCACCTCTTACACTTCTACTCTTTTATATATCAACACCTCTTGCATTTTATATTGAGTGATTGCGGTAATTTTGATATTAAGGTCAAACATTGTAAATTTGTGGGTTTCGTAAAAGATGTGACTGATTGTGGGTGCTTGAGATGCATATTTTGTTTTAGAATTAAGGACAAATAGAAAGACACATTTTATATCAACTTTTATTCTACAATATGCTTATCAAAAACTTTTATTCTACAATATTTCTCCAAAGTTGTTTTTATATTTCTCATTATATGAACTGAATAATTATAATGGATATGTGTGTGCAATTTATAATTGTTTCTTCTTATGATTAACTCATTACTAACGAAATTCAATAACAAGTATACTATAATATATGTACAATATTCTCTAAAACCATCTTACATAAAATATTATAACGCTATCCGTGCATCGCACTAGCAACTCACTTTTATAAATAATTATGGTCTTGCCTTGCCGAAGTCCATCACTAGTTTGAGCTTTCAATCATGGGTTTGCTAGTCTTGTTCCTTCTACTCTCTTTGGCATTTTCTTTTCCACTTATATCTTTAGCATTGGTCAGTATGAGTAAAGGCACATCCCTATCTGTAGAGAAACCAGATATTCTAGTATCACCAAATGGCAACTTCTCTGTTGGCTTTTATTCCGTGGGTGATAATGCCTATTGCTTTCCCATATGGTTTAGCAACTCATGGTAGGTCTTGCATCTTTATCTTCTTCTATGCATTGTAGAGCAACCTGAACCAAAGCTTCCGTCTCGCCCATATCATATTTACCTTCCAACAATGGATCAATGATGTTTTCAAGTGAGGAAATATTTGCAGCCGCTTTCTTTATATTTTCTCTCACCCACGTAACCAGCCTTTTGTGCTCTGCCTCCCCACCATCATCTATAGCATGGACACTCCTTGATGGGACCTTTCTGGTCACCATTTCTAGCACAACAATCCCATAGCTATAAACATCCACTTTGGAGGTGATAGGTAGATTGAAAACCCACTCTGGAGCCATATAACCACGGGTTCCTCTCATCTTTGAAAAGCTTGAATTCTTAAGAACACCTCTATTTTGTAGCTTTTACAAGCCAAAATCTGCCACCTTTAGTTGACAAGTCGAGTCCAAAAGTATATTATGAGACTTTACATCGCAATGTAAAATCCATTCCAAGCAATCCTTATGCAAATAGGCTAGGCCTTTTGTAGTGCCCATGGCAATTTTGAATCTCTTCTCCCAATTAAGTGTCTTAGCTGAGAGGTTTTTTGCTAAAGAACCATGCTCCATGTACTCGTACACCAAAAGCCTGTGCTTTCCCTCTGCGCAATAGCCCCACATCTTTATTAAGTTCATGTGGTTAATCCTCCCAATGATGCTTACTTCTACTAGAAATTCACCTTCTCCTTGGTTGGCTTCATTGAGACGTCTGATTGCTGCAACTCGACTGTTAGACAACACCCCTTTGTATACGATTCCACTTGCACCTCTTCCAATCTCTTCAGTAAAAAATGTTAGACTGCAATTTTAATGAATTTGTCATAATTTATAGTTTATATTTTGTTTTTCATTATTTATTTAGACGAAGATTTTTTTTTTTTTTTTAAAGGACTTGGTAGTTCACATTTAAGTCTAAGGATAGAATGGGAAAAATAAATAATTCATTTAAGATTCCTGGAAATAAACCAAATATTATCATCTCACATTCTTAGGAATCTTATTAGATTCCCAATGAAACCAAACTTAAGGAATAGTTACATTCTTAGGCATCCAAATTGCAGGGAATCACATTCCCAGGAATCTGGATGTCAAAAGTAATGTAGATTCTCTCATACCAAACGCCACGTAAGAGGATTCAGAATGTTAGTTACCTGATCTTTTAATTCTCGTTAACACTCCTAATATTTAATTCAAACAAATAAATAATTGAGGGTATGTATAAAAGTAATTTGAACTTCTTATATTTACGAGGAATTTAATTTAAACTCAAATGCAAATACATGTTTCACGAATTTCACCATCCCACGTTTTAACTCCTATAAAACTGCTTTACTAACAAATTTAAAATTTTTAACTGCTTTCTTAAAAAAAAAAAAAAAAAACTACTTTACTCACAAATTTAAAATTTTTAATTGCTCTTAACTTCTATCTAAGAAAAACTGTTATTAACTTCTGATACTTATCCTCTACCGTTTATCTTCAAAAATAACTTCCGATACATATTTGGTTTTGGTTTTGGTTTTTTTTTTTTTTTTTTTGGGTCCTAAATAATCACAAAATTTGGCCAATGTAGTAGAGAAGCATAAAAGGCCGAACTTCGGTTTTCTCTGACTTCATCGTCACTCTCGCATGGTTGGTATGATCTCTCATTCCTTGAAGGTTTTAATTTTTTTTTTGTTTTAAAAGTTTTCCATGATATTCACGTAAGTTTTATTCCAAATTTCTAATCTCTCCTTTTTTGTGCTTCTCTAATTCTTTAATTTTTTTTTTTTTTTTTTGGGGTTTCTCTCCGTGTTTTAGATTTACATTGTAATTAATTGAGAATGAACGACTGTCTAGAGCGAGACAAGGGATTTATGAAAAGAGGAGGCAAACGATATTTGTAATGTCCTTCGCAATAACATTTAGGGGACCATGAAATATGTCATTCGTATATTTAGAGTGGCGCTAGCGCAAATTATATCTTAGGTGGCGTCCTCAAAATCATTTTGGAGAATGTGATTTGGGACATCCTAGCTTACACAGAATATAGGGATAAGACTGTCACAACCATGGACATTTTATGCCCTCAAGAAGAAGGTGTGGTAGTATCAAACATATGGGTTTCTAGGTTTGGTTTAAGTTTTAATTAGTTGTAGTTGTGGTTGGTTTTGTTTGTAATTTAAACCCTAAATTGTAATTTCCTATGACTTAATGCAAGTTAGAATCTTTATTCTTTTTTATTGTTTATTTGAAGTATGTGAAAGACTGATAAATTTTGATGAATTGTTGCTATGGAAGTTCTATTTTGTGTCCTAAAAACATTTGGAGCCATTTTGAACTTTTTTTAATTATACTTTAAGCTTTGTAGTTTTGTTGACAAAGAAAGAAATAAAGTGGCAGTGGCTTTCGTAAGTTTTGTTTAGATAGTACTGCTATTGTAATTTGATTTTAGGATGATCATTTGTGTTTTTCTCTCTTATTTTGGGTAAAAGTTAATAATTTGCATCAATTATAATTTGAGATTATTACATTTTTCAATCACAAAATACCTAGGGGTGTGATGAGTAGAGGTGTCGATGCAAACTGGAGACCCGACAAAACCGACCAACCTGATCGGAACTGACCCGTCACGGCTGGATTTGACATCGAAAATCCGGCCAAGATCTACCCTCTTTCTCACTCAGATATGCTTAAATTCAGCAAATCTAGCCCAGATCTACTCAAACTCAGCCAAAACTCCGGTAAGCCTGACTCTAACTCGACCAAATCTCGTTAGATCTCGGCCAAATTTCCATAGATCTGAAGGAATATCAGCCAAATCTCGTTATATCCGACTCAGATCTGGCCAGATTTCGGCCAAAATCCGGCAATATCGGAAAACCTGAAACCGACCGATTCACACCCGAAAGCCAATACAACCTGACTCGGTTGATCTGAAACTTCATTCGAGTTGGTTGCAGGTTGAAATCTTCCCCACCCAATAATGTCGGGTTGAGTCCGGGTTGGGCATAAACCCGAACCGTGGACAACCCTAATGATGAGTAGAATGCGTTTGCAGGTGAAATAATTTTTCATCACACCCCTAAGTATTTTTGTGATTGAAAAATGTAGTAATCTCAAATTATAATTGATGCAAATTATTAATTTTTACCAAAAAAATAGAAAAGCTTTTGGACACGCATGAGCGCGTGCTTAGATGCTAGTAATTTATTATACATTAGTATTGCATAAATTGTACTAGTGCTACTAACTTCACAGATTTTTTTATTTTTATTTTTATGGAATATCATTTTTTTATTGTTATATATATTTTTTTAAAATCATGTAAAATGTCATTTATATCCTTTTTTTAATATATAAAAAATATATAATGCTAACTATGATAACTTTTTTATTTATTTTTAATTTCAATTCTTTATATAGCCACCCTAAATAGTAACAAGTCACGTTCTACCATAACTACATCACTTTTGATAGTAAGAATTTTTTTTTTTTTTTTTTTTTTTCCTTCTTTCTCTTTGAGAAGCTTTTTGCATGTTGGATAATAATAACTTGTTCCTTTCCTTTTCCGAATAAGTTACCCAGCTAAATTTTAATTCATGTTTTTTTTTTCTTTTTTTTTTCAAGTTATACTTTTATTTATTACGTATTAGTGAAGCCAGAATGTTGGACTTTTCTTTTCTGAGTGATAAGTAGAAGCTGAGGGTCATAGTTTCACTTATTGGCTTGTCGTCACACAGTCGTGATTTACGGACAGACCATATATGAAGGAGAAATACTTCTCTTTCAGAAATACTTCTCTTAATACTCCAATATTTTAGTCATAGACACGGCTTTGAAGCAGTCAAATTGATCAAATAAGGTATGGAACTATGAATACCGGACAAAAAGTTTCAAAAGAGTTAAAAAGCACAAAAAAAAAAAGGGGTTAAAAAGCAATAATCGTGGAGCCACCACATTATAAGTTTAAATCATATAATATATGTTTCTTCAGGATACTAAATAATAGATTCAATAGACTTAAAAGATATATCATATCCTATCCCAAAAAAAAAAAAAGTGCCATAAACTTGGCAGATGGTTAGAGGCCCCAAGTTTCATTCACTACATTATTGATGCATAGAGTTTTTGGAATGTCTCATGGGTAGGAAGTAGAATAATTTGGTTAAGGATTGGAACACTACTTCATGTCAAATGCTCACCTCATGTGTGTCTTTTTTCTATTTTTGTTTTGTTTTATGATCAAAATGCAAAAACACCCTTTGGGGTTTGGGTGGAAAAATAGAGAAGCACAAAAAAGGAGAGATTGGAAATTTGGAATAACACTTACGTGAATATCATGGAAAAATTTTATAACACAAAAAATTAAAATTAAAAAAAAAAAAAAATTGGGTGTTGGTCTGAATATTTTCACCCATTGATTTTTGTTGGTATTTCTTGACTTTGACTGTCTTTATTATTTCTCCTTTGAATTTTCCTCGCTATGGAATTTCATTAATTTCTACGTCGGTCTTAAGCCTTAACATCCTTCCTTAACGATATCAAAAAATATATAAAAAATAGAATTCCTTGACGTACAGACCATCAAACGTGTAGTGTCAGCAACTATTGAAATTCCAAACCAAAGGCAAAGAGTGATGCCTATATAAGGTTATTAATAAGAGAGAAGCATCCACCATCTTCAGCACCAATGAAACCCATGAATCTTCTAACTTTACTCAGCTTCCTCAGCCTTTGTGTTTCTCTATTACCCTCCTTTGCAGTCTCAGCAATTCTATTTCAGGTAACTGTATGCACCCACTTACTATATAATATATATATCTTTTCTATGTACAGAGAGAGACGTATATATATCTCATGTATGATGTATTGGATATATGCATCTTCCTAGAGCTATGGTACACTTGGTATATGTGTTGCTGTGGCATGTAAATTAATGAATTATGAAATGACAGGGTTTCAATTGGGATTCAAGTAATAAAGGAGGATGGTACAACTCACTGAAGAATTCTATTCCTGACCTCGCTAATGCTGGAATCACTCATGTCTGGCTTCCTCCTGCTTCACAATCTGTTGCTCCCCAAGGTAATACTTCTGCAATTTCATTTCCTTAAACTGGGAAATAATTTGGTCCCATTTGTTTTGCTATTAAGATTAAATTCAATCACATGTTGTAACAAGTGATGCCATATATAATGGTACTACAGTTTTGGTTCTCTTTTTTTCTAGCGTAGGTCTTCCAACTTTGGCTTGGCCTGGTTAATTATTTGTTCCTAACTGCAATGAAGTCCTATTAATTCCAATATAATGATACATATTCCAAGGATATGTAGCTGGGTTGGCCTACATGAAGGGTTGCCTGTCTGCTTTGTGTTGTCCTTGTTTGGTCCAAGCCCATAAGGACTTTGTTAATTTATATTCGGCCTAAGTTCTTGAGGCTTTTATAAACTAAGTTGTTGGAATTTTTCTAACTAAGATGGCACTCAATGGTGAGAGGTAAGGTTTTGTGTGTGAGCTTTTCTTGCTCAGGCCATTGAAACAAGTGTCTAATAGGTGTTTAGGGTCTTCAAACGAGTTGATAGGAAGATTCCATTGAGGTGAAACTGGGTTTTGTAAAATTTCTTGAGGTAATCTTGTATTTCTCCAAGATTGTTGTGTAATAGAACTTGAATAGTAGACCACAGTAACTTTTTGATTATAGTGAATTGTTCAAAACTCAACCCGAGGATGTAGGCTTAATTCCAAATCATGTAGTTCTCGTGTACATTGTGTGTGCCTTCTAATGATTGATGATATGTCTCATAGATTCCATATTGCATATCTTGCTAGCCTAACTTTGGTATCTATTGTGGCTAAGTGAATTCACACTTGGTTGACAATATTGGTTGAGATTTTGCTCTCACCAAGAGGTGGGTAGTCTTTCCCACACTTTGTGCATCTTATCTCATTCCTGGGGAATGCATGATTGTCTATATTTTAAAAAAGGAACAACTTGAGTATGGATAATGTTTGAGTTATGGAAAATGGTTATTTTTATCTTCTATATGTTCCCATCTTTTGGTCTCAAATAAGAGAACAGATAAGATATGCTCAATCTAAATGTATGTTGTTTCCTTGCTTAATTTATTCTAGGATACATGCCTGGAAGGCTATATGATCTCGATGCCTCAAAATATGGATCTAAGAATGAATTGAAGTCACTAATTGCAGCTCTCCATGAGAAAGGAATTAAAGCCGTTGCTGACATAGTGATAAACCACAGAACTGCTGAGAAGCAAGATGGAAGAGGAATATGGTGCATCTTTGAAGGTGGAACTCCAGATGGACGTCTTGATTGGGGACCATCCTTCATTTGCAAGGATGACACAGCCTATTCTGATGGCACAGGGAATCTTGACTCTGGAGAGGACTTTGGTGGTGCACCTGATATTGATCATCTTAATCCACGGGTACAGAAAGAGTTGTCAGAGTGGATGAATTGGTTAAAGACTGAAATTGGATTCGATGGATGGCGTTTTGATTTTGTGAGAGGATATGCCCCCAGTATAACAAAGATCTATATGGAACAAACTAAACCAGAATTTGCAGTTGGAGAGAATTGGAATTCCCTTTCCTATGGGAATGATGGCAAGCCTAATACCAACCAGGATGCACACCGTGGTGCGTTAGCTGATTGGATTCAGGCTGCTGGTGGGGCTGTCACTGCCTTTGATTTCACAACCAAAGGGATTCTTCAAGCAGCTGTGGAAGGAGAGTTATGGAGGTTAAAGGACTCTAATGGGAAGCCACCAGGGCTGATTGGAATAAAGCCAGAAAATTCTGTGACTTTTATTGATAATCATGATACCGGGTCTACTCAAAAACTTTGGCCATTCCCCTCTGATAAAGTCATGCTGGGATATGTTTACATTCTCACCCATCCTGGGACCCCAACCATAGTAATTTCTATCCTCTCTTTTTTTTCTTTTTTTCTTTTTTCCTTTTTTTTTTGGGTTAATGCCTATACACCTTTTCATTATATTTGATAAAAAGGAATAAATGTGACTAACTTGATTTTGTCTGTTGAGGATTCATAGTTGACCTCAAAGTTTTGAGATTAAGGACTGGATGTTAGTGTTGTTGTACATACTTTTTCATTCTAAAGATGGCTAATATCCATCACGGTATTATAACTACTTTGTTGACTAAAAGAGATTGTTTTTATGTTGTGTAGTTCTATGATCACTTCTTTGAATGGGGTCTAAAGGATGAATTAAGCAAATGGATTGCGATTAGATCAAGGAATGGGATCAACACCAAAAGCACCGTGAATATTTTAGCGTCTGAAGCTGATTTATATATGGCTAGGATTGATGACAAGATCATTATGAAGATTGGGCCAAAGTTGGATCTTGGAAACCTTGTTCCCTCAAATTTCCAGGTTGCTGCCTCTGGCAAAGACTACGCTGTGTGGGAGAAAAAGTGAAGACTAGAAATGACTTTTTACAAAATAAATGTCAAAATGGTTCATGAAGCCTATTATTATTAATTTTACTATTACATTTGTCTCTATGATGAGTGTAAAGATCTCTATATGGATAGAATAAATTTTACATATCTAAAATAAAAACAATTCAAGGTGCAATCCAATGGTTGGAGGCTTGGAATGAGTTGTAGACCTAGACATCCTAGTTCGATCCTTACACATTTTTAGGGAATATTGTTTTTTTAAATGCTGTATTTAAAAAAAATATGAAGTAAAATGTCATATATACCCTTAGTTAAAAAATTTAATCACCCCGCTTGGACTGCTATGGTTCGATAAATTGAAACTGCTAGCAAGTTTTCAAATAGATCTTAAACTTGGTCAATATCAGTCACGTTTGTTTTTTTTTTTTTTTTTTTTTGGCAAATGATGAATGAGAAGTGATATATATCCACAATATTTTTACAATATTTTTGCAACAAATCCTAAGTGGCTGGTTGTTATTGTTGGGGCAAAAAAGTAATCTTAGTGTTATGTTTAAATTTGAACCAACAACAACTAACCGCCTATGATTTGTTGTAAAAATATTATGAAAATGTTGTGGACGTAGCACCTCATGAATTACTATGCTGCAAAGTAAGAAGGCAGCAATGCGAAAAGATAGCCATGTGAAAGCACCCAAGTACATGGATTAGGGGCACATCAAGATAAACCTCCTGCTAATGGATTCCAGGTTACATGGATTAGGGGCACCCAAGTACCGTGCCTTGGACAAGATTGATGATGTATGAGAGTATTTCAAACCGTTTAAAATGTGCAAATCAAGAAGTTGTATTTTCTTAATAATGTATATATAGATTATTATATAGATATAAATAATAATAAAATATTGTTTCCTTCCCTAAAAGTTATTTAAAGTTTGTTTAAAATGTTCTCTCATAAGTTCCTAAATTATTGAAATATTACATCTTTTGTCATTCTATTTATTCTCATTAAACTTTATCTTACATGTTTACTAGGTCCTATTAGAGAATTTAACACTTAACAGGTCTGACTTAGACTACCACATAAATATATATATATATATATATATATATAATATTAAGAAAAAAATTTTATGAAAAAATAAGGCTTAAATGTAAAAACACACCCTAGAGTTTGGGTAATTCAAAAATGTCCCACGAGGTTATAACTTTTTCTTTTAACTCCTTGAGATTTTTATATTCACCAAATTGACCTTTAGGACTAACTTTCATTAGCTTTTATGAACAAAAAGATCATGTGACCAATGACACAAATCAATTGTTGAGTCTTCTTAGGGTGTGTTTGGATATCGCTTATTTTGCTGAAATTGAAAAATTATTGCTGAAAGTACTGTAGACAAAGGTAAAAGTTAGTTGAAATAGTACAGTAGGACCATGAATAGTGCCAAAAAGTACAGTGGGACCCATGAATAGTAGCAAAAATAAGCTGAACAGTGAAATAATTTTAATTTTTATTCCTAACCCAAACACACACTTAATATGATCATGTGATTTTTCCATTCGTAGTCAACACAAATTCTAAAATTAGCCTCTGGGGTCAAATTGGCAAATATGGAAACCTTAGGGAGTTGTAAAGAAAAACTGAAACCCTATGAAGTGTTTTTGCAACTACCCAAACCCCAAAGGGTGTTTTTGCATTATGATCATAAAGCAAAACAAAACAAAAAAGAAGAAAAAAAAGACACACATGAAGTGATCACTTGTCATGCAACTATTGGTCACGTGTACAATATGAAAATTTTCTCTAAAGTTTAGGGATGGAAAAAAAGATAGTTACTTTAATAAAATAAAAAAATGTAGAGTTTTTAATAGCCTTGAGACAAAAAAAAAAAAAAAAAAAAAAAAAAAAAAAAAAAAAAAAAAAAAAATTAAAGCATAGACTTTTAGGTATGAAAAAAGAAATTCATGCAAATTTTATGGTTGAAAACAAAATTTTTACCTTTTTCCTTGTAAATATTATATGATTTAATTTTTTTTTTTTCAAAGTAAGTAGTTTTCCAATTTTTGATAAAACTATTACACTTCCTACCCATGAAACATTTCAAAACTCCATGCACTAATAACATGGTAAATAACACTTCGGACCTTTAGACTCTCTCCAAGTTTATGACACATCTTTTAAAGGATAATTATATAATACTCTCAGAGTACCATAAATATATACTCTCCCCTTTTATATAATTGTGAGTTTCACTAATTAAATTCATAGTGGAACCCACAATTTATGTGAGCGGGAAGAGTATGTATTTATGATACTTCTAGAGTATTCAATAATTTTTCCTCTTTTTAAGTCTATTGAATCAACTATCCAAGTGTCCATGAAAAAACATATATTATACCATTTAAACTTATAACATGGCACCACTGCACACATTTGGTGTAATAGTCACTCTACAAGTATAAGTGTTTGTGGGATGTGGGAGGCAAAAGCTGAGATTCAAATATCTAGAAAGAAGTTTTACATACATATACACTTACATTATGTTAGAGTAAAATTTTTATCTTGTATAAATAAAATAAAATAAAATAAAATAAAAAACTTATAACATTGCTCCGCAATTATTGCTTTTTAACCAAACTTTCTGTTGTATTCATGGTTTAATACCATATTTCTTCAATTTGATTGCTTCGAAGTTCAAAGCCGTGTCTATGACTAAAATATTGGAGTATTAAGAGAAGTATTTCTGAAAGAGAAATATTTCTCTTTCATATATGGCCTGTCCGTAAATCACGACTATGTGACGACTGACAACAAGCCAACATGAGAAACTGGGACAGCCTTTGTCAGTAATCACTCGCAAAAGTACAATATTCTGGCTTCGCTGATACGTAATAAAATAAAAGGATAACTAAAAAAAAAAAAAAAGACTTGAATTAAAATTTAGCTGGGTAACTTATTTGGAAAAGGAAAGGAACAAGTTATTATTATGATATTATCCAACATTTTTTTTTTGCATAGTGTACCCTTGAATCTTTCAACCAGATATTAATTATTGTTCGCGATAGGTGGACCCATAGTAGAGTAAATCATTAGTCCAGGGAATTTTTTCAAAGTGCAGGTAGTCAGACTCGAACTAGAGAGCACACCCAGTCAAACTCAGTACAAGCATCTTAAGACCGAATATGTAACTTTATTATTTAATGTGACTTTGAACTATTTAGTGTGACTATATAAAGAATTGAAATTAAAAAAAAAAAAGGGTTATCAACAATTTTTTTTTTTTTGAAAAATAATTACAACATGCTGCTAACCTTATAGCTCGAACCATTTCCCCCCAAAACCCCCAAGCACTTTGTGCATGAAGAGATGTCAATTTAGCTATAAAGCTTTTGACGGTTATCAACAAATGTGACATTGTTACTATAAAATGTAAATATATTGAGAATATAATCAAAAAAAATATTATACCACTTATAAGCATAATGCAACTACAATATGTGACATTGTTACTATCTAATGTAATTGTACGGCACCGAGCTTCCAAAGCCCATACTGGCCTTGGGCCCAGACCCATCTAGGCCCCGGGCCCAAGCCTATAACGGCCTTGGGCGCAGGCCCAGCAGAAAGTTCCAGTTACCTTATGCCCTTCTTGAAACTGCCTTAGAGTAAAAACAAGCTTTGGGTATTAAGTTCCCAGAGTTGACCGGTTAATCTTTCCCGGTAGAGCGCATGAGTCATATCCGGGAAGGTCATGATATGCACGGGAACGTGAGTTGCCGAATATAATCGGTGAAAATGGAACCAAGTTCCAAGATCATAAATGCTGCACCGCCCTTTCACCTAAACAACCACTTTAACCAAATAATACTGGACCTTCAGTAGCACTAACGGTGACTGTAATCATGATCTTCCCACTAACCTTGGCTATAAATAGAAGAAAGTTGGGAGAAGAAGGGGTTCAGAAAAATTGAGAGAAAACAGTCAAGGAGAGGGTACTAACTGGGTGTTACTTTGAGTCTCTCTGCCGAGAACGACCCATTGTAGGAAATACTTAAGCCCACTACAAATAAATTGTGAGCCCAAGTGACCTAAGGTCCAGAAGTCTTACACTTGGTTCTTACAATTGGCGCCCACCGTGGGGCTCTCCTACGAAGCTGTGGTTTGAGTGAGACTCAAGCAAGGGAGATGTCTGAGGAGCGTTCAGGAGGGCACGTTCCGAGCAATTCCGCAGGATCTTCTCGGGGATCGACGTGGAGGGAGAGAAGGCAGAAACGGCTGGAGGATAGGGAGCATCCAAGAGGAGAGGAAAGGTCCGGATTGGGAGAAGGATCGGCCCAGACACACCGGACGATTTCAAGCGTCTCAGCACATCGGCAACATGATGATAGAGACCGGGAGCTGGAGCGGTTACGCAGATTGGTAATGGACTTGGAGCTGGAAGCAAGGGGTCGGCGCCACGAAAGGAACCACAACCCCCAACCCAGGAGAAACCGTGGCGAGGAAGGTTCCAGCCGATCTGTTACACAACAACACCGAGACCGATCACGTTCTCAAGAGTCACATCGACACTCCCGGGAGACGCGTCGTAGATGGGACCGTTCCCGGTCGCATGGATATGATAACCAAGGGTCAGAGTCGCCAGAGGAGCGGCGGCACCACAACGCCGCGATGGACGCCATGAGCAGGGCCTTGCGGATGGCAGCCCGGTCTCCATTCTCTGATGAGATTGAACGGGCACCCATGCTGAGCAGATTCACGCATCCACCATTCAATTCTTATGAGGGGAGGACAGACCCCGTGGAGCATGTCAGTCATTACATCCACATGATGTCTTTGCATGCGCACAACGATGCATTGATGTGTAAAGTATTCCCCTCTAGTTTCGGCTCTACCGCACTGAGATGGTTCAATGGGTTGCGGAAAGGTTCTATACACAGCTTCGCCGAGCTGATTCAGGAGTTCGGCAGCAGGTTCGTAACATGTAGCCGAGTACAACAACCGGTCGACGCGTTGCTTTCCATGAAAATGAGGGTCGGGGAAACCCTTCGGAGTTATGCCAGCCGATACTGGGAACTCTATAATGAGATTGGTGGGGGAAACGAGAAAATTGCGGCTAGCACCTTCAGGATGGGGCTCCCCGAGGATTCTGAACTGCGGTTACGCAGATTGGTAATGGACTTGGAGCTGGAAGCAAGGGATCGGCGCCACGAAAGGAACCACAACCCCTAACCCAGGAGAAACCGTGGCGAGGAAGGTTCCAGCCGATCTGTTACACAACAACACCGAGACCGATCACGTTCTCAAGAGTCACATCGACACTCCCGGGAGACGCATCGTAGACGGGACCGTTCCCGGTCGCATGGATATGATAACCAAGGGTCAGAGTCGCCAGAGGAGCGGCGGCACCACAACGCCGCGATGGACGCCATGAGCAGGGCCTTGCGGATGGCAGCCCGGTCTCCATTCTCTGATGAGATTGAACGGGCACCCATGCCGAGCAGATTCACGCATCCACCATTCAATTCCTATGAGGGGAGGACAGACCCCGTGGAGCATGTCAGTCATTACATCCACATGATGTCTTTGCATGCGCACAACGATGCATTGATGTGTAAAGTATTCCCCTCTAGTCTCGGCTCTACCGCACTGAGATGGTTCAATGGGTTGCGGAAAGGTTCTATACACAGCTTCGCCGAGCTGATTCAGGAGTTCGGCAGCAGGTTCGTAACATGCAGCCGAGTGCAACAACCGGTCGACGCGTTGCTTTCCATGAAAATGAGGGTCGGGGAAACCCTTCGGAGTTATGTCAGCCGATACTGGGAACTCTACAATGAGATTGGTGGGGGAAACGAGAAAATTGCGGCTAGCACCTTCAGGATGGGGCTCCCCGAGGATTCTGAACTGCGGGAGTCGCTGACAAGAAGACCCCCGGAGGATATGAGGCAACTGATGAGACGCATAGAGGAGTACAAACGCCTGGAGGATGACCGGCTGCAAAGCAGGGGGAAAGCTCCTTTTACGGGGAGATCTCAGCAAAGCATCCTGCCGCTAAAACCGAAAAGGGACTTCAGAATGCAGGAACCAGAGGTGCAAATCGAAGGGGTTAATGTGTTGTTTAAAGAGCCCGTGCATAAGATACTGGAACGGATAAGGAACGAGCCATTCTTCAGATGGCCGAACAAAATGGGGGGCGACCCATCTCGGAGGAACCAAAGCCTATACTGCACCTATCATAGAGACAAGGGGCACACCACCGAGCAGTGTAGGGTATTGAAAGATCATCTCGGGCAGTTGGTGAAGGCAGGGCACCTGAAAGAGTTTGTAGCAGATTCCACTGACCGGGAGACCGGGCAGGGCGCCCAACAGAAAAGGAATCCCCTTCCACCACCCTTGGGGGTAATCAACGTCATTCATGCCGCACCAAGAAGAGCAGCAGCGGCAAGAAGGGTAATGACAGTGGCTTGCGCGGAGGGAGAATCATCCAAGAAGCAAAAGAAAGATGGACGGCTGGACATCTCGTTCGGAGAAGATGATTTGGAAGGAACCATCCAACCTCACGACGACGCTTTGGTGGTGACAGCCCGGATAGGCGGATTCTTGGTGAAGAGGGTGATGATTGATCAGGGTAGCGGGGCTGACGTTATGTACCCGGACCTCTTCGAAGGGCTCGGGTTAAAAACCCAGGATTTGGCGAAGTATGACACGCCATTGGTCTCGTTTGATGGGAGAATTGTGATTCCCGAGGGGCAAATCTCTCTCCCAGTGGACATGGAGGGCAAGGAAGTTATAGTTACGTTCATAGTAGTCCGATCATTCGCACCTTACACCGCAATCCTGGGGAGGCCGTGGATTCACGCCATGGGGGCTGTTCCGTCCACCCTTCACGTGAAAGTAAAATTCCCTACTGAGTACGGAGTTGTAGAGGTAAGGGGGAATCAACAGGTGGCGAAACAATGCCTCGTAGCCGCGGTCCGGTGGGAAAAGGAACAGCTCGGCCAAGCTGAGCACGCCGAGAAAGAGACTGCATAGCAATTACAGATACCCCGCGAAACTGGGGCGGACGTTGCCGAGGAGGTGCTGAAGGTAAGAATTCTCCCAGATAGTGACAAATACTTCCAGATAGGTATAAGCATGAATGACCGGGAAAGGGTAGAGATGTTGTTGTTCCTGTTGCAGAACATAGATGTCTTTGCGTGGAACCCGTATGAAGTGCCCGGCGTAGACCCCGAGTTCATTGTTCACAAACTCAATGTGGACCCATCGTTTCCCCCGAAAAAGCAGAAGCCGAGAAGAGCATCAAAGGAACACGTCGATGCAGTAAACCTGGAGGTCCAGCGACTGAAGGAAGTCGGGTTCATAAAAGAAATATTCTTCTCGAGATGGCTAGCAAACACTGTCGTAGTGAAGAAGAAGAGCGGTAAATGGAGAGTTTATGTGGACTTCACCGATTTGAACAGAGCGTGTCCCAAGGATCCATTCCCGATGCCCAAGATTGATCAGCTAGTGGATGCCACGTACGGGCACCCGAGAATGAGCTTCCTGGACGCCTTCCAAGGCTACCACCAGATTGCCTTGGCGCCCGAGGACCGAGAGAAGACAGCATTTATATCCCTGAACGCAAACTATCACTACGAGGTCATGCCGTTTGGATTGAAGAATGCCGGGGCCACCTACCAGCGTATGATGACAAGGATGTTCCGAGAAAAAATTGGGTGCACGGTTGAAGTTTATATCGACGACATGGTGGTAAAAAGCAGAAAAGAGTCGCTGCATACTGAAGACCTTCGGGGAGTATTCGAGATACTACGACGACACAGGCTGCGCCTCAATGCCGAAAAGTGCACTTTCGGAGTGGGGGCTGGCAAGTTCCTGGGTTATCTGATCTCCACTCGGGGAATAGAGGCTAACCCCGACCAAATAGAGGCCGTCAATCGCCTCAAACCACCGAGCAATCCTAAGGAGGTGCAAGTGCTCACTGGGATGTTGGCCGCCCTGAACCGATTCATCTCCAAGTTTGCCGATCGCTGCTGGCCATTCTATCAACTTCTGAAGAAGTGGAAGGGGTTTCAGTGGGATGAGAGCTGCGATGAAACTTTTCGAGAACTAAAGGAATATTTAGCAAAGGCGCCAAGGTTGACGGCCCCGGAGCCTGGGGAGGATCTGTTTATGTACCTTGCAGTCACCAATCATGCAGTAAGTGCTGTGTTACTAAGGGACCGGGGAGTGCAAATGCCGGTGTATTACGTGAGCAAGACCTTGGTCGATACCGAGACAAGGTACCTGCCTCTTGAAAAGTTGGTTTTGGCCTTGGTGCACGCCACGAGGAAGTTACCACACTACTTCCAGGCACACACAGTGTTTGTCCTCACCGAATATCCATTGCAATCACTGTTGAAGAGATCCGACTTCACAAGACGGATTGCTAAATGGGGGACTCGGTTGGGATCGTTTGACATAAGATACCGACCTAGAAGCTCGGTGAAGGGGCAGGTTCTCGCTGATTTCATCGCGGAATTTACACCTAAGAATGAAGGCAAGGTAATCTGTAGTGCGGAGATTCGCCCGTGGAGGTTATTTGTGGACGGCGCATCAAATGCTATAGGGGCCGGGGCTGGTATTGTCATCATCACCCCTGAAGGTATGCGACTGGAACACTCCTTCAGATTGGGGTTCAAAGCCTCGAACAACGAAGCCGAATATGAAGCCCTGCTGGCCGGATTGAGGGTAGTATTGCATCTGGGCGCAAAGGACGTGGAAATCTACTCGGACTCTCGGCTGGTTGTTTATCAAATCACTGGGGACTTCGAGGCTCGGGATCCCCGAATGAAAGCTTATCTAAGTACGGCAAAGCAAATTATCGGTCAGTTTGGAACGGTAAAGATATCCCAGGTAGCCCGGTCACAAAACAAGCATGCTGACTCTCTTGCCACGTTAGCCTCATCGGCTACCGAGGACACGCCGAGGCTTATCACGATAGAACTTATAAGGGAGCCAAGCATCTGTGTGAAGACTGCTCTCGACCAGGCCGGAGTAGAGGTTGCGCAGGTGGCGGTGGCCGGAGTATGCTGAATGAACCCGATCATAGACTTTCTTGCCGAAGATAAAGTTCTAGAGGATGAGGCCAAGGCCAACAAGATTCGACGAATGGCTCCCAGGTACTGGTTGTCTTCGGATCGAAAGTTGTACAGAAGGTCCTTCGCGGGCCCTTACCTCTTGTGCCTGCATCCTGAAAGAGTCAAGGAGCTTCTAACCGAGCTGCATGAAGGAGTATGCGGCGGGCATGCTGGGGGACGATCTTTAGCACACAGAGCAATGACGCAGGGGTTTTGGTGGCCACAGATGCAGAAGGACGCCGCCGAATACGTTCGGAGTTGCGAACAATGTCAAAAGCACGCCCCAATGATCCATCAGCCGGCAGGACATCTAAATCCTGTCAGCAGCCCGTGGCCATTTGCACAATGGGGGCTTGACATCCTCGGGCCATTCCCCCGAGCAACGGGGAACCGCCGTTTTGTACTGGTGGCTGTGGATTACTTCACAAAGTGGGCTGAAGCTGAAGCCTTGGCCAATATCCGGGATACTGACGTGAAAAAATTTGTGTGGAAAAACATAGTTACAAGGTTTGGGGTGCCGAATTCACTAGTGACAGACAACGGGCTACAGTTCGACAGCAACGCTTTTCGGACCTTTTGCAGCGAGCTCGGCATCAAGAACAAGTATTCAACCCCGGCATACCCCTAGAGCAACGATCAAGCTGAAGCAGTAAACAAGACTATTTTGAACGGGCTCAAGAGAAGGTTGGATGGAGCGAAAGGAAGATGGGCAGAAGAACTACCCAGTGTTTTATGGGCCTACCGCACGACCCGCAGGAGATCCACGGGGGAAACCCCATTTTCTCTAGCATACGGAGCAGAAGCAGTGATACCAACCGAGGTGAGCTTATGTAGTGCACGGGTCGCCGGGTTTGACCCCGTACAGAACGCCGACCTTATGACGGAGCATTTGGATTGGCTAGAAGAATGCAGGGAGGCCGCGACCGTACGTCTTGCCGAGTATCAGCAAAAGCTGGCGCAAAGGTACAACCAAAATGTAAAGACCAGGGAATTCAGTGCCGGGGAATTAGTGTTAAGAAGGGTAGTGGGGAACATGCGGGACATGGCTGCAGGGAAGCTTGCTCAGAGTTGGGAGGGACCATACAAAGTCACAACCGTCGCAGGTGCAGGGGCCTACTACTTGGAGGACCTGGACGAGAGGCCGCTCCCCCGACCATGGAACGCCAACAACCTGAAGAAATTCTACGCGTAACCATCGATGTAAGCCAAAACTTGTATTCTATTAAGATTAAGAGCATGATGAACTTTTTTGTCTGTGCTGTTTTTGACCCTGTAACCACACACCAAGAGAATCGCCAATAAATCCTAAGGACAGAAACCTGACCCTCGGCTCGATCAATATCGCCGAGCAGGTGAAAACCTTACGAATAAATCCTAAGGACAGAAACCTGACCCTCGGCTCGATCAATATCGCCGAGAAGGTGAAAACCTTACGAATAAATCTTAAGGACAGAAACCTGACCCTCGGCTCGATCAATATCGCCGAGCAGGTAAAAACCTTACGAATAAATCCTAAGGACAGAAACCTGACCCTCGGCTCGATCAATATCGCTGAGCAGGTGAAAACCTTACGAATAAATCCTAAGGACAGAAACCTAACCCTCGGCTCGATCAATATCGCCGAGCAGGTGAAAACCTTACGAATAAATCCTAAGGACAGAAACCTGACCCTCGGCTCGATCAATATCGCCGAGCAGGTGAAAACCTTACAAATAAATCTTAAGGACAGAAACCTGACCCTCGGCTCGATCAATATCGCCGAGCAGGTGAAAACCTTACGAATAAATCCTAAGGACAGAAACCTGACCCTCGGCTCGATCAATATCGCCGAGCAGGTGAAAACCTTACGAGTAAATCTTAAGGACAGAAACCTGACCCTCGGCTCGATCAATATCGCCGAGCAGGTTAAAACCTTACAAATAAATCTTAAGGACGGAAACTTGACCCTCGGCTCGATCAATATCGCCGAGCAGGTGAGAACCTTACAACCAAATCTATAAGGACGAAAACACAATTCTCGGTTAAACCAAAACCTGATAAAAACCTAACCCTTTTGCAAAAACTAAGTCCAATAGCGCTCTCAAATTACCCACAGCGCCGCACAACAGGTTTTCGGGGGTACCATTCTATTAAGCGGCCATAGCACTAGTATAATTCAAGCAAAACACAAACAGAGATAATTTCATTCAACAAATTGAAACGGAAAAAGAAAACGGACTATTAATTAAACAGGTAAAAGCAATTGTTCAATCACCACATCCCGGTGACATGGGCAAATAAAACCAATAAGTAAAAACAATTGTTCAATCACCACATCCTGGTGACATAGGCAAATAAAAGTAAAATAAAAATAAGCTAACAAGTAAAAGTAAAATCAGCTGGGAGGTTGAGTCGGTGGTGGCACTTCCTGCTGGACGGTCAGGGGAAAAGGCTGGCCCTTACCAAGAAGCTCCTGCACGGTAGGTATGCTCGTGGCCTCCATGTCCTCAGGCTCGGCATGAGAATCGATTTGCTCAACCAACTCCCTCATACTAGCCGTCTCCTCCTCGTCGAAAGCAGCCGGGGCGTTCTGGACGGCAGGTACAGGGTTCGGAAATGGAATCTGGCCAGGGTCTCTCAGCGGCGAATCTTCAGGAACTCCCATTGCCTGAAGAGCGGCAAACCACCCGGCCTCGAAACCCATATGCCGAGCCCGAGCCACCACCGGCTCTGTGGAGTTCTTGGCGTCGGCAAAGCCTACGTCATACCACTTTTGCTCCGCGGCCGCCAAGCCTGCCCTGAGATCGGCTATCTCGTCGGCATGGGAAGTGTTGAGGCTGAGGGCTTCGGCTAGTTTGAGTTCCGTCTCATTTTGCTTGGCCAGGAGCTCTGCATTCCTTTTTTCGGCCAATGCCCGGAACTTCTCCGCGGCAGCAGCCTTCTTCTCAGCAGCCTCAGCAATCTTCACCTTTTCCTTAGCCGTTTTTACTGCTGACTCCCGCGCCCCCTTCTCGCGCTCATTTTCCTCATCAAGCTCCCGTGCCCGGGCAGCCACAATGTGAGCCAGTTGAGCGGCCTAGCAAGCACGAAGGTTAGCAAAGAGACAAAAGGAAATCTACATGGAGTAAATAGACAAAAGAATTACCGCAATGGCGTGCCACTCTAACCGGTGCCCCACGGACTCCTCGGACCCATCATCAAAGGCGTGCACGTCCTCGGGAAGTTGGAGAGCTCCGGCCAAGGTTTGGGTAATACGGCCGCCCTCGCCCTTATCCCACATCCGAACAGAGGCGGTTGAGGGCAATGGCTTGCCGTCCAGAAGGAACTTTGGCTCCCACGCTGGAGCCACTTGGGAGGAGGACGCGCCCCCCGTGCCAGCTTCGGTTGGCGGCTTACGGATAACAATTCCCCCTGTTGGTCGGGGAGGAGTCTGGACAGCGGCATCCCCCGGGCCCGTGGAAGGTTGCTCGGTTACTTTCTGCTTCTTACGGGTCCGTCCGGACTGCGGAGGGGGAGGAGGCTGAGACATTGGACCCCGACCCTGAGTAGGCGGGGGCTGGTTGGTCGGCCGGGCACCAGGCACGAACCGATCAAAGGTCATGACTCTCTTTGCCACCATTCTTGCACCGGGCTGGATCGCTTCAGCTAGCAAGTTAGCCGCTTCTGTCACTTGCTGTTGAGGCTCGGCGGGTGGATCCTCGGGATGGGGCTGCTCTTGGGCTTGGTCCCCTTGTTGTATGGCTTCGTGAGCTCTCTCTCTAAGGCGCTGAGATACCCGTTCCGCGGAATCGTCTCGCAGGGGAACTAGTTCGTCCGCGGCAGTGAACCGCCGACCAAATTCCCTCGCTTCCCCGGTTGTAAGCTTCGGCGGCAAGAAATTCACGTACCGGACGTCTATGTATGATAGCAGGGGGCTGTCAACTATCAGCGCCTGCTTGAAAGGCTGCCAAGTAGAGTAAACCGGTTCCACGTCGAGGATCAGGTGTGAGGCCCGGAGTTGCCCGTCCCAATGCACGTAGATCTCGGAACGGAGGACGAAGTTTAAGTCCCTGGTGTGGACGGCTCTGAGGTCCTGAATAAACACTTTGCCGTCTGCAAAAGAACAGGTGACGCATTAGCTTTTAACAATAAATTTTTTTTTTTTTTTTACTCAAAAAATTATAAGAAGGGGATGGTACGAACCCACTTCACGCCGTGTGAGGGGGCAAGGGATCTCCCCGGCAAACCAATTGCCGCGCACCCTGACGAACTCCCCGGCGGAGTTCCTGTTCGAATCGGGTAGGCACGATATCAGCCGTACCCGAGCATCCCTCGTCTTTAAGTAATAATTGGTGGATTTGCTCCCACAGAGGCTGTACATTTGGTTAATATCATGGTGGTCTAATTGTAAGTTAAAGGTATGGTTCAACTGGCTGACACAACTAACTACCTGGTAAAAATTGGGGGGAAGCTGGTCGGGGCACAGCCCATAGTAGGTGAGTGTGCTTATCAGGAGGGGATCTATCGGGAACCTAACCCCACCTTCTAAAATGGACATCAAAGGAAAGAAGGCTGTACCCTGCCCTCGGTGGAGTTCCATATCACTCTCATGGCAGTAAGCCACGCCCACGTCATTAGGAATACTAAATTTACTCCTAAAGGTGGCCAAAGCAGCCGGGGTATCTAGAAGGTAAGAATAACCCATCTATAAAGCCTAAAACTACAAGAATGAACTCAAAGAAACAAAGCTGAAGGAACAGGAAGGGGAAGAAAGACTTACTTTGGGTTCTAAGGAGGAAAAGAACGCTGAGCAAGCAAGCGCACAGAAATGTGGTCGGCAGAGAGTAGGCACTAAAGATCAGAGGCGAAGGAAAAATGGAATGGTGTTTGGAGAAGGACTATTTATAGAGCCAAAAGAAATGGGGGAAGAAGAAACGCTTAATCAAGCAATAAATGGGCACAGCCTACGAGCGACCCAACGAATGCCAAGCGTAACCGATTTGCGTGCCGCTTTGGTTCACAAACCGTCAGGCAATAATGACAACTGCGCCTGGCGCCGCGAAACGGCGCGTCTTTTGAGATGAATATTAATGAGAAGTGACAGCCAGAAGTCCCAGGCTAGAAGATTCCCGAGGTCAAAAGGCCCAAGCAGCTCCTTGATTCTCCTCGGCGACCGAGTATGAATCAAGGGGGGGCTATTGTACGGCACCGAGCTTCCAAAGCCCATACTGGCCTTGGGCCCAGACCCATCTAGGCCCTGGGCCCAAGCCCATACCGGCCTTGGGCGCAGGCCCAGCAGAAAGTTCCAGTTACCTTATGCCCTTCTTGAAACTGCCTTAGAGTAAAAACAAGCTTTGGGTATTAAGTTCCCAGAGTTGACCAGTTAATCTTTCCCGGTAGAGCGCATGAGTCATATCCGGGAAGGTCATGATATGTACGGGAACGTGAGTTGCCGAATATTATCGGTGAAAATGGAACCAAGTTCCAAGATCATAAATGCTGCACCGCCCTTTCACCTAAACAACCACTTTAACCAAATAATACTGGACCTTCAGTAGCACTAACGGTGACTGTAATCATGATCTTCCCACTAACCTTGGCTATAAATAGAAGAAAGTTGGGAGAAGAAGGGGTTCAGAAAAATTGAGAGAAAACAGTCAAGGAGAGGGTACTAACTGGGTGTTACTTTGAGTCTCTCTGCCGAGAACGACCCATTGTAGGAAATACTTAAGCCCACTACAAATAAATTGTGAGCCCAAGTGACCTAAGGTCCAGAAGTCTTACACTTGGTTCTTACAGTAATATTACCGTGTTCGTGACATATAGTTACTATCAGTTTCTTAACTATTCTATATATCTCCGGTCTTGGTCTGAATATCCTCACCCCTTGATTTTTCTCGGTCTTTCTTTATTTCTCCTTTCAATATTCCTTACCATGGAATTTCATTTCTTCTTTGGTATTAACATCTTTTAATTCCTTAATGATATTTTAAAAAGAAAAGAAAAGTCTCCTTAACGAACAGACTTTCAAACGTGTAGTTTCAGCACCTAGTGAAATTCCAAACCAAAGGCAAAAGTGATGCCTATATAATAATTAATAAGAGAGAAGCATCCACCATCTTCAGCACCATTGAAGCTCATGAATCTTCTAACTTTACTCAGCTTCCTCAGCCTGTGTGTTTCTCTATTACCCTCCTTTGCAGTCTCAGAAATTCTATTTCAGGTAACTGTATGCACCCACTTACTATATATATCTTTTCCATGTACAGAGAGAGACGTATATATATCTCATGTATGATGCATTGGATATATGCATCTTCCTAGAGCTGTGGTACACTTGGTACATGTGTTGCTATGGCATGTAAATTAATTAATTATGAAAATGACAGGGTTTCAATTGGGATTCAAGTAATAAAGGAGGATGGTACAACTCACTGAAGAATTCTATACCTGACCTCGCTAATGCTGGAATCACTCATGTCTGGCTTCCTCCTGCTTCTCAATCTGCTGCTCCCCAAGGTAATTCTTCTGCAATTTCATTCCCTTAAACTGGGACATAATTTGGTCCCACTTGTAACAAGTGATGCCATATATAATGGTACTACAGTTTTGGTTATCTTTTTTTTCTAGCGTAGGTCTTCCAACTTAGGCTTGGCCTGGTTAATTATTTGTTCATAACTGCAACGAAGTCCTATTAATTCCAATATAATGATATATATTCCAAGTACATGTTGCTGGGTTGGCCTACATGAAGGGTTGCCTATCTGCTTGGTGTTGGCCTTGTTTGGTCCAAGCCCATAAGGACTTATTAATTTACATTTGGCCTCAGTTCTTAAGGCTTTTTTAAACTAAGTTGTTGGATTTTTTATAACTAAGAGGACACTCAATGGTGAGAGATAAGGTTTTGAGTGTGAGCTTTTCTTGCTCAGGTCATTGAAACAAGTGTCTAACAGGTGTTTAGGAAGTCTTTCAACGAGTTGATTGGAAGATACCATTGTGGTGGAATTGGGTTTTGTAGAATTTCTTGAGGTAATCTCGTATTTCTCCAAGATTGTTGTGTAAGCTCAAGTTGTATAATAGAACTTGAATAGTAGACCATTGTAACTTTTTGACTATAGTGGATTGTTCAAAACTTAACCCGAGGATGTAGGCTTAATGCCAAACCATGTAAATCTCGTGTGCATTTTGTATGCCTTGCCTTCTAATGATTGATGATTTGTCTCTTAGATTCCATATTGCATATCTTGCTAGCTTAACTTTGGTATTTGTTGTGGCTAAGTGAATTCACACTTGGTTGACAATATTGGTTGAGATTTTGCTCTCAAGTGGGTAGTCTTTCCCTACACTTTGTGCGTCTATCACATTCCTGGGGAATGCATGATTGTCTAATTAAGTTTTAAAAAAGGAACAACCTGAGTATGGATGATGTTTGAGATATGGAAAATGGTCATTTTTATCATCTACATGTTTCCCATATTTTGGTCTCAATTAAGAGGACAGATAAGATATGCTCAATCTAAATGTATGTTGTTTCCTTGCTTAATTTATTTTAGGATATCTGCCTGGAAGGCTATATGATCTCGATGCCTCAAAATATGGATCTAAGGATGAATTGAAGTCACTGATTGCGGCTTTCCATGAGAAAGGAATTAAAGTCGTTGCTGACACAGTGATAAACCACAGAAGTGCTGAGAAGCAAGATGGGAGAGGAATATGGTGCATCTTTGAAGGTGGAACTCCAGATGGACGTCTTGATTGGGGACCATCCTTCATTTGCAAGGATGACACAGCCTATTCTGATGGCACAGGGAATCTTGACTCTGGAGGGGACTTTAGTGGTGCACCTGACATTGATCATCTTAATCCACAGGTACAAAAAGAGTTGTCAGAGTGGATGAATTGGTTGAAGACTGAAATTGGATTCGATGGATGGCGTTTTGATTTTGTGAGAGGATATGCCGCCAATATTACAAAGATTTATATGGAACAAACTAAACCAGAATTTGCAGTTGGAGAGAATTGGGATTCCCTTTCCTATGGGAATTATAGCAAGCCTAATCCCAACCAAGATGCACACCGTGGTGCGTTAGCTGATTGGATTCAGGCTGCTGGTGGGGCTGTCACTGCCTTTGATTTCACAACCAAAGGGATTCTTCAAGCAGCTGTGGAAGGAGAGTTATGGAGGTTAAAGGACTCTAATGGGAAGCCACCAGGGCTGATTGGAATAAAGCCAGAAAATTCTGTTACTTTTATTGATAATCATGATACCTGGTCTCAAAAGACTTGGCCATTCCCCTCTGATAAAGTCATGCTGGGATATGTTTACATTCTCACCCATCCTGGGACCCCAACCATAGTAATTTCTATCCTCTCTTTTTTTCTTTTTTCTTTTTTCTATTAATGTTATACACCTTTTCATTATATTTGATAAAAAAGAATAAATGTGACTAACTTGATTTTGTCTGATGAGAATTTATAGTTGACCTCAAAGTTTTGGGATTAAGGACCAGATGTTAGTGTTGTTTGTATATACTTTTTCATTCTAAAGATGGCTAATAATCCATCATGGTATTATTACTACTTTGTTGACTAAAAGTGATTTTTTTTATGTTGTCTAGTTCTATGATCACTTCTTTGAATGGGGTCTAAAGGATGAATTAAGCAAATGGATTGCGATTAGATCAAGGAATGGGATCAACACCAAAAGCACTGTGAATATTTTAGCGTCTGAAGCCGATTTATATATGGCTAGGATTGATGACAAGATCATTATGAAGATTGGGCCAAAGTTGGATCTTGGAAACCTTGTTCCCTCAAATTTCCAGGTTGTTGCCTCTGGCAAAGACTACGCTGCGTGGGAGAAAAAGTGAAGACTAGAAACGACTTTTTACAAAATCAGAATGGTTCATGGAGCCTATTATTGTTAGTTTGTTACTAACACATTTGTCTCTATGATGAGTGTAGTGTAAAGATCTATATATTGATAGAATAAAATTTTACAGAAGCTTATAATAGATCAATGTTCTACTGTCCACCTTTTCTGCACAATTTCACAGCCTTTTCACTTTATTATTTATGCAAAAATAACATTAAAGTTGGTAGTATGAACATGGGGAAAAATTTTGTTGGCTGAAATATTTTTCAAATAGTCTATTCATGGTGGAGAAGATAAAAAGAAAATAAGTAGGTCGGATATGAAGTTGATTATCTCAAGCCACAGATACTAAAAAGGAATTGAACAAAAATCTGTTGTAGTAGTCCAGTCTTGGTATGAATGGCTTAGGAGTTAGAATATCCCCATCTAAAAGAACTGCCATAACATTATATGAGCCATCGACAATACTCTTATGTTTCAATCTTCATTTCACTGTCTTGATTACTTACTTGAGACACATTTGAAACCGAGACCTATCGGGTGAGAAGGCACATGTCATCGCACCTAAACTTGACATTCATGTTAAACTTCAAATATGATATCTATAAGACCAAAAAAATCCATATCTATATTTATATACTATCTAAAAGTTGAAATTTAACATTTATTATTGCTATGTTCCTTTTGAACCACATGAGCGTAACATTTTGGTCTATTTGGTCCATTTCAGGTCACTTTAGTCCACTTTGGTCCATTTCAGTCTAATTTGGTCTATTTAAAAGGATAATTTTTTCTTAATTAAAAATAAAAGGATAAGATTAATTCAAATAAAGACATGAACTACAATATAGCTGAGTAACTTATTTGGAAAGGAAAGGAACAAGGTAATATTATCCAACATGAAAAAAAAAATTATATATATATATATATATATCTTACCAGCAAATGTGATGAAGTTGCCTTGACATTATTATATGACATTATATATTATCTAATACTAGCCGCAAACCCGTGCGTTGCGCGTGATAATTATTTTTATGGTAGTTTTATTAAAAAAAATTTACAATTTAAACTAATCTAATAATGAGTAATGTATTTCGTAATTATATTTTTATTTATTATAGGAACAATCATAAATGTAATATAGGAACAATCCAAAATACCAAAAAAACGTAAACTAAAAAAAATTAATAAAACTTAACAATGATTAATTGAACCAATATTATGATTGTAAGGACACGATTCGTAACGAACCGTAACAGTGTTGGGTTCGCACGTAAAAAGGTCCAAACAATATCATTTGTAGAGCGTGGGTTTGAATGGCTAGGCCTTGGTCACCAAACGGTGGGTTTTTCGTGGCGTTCATACATGGTTAAGTCATCTTCGCCCTAGGAGTCTTTCTCCTGGAGGCGGGCTGGGAGGCTCTGGTTTTTGGCCATTTTTCCCAGCCTTTTCTCTTGATTCCTTTCTTTTCCTTTTATACTCGTATGCGTTCCTTATCCTTCGTCCACGTGTAGGATCGACTTTTCCCAAACTGATACTTGTCCCATCAGCCCATACCCAGAGTGGTTGGGGGTGGTTGTAAAAGCTGAAGAGTATGGCTCTGTCAGGTGCAGAGTATTGAATGGCAGTAAGGGCAGCTTTCTCTGGTCGTTATACTTTCCAGCGTATCCTTCTCTATTGACCTAGATATTTTAGATTTTCTTCCAAGTTGGTCCTATACCGTTTTTGCCCTTCCTTCCGAGGAGACCTCGGACATGTCGAGGACTGAATTGTCCTCGGCTGTATCCCAAGGTTATTTTGTACTTGTATTACCGAGCCTGGGCCATAACCTTCCTCGGCTTGGGCCTTTGGGCCCCAACGAATAAATGGACCTGGCCCACAAATTATTGGGCCC
The DNA here is from genome assembly GCF_932294415.1 of Quercus robur. Taxonomy (NCBI): domain Eukaryota; kingdom Viridiplantae; phylum Streptophyta; class Magnoliopsida; order Fagales; family Fagaceae; genus Quercus; species Quercus robur. The sequence goes on from NC_065535.1 coordinate 5,080,826, forward strand.
TACAATGATAAAATTTTATTTTTGATAATCCATTAAGGTTATTTTCTTTGTAGAAATTATAATTTCGGCCACCCAAAATATATTATCAAATAAAAAATTATTAGCAAAATCTAAGAATTAAATTTCTATACAGGCATTGTTATAAAATAATAATAATTAAAATAAAATTGCAAAAGTTAAAATTTGTCACCTATCCGATTATTTTCGTTTGGCTAACCTTTCCTTTTCTTTAAATGAATGGCATTATAGAGTACTCTAATACAACTATTAAAAGTACTTTGTCCACTACAAAGGATTAGAAAATAAATGAAAATTAGTAAAGTTTCATAGTTTAACATCTAAATTGAGCACTATAAGAAATCATGCTATGTAACAGAATAAATACCAAATTATCCAAATCATGCTATGTAATAGAATAATATTATATTTTTATATGCTATATTTAATTCTTTAGAATGCGATAGGATAACATTTAACAATCGAAGAGAATAAAAAATAAAAAATAAAACAACAATAACAATTTAAAAAAAAAAAAAAAAAACTAAATCGCATTAACCCAAAATAGAGTTTTAAAGAATATAAAAAATTATCAACCTAAAGTAGATATGCAAGAAAAATTAAAAAAATCCACCAAAAAATTGAGAGAGAGAGAGAGAGAGAGAACCATTTTTTTGGTGAGGGAAAACTATGCATAGAATAGAAGAGATAGTGACAAATTTATAGTAAGAGGGTGTGAATAAGAAGAGACAAAAGTTAAGGAAGATGAAGGGAAATAGGAAGAATGATATTAATGTAGAGGGTAGTAGTGGGGAGATGAAAAGGTAATGGAGGGAGAAAGATTGAAGAAGTAATGGGGAGATGAAATGGTAAGAGAAAGAGAAAGGTTGGAAAAGGGTAAATATTAAAAAAAATAAATGTTAAAAAAATTATAGAAAAATTGAAAAGAAAAAAAAAAAAAAAAAACCCTAAAGCTTGAAAGGCTTCAACGTTGTTGGTTTTTTTTTTTTTTTTTTTTTTTTTAAGCTGAAAAGGCTCACACAAAACCCTAAAGTTAAATTGAAAAGGCTTTGGGTTGGGCTTGATTGTAGAACTAAATAAATAAAATGTGGGCTGGATTAATTATATAGATTTATTATAAGGTGATAGTGGAAGTAAATAAATAAGTAGTGGGCTGTATTTATAGGGCTGAAAATTGTAAAAATCATTTTAAAATTGTAGGACAAATTATATTTATATATAAAAAAAAATGATGTGACAGTTGATGTAGCGCAACATGAAAGCAGTAGCATTAAACATTACGCTTCAGCTTTTAGTAATATATAGACATAGATGATGATGGCACTACACAATGTAACTATATAAAAATTTAAACATTTAAAAAATTAGGTTACCAACAACAATTGTGATGTAGTTATTAATACTATACTATTATAAGTAACTTTATTATTGTCAAAGTGATATTTGTACTATCCAATGCAACTATATAAATAATTTTTTTTTTTTTTTTTTTTTTTTTTTTTTTGTTGAGAAAAGGCAAAGCCATGTGATTTTATTAACACGCAAAAACTTAAGAGATTACATCAATGTGAACTAAAAAGAAATGTTTGGTGGAACAGATTTCATCCACACTAAAAGCAGACAAGATTTCTTTGCTCTCCTAGCTAAGGCATGGGCAACCCCATTGCCCTTTCTTTTGACATGAGAGAAAGAACAGGATTGTAGTAACCCCATTATAGACTTACAGTCTTTAATAATATGACCAAAAATAAAAATAAAAAGTTTCAATAAATGTAATGTAGTTACCATTATATGTGACATTGTTACTATTCAATGAGACTTTATAAAGAATATTGTAGGGTCACAATTTGGGGCCCAAGCCCAAAAAGTATGGAGTCTTGGTCCAATGAGCCCAATACAATTGATTTGTAGAGAATGGGTTGGAAACTTGGATCTTGGCAGATTAGATAATCGATTGATAAGTTTTGATGGTAAAAAGAGAAAGATGGCATAAGTTCACTAGGGAAAGACATCCTTAGATTTTATCCGAGGAGGTTGATTCTTAAATATTGTTCTTAAGGCTTTGTTCCAAGTCTCCCCCTCCATTGCCCACCTTCCTCCTCTATTTTATACTGTCTTCCTCTCATTTCCATCGTCCACATGTAGATTTAGGTTGATAGTGCTAATACTTGTCCCATCAGCCCCTCCCTAAAGTCTTTGGGAGTGGTTGTAAAGGCTGAAAAGCATGGTTTAGCTAGTTGCAGAGCATTTAATGCAATAGTAGCAGCTTTCTCTTAGATATTTCTATGCCTTCCTTTGTCCTGCTCTTTCTTACTACTTATCCTCTGCCTTGAAATGGCTCGAAGTGTCGTTCTTAACGGTGGACCATTCCCTTTATCCTCGGCCTTGCCTGGCCGAGGAAGAGTTCTCCCTCTTACCGGGCCCTTGGCCCAACATATACATAGATATGGGCTGGGATTGGGAGAAAACAACCTTTGATCTCTAGAGTATCCAGCTCAAAAGCCCTTGAAGCCATTCTACCAAGTCCAGTGGTCGTTAATCTAAAAATGTTCTCCATAACGCCTAATTTGCAAACTCAAGAGGGCATTATCATTCGCATACCGAAGCTGTTCCCTTATGAAAATAGCCATTGTGTCCCATGGAAATATGATGTGTCCTTGATCTCCACTCAAATTGAAAAAGAGGAGGTCTGCTCCAATATCTCTTTAGGTCTATCTAGGCCTACTAGGAGTGGCCGCTGTTATACTCCCAAGGAGCTAGAAAAAAAGAAAGAAAGAGATTGGCAAGGGTACAGCAAACCCATCAAGAATAGGGTCATAACCGAAGAAGCTGAGGAATTCTTGAAAATTATCAGATACTCGGAGTACAGTGTGATTTTGGAGATAAACAAGTCGCCAGCTCAAATTTCAATCTTGGCGCTATTGCTATCCTCTGATGTCCACCACAAGGCTCTCTTGAAAGTCTTGAAAGAGACATGTGTTCCTACAGGTGTCACAAAATCTTCCTTTGAGGGTATAGTCTCACCCAGGGGCATGCCAGCGTGCCCACGCAAGCATGCCATGACCTTGGCTGCTTGCCTTGGCCTTGACTACTGCCAGCCCATGGGGGATGCCATGGCCTTGGCCTTGGCAGCATGCACGCAAGCAAGCATGCCTTGGCCTTCGCTGCCTACCCATAGGGGCTGCCTTGGCCTTGGCTGTTGCATGCCTCGGCCTTGGCAGCATGCTCATAGGGGGCTGCCTTGGTCTTGGCTGCATGCCTTGGCCTTGACCTTGGTTGCTGCTTGCCCACATATTTCGAGTGATTTCCTAAAAATGAGGGTTTTTTAGAAAATGAGGTTATTTCCCCTGAGGAGGCAGGCAATGGGCATCCCGGAGGCAGGCAGTGGGCATCCCAGGGGCATGCTCGCGTGCACTCCGTGCCGCATCGTCCCGCACTTCGGAAAAATTGGCTCGTGCCTTTTTCCATTTTTGTGTCCCTAAATTCATTCCATGATTTTAGAGGAGGATTCCAGCAAGCGGTTCGGCATTCCGAGCGTTTTTGAATTTTTTATGATTTTTCCCATTTTTCGGCTTCCTAAAATCGTAAAAAATAAAATATGTTGAATCTGGCCTCCATATTTTGGCAGGTTGAAGGTTGGATTTTTCTTAGCATGTGTGCAAAAAATCAGGGCAAGACTCCAAGAATTGCTCCGAAAAAGACCCATTATTCCTCCTCAATAAATCAATGTTTCCTCGTGCTAGAGCGGATTTTTTCCTAAGGGCTCTTTAGGGGGGAGGAGGTATTCGGCGATGCACAGGGGCGACCCCTCTTGAGCTTGGCCACAGGTAGGCATGCTCATGACGAGCCCTCAGGCACCCAACCCCGCGTACTCCATGGCGCGAGGTGGGCCCTAAATGCATCGTTGGGGTGGACCCAGGTTGGCATTTCACGTGTACGTGGTATAGTTGCGGCACGCTCTTGCAAGGCGGACGGTGTTAGTTTCACCCATTGCCACGCAGAGCAAGCCTAAGGTAATGATCAAACACATTGTGAAAGCTTTCTCTGGTGCCATTTTTCCTCGAGGCCACACCCACCCGTGCTTAGTGGCGGGGGGTCGATGGTCTCAGTAGTCGCGTGGTGGGGGGATGCATGCATTCTTGGCTTAGCTTGGTCACGCTATCGCAACGCGGATGGTGTTAGTTTCACCCATTGCTGTGCGAAGCAAGTTCCATGTGACTATCGGGTTATGTGTGTCTTTCTTACTACGCGGTTGCGTGGTAGCAGCGGCGGCGGCAGCAGCAGCGTCCCTCGATGTCCCTTGTGGTCACTCAAACCCTTCTCAGAAGATCAAGGTCGGTCGGCGGTGCAACCCTCAAGGGGATCCCGCCAATCAACTTCCTTACGCCTTACGGGTTTACTGGCCCGTTGACTCGCACACATGTCAGACTCCTTGGTCCGTGTTTCAAGACGGGTCGAATGGGGAGCGCACGGGTTGGCGACTAGTTATTATTATATATATAAAACCAAAGTCTCTGAAACTCCCACAATTTTCCACATCAGCACAATATTTAAAACATTAAAATTAAAAACTCTTTTCACTTAAAAAAAAACCCAAATACTTATCTTTAAAAAAAAAAAACAAAACAAAACAAAACCTAGCTTAACCCGACTCCTCTCTTTCAAACCTTATGCATTCAAATTTCAGATGCTCTCTCTTCCCTCAGAAAGACAAGGGCAAGGCACTAGCGGTGCAACCCAAAGGAATTCGAAAGCCTTCAATAAAAATTTTGGATAGGCATGAAGGCGTCTCGATAGAGACAATATCCCTTCAGGATATGTTGCTAGCAGAGGCAATGTATTCATGTGGTGAAAAAAGTGTAATTCTACAAAAAGTGTTCCCTAGCCTTTCACCCCCACAAATATATATATATATATATATATATGCGACGTTGTTACTATCCAATGTAATGTTACAATGACATGTTTTACTAGGCTAACTACTTAAAATGTGTAGGTAAAATTATAATTTTCCTCTTTTGAACACAATTATAAGAATGTTAAGCGTGCATTTGAATTGGGCGTTTGTAGAGTAAATGTTGCGTTTGGCATTTTGGAGCTCGGGTTCCACACACTGTTCATGGACCAGCAGCCTAGGGAAAAACTCAGCAAGTGTTATACACAGTGTTTTCAGATTTAAAAATTATTTTGTTACAGTGTTTTTAGTAATAAATTTTTATTTTTCAACAAAATAAGCGGTATCCAAACAGACTCTTAAATTTTTAGAAGATATTTGTTCTTCATTTGTCCCTTTGATTTTTGTTCATTTGATCAATATTTCCTTAGCGAGAATTTATCATAGAATTTCTAAAACCCACTATATCCATTTAATTGGATGGAATATATTTACCATATCCTCTTTTTTTTTTTTTTTTTTTTTTTTTTTTTTTTTTTTTTTTTTTTTTTTTTTTTTGAGAAACCAGACATCAAGCCTGGGCTTTTATTGAAAAAGAAAAACAAAATCAATGAACATCAAACAAGACAAGGGGTTGAATGTCTTCAGGGAGGTCATCCAACCAAACCCGAACCCCCAACAAATCCTTAGCTTTTTTGGCTAACATATCAGCTACCACATTACATATTCTTTTAACATGATGAAACTCACACCACTGAAAATCATCAGCAAGGACTAAGATGTCATCAATGACATTCCCATATGAGGAGAGACAGCCATGCCCTTGTGAGAGGGCGTTGATCACCACCAACGAGTCACCTTCGATAACCACTTTCTGAAGACCCAAATCCTTAGCAAACTGGACCGCTTTCCGGCATGCCATAGCCTCCATTTCGTTCACTGTTTGGGAGAGGGAAATGGGCATTGACATGGCTCCGATCACAGCGCCATTCCAATCTCTAGCTATAACACCGATGCTTGCCTTATTCAGTGAATTGAACACCGCTGCGTCAAAGTTCAACTTGACATGCTCAGGTTCTGGAGGTCGCCACTGCTGCATCACGGGAGGAGGAGGAGTTGGTGCAAGCTCTTGGGCATCGAGGTACTCCTGCATCAAGTCTCCTGCCATGGAACAAAGCTGTCCGAGAGGGTGCACAGGCCGGCCAAAGTGTTGAGCATTTCTCCGGTTCCATAATAACCAAGCTGTGATAGAGAAAATTTCAGCATAATACTCATCATGTACCTGCAAAAAACTAGAAAGCAGGTTAGTGAAATCAGATGGGGGGGAGGTGACCACATGATGGAACCATGTAAGTGAGTTCCACACGCAGGCAATCTCCCCACAGGACCATATAGCATGCAACGTGTCTTCCTCATGAGTTTTGCATAGTGCACACATAGCTGACTCAGTAATTTGCCGTTGCCGAAGATTGGCCATAGTGGGTAGAGCATTGTGGCAAGCTCTCCAGATGAAGAGCTGAATTTTCCTAGGTACTCGGAGATGCCAGACACCTCTCCAGAACGTCCTAGTAGGGCCAGAATTAGAGCTACCTGCATGCTCACTCGAAGCATGCGCAACCAGCATTTTGTATGCGCTGCTTGTGGAGAATTGGCCAGATGGGTTAAGGGACCAAGTGATGCGGTCGGGGGGGCTCTTTCACTTAAAGGGATGCTTAGAATGGCCTCCGCTTCATGTGGCAGAAAGTTTGCCTGGATCACCTCAGTCTTCCATTCTCCATTCTCCTGGTTTATAAGGCTACCAACCGTAGCATCTGGGGGCAAGTCTGGTAGAGTAGAAATGGGGGTTCTGCTAGGTTGATTAGGCAGCCACTGATCTTGTTTAATCCTCACTGAGTTCCCATTACCAATACGCCACACCATGCCTCTTCGGATTACATCACGGGCACTGATAATGCTTTTCCAAGCATAGGAGCCACAGGTAGAATCCCTTGCCTCAAGAATTGAGCTATCCGGAAAAAATCTTGCCTTGAACACCCTATGATAGAGTGAGTCTGGATTATTAATCATACGCCACACTTTTTTGGCAAGTAAAGCATCATTAAATTTTTCAATTTCCTTGAACCCAAGTCGTCCCACCTCCTTGGCCTCACAAAGTTTGTCCCATTTAACCCAATGCACCTTTCTATTGTCTCCATTATATCCCCACCAGAATTTCCTATAAGAATCTCCAACTCCTTAATCAATCCTTTGGGAAGTTTAAAGCAACTCATGGTATAAGTCGGAATGGCTTGGATTACTGACTTGATTAGCACTTCCTTGCCTGCTTGCGAAAGTAACTTCTCTTTCCAACCTTGGAGCTTCCTCCACACTCTCTCTTTAAGATAAATAAAGGATTGTTTCTTAGCTCGACCCACTAATGCTGGCAGCCCCAGATACTTCTCATACTGGCGGATAGCTGGAACCCCTAACAACTGCTGAATGCTAGTCTGAATCTGGGGAGAGGTATTTGAGCTAAAAAATAAATTTGTTTTTTCCCTATTTATTTTTTGCCCCGAGCCACGCTCATAGATAGCTAAAATATCAAGAATTTTTTGGCACTCCCCTTCAGTGGCCCTGCAAAACAAAACACTGTCGTCTGCAAAAAATAAGTGGGAAATTCTGGGTCCATGACGACATATAGCTACCCCTTTTATATCTCCACTCGCCTCAGCTTTCTGAATCAAACATTGCAAACCCATGGCACATAATAAGAATAAATAGGGCGATAAAGGATCCCCCTGGCGAAGCCCCCTACCTGGAATAATATTTCCTATAGGTTGACCATTAAGCAGAACAGAATAGGATACAGATTGCACACAAGACATGATAATTTTAATCAACCTCTCCTCAAGACCCAACTGATACATCACTCTCTCCAGAAAAGCCCATTCCACTCGGTCATAGGCTTTACTCATATCCAACTTGAGAGCCATAAGACCCACCTTCCCTTGTGTTTTTCTTTTTAGGTAATGAAGCGTTTCAAAGGCCACTAGCACATTATCAGTGATGAGCCGACCCGACAGGAAAGCACTTTGCGAATCAGGGATAGTGAGAGCTAAGAATTTCTTCAAACGATTAACCACAACCTTAGCAATTAATTTGTAAATCACATTGCAGAGGCTAATAGGTCTAAAGTCTGACACTTTCTTCGGGTTTTTTATCTTAGGAATTAGGCATATGAAGGTGGTATTTATGGCTTCAGGAATAATACCAGTATTTAAAGCATTAAGAACAACAGCAGTTACATCCTCACCCACAATATTCCAGTAAGTTTTATAAAAGATAGGAGACATACCATCCGGGCCAGGTGCCGTGAGAGGGGCCATTTGCTGGAGGGCGGTGTGGACTTCCTCAGCTTGAAAATCATGTCCCAACCTCAAGGGAGAAGCATCAAATGTAGCAGGTTGCATTCCTTCCAAAATCTCATCAAACCCCGAAGGATTTGAGCTAGTAAACATGCTTCCAAAGTAGTCTTGCACCACCCTACTCATTTGACCTTCATCTTCCACCCAATTACCTGTTTCATCTTCCAATCCCAATATGAGATTGTGGTGGTTTCTCTGATTTGCTCTGCAATGGAAATATCTAGTATTCCTATCTCCCTCCTTCAACCACATATTGCGAGATCTTTGCTTCCACATCAACTCCTCTCTATTTTTGAGTTTTTGAATTTCTTCCCTTAAAACATAGATTCGGCCAAGATTAGTTCTATAGCAATCTGAGACTTCTGCATTTTGCAATTCCTTAAGCTTCTTGGTCAGGGTATTACGAACATGTCCAAAAGTGGTGCGGTTCCAAAGCTTAAGATTTTCCTGGCAATTGTAGATTTTGCTAGAAAAATCCCAAACTGAGGGAGAAGCCAGACCTGTGCCCCAAGACTCTTTTATGACCTCCTCACAAGAATTATCCTTTATCCGCATAGCTTCAAACCTGAAGGGACGCCCTTTTTTATAGAAACGGTTGAACTCAGAATCTGTGCATAACAATATGGGCTTATGATCTGAATGAAAGGTTAACTATCCTCAACATTTAAACAAAGGTTAACTAGTTTCTTAAAAAAAAAGGGGGTTTCTACCACCAATTTCTTATCTATTCAACATATCTCCGGTCTACGGAATTTCATTTCTACTTTGGTCTTAACATCTTTCCTTAACGATATCAAAAGGGGAAAAAAAAAAAATCCTTAACGTACAGACCATCAAACGTGTAATTTCAGCACCTATAGTGAAATTCCAAACCAGAAAGTAATGCCTGTATAATAAGAGAGAAGCATCCACCAACTCCAGCACCAATGAAGCCCATGAATCTTCTAACTTCACTCAGTCTCTGTGTTTCTCTATCACCATCCCTTGCAGTCGCAGCAATTCTATTTCAGGTAATTTCATGGACCCACTTACTATATATATCTTTTCTATGCACAGAGAGATGTATCAGATATATGCATCCCCTCTTAGAGTTGGGACACTGAGAAAAATGATGTATATATTCGATAAATAAGATAATTATTGGTACATGTACATGTTGCTGTGGCGTGTGATGAGTTAATTTTTATATGGCAGGGTTTCAACTGGGAATCAAGTAATAAAAGAGGATGGTACAACTCACTGAAGAATTGTATTCCTGACCTCGTTAATGCTGGAATCACTCATGTCTGGCTTCCTCCTCCCTCTCAATCTGTTGCATCCCAGGGTATCTCTTATTTCTTCTTCTGCAATTTCATTTCCTTAAACTGGGACATAAGTTGGTCCAACTTGTTTTTCTATAAGGTTAGTTGATCACATGTTGTAACAAGTGATGCCATATATAATGGTACAAGTTTTGGACCTTTTGGTTATCTTGTTTATTAATTATTAGCTATAGCATCTTGATTAGGGGTTCAAAATTTGGCTTGGCTGGGTTAATTCTTTTTTCATTTCCATAGTACATACCTGCAATGAAGTCCTATTAATTCCAATATAAAATATCTATTCCAAGGACATGCCAAAAATCTGCTTTGTGTAGGCCTAATTGTTTGGTCCAAGCCCGTAATGGCTTATTAATTACTTTTGGCCTGAGTTCTTGAGGCATTTATAAGTTGATGGAATTTCCAGCACATATAGATATACACAAGTTAAGTTGTTGGAATTTTTTTTAACTAACAGAACACTCAAGAGTGAGAGCTCTTCTTGCTCTAGCCATTTGAAGCTTATTGAAGCGTCACATAGGTGTTCGTGTTTGGGGTTTCTTTCAACAAGTTGTTAGGAAGATTCCAATGTGGTGAAATTTTTCTTGAGGTAATCTTGTATTTCTCCAAGATTGTTGTGTAAGCTCAAGTTGTGAAATAGAACTTGAATAGAAGCCATTGTAACTATGTCTATGGATGTAGGCTTAGTGCAGAACCATGTAAATTTTGTGTGCATTGTGTATGCCTTCTAATGTTTGATGATTTGTCTTAGATTTTATATTACATTTCTTGCTAGCTTAATTTTGGTATTTGTTGTGGCTAAGTAAATTCACACTTGGTTGACAATATTGGTTTAGATTTTGCTCTCACCAAGAAGTGAGTTGTCTTTCCCAATATGCTGTGCCTCTATCACATTCCTGGGGAATGCGTGATTGTCTAATCATGGTTATTTTTATCTTCCATATGTTGCCAATTTTTGGGTTCTGATTATAGAACAGCTAAGATATGCTCAATCTAAATGTAGGTTGTTTCCTTGCTTGATTTATTCTAGGATACATGCCCGGAAGGCTATATGATCTTGATGCCTCAAAATATGGATCTAAGGAGGAATTGAAGTCATTGATTGTTGCTCTCCATGAGAAAGGAATTAAAGTCCTTGCTGACATAGTGATAAACCACAGAACTGCTGAGAAGCAGGATGAGAGAGGAATATGGTGCATCTTTGAAGGTGGAACTCCAGATGGACGTCTTGATTGGGGTCCATCCTCCATTTGTAAGGATGATGCAGCCTATTCTGATGGCTCAGGGAATCTTGACACTGGAGAGGACTTTGGTGCTGCACCTGACATTGATCATCTTAATCCACAGGTACAAAAAGAGTTAACAGAGTGGATGAATTGGTTAAAGACTGAAATTGGATATGATGGATGGCGTTTTGATTTTGTGAAAGGATATTCCCCCAGTATAACAAAAATTTATATGGAACAAACTAAACCAGAATTTGCAGTTCGGGAGAATTGGAATTCTCTTTCTTATGGGGATGATCAAAAGCCTAATTTCAACCAGGATGCACACCGTGGTGTGGTAGCTGATTGGATTCAGGCTGCTGGTGGGGCTGTCACTGCATTTGATTTCACAACCAAAGGGATTCTTCAAGCAGCTGTGGAAGGGGAATTATGGCGGTTAAAGGACTCGAATGGAAAGCCACCAGGACTGATTGGAATAAAGCCAGAAAATGCTGTGACATTTATTGAAAATCATGATACCGGGTCTACTCAAAACCATTGGCCATTCCCCTCGGATAAAGTCATGCAGGGATATGCTTACATTCTCACCCATCCTGGCACCCCAACCATAGTAATTTCTATATCCCAATTTTATTTGTTTTTATCTATTTTTTCATTCTAAATGATAGAATAGTGACGTAGGACAGTCCGCACCAAATAGTCTACATGTGGCCAACCGGATTTAGTTTGTTAAGGATTTATAATTGACCCTAAAGGTTTTGGGATTAAGGTTTAGTTTCATTCTATAGATGGCTAATAATCCTTATGGAAATATATATATACTTTTGCTGGCTAAAAGAGATTGTTTTTGTGTTGTGGCAGTTCTATGATCACTTCTTTGATTGGGGTCTAAAGGATGAGATAAGCAAATTGACTGCAATTAGATCAAGAAATGGGATCAACACCAAAAGCACTGTGAATATTTTAGCTTCTGATGCTGATTTATATATGGCTGGGATTGATGACAAGATCATTATGAAGATTGGGCCAAAGATGGATCTTGGAAACCTTGTTCCCTCAAATTTCCAGGTTGCTGCCTCTGGCAATGAATACGCTGTGTGGGAGAAAAAGTGAAGACTAGAAATGATTTTGTATAAAATAAATGCCAGAATGGTTCATGAAGCCTATTATTGTTAATTTGTTACTAATACATTTGTCCCTAATGAGTGTAAAGATCTCTATATGGATAGAATAAAATTTTACAGAAGCTTATTATAGAACAATTTGATCCACCCAGTCACTATTACTTCTGTGCTACAGTCCACCTTTTCTGCACAATTTCACAGCCTTCTCACTTTATCATTTGTGCAAACATAATATTAAAGTTGTAGCATGAACATGGGGAAAAAAATTTTGGCTAACGATTTATTTTCAGGTAGTCTATTCATGGTGGAGAAGATAAAATGAAAATAAGTAGGTCGAATATGAAGTTGATCATCTCAAGCCCCAGAAAAGTGGAACTAAAAAGAAAGTGAACAACAATCTGTTGTAGTAGTCCAGTCTTGGTGTCAATGGCTTAGGAGTTAGAACATCCCCATCTCAAAGAACTGCCATAACATTATATGAGCCATTGTTAATTCTCTATGTTTTATCTTCATTTCACTGTCTTGCTTGCTTACTTGAGACCCCATATTTGAACCTGTGACTTGTCGCGTTTGGTGGAAGACAATTGTCAAATCTTTATTCTGTAAAAGAGAGGTGTAATGATGTAGCGTGGTTGAGGGAGATGATGAGAGACACAGGAATGTCTGTTCAATACTTAGCATCATTGAGGTGACTTCATTCGAGTTAATTAATAGAAACTTTTGTTTGAGTTAAGTGAATTTGAATACAAAATTATGGCAAGTTGGCAACCTTGGTCTTTATATATTGATTTTTAAATACTGATATCCTGTATCATATTTGTTTTCCCCAAAATAAGCAGACTTCTTCCTGATTCCATTTGAGAGGGCGCAACTTTGGGCTTGGGTTTGGAAAATACACATCACTCGAACTTAGAATTTGTTTGGATACCACTTATTGCTGAAAACTTAAAACACTATAACAAAATAATTTTTAAATGTGTGAATAGTGTTGTGAGACCCAGTTTTAAAGTTAAACTAATCGCACACCTGCGCGTTGCGCATGATAATTTTTTTAGGATGGTCTCATTATATATTTTATTAATACTATAATCTTAGTTATTAACAATTGGTTTTTCATTAGTTTTTAAGTTAATAAAAACCTTAAATATACATTTTTTTTTTACCTTTATACACACACATATAGTGAATCTTTACACATACTTTTAAGAAAACTCTATATATTTCACTTTTTTGGATGTGTAAAATTATAGACTACTACTTCATAATGATAGTGGTTAGTTAATTATATATATATATATATATATATATATATATATTTAGTGATCTCATTTGTAACGCTTCTTACTATTATCATATATTTACTAACTAATGATTTGCATAACAAAGACTATAAATGAGAGGTAACTTTGTTCATTAGATTTCCAAATGTAATAGTGTATGAAAATTATATAAATATATATATATATATATATATTATAAATAAGGTTAAATGAAATGTCAAAAAATAGATTTTTAAATTTTCTAACTTTATTTCTTATGTAATTTCTACTATTATTAGAGAACATCTCCTTTTTAGTTATGATTAATATGGTTTCCATAGTTAGAGTTTGATTAGTTTTAAATTTAAATTTAGTACTATGATTGTATTTAATTGTTGATTGTTGATTTAATTTTTTAAGTGAATTTAAAAGTTTATGTTATTATACTATAAAGTTTTTAATGTTCTCCACACGGTAATCTTTATTTTATTTTTTACTTCTCCTTACATCCTCTTTGTTTTCCAATCAACGATTACTAATTGACTTTTTTTTTTCTTTATCTACTCTTAATTACTTTGTATTGATTTTTTTATACCACCTCTCTCTCTCTCTCTCTCTCTCTCTCTCTCTCTCTCTCTCTCTCTCTCTCTCTCTCTCTCTCTCTCTCCATTGGCAACCTATCGTTTTCCAAAATTTGATGATGATTCTATGACATTAAATATGCATTATTAGTTTTTTTTTTATTTTTTTATTTTTTTTATTTTAATTTAGTGCTTCTAACTTGATTTGTTTTGTATTTCATTCTTCCTTTGATGCATTGGGTGTGAGAATGACTATTTCCCTAGCATTACTCCACTTAATGTGGACAATTTTATTTATTTAATTTAGGCAAAATATTATATTTTAAATTTTTTAAAATAAAAAAGGAGTGGAAATATAAATAATTTAATGATATATATGAGGGATGTGGCTAAATTTAAATGTTAAATAAAATTATATGAGAAAAAAAAAATACATAACAACAAACACTAACTTATCCAAATAGTTCTATGTAATATAATAATAGTACATTCTTATATACTATTTTTAATTATTTATAATGCAATATGATAATATTTAACAATCAAAGTCATAAAAAAAAAAAACAAACAAACAAACAAACAAACAAACTTAAAACACAAAACTAAATCCCATCAACCAAAGTAGAGTTCTAAAGAATACAAAACTTTATTAAGCTAAAATAGAGATGCAAGAAAAATAAAAATAAAAATCCACCTAAAAATTGAGGGAGAAAGAGTGGGAAATAACCACTTTTTTTTTTTTTTTTGAGAGAAAATTATGTAAAGAATGGAAGAGTGAATGACAAATTTATACTAAGAAGATGATAATAAAAAGAAACAAAATAAAGGTTGATAAAAGGAAAGAGGAAGAGTGATATCAAGGTAGAATGTTTGTGGAGATGAAAAGGTAAAGAGAAGGAGAAAGGTGGGAGAAAGTGTAAATGTTAAAAAAAAATGAGTACAATTTGATGAGCACAATTTTCTTTTATTTGAATTTAAGTAAAATATTACATTTTTTTTTTTTAAAACAAAAAGAGAGAGAAAATATAAATAATTTAATGATAAGGAGGATGCGGTTGAATTTCAATATTGAGTTAAATAGAAGAGAAGAAGAAAAAAATTAAAAAAATATAACAATAAATACTAAATTATCCAAATTATCCAAATTATGCTATGTAATGTAATACTATTTTATTTTTATCTACTATCTTTAATTTTTTATAATGTAATCGGATAAAATTTGACAATCAAAGAGCAAAATAATAATAATAATAATAATAATAATAACTTAAAACACAAAACTAAATTGTATCAACCTAAATTAGAGTTCTTAAAAACACAAAAATTTATCAATCTAAAGCAGGGATGCAATAAAAAATAAAAATCTACCAAAACATTTTGAGAGAGAGAGAGAGAGAGAGAACCTTTTTGTGAGAGAAAACTATGCAAAGAATGGAAAATAGTAACAAATTTATAGTAAGAAGGAATGGATAAGAAGAGACAAATAAAGGAAGATGAAGGGAAAGATGAATAGCAATATTAGAGTAGAGGCTAGTGGGGAGATGAAAAGGTAAAAGAAGAAGAAAGGTTGAAGAAAGTGTAAATATTTAAAAAATAAGTGAATGTAAAAAAAATTATAGGAAAATTAGAAATAAAAAAGAAATATATATATATATATATATATATATGTTAAAACCGACAAAGATGAATATGTAAAGTCAATAATCTATTTATATATATATATATTGTAAAAAAATGAATAAATTATAAATAATAATTATGTGGCGAATGACATGGCGATAAGGTGGCACAATAGAAGCTCAGTAGTAATAAATGTCACGTTTCAGCTTTTAATAATATATAGATATAGTTTTGCATTTTTCCCAAGTTGTGGGTCCCATAAACAGTGCCCATGGACCCATTAAAAAAAACGTAGCCGCTAAGAAACACGCAAAACACGCTTCCCAAACTCACACTTACACTATTTTAAATATAGATGAAAATGAAATTCCATAATTTAAGGTAAATATATTTTTTAATTTGTAAAAAGGTTTTCAAAAAATTCAAAATTTCACGAATTATAATATGTTTCCAGTATACAGTTTCTCCTCCACCAACAATTTTTCTTTAATTGATGTGTAGTTGTGTACTAATGCTTAAAAGGCAAAGATGCTACTTTATGTGCTTTCATTAACTTAATTACGTAATTTAACTTTGATTCAAATTCAACTGCAGAAATTGTTGGTCTAAATTAAAATGAAGTGACTTCCTAATAGTTGGTAGCAATGATTTTTAGAACATAATTTTGGATGTTGGCTTAAAATCAGACACTCACACTCACTTCATTTCCCTACATCTATGCCACCACGGGACTTTTTGTAGCTAACGTCTCTTTCTTGTCCATCATGTAAATTTATCTTGTACGTTTTTAGACCCCTTAAAATACAAGTTGTTTAACCTAATTAATTAGCCAAGTGAACACTTAGATAAATTATTCAGTTCCAGGTTAACACAAGTAAATCATATCATGTAAATAGTGCGAAAAAGTATAGAACACAACGATATGATAACCCAGAACCAAACTGGTAAAAAACTTGGGGAGGATTTAACCTAGCTATCCTCAAGGTAAAATAGATTCACTATGAAAGAATTGAAGTTTTACAATAAGACTTAGACCACTAACATCTTATTGCTACTTCAAGTAGAAAATTTACTACCACGACCACGTGATAACTCCGAGTCCACGGATTACTTTTTTCCTTGATCCACAACAACCACAAGTACTCCCACTTGTGTTTTATTTAAGCTCTTGAAACAGCAATCGAAGAGATCACCAAGTTCTTGACATCGATCTTGATCTTGATAACCCTAAGTGTGTATGAAGGTAAACACCTCTAGATCTCACAATAAATTCACACACATAGCATATCAACAACCTCTAAAACGTGGCTAGTGTTTTTACTTTTATACTTGAAGCAATCTGCATGATCGAGTTGGAAATTCTACAAAAAAAAAAAAAAAAAAAAAAAAAAATGGCTAAGGTTTTTCCTCTAAAACATAAAACCCTACACGTCATATGGGCTTGGGCTGAGTTGGAAATTCTATAGAAAAAAAAAAAAACAATCTGCACGAGCTTTGATCGATTGAGTCTAATTTTTGATCGATCAAGCCTTGCAGAAATTGAATAGTAATTTCCTACAATTACTCGATTCCAACTTTACATAGAACCACACTTTGAGCAGCCTAAATTTGGACTAAATGTTTTGATCATGATTTGCCAACATTACATATTGAAGTTCTAATACATTTAGATCCTAAATTCTTAGAACCTAACATATCTAACAATAGATCTAATGAAACTACATTTTTCATAATTATTGACATAACATGTTATAATTAGTATGTAATCAAATTAGTATCAATAATAGACATATATAAAAGTGACATGATCCTAATCACAAATTTTTTTTTTAAACATTCCAATGACAACTTGACACTTTTAACAATTTGTTAAAAATACTGTGAAATTTTGTCTAAAATTAGCATTTACCTGCACAATAATAACATAAAAAGAGGATAGCTACCTAGTTTTAGTATTAAAAAAAAAAAGAAAAGAAAAAAAAAAAGAGTTTTTCAACTCCGTCTGTTTTGAATGAATCCTTTCTATTTGGAGAAATATAATTTGCTAAGCCAAATATTAAAAAATGATAAATAAAAATAATAATGCGATCACTAAGTTGACAATAATTATTTGAGCAAGACTTAGGTGAAATACTTAGTTTCCCTTTTTAAGATTCTGCCATGTGGATTTTTTCTTATGGGATAGAAGTATATTTTTTAGTTAAATAGTCACATGACTAAATCTTAAGAAGAAGAATTTATGGAATAACACCTAAAGTACTGTTCCTAAGTTTTGTCCTAATTATTTTATGCATGTTTTACCGTATGTAAACCTCTATGATATACAATACATAAAAATGGGCAAAGTTTAGGGCCACTATTTTAGTGTACTAAACCTTTACGTGGTCAAAAGTGAACACATACTATTATTGTGACAGATCTAATGAATTAAAACACTTGACTCAAGCCAAGTACAACGAGATAATAGTTCCTTTTTTTTTCCCTTCCAAACCTAACCCATAGCTTGACCTGGTTGTCAACCAGCTGTCGTCGGTTGCCCGTAACCTATCCTTCCTCTATTTTTGACACATCCATGAAACTGATGGAACTGCAAAAGCCAAAAGGTCACATCGCTGATTCGCTGGTGCTGAAACGTTTAAAGACAGACAGAATTCATCAAATTAGGTATGTATATATATATGGACTATGACTCTATGACTCTATGATTCTATGACTATTGACCATGACTGTCTTCACCTCTAATCAATAACAAGTCTCTACTCTCTATAAAAATTTCTATGCAAAAATGAATAATATTATTAGTAGGTTAAAAAATTGCAATATATTTATATATAGTATATACTCTTTTTTTTTTTTTTGGATCAAATATACTCATTTTAGTTAACCTAATTATATATATTAACGCACAGGAACTATATTTTATATTTATTGTATTAGGTTAAAATGTGTTAAAATAAAAAGAATGCAGAAAGAGATAAAAATAAAATAAAAATACAAAAAACGGAAGCAAAAATGCAAAGAAAGAAAGAATGCATTGAGAATTATCATGCTTAATAGCCTATGTCTTCAACCAAAATTTCGGAGTGTTTGGTTCATTGTGATATATCATTGATGTGATGCACGTTACGATGATGTAACATTTAGGTTTTGATTTATTTTATTTTTTTAACATTACTATAATTTAAAATTAAAAAATATATCATATCATCTTAATCTCATCACCTTCTTAAACAATGTAATGTTGTATTTTTGTATTGAGATTACATTAATGTAAGATTACAATAACGTAATATTATGGCGTAATGTAATATCACGGCGAACCAAACGCCCAATAATGTAATAACACATCATCTACATCTTTTCTATTCATATAAATTATGTTTTACAATGAACCTAAAGTAGGGGCTACTTCCAAACTAACTCTGTGATTGTAGTATATACACAATATAGCTCACTCGTACATCATCCGGGCATTCTTTTGGCCAAAGGGCATTATCTCATTACAAAATGTGACCTCCTATTAGTAAAGACGACGCCTTAGCATATCTAAATGTAGGCAGAAATCATATTTTCGTCCTTACATTTTTAGGTGATTCCCACTTTAGTCTCTATATTTTATTTTTGCCGCTTTTAGTCTCTATCCTAAAAAATGCTTCAAGTTTCGGTCCCTATTGTTACATCAGAGACAGAAAATGCACACGTGGCAAACTGCAAAATTAAAAAATATTAAAATAATGTCCACGTGTCACTGCAAGCTCCACGTGGCTTTCCCGCCCTTAGTTAGTCCAGGGCCAGCTCAACAGTAGATGCAAGAGATACAATTGCCTAAGGCCCCCAAATAAAAGAATGCCCCACTTGTAAAAAAATTTATATATATAATATATTTATTTATATATTTTAGTTAAAAAAATTTTAAGCATTTTTATTGATCAATAAAATGCACTAATAAAATGCACTAAAAAGGCCCCATTGTATCCTAAAATGCAAAAGATTAAAAAAGAAAAAAAAAAAAAAAAGTTAAAGTTCAGCTAACATAATGAAATTTTAGGAGACAAATGTATTAACCCATTCTTGAAATATGCTAAAATTAAAACTAATAGCAGATAAATTCATTAATAATATAACATAATTGTCTTGAAATATGCTAAAATAGAGATTATAAATGTCAAAAACAAAAGAAAAACCTCTCATCTCTCTATCTCTCTGCCTCTCCGTCTATATTCTTACGGTCTTACCTTTCTTTTCTTCATCTTCATCTTCATCTTGATTTTTGATCTTTTTCCATCAACTCAGTCAACCACTCTAGCTTGAAATTTTTCTTTGTTGATTCCAGCATACCAGTCTACCAGCCGGCAGTCACAAGAGGTATTCTTCTGCAGCTTTGCTTCAGTTCTTTCCCTCTTTCTCTTTGCCTTTCCGAAAATAAAGGCTCAAGAGTCTTCTATTTCTTTAACTTAAATTATATATATTTTTAGTTTGTTTCAGACTTTCATTCACTGCACTGCACAACTGTTTGATGGGATGGGACACGTTTTTTGCTCTGATGCTTTTCTAATTCAGCCGCACTGTGGACCTTTTTCTGCTTTAAAACTTAGCCATAGAAATATAGGATATTAGGATCTAGTGGAGAAAAGGCTGGATGGTTCTCAATTTTTTTTTTTAGGAGTACAGCCCACAGACCACTGACCACAGTTATTTGGTCCGACGGTTTCTCACCTCTTTTTTTTTTTTTTTTTTTTTTTTTTTTTTTAATCTGACACTTTATCTATCATTATAAATTATTTTGCCAATTATTTGATGTGTATTATATCAACTCATTTGTATTATAGTAACACTAATTTATTAAACCATGTATTAAATTAATTTTTATTTGTGCAGGCTTAAACTTTCAAGTGGTCACGGCTTTAGAAAAATTACAATAACTAGGTTTTATTGTTCTATACTTTAAATTTTATTTCTAGTTAAATTATCATTTTTAATTATAAATTGTGTTTTATTTATCTATAAATATTTTCTCATTATAAATGTCTACTAGAAAATATTTATCCGGATATGAAAAACTTCTTAAAAAGAGAAAAATTGAAAAACAAATTGAATCTTAAAAAGGATCTATCGATAAATTTGTTACTAGTATTAAAAAAAACACAATAGAAAGTTTGGGTGAAAATATTACAAATGAACAAGAAACCTATCAATAAGAGTTGGAAGATGATGAAATTATACAACAAAAAGAGAATAATGAAAATAGTCCTAATAATGTTGAAACATTTGATGTAACAATAATTGATAATGAAAAACAAAATAATTTAGAAGAAAATGAAAAAATGACTAACCTACTTACTAATAATATCTATGATCCAAGTCAATGGGAAAATATTGATACAAAATTAAGAGATTTATTAGTAGAAAAGGGTCCAATTAGAGAGAATGATCTAAAATTTCCTTTAGATAAAGAGCGTAGACATTTTTCTACTACATTTTATTTTTAAAAGTTATCAAATGGGGAGAAATTTGATAGAAGATGGCTAGTGTATTCAAAAGATTTGGATAAAGCATTTTGTTTTTGTTGCAAGCTGTTTAATTCAACAACACATGGTAATAGTACAAATCAACTTACTAATGAAGGAACTAATGATTTGAGAAATATTAGCAATAAGATTAAAAATCATGAAACAAGAAAAGAGCATGTTACTAACATGAATGCTTGGATTGATTTAGAAATGAGATTATTGAAAAATAAAACAATTGATAAAAATTTCCAAGAACAAGTAAACAAAGAGAAAGATCATTGGAAAAAAGTGTTGTTAAGAATTATTGTTGTAGTAAAAAATCTTGGAAAAAATAATTTGGCCTTTCGAGGAAAAAATGAAAAGATCTATCAAGAAAATAATGGAAATTTTTTAAGTCTAATTAAAATGATTGCAGAATTTGATCCAGTAATGCAAGAACATGTTCAACGTATTCAACATGGTGCAATTCATAATCATTATCTTGGACATAATATACAAAATGAATTGATACAATTGTTAGCAAATGAAATTAAAGGTAAAATTATTAAAAAGATTAAGGAAGCAAAATATTCTTCAATTATACTTGCTTGTACTCCAGATGTAAGTCATCAAGAACAAATGACTCTAGTACTACGATGTGTGAATATTTCAACTAGTCCAATAAAAATAAATGAGCATTTTGTAGAATTTTTAAAAGTAGATGATACTTCTGGAAAAAGGTCTTTTTAATGAAATTATAACTGTAATAAAAAGTCTTGAACTTGATATTAATGATGTACGTGGACAAGAATATGACAATGGGTCTAATATGAAAGGAAAAAAACAAGGGGTACAAAAAAGAATAATTGATATAAACCCTAGAGCATTTTACACACCGTGTGGTTGTCATAATCTTAATCTTGTGCTATGCGATGTGGCCAATTCTTGTCCTAAAGCTATATCTTTTTTGGGAGTAGTGCAATGTATATATACACTGTTTTCTTCTTCCACAAAGCGATGGAAAATTTTACAAGATAATGTTTCAAGTTTAACTCTTAAACCATTGTTACAAACATATTGGGAAAGTCGAATTGAAAGTGTAAAAGCAATAAAATTTCAAGCTTTAGAAATAAGAGATGCTTTGTTACAATTAGCAAAAACGAGTGAAGATCCTAAAACAAAAAGTGAAGCTGATTGTTTGGTAACATATGAGCTTGAAAGTTTTGAATTCTTGTTAGGCATGACTATTTGGTATGATATATTATTTGCTGTTAACTTTGTTAGTAAAAATTTACAATCAAAAGACATGCATATTGACGTTGCCATAGATCAACTAAAGGGTCTCATTTTTTTTTTTTTTTTTTTAAATATAGAGAAGATGGATTTACATATACTATGATTTCATCTAAAGAGATTGCAATCAAAATGGAAATAGAGCCTATATTTCATGAAAAAAGTATAATTCGTAGAAAAAAACAATTTGATAAGAATGTCAATGATGAGATAACACAATCTGCTGAAGAATCTTTTAGAATTAATTATTTTTTATATATAGTAGATCAAGCTATTTCATCAATTGAAAGTAGGTTTGAACAATTTCAAATATATGAGGATATTTTTGGTTTTTTATTTAATTTTGAAAAACTAAAAGCACCAGATGATAATAGTTTGAAAAAATATTGTCTTAATCCTGAAAGTTTTCTCAAACATGATGTTTATTATGATATTAATGGCTTAGATTTATATTCAGAACTATTAGCTTTAAAAGAAGTTGTGCAAATAGATGAAAATACTCCAATTAATGTACTTAATTATTTAAAAAGACTAGATTCTTTTCCAAATGCATATATTACTTATAGAATATTACTAACAATACCTGTTACGGTTGCATCTGCAGAAAGAAGTTTTTCAAAATTAAAATTAATAAAATCTTATTTAAGGTCTACTATGTCACAAGAAAGATTAAGTGGATTAGCTATATTATCAATTGAAAAAGAAATGTTGGAGGAACTTAAATACAAAAACTTAATTAGTAATTTTGCATCTCAAAAAGCAAGAAAAATAGATTTCAAATAAAAAAATTCAATATATAAATATATTTTATTTTATTAATATTTAATTATAAAAATGCCCCATTTAAAATTTTCACTTAAGGCCCCAAAACTTGTTGAGCCGGCCTTGAGTTAGTCACGTGGCCCTCACGTGACATTCTTTCTAAACCAAAAAACCCCAAATCAGCTAGCACAATCCAATATTAAGAGATGTATTTCTGAAAGAGAAGTATTTCTGATTTCTCAACATAAAAAAAAAAAAAAAAAGAAAAAAAAAAAGAGAAGTATTTCTGAAAGTAAAGTATTTCTCCTTTTCATATATGATCTGTCCGTAAATCACGACTGTTTGACGACAAGCCAATAAGTGAAACTATGACCCTCAGCTTCTACTTATCAGTTATCACTCAGAAAAGTCCAACATTCTGGCTTCACTAATATGTAATAAATAAAAGTATAACTTAAAAAAAAAAAAAATTAAAATTTAGCTGGGTAACTTATTCCGAAAAGGAAAGGAACAGGTTATTATTATCCAACATGCAAAAAAAAAAAAAAAAAAAAAAAAAAAAAAAAAAATCTTACTAACAAAAGTGATGCAGTTATGGTAGAACATGACTTGTTACTATTTAGGGTGACTATATAAAGAATTGAAATTTAATAATAATAATAAAAAGTTATCATAGTTACCATTATATATTTTTTATATATTAAAAAAAGGGTATAAATGACATTTTACATTATTTAAATATATATATATATATATATATATAAAAACAATAAAAAATGATATCCCATAAAAAAATCTGTGAAGTTCACGAAAATTAATAACACTAGTACAATTTATGCAATACTAATGTATAATAAACGCATTTTACTCATCAGTCATCACACACCTAGGTATTCTGTGATTGGAAAATGTATAATTTCAAATTATAATTGATGCAAATTATTAATTTTTATCCAAAATACGAGAGAAAAACACAAATGATCATCCTAAAATCAAATTACAATAGCAGTTATATCTAACCAAAACTTGCAGAAGCCATTGCCACTTTATTTCTTTATTTGTCAACAAAGCTTAAAGTATAATTAAAAAAAAAGTTCCAAATGGCTCCAAATGTTTTTAGGACACAAAAAAGAACTTTCATAGCAAAAATTCATCAAAATTTATCAGTCTTTCACATACTTCATATAAACAATAAAAAAGAATAAAAATTCTAACTTGCATTAAGTCAAAGGAAATTACCATTCTGAGTTTAAATTACAAAGAAAACCAACCACAACTACAACTAATTAAAACTTAAACCAAACCTAGAAACCCATATGTTTGATACTACCACACCTTCTTCTTGAGGGCATAAAACGTCCATGGTTGTGATAGTCTTTCCCTTATATTCTGTGTAGGTTAGGATGTCCCAAATCACATTCTCCAAAATGATTTTGAGGGCGCCACCTAAGATATAATTTGCGCCAGCACCACTCTAAATATACGAATGACATACTTCATGGTCACCTAAATGTTATTGTGAAGGATATTACAATATCATTTGCTTCCTCTTTTCAAAATCCCTTGTCTTGCTCTAGACGGCTGTTCATTCTCAATTAATTACAATGTAAATCTAAAATACGAAGAGAAACCCCCCAAAAAAATTAAAGAATTAGAGAAGCACAAAAAAGGAAAGATTTAAAATTTGGAACAACACTAACCTGAATATCATGGAAAAATTTTATAACAAAAAAAAAAAAAAAAAAAAAAAACAAAACAAAACAAAACAAAAAACCTTCAATGAAAGAGAGATCACCAACCATGTGAAAGTGACGATGAAGTCAGAGAAAACCGAAGTTTGGTCTTTTATGCTTTGTTGCTACATTGGCCAAATTTTGTGATTAGTTGGGACAAAAAAAAAACAAAACAAAACCAAATAAGTATCAGAAGTTATTTTTGAAGATAAACGATAGAGGATATGTATCAGAAGTTAATAAAAAAATTTCCTAAATAAAAGTTAAGAGCAATTAAAAATTTTAAATTTGTGAGTAAAGCAGCTATTTTTTTTTTTTTTTTTTTAAATTACAAAAGAAAGCAGTTAAAAATTTTAAAGCAATAAAGCAATTTCATAGGAGTTAAAAAGTGAGATAGTGAAATTCGTGTAACATGTATTTGCATTTGAGTTTAAATTAATTTCCTCTTAAATATAAGAAGTTCAAATTACTTTTATAACCTCAATTATTTATTTGTTTGAATTAAATATTAGGGGTGTTAAGGAGAATTAAAAGATCAGATAACTAACTTTCCGAACCCTCTTAATATATTCGGATAATAATAATAATAAAATATTACAGTAACATAGTTACTACTTAGAGCATTCTCATCAAAACTTCTAAAAATTTTAGCATTTACCATCTCAAAAACCTACTTTATCAATTTTAACACCCCATTTTACAATACACTCAACATCAAAGATTTTATATTTTTTACCACTTCATTAAAATATTAATTTTTGATATGTCTCTCTCTCCTCCTGAAGCAATCCACTCACATCTCATCTTTCTTTCTCATCCCTCAACCCAGTAAACCCATGACCACACCCACCACTAGCCACCACCAACCACCACCACCTAAAAAAAAAAAAAAAAAAAAAAAAAAAAAAAAAACCGGCCACCACAACCCACAAAATCCACTCAACCACCAGCCACCACCCAAAAAAAAACCCACCATCCACTACAACCCACTAGCTACATAACTCACTTAGCTACATAACTCACTCAACCACCACTACATTATTGCCATAACTCCGATTAGAACCCACATCCATTGCTACCAACCTCTACAACTAGCCACCACCACTAGAGGAAAAAAAAACACAAACCAGACCACCAAAAACCCACAAACTAGAACCACCACTAGCACCACCGTGGCAGCCACAACCCACCACAAAAAACCCAAAGCAACCACCATCAGCCACCACCACCACCATTGTGGTAGCCACAACCCACAAAAAAAAAATAATAATAAAAAAATAAACAAATAAATAAATCAACACCACCACTGCCACTATGGTTTTCAGTTGTGGATGTCAGAGAATGAAGAAAAGAGAAAAGAAGTGAGACCAGTGAGAGAAAAGGAAAGAAGAAAAGAAAGAAGAAATGAGAGAAGAAGTGAAACCGGTGAGAGAAAAAGAAAGAAGAGTACAACGAGAGAGATGAGAGAAGTAATAATTTTTTTTTTTTTTATAAGATTTGAGCTACAGTGCACTCTCAAAAATGAGAACGCACTGTAGCAAGATTGCAAAATTTTTATGATATAGCATGTTTGATGGAGCAACATTTTGTAGTTTCAGATGCTAAAAATAGCATTTTAGCACTTATACAAGGTTTGATGAGAATGCTCTTACTAGTTTCTACCACCAATTTCTTACCTATTCAACATGTCTCCGGTCTTGGTCTGAATATTTTCACCCGTTGATTTTTGTTGGTATTTCTTGACTTTGACTGTTTATTATTTCTCCTTTGAATTTTCCTTACTACGGAATTAATTTCTACTTCAGTCTTAAGCCTTAACATCTTTCCTTAAGGATATCAAAAAATATATAAATAATAGAAATCCTTAACGTACAGACCATCAAACGTGTAGTTTCCACACCTAGTGAAATTCCAAACCAAAGGCAAAAAGTTATGCCTATATAATAATTAATAAGAGAGAAGCATCCACCATCTTCAGCACCAATGAAACCCATGAATATTCTAACTTTACTCAGCTTCCACGGCCTGTGTGTTTCTCTATTACCCTCCTTTGCAGTCTCAGCAATTCTATTTCAGGTAACTGTAAGGTATATATATCTTTTTTCTCTTTTTTTTTTTTGATAGGGAACAAAGATTCATTGCTTCAAGAAATTGGAATACAACAGGAAAGACAAAAGAAAACGGCCCCAAAGAAACTAACCTGCTAGCACAGGATCAGCAAACCAAGGACCCTCCCAAAACCTAAACAACTTATACACACCAGCCAGCTAAGAACTTAATAAAAACTATCCTGTTGAACTCCCTTTTCAAGAAGACAAAACTAACAAAAGCAAGATAAGCCCAAGGTCCCAACAAGCACCAAAAAGTGCAACAAGATTAAACAACATTAGCAAGACCCAAGTTGACTAGTTCACATAGGCGCTTAGGAGCCCGGTTGTTCTCTTCCTCTGAAGCTTCAGTCACTCTTAAACGCTTTGCTCCAAACTTCAACATCTGGGCGAGAGTTTGATCATCACTAGCCTTTCCTTTTGCGCGGGCAACTTTTTTTAGATTGCCTTTGCCCAAAATCTGTTTTCCTTTTCCATGAGCTTTGGCCTGAAAAATTACGCCAACTTGGACAGCATTGGCCGGATTCTTCATCTCTGGATTGTCTTTCTCATATTTATCTGAAGGGGCTTTAGTACTTGGGCTTCCTTGCGAAAAAGAGCCTTTTGGGCTTTGTCAAGCAAGGCTTTTTGGCCCATGGGAGAAAGAGTCTCTGTGCTTAGTCAAAAAATCCTGCCTTAGATCGATGATCACGTGACATCTCACAGGAACCCAAAACACCCAAGTCCTGTCCTGACGCCACACACATCATCTGTCCTGTCGCTACACTCATTAGTTGCTCAGTTGGTCCCCTGAAGGCTTGTACGTCACCAGCAAGTTATCCATCCGCACATGTGGAGTCATTGCTTCCCTAGGTATCACTCTTCTCCAAGCTACGTTTCCCGCCCACAGGACCAGAAGCTTCAAGGCATGTTGAAGCAGAACTAGTCGTCGGTCCGGTCGTTTGCTGAGCTACTAACTCACCAGAGTTCACTCGGAGCATCTCCTTGCTTGGGTTCTTTTCTTTGGCTGCCATTTTTGCGGTCCACCCCACCCTTAACCAGTCCCCATATTGATGGCAAGTAGTTTGCCAGTCCCCAACTGTTGGGCAATGTTTTTTATCATGCCCAAGCTTCCCACAAATGAAGCAAACAGTAGGTAGCCTTTCATATTTGAACGTGAGCCATAGTCGTTCATCTTCATAACTTGCAATATAAGCTCCTCTTCTTAGTGGCTTATCAATCTCTAACTCCACATGGACTCTCATGAATTTTGCCTGATCAGATTGCCACAAATGCCTATTGACTTCAATGAGTTTACCTAACTTGCTACCAATTTCTTCCCCAACATCCTGTGACATATGTTCAAAAGGGAGACCCCAAATTTGGACCCAAAAGGGAGAATGGGTGAAAGAAATATTTGTGGAAGTCAACCCTTTTTTCTATCTACAGAGCAAGAGGAGGTTGTTGTCAAAGCTCCAAGGCCCACACCTCTCAACCCACTCCATTTGATATTTTGAGCTAAAATTGAATTAGAGTATATTGTTTCCAACTTCCACAATTCTCATGTCTGAACCCATTTTCCATGCTGATCTAAGGGTGTTCTTCAGAGCACGTTGGTTCTGTTACCGATTAGAGAGAAGTTGCCCAAAAAGACTAAGGGAACATTCTTCCAAGAGGCCAGAGCAGTTTGTGACTGAGATAGGAATAGCTTCTTCTTCTTCTTTTGTGAGTTGCAGGTTCTGTAAGCTAGAGAGAATACTTGGGTCCATGACTAGAGATTATTGACTCTTGCCTAAAGAGAAACAACAGAAAATCTATACAACCCAAAAAAGGAAGATTTGGGATGGAACAGCTCGTATTCAAAAAACGAGAGGAAGAAAACTCCTACTAGGGAGAGAGAAAAGCTTCTTTTTGTATGGTATATATATCTCATGTATGATGTATTGGATATATGCATCTTCCTAGAGCTATGGTACACTTGGTACATGTGTTGTTGTGGCATGTAAATTAATGAATTATGAAATGACAGGGTTTCAATTGGGATTCAAGTAATAAAGGAGGATGGTACAACTCACTGAAGAATTCTATTCCTGACCTCACTAATGCTGGAATCACTCATGTCTGGCTTCCTCCTGCTTCTCAATCTGTTGCTCCCCAAGGTAATACTTCTGCAATTTCATTTCCTTAAACTGGGAAATAATTTGGTCCCATTTGTTTTGCTATTAAGGTTAAAATCAGTCACATGTTGTAACAAGTGATGCCATTTATAATGGTACTACAACAGTTTTGGTTATCTTTTTTTTTCTAGCGTAGGTCTTCCAACTTTGGCTTGGCCTGGTTAATTATTTGTTCCTAACTGCAATGAAGTCCTATTAATTCCAATATAATGATACATATTCCAAGGACATGTTGCTGGGTTGGCCAACATGAAGGGTTGCCCTTGTTTGGTCCAAGCCCATAAGGACTTACTAATTTATATTCGGCCCAAGTTCTTAAGGCTTTTATAAACTAAGTTGTTGGAATTTTTCAAACTAAGATGACACTCAATGGTGGGCGATTTTGGCCCATTAGCATTGATTTTTAAAATATTTAGGCCCGAAATACTGTTTGGGAAATATATAGCAATATACCACTTTTTTAGGTACTCGAGCTTGCCAAGCTCGAGTACCATGTTTTTTTAATCCACTATCGTCCCATATTCAAGGAGCCCTATAGTGGCGTTTTTAAGCCCTATAGTGACGTTTTCGGGCCCTATAGCGGCGTTTTCCTGCAAAATTTTTTTTATAAGTCCCCATAACAGGGTCAAGGGGCCCTATAGTGGCGTTTTTAATCCCTATAGTGACGTTTTCGAGCCCTATAGCGGCGTTTTCCTGCAAAATTTTTTTGTAAGTCCCCATAACAGGTTCAAGGGGCCCTATAGTGGCGTTTTTAAGCCCTATAGTGACGTTTTTGGGCCCTATAGCGGCGTTTTCCTGCAAATTATTTTATAAGTCCCCATAACAGGTTCAAGGGGCCCTATAGTGGCGTTTTTTTGCCCGAAAACGTCACTATAGGGCTTAAAAACGCCACTATAGGGCTCCTTGAATATGGGGCGATAGTGGATTAAAAAAACATGGTACTCGAGCTTGGCAAGCTCGAGTACCTAAAAAAGTGGTATATTGCTATATATTTCCCAAACAGTGTTTCGGGCCTAAATATTTTAAAAATCAATGCTAATGGGCCAAAATCGCCCTCAATGGTGAGAGGTAAGGTTTTGTGTGTGAGCTTTTCTTGCTCAGGCCATTGAAACAAGTGTCTAATAGGCGTTTAGGGTCTTTAAACGAGTTGATAGGAAGATTCCATTGAGGTGAAATTGGGTTTTGTAAAATTTCTTGAGGTAATCTTGTATTTCTCCAAGATTGTTGTGTAATAGAACTTGAATAGTAGACCACTGTAACTTTTTGATTATAGTGAATTGTTCAAAACTCAACCCGAGGATGTAGGCTTAATTCCAAATCATGTAGGTCTCGTGTACATTGTGTGTACCTTCTAATGATTGATGATATGTCTCTTAGATTCCATATTGCATATCTTGCTAGCCTAACATTGGTATCTATTGTGGCTAAGTGAATTCACACTTGGTTGACAATATTGGTTGAGATTTTGCTTTCACCAAGAAGTGGGTAGTCTTTCCCAACACTTTGTGCGTCTTATCTCATTCCTGGGGAATGCATGATTGTCTAATTAAGAAAGAAAAAAAGGAACAACTTGAGTATGGATAGTGTTTGAGTTATGGAAAATGGTTATTTTTATCATCTATATGTTCCCATCTTTTGGTCTCAAATAAGAGAACATATAAGATATGCTCAATCTAAATGTATGTTGTTTCCTCGCTTAATTTATTCTAGGTACATGCCTGGAAGGCTATATGATCTCGATGCCTCAAAATATGGATCTAAGGATGAATTGAAGTCACTGATTGCGGCTCTCCATGAGAAAGGAATTAAAGTCGTTGCTAACATAGTGATAAACCACAGAATTGCTGAGAAGCAAGATGGGAGAGGAATATGGTGCATCTTTGAAGGTGGAACTCCAGACGGACGTCTTGATTAGGGACCATCCTTCATTTGCAAGGATGACACAGCCTATTCTGATGGCACAGGGAATCTTGACTCTGGAGAGGACTTTGGTGGTGCCCCTAATATAGATCATCTTAATCCACAGGTACAGAAAGAGTTGTCAGAGTGGATGAATTGGTTAAAGACTGAAATTGGATTCGATGGATGGCGTTTTGATTTTGTGAGAGGATATGCCCCTAGTATAACAAAGATCTATATGGAACAAACTAAACCTTAATTTGCAATTGGAGAGAAATGGAATTCTCTTTCCTATGGGAATGATAGCAAGCCTAATCCCAACCAGGATGCACACCGTGGTGCGTTAGCTGATTGGATTCAGGCTGCTAGTGGGGCTGTCACTGCCTTTGATTTCACAACCAAAGGGATTCTTCAAGCAGCTGTGGAAGGAGAGTTATGGAGGTTAAAGGACTCTAATGGGAAGCCACCAAGGCAAATTGGAATTGTAGGGATGAGAGGCCCAATAGAATATAATGGGCCGGAGGCCTAGTCTGAGGACACCTAGTAGTCCGAGGACGAGTAAATGTGTTATAGAGTTTGGCACTAATAAATAAAGGAAGGGATCTAGGCATGATGGTCCAGGAAGGTAATCCGAGGAGGGATGCTTCCTCGAATAAGCAAGGTAGAGGTCAGAAGGTGCGGCCCGTCATCCAAAGCAACATTCTAGGAGTTTCTATTGACAAGAATGCACGTCATGGAGGCATGGGAGCTATGAAATATCTAAGAGAAAGCTACTAGCACCGCATTGAATGCTTTGTAGCTAACTCTTTGGCTACATTAATGAGGAAGTGATACCTGAACAATAACTTTCAGTCTTACAACTACTCCCCAAAGACTTTAAGAAGGTGCTAATGGGACAAGAATCAACACTAACAATCTAATCTACACATGGAGGGTAGAGATAAAGTAGGAGGATAGTATAAAATAGAAAGAAGACCCTAAGGGTAGGGGATTAGAGAATTGAGAGAGAAATACTATAGTAATAAGAACTGTACTTATAATCAACTTCAAAAATTATATACAAGAATTGATCTCCTCGGACTGTGCCGAGGACGATTTTCATTAGATACAACTGGTCTATTTTTACTTTATTGTCATTTGAATCCACTATAATTGCTACACAACTCATTAGAGCCTAGTTTTTCAATCCATTTTCTACAAATTTATTGTATTGGGCTCTTTGGGCCTAAATCCTTTTAACTTTTGGGCTTAGGACTTAAATCCGGTCTTTACAATTGGCACCGTCCATGGGAATTCTTGTGTTCTAGTGAGCTTAATGTTTAGCTATGGTAGGTTCAGGTCCAAACCATGCGGAATCCATGGGGTCCCAACGTCAAGATCATTTCCTCAATCTTGAGCGAAGAAGGGATTGAGAAGTTAGTGTGGATACCACCCAGACTAGTAGGAGCCACTCTTGAGGTGGGAGTCATATCTCTTATGAGGAAAACACTAGAACCATGCAGCTAGAGATTGATCGTTTGAAGAGGAGTTTACGCCAAGAACGACGAAGGCGAACTCCCTCAAACTCTGATTTTTCTTCTAATGATGAAGGGGATGGTAGCTACAGACCCAAGTCAAGAACTCCCCCTAGTGAATCCTTCTCGTGTGATGAGAATTACCACCATGAGTGTAGGAATAAGAGCCCGCCTCGCAAAGGCCTGGGGAATAACGCTATGAGCAAGGCGTTAAACCAAATTTCCAGGTCGCCTTTCACACATAGAATTGAAGGAGGAAAACTTCCTTGGCAGTTTACTCAGCCCACGTTCACCATGTACAATGGTCGAACAGATCTTGTGGAGCACGTGAACCATTTTAACCAGAGAATGGTTGTACACTCCAAGAATGAGGCCCTAATGTGCAAAGTGTTCCCGTCCAGTCTGGGGCCTGTGGCAATGAGATGGTTTAATGGCTTGGGAGCAGGTTCTATAGATTCCTTCAAGGAACTTACTCGAGCATTTGGATCTCGCTTTATGACATGCAGTAGGGTTCCTCAGCCCTTAGATTCCTTGTTGTGTATGGCCTTGTAAGAAGGGGAGACATTGAAAATGTACTTATACTGATATTGGGATATCTTCAATGAGATAGATGGTGATTTTGATGATGTGGCCGTAAGAACTTTCAAGGTTGGCCTACCTGCCGAGCATGGTTTGAGGAAGTCTTTAACTAGGAAACCTGCTAACAGTGTACATCAACTCATGGACCGAATTGATAAGTATAAGCGGGTCGAGGAAGACCAACAATAAGGCAAGGGTGGGAGGCATCTCTCCCCGATGTGGAATTGAGCAAAACCTTGAGGATTAGGCCTGCGTTCCGTGCCGCTAATTTTGAAGAGGATAATACCTGATTGGGGTTCGAGACTAAGTTTCCTCCCACAAAAAGGCGCCTTTTGGGGTTTAAAGGGAATAATGTAATAAAGGAAAATACAGTAGAAGAAAACTTTCATTAATAATAATATCTTCTCAGGTTGTTTACATTCCAAGGGCGTGGTACAATATTTTCATCTAGATTTTCAAGATAATACACGCCTATTCTAGCTATCGAGGTGATGCGATACAGCCCTTCCCAGTTGGGCCCTAGCTTTCCCAATGCTGGATTTTTTGCAGTACCCAGAACCTTTCTTAATACCAAGTCTCCATGCGCTAATGGCCTTAGCTTTACATTGACAACATACCCTTGCTTGAGCTTGTGTTGATAATATGCCAGTTGGACCATGGCATTCTCTATTCGCTCTTCAATTAAGTTTAAGCTCTTCCCCCAACAACCCATCATTGTCGCTCGGAGTGAAAGAACTTGTTCTCAATGTTGGGAATCTAGTCTCTAGAGGAATAACAGCCTCGGCCCCATAAGTCATTGAAAAGGGTGTCTCCCCTGTTGACCTACGAGGTGTGGTTCGATATGTTCAAAGGACGTGTGACAGCTCTTCCACCCATTTTCCCTTCGCATCATCCAATCTCTTCTTAAGTCCATTCACTATGACCTTATTGACAATCTCAGCCTGTCCATTCCCCTGTGGATAAGCCGGGGTGGAATACCTATTCGTAATTCCCAAGTCACAATAGTACCTCCTAAAGGCTTTGCTATTAAACTAAAGCCCATTGTTAGAAATGAGGGATTGGGGAATTTCGAGGGGCTATTGTAGGGATGATAAGCCTAGTAGAATATAATGGGCTAGGGGCCCGGTCCGAGGACACCTAGTAGTCCGAGGATGGGTAAACGTGTTATAGAGGTCGGCACTAATAAATAAAGGAAGGGATCTAGGCTTGATGGTCCAGGAAGGTAATCTGAGGAGGAATACTTCCTTGGATAAGCAAGGCAGAGATCAGAAGGTGCGGCCCGTCATCCAAAGCAACATTCTAAGAGTTTCTATTGACAAGGATGCACGTCATAGAGGCATAGGAGCTATGAAATATCTAAGAGAAAGCTGCTACCACTGCATTGAATGCTTTGTAGCTAACTCTCTGGCCGTATTAATGAGGAAGTGATACCCAAACAGTAACTTTCAGCCTTACAGCTACTCCACAAAGACTTCAAGAAGGTGTTGATAGACAAGGATCAACACCAGTAATCTAATCTACACGTGGAGGGTAGAGATGAAGGAGGAGGATAATATAAAATAGAAAGAAGACCATAAGGGCAGGGGATAGGAGAATTGAGAGAGAAATACTGTAGCAATAAGAACTGTACTTGTAATCAACTCCAAGAATTATATACAAGAACTGATCTCCTCGAACTGTGCCGATGTCGATTTTCATTAGATACAACCGGTATATTTTTACTTTATTGTCATTTGGATCCACTATAATTGCTACCTAACTCATTAAAGCCTAGTTTTCCAATCAATTCTCTATAAATTCATTGTATTGGATTCTTTGGGTCTAGATCCTTTTAACTTTTGGGCTTAGGACTCAAATCTGGTCCTTACAGGAATAAAGCCAGAAAATTCTGTGACTTTTATTGATAATCATTATACTGGATCTACTCAAAAACTTTGGCCATTCCCCTCTGATAAAGTCATGCTGGGATATGTTTACATTCTCACCCATCCTGGGACCCCAACCATAGTAATTTCTATCCTCTTTTTTCTTTCTTTCTTTTCTTTTTTTTTTTTGTTAATGCCTATACACCTTTTCATTCTATTTAATGAAAAAGAATAAATGTGACTAACTTGATTTTTTCTATTGAGGATTCATAGTTGACCTCAAAGTTTTGGGATTAAGGACTGGAAGTTAGTGTTGTTGTATATACTTTTTCATTCTAAAGATATTGGCTAATAATCCATTACGGTATCATAACTACTTTGTTGACTAAAAGAGATTGTTTTAATGTTGTGCAGTTCTATGATCACTTCTTTGAATGGGGTCTAAAGGATGAATTAAGCAAATGGATTGCGATTAGATCAAGGAATGGGATCAACACCAAAAGCATTGTGAATATTTTAGCGTCTGAAGCCGATTTATATATGGCTAGGATTGATGACAAGATCATTATGAAGATTGGGCCAAAGTTGGATCTTGGAAACCTTGTTCCCTCAAATTTCCAGGGTGCTACCTCTGGTAATGACTATGCTGTGTGGGAGAAAAAGTGAAGACTAGAAATGACTTTTTACAAAATAAATGTCAGAATGGTTCATGAAGCCTATTATTATTAATTTTACTATTACACTAGTTATAGGCCATGCACTGCACAGTTTTATGAAAAAGCTTATAAAATAAATGAATAAATAATTATATATTTTAATAGATTCAATAAAGATAAAAGAAAAAATTATCAAGTGTAAATAATTATCTCACTAAAATAAAGGGTTAGATTTCTTCCTAAAACTATATTAAATTGATAATTCCAAATTGAATTTTAAATTGATAATTATTTAAAAAAACGTACTAAACAATTGATAAATCTAAAATTAATATAATCTTGATAATATTATAAATTAAAATTAAAGTTGATAATTCAAGAATATACGTGTAGAACATCTTGATAATTTGATGTAACATAAGAAAATTGTTAAAATTAATCTATTAATTCTAACCATATTTAATCATTAATTCTAAGACCCTAACCCTAAGCCTATAAATTAGATCAAAACTAAGAAAATTAGTTTAAACAAAAGGCAACCAATACTCAAAACCTAATCAATTTAACAAAAACAAAATACAAAAACAAAGAAGGAGCCTTTAGAAACTTGACAATGTTTTCGAATGTTTTGAATTCATTAATTAAAATCACATGAAGACAAAAAACTAATAATAACACTAAAGAAAATAAACAAAATGAAAATAATAATAATAAAAGAAGAAAAAATGCATACTTGCATTGTCATGGGACTTAGGTATTCACATATTGAAATAAGTTTCACTTCAAAAAGGATATATAGGGTTATATATATTGGTAGAGTTCTATTTGAAATATAATTCATTTAAATCTTATTAAAATTAAAGATATCTAATCAATGTGTTTGTTTATATCCAATAAAAATTGGAATTAAAAAAAGGTAATATGAATAGAATGAAAAAAAAAAGTTGATTCAACATAACGTAACATATAAAAAATTTAAAATTTAAAGAGTGAGAACGTGGTTGATAGCTATAAGGAATTTTGATATATATATATATATATATATATAGAAATTATCAAATTAATGAAGATATATACTGTTTTTGGAATAGATAGAGATTACCAAATTATTGGAGATATATACTGTTTCTTGGGATAGATTTATATTAATCACCTCTTGAAGAATTTGGATTGTGTTTATCCCTTAATAATCAAGTTTTGTAGCTTGATATTCTGATAAAATAATATTAATTTAATAATATTAAAATTTTGAAAATTTAGATGATAAATATTATCTGTAGGGCCACAATTTGGGGCCCAAGCCCAAAGTGTATGGTGTCTTGGTCCAATGAGCCCAATACAATGAATTTGTAGAGAATGGGTCAAAGAACTAGGTCCTAATGAGTTGGACAAAGGCTAGTATTGAATTGCATGATGATCAAACTCAAATAAAGGATGTTGATCTCAATAAACTTTCATTTTGAGGAGATTAAACCTGTTTATAATGATCACTCTAGGATATCAGAATGACTTAGATTGCTATACTATTTTTCTCTCTATTTTCCGATCCCCTTCTTATGGAGGGTTTTTCACATTATATAGCCCCTTTTGGGCCATCTTGATCCTACACTTGTTGATCATCTGAGTCCTTACTTGAGTGCCCGTCCCATCAGACACCCCTTTCAGCCTTCTGTGAGTTGTGGTAGTCAAGGCAGCACTGTTCAGAGGTCTTCTCCACATAAATGCGGCCAGAAAAGTAGCTGCAATGCATTTAATACGGTGGTAGCAGCTTTGCCTTAGATAATTTGTGTTTTCTTCTTCCTCGTATGTTTATGAGGCACGTTCCTATCTTTTGGAGGGTCCCTCTAATTGCTAGAGTATACACTTGATCTACATTCCTCGCATCCGAGGAGGTATTCCTCCTCGGATCATCTTCCATTTATTCCCTGCTTATGAGACTTTAACTGGGGATCCCTTAACAACTATTTGCCTCTCCTTGAACTTGTCATTTGTCCCGGGTGAAGCCCAAAGCCCAATATATGATCTTGGGCCCTTACCCCTACAATAGCTCCTCAAAATTTCGGTTTTTCCCTCTTATTCGAGGAGGAAAAGTGGGGTTTTGATTTTTAAGGGATAAGACCCACTAATCCTTTGATTTACACGTGTGGAAACGCGGTTTTACGTGCCTCATAATTGTTACTGATGCTTCGTAGCCCACGAGGCATCATTAATTACTCCAAGCGACTTGATGTCCCCTGCATACAACGGTGAGGCGCTAATCCAACGGTTGACATTTTCCTAGAATTTTGAGTGGGAGTATTCCCACTTA
Organism: Quercus robur; assembly: GCF_932294415.1. Taxonomy (NCBI): domain Eukaryota; kingdom Viridiplantae; phylum Streptophyta; class Magnoliopsida; order Fagales; family Fagaceae; genus Quercus; species Quercus robur. The sequence continues at coordinate 5,118,633 of NC_065535.1, forward strand.
TTCTCTCCCTCAATATAAAGCCTTGAGGGAAATCATTTTCCTCTTTTCTTTAAAAACCTTCAAGTGCTCCAGAGAACTCCAGCGCCTCGTCTTACAAAACACTCTAAATTCCTGAGTCTCCATAGCTGTTTCTTGTAAGAAGTCTTTGCGAATCTTTTTCTGAAAGTTTCAAAGATTTAGTATACATGTTCCCGTAAGTCTTTCATTTCTTTATATTCTTCTCTTTTTTCTCCTCGGCCTTCTTCCTCGACCTTTTTAATTTTAGAAGCCTTTCTCTGCGTCATTTCTAGTCACTTAGATAGGTAGGTTCAAGCACCTAGTAGACTCGCCAGCCGATATGGAGGGTTTTAGGGCTAGATACCATATCCCACAAGGAGTGGGTTTAGAATATTGTCATTCAGACCGAATACTCACTGACAAAGAGACGGGTCAAGTCGTCATTTCTATTTTAGCTTTCATAGAAGGAGAAATGACGCTTCTCATGGGTAGGATAACCAGGGATTATTTGCTTAATCATAGGCTGACCCCCTACCAGTGCGCTGCCAATATGTTCCGAGTTTTAGGGTGCGTAGATGCTCTAAATGACCAGATGAACCTCGGCCTCACATAGCACGACGTTACTCACTTATACGAATGTCACTCCCTTTCCGAGGGATATTACCTCAAATCTCAGTCCAACGAGGTGAGGTTGATATCTTGCTTTCCTAAGTCCAACAAAGGCTTGAAGGACGGTTATATGGTCGTTTCCGGGGAATGGCATGACGGTCTTCACTGCCCAGTTAGGGCAGGAACACCAGGTGGGGTATTTTAGGATCAGGTCCCTCGGCCGGGATCTTAGTCTTCTGAGCATTCCCTTTACTTGTTTTAGTTATTTGTTCTCTCGGACTAACCATAATTTCCTTTTTGGATGTTTTGCAGACAAAGATCACGTCGCCCCGAAGATCAGTCTAGTCAACGTTCAAGCTCTCAATTACCTCCTAAGGTCGGAGATTTTCGTAATTGAAGGCGGACAGCTGCGGGCTGCTCATCTAATTTTGGACTACGAGCCGCTGTCCCGCATCTTCCAAGACGTAGGCCAGGCAATAAGGGCCGGGAGTTCTAAATTGGCTCGTATTAACGTCTCCAAGCCGAGATTTCTAGCTCGGAGACACCTTCCACCCGTTTAGCCGCTTGTTCAGCATGTTATTCAAGGGGTAGCCACTCCAAGAGAGAAGATTGATTCTACTCACTCATCCCTTGAAGCTGAGATTGACCAATTCCACTTTAACGAGGACGGTGAAGTGCCAATAAGGCTAGTAAAGCTCTCGAACTCTAACGCTGATCTTGACCGATTCTCCGCGGCACATTGTCCGAGGTTAATAGTTGCCCGAATTGATACCAACCAAGAAATCGAAGAAGAAGGCATGGATCTGAAGCAAAGGTCCGGCTTAAAGGGCCTAATGGCCAATAGGAACAAGGTACAGTCCTCCAAAGATGTCCCTAAAGTACAAGTTCCTTCCAGCCTCCCTCCTCCTCCCCCTCCTCCCACTGACCTTGGGTTGTAGGCCAATCCGAATTTACGGAGGAAAATGCCAGTTGATGATCTGGAGGAGGGTGAGGTCGGACCTCAAAAGGGGGTCAAACTGCAGAAGAAGGCCAAAGAGCCTAAAGATAAGAGGACCAAGTTTATGGACAGCCAAGATGAGGCTGCAGTGAGAAGAGGGCAACGTACTTGGTCCCCTCGGCTTGAGCTAGATGGTGCTCCCATTTCTTGGGATGCCACGCTTTGGGAATCCCAGAGGGGACAGGCGACATACCTCGCCAAGGCCTTGCAACAGCCCCATCTCCTCCCTCGAGATTTGGATGAGCTTAGGAATACCATGCAGCCCCTTCATGTCGTTGAAGAGGGACCTTGCGATGGTAAACCAAACATCCTTCATCATATAAATTTTAGATTCTATGTTCACTTACATGTTACTCATGTTTTAATAATCCTTCCATTACCTTTATGCAGGTTACCCAGCAAATCTATGTGGCCGAGAAATGGGTTAAGAACGCCCGAGAGGAGGTGAATGCTGAGGTCCAATCCCGCCTTACGGCTGAAAAAATTGTTGAAGCCCTTAGGCAAGAGAAGGAAGGCTTGTTCGAGAAGGTTAAGGAGGCTATCCAGGCTCGTGACAGTGCCGTGGCGGGCCTGAAGACCACAGAAAGGTAGGCCAAGGATATGCGCCAGAAGCTACACATAACAGAAATAAACTTGGCCACCGAGAAGCAAGCAGTCTTAGATCTCAAGGCGCAGTTGCAACAAGCCAAGGAGGCGGCTCGGGTGGCCAGGGAAGTAGCTGAGGCCGCGGTGAAGGCATCCTATATGCATGGGGTGCTGGACATGGAGAACAGGATAACTAAGGAGGTGGTTATGGTTTGCAGGGACTACTGCATCGAGTCCTAGGGAGTGGCAATGGACTAGGCAGGAGTCCCAGCAGACTTTGAGCTAAGGAGGGTCGAGAATATCTTCTTCCCCAGAGGATATTCGAGAGATTCTTGAGTCGGACCCTCCTTCCGAGAAGCTCCTTCATGCCCAGGTCGCCCTTCTTGACGTTGACATTCCTGGGGGGTTAGGAGTGGATAAGGAAGCTCAGCCACCAACGAAGGATAGGCCATTCGAGGACTCCCTCACAATCAAAGATGTAGTCTTGCAGGCCAAGGATGCCGAATCTAAATCCGAAGCTGAAGGTGCTCATTCTGAGGCTGCTGATCCCAAGAAAGATCCCTTCAAAGACAAGGCCTAGAATTCTAGATGTAGGATTTTCTTTTGTTAGTCTGTTTATGTTTTCCATTCCTATGGCTTTTGCCACTGCTTGTAATATAAATTTTCTTTAAGTTAATGAATGAACTTCTCTTATATTATTTGGGTTTTTATTTTCATTGCTTTTAATTTTATTGTCATTATAAATGAGCTTGGATAGTTGTTGCTCCATTTCCAACAATAATTCATTATTCGTATTTCAAGAAATCTAACTAAGTGTCAACAAGATAGAAATATTTTACATTCGTGATACGAATTAACTCTTACATAGTGAATGTTGGATCTGAAGGGAGTAAGAAATATACCTCGTAACTTACGTTCTGTCTAACACTTATAAAGGTGTTCTTTGAGGGTCAAAAGTAGTTAATTTCCCCTTAGCTTGTGGTCCAAGGAGCCATGCAGGATTTAGATTCTGTTTAACACTTGAGTAAATGTCAAAAATCATTAATTTCCCCTAAGCCTGTGGTCTGAGGAGCCATGCAGGGCTTAGGTTCTATTTAACACTTGAGTAAATGTCAAAAGTTTTTAATTTCCCCTAAGCTTGTGGTCCGAGGAGTCATGCAGGGTTTAGGTTATGTTTAACACTTGAGTGAATGTCAAAAGTTATTAATTTCCCCTAAGCCTGTGGTCCAAGAAGCCATGCAGGGTTTAGGTTCTGTTTAACACTTGAGTAAATTGAGAGACAAGAAGCACGAGGCCTTTATACAACAAAAGAACTTATTGAGAAAGGAAATTTTCATTAATAATAGTACATTTTCAGGTTGTTTACATTCCAAGGGCGTGATATTACATGCTCATCTAAATCTTCTAGAAAATATGCCCTAATACTAGCCACTGAGGTGATGCGATATGGTCCTTCCCAATTTGGTCCTAACTTTCCCCATGCTGGATTTTTTGCAGTGCCCAGAACTTTCCTCAATACTAAGTCCCCAGGCACTGATGGCCTCAACTTTACTTTGGCATCATAACCTTGCTTGTGTTTGTGTTGATAGTATACCAGTTGGATCAATGCCCTTTCCCTTCTTTCTTCAATAAGGTCTAAGCTTTTCTCTAGCAGCTCATTGTTGCTGCTCGGACAGAATGAGTTGGTTTTTAGTGTTAGAAAGCCCGTTTCCAGTGGAATAATAGCCTCGGCCCCGTAAGTCATCGAAAAGGGGGTCTTTCCTATTAACCTACGGGGTGTGGTTCGATACGTCCACAGGACATATGGCAGTTCTTCCACCCATCTTCCCTTCGCGTCATCTAACCTCTTCTTAAGTCCGTTCACTATGACTTTGTTAACAGCCTCAGCTTGCCCACTCCCCTGGGGGTAGGCTTGGGTAGAATATCTATTCGTAATTTCCAATTCGCAATAGTACCTCCTGAAGGCCTTACTATCTAACTGAAGACCATTGTCTGAGATGAGGGAGTGAGGGACCCCGAACTGGGTAACAATGTTTTTCCAAACAAACTTTTTAACGTCCACATCTTTGATGTTCGCTAAAGGTTCAGCTTCAACCCACTTAGTAAAGTAGTCAGTGCCGAAGAGCAGATATCTTTTGTTTCCTACTACCTTGGGAAAGGGCCCGAAGATATCTAAGCCCCACTGGGTAAATGGCCAAAGGCTGGACAGTGGATTAAGGATCCCTCCTGGTTGATGTATGTTTGGCGCATATCTTTGACACTAGTCACACTTCTTTACGTATTCATGTGCTTCTTTCTGCATGTTTGACTACCAGTAACCTTGGGTGATGGCCCTATAAGATAAGGACCTGCCTCTTGTGTGGTTTCCACAAATCCCTTCGTGTAATTCCTCCAGGATTAGTTATGAGGCTTCAGGGTGTACGCAGAGCAAGTATGGTCCAGAAAAGGAACGTTTATACAACTTCTGGTCCTCGGATAGCCAGAACTGAGAAGCTTTCCTTTGTATTTTGTCAGCCTCGGTCTTCTCTTCGGGCAAGATGTCTTCCTTCAGAAACAATACTAGAGGGTCCATCCAACTAGGTCCCACTCTGACCTGGTGGACATGGATCACTTCTCTCTTCGTCATTGAGGGTTTGTATAGATCTTCCACAAGGATGACCCGGGTAAACTTTGAGCTGAGGAGGTGGCAAGCGTGGCCAAGGAGTCAGCATGTGTGTTCCCACTTCTAGGGATATGCAGTAAGCAAAAAGAATCGAAACGTGATTGTAAGCGTTTAACTTGGTCTAGGTATTCTTGCATTCTTTCGTCTTTCGCTTCTAACTCCCCATTTACTTGGCTAACGACCAGTCTTGAGTCCGAGAACATGTTTACTGCTTTTCCGCCCAATTTATGAACCATGGACATCCCCTCTAATAGGGCTTCATATTCAGCCTCATTATTCGTGGCCGAGAAGCCCAGTCTTAGTGATTTTTCGATGGTAATCCTTTCAGGGGAAATCAGAACTAGCCCCACTCTGGAGCCCCTCTGGTTTGCTGCGCCATCAACATGTACTTTCCAGCATGTGGGCCCTTGTAGAAAGATTGCGCTAACTGATTTTTCATACATGTCTTGTGTCCCTGCTTCTTCTTCTAATGAAAGTTTAGTGAATTCAGCCACCAGATCTGCGAGGAATTGGCCTTTGATGGAGGTACGAGGCATGTACTTGATGTTAAAAGCCTCTAGAATCGTGCCCCACTTAGCAACTCTCCATGTATAATCAGCACTCCAAAGTATGTACCTGAGTGGAAGCTGGGTTAGAATGATAACTGTGTGTGCCTGGAAGTAATGGGGAAGCTTTCATGTAGCTTGAACCACCGCTAAGATGGCCTTTTCTAGAGGTAAGTAGCGGATCTCAGCTTCATGCAACGATTTTTTCACGTAATAAACTGGTCGTTGTATGCCGTTGTCCACTCGTATTAACACTAGGCTTACTACATGAGGGGCCACAGCGATGTAAGAGAACAAGACCTCATCGACCTCGGGGCTAGACATGATTGGTGGCTGAGATAGATATTCTTTAAGTTGTTGGAAAGCCAAAGCACATTCCTCGGTCCACTCAAATCCCTTCCATTTATTCATCAAGAGGAAGAAGGGTATGCACCTGTCTGCCAACCGGGAAATAAAACGGTTTAAGGCAGCAATCATGCCGGTAAGCCTTTGGACCTCCTTGGGATTCTAAGGCGGCTGTAAGCTGTTAACAGCCCTGATTTGATCGGGACTGACCTTGATCCCCTTGTGGGTCACCATATAACCCAAGAATTTTCTCGATCCTACCTCAAATGAACATTTGGATGCGTTGAGACGCAGCTTGTGTCTCCTTAGAATTTCAAAGATGTCTCTGAGGTCTCTCATGTGCTCGGACACCACCTTGCTCTTTACCACCATATCATCTATATAGACTTCAATGCTCTTACCCAGTTGCGGCTCGAACATTCTAGTCATCATTCTCTGGTAGGTGGACCCTGCATTTTTCAAACCAAAAGGCATCACCTTGTAATGGTAGTTTCCAATGGGAGTGACAAAAGCTGTCTTTTCTTAGTCGTCTACGGCCAGTGTTATCTGATGATATCCTTGAAAGGCATCTAAGAAACTCATCCGAGGATGGCCCACGGTCATGTCTACCAACTGATCTATCCGAGGCATAAGGAACAGATCTTTTGGGCAGGCTTTATTCAGATCTGTAAAGTCTACACAAAATCGCCATTTTCTACTCTTCTTCTTTACCACTACAGTATTGGCCAACCACTTAAGGTAAAAAACTTCCTTGATAGCCCCTGCTTTTTTAAACTTCATCACTTCGTCCTTAACAGCATTAGCATGCTCCTTCGATGGGCACTGAGGTGGTTGTTTCTTGGGAGTAACGGATGGGTTAACGTTTAGGTTGTGGCAAATGAAGCTCGGATCTACCCCTGGGGCCTCGTAGGTGTCCCATGCAAACACGTCCACGTTTTCTCTAAGAAACCCAATTAGCCTTTCTTTCTCTTGGGGAAGTAGTTCCAAGCTGACTTGAAAGAAATTTTCTGGATCAATGCCAACAACTACCTTTTCTAGATACTCATATTTTGCCTCCTCGATTGATTCATTACCGGGCAATGCCGGGGTGGCTGATTGCTATAAGCCCTTTCCAATAGAGGCCAAGGGCTCAGCACTGGGTTGGCGTGAGATGGCAGCTACCATGCACTGTCTGGCCATGGTCTGATTCCCTACAATCTCTTTAACCTGGCCCTCTGATGGGTACTTCACCTTCTAGTACAGGGTAGAAGAAACAGCTCCTAGGGCATGAAGCCAAGGTCTAGCCACAATAGCTGTGTAGGGTGAATAAGCGTTAACTACAATGAAATCCACCTCCACCACATCCGAACCAGTTTGTATGGGCAGTCTGATCTGGCCCCTTGGAGTAACGGTCTTTCCCTCGAAACTTACCAGAGGGGAATCGTACGCCGTTAGGTCCTCAGGTTTTAAGTTCAGCCCCTTGTACAGGTCGGGGTACATTACTTCCACAGCACTGCCCTGATCTACCAGTACTCTCTTCACATCATATCCTTCAATCCTGAGTTTGACTACCAGAGCATCGTCATAGGTTGGATGGTTCCGATCTTATCTTCTCCCAAGAAGCCCAACACTAGTGAGGCTTCCTTCTTGGCATTTTTGGACTCCCAATCGTCGTCCTCGGTGGAAAGCCGAGCCACAGACATTACTTTGAAAGGACAAGAGCCAGTCCTTCCCGGAGCAGCAAGAATGACATTTATCGTGCCTATAGGAGGTCTTAAGGAGGTGTCTCTCTAGGACTCAGGATTCGCCTGTTCTTGTTGACCACTGGAATGACGTAGGAGGTGCCTTAATTTTCCTTCTTGGACTAGCTAGTCCAAGTGGTTCCTTAAGTTCCTGCAGTCCTCGGTGATGTGCCCCGATTCTTGGTGGTATTGACAATACAGGTTTTGGTTGCGCTTCATGGGGTCTCCCTGCCATCTTATTTGGCCATTTGAAAAATGGCTCGTTCTTGATCTTCTCTAGAACCGGATGTACCGGATCTTGGAACACAGCATTAACTGCCTGCACGTCGACAGATCCGGATTGCCCTGCAAAGTCTCTCCTCAGTCGGTTGTTGTTGTTAAATCGGTTCGACCTGAAGTCCCTCCTCTCTTAAAGGACAACCTTCGCTTTACCTTTACCCAACTGCTGGTCTACTTCAACCCTTTTATACTTGTCGATCCGGTCCATGAGTTGGCGCAAGCTGGTGACAGGCTTTCTTGTTAGGGATTTTCTTAAACCATGCTTAGTTGGGAGGCCACTCTTGAAAGTGCTGATGGCGATGTCGTCATAGTTACCTCTATCTCATTGTACATCTCCCAATACCTGTCCGAGTAGGCCTTCAGGGTCTCCCCTTCTCACATGGACAAAAACAATAGAGAATCCAAGGGCCAAGGAACCCTGCTACTCGTGATGAAGCGAGAGCCAAAGGCCTAGGTCAACTGCTTAAAGGAACCTACAGAATTTGGCTTGAGGCCATCAAACCATCTCATCGCCATTGGTCTCAAGCTAGACGAAAATACTTTGCACATCAAAGCCTCATCTTTGGAATGGACGGCCATCCTCTAGTTAAACTGGCTTACATGTTCTACGGGGTCCGTTCAACCATTGTACATAGTGAAAGTAGGTTGATGGAATCGCTGAGGGAGCTTAGCCCCTTCTATCTTGCGTGTGAAGGGTGACTTAGAGATTCGATCCAAGGCCTTGCTCATGGCGTCGTTCACTAGGCCTTTACGAGACGAACTTTTGTGTTTGCGCTTATAGTGGTGCTCTTCCTCATAAGAAAAGTTCTCACTTGGTGGAGTTCTTGACCTTTGCCTATAATTATTGTCCCCTTCATCACTAGTATCTGAACTGGAAGGGGAACGCTTCTGTTGCACACGACATAGTTTCTTTTTTAAGTCGTCAACCTCCTGCTGTAGGGCTTTGTTATCGACCTGCTTTTGGGATACGTGACTTCTTACCCTAGAATGGCTTCTGCTTATATGGGTAGTACGTACACTACCCTCTCGATGTTTGTCTCGATCTCTTTCCCGTTCAAGGTTAAGAAAGTTGTCCTGCCGTTGAGAACCAACAGGCTCTGTTTGGTGTGGACCTGCTTGGTGTGGACCTGATCCCACCATGTTTAACCGTTGCACTCACTGAGGCACAAGTTCTTCCTACAGACGGCACCAATTGTAGGGTCACAATTTGGGGCCCAAGCCCAAAGTGTATGGAGTCTTGGTCTAATGAGCCCAATACAATGAATTTGTAGAGAATAGGTCAAAGAACTAGGTCCTAATAAGTTGGATAATGGCTAATATTGAATTGCATGATGATCAAACTCAAATAAAGGATGCTGATCTCAAAAAACTTTCACTCCGAGGAGATTAAACCTGTTTATAATGATCACTCTAGGATATCAGAATGACTTAGATTGCTATACTATTTTTCTCTCTATTTTCCAGTCCCCTTCTCATGGAGGGTCTCTCACAGTATATAGCCTTTTTTGGGCCATCTTGATCCTATACTTGTTGATCATCTGAGTCTCTACTTGAGTGCCCGTCCCATTAAACACCCCTTTTATTCTTCTGTGAATTGTGATAACCAAGGCAGCACTGTTCAGAGGTCTTCTCCACATAAATGCGGCGAGAAAAGTAGCTGCAATGCATTTAATGCGGTGGTAGCAGCTTTTCCTTAGATATTTTGTATTTTCTTCTTCCTTGTATGTTTATGAGGCACATTCCTATCTTTTGGAGGGTCCCTTTAATTGCTAGAGTACACACTTAAGCTACATTCCTCACATCCGAGGAGATATTCCTCCTCGGATCATCTTCCATTTATTCCCTGCTTATGAGACTTTAGCTGGGGATCCTTTAACAACTATTTACCTCTCCTCAGACTTGTCATTTGTCTCGGGTGAAGCCCAAAACCTAATATATAATCTTGGGCCCTTACCCCTACATTATCTAAATTAAATTTTGTATGTGAAATATTATCCCTTAATTTAAAAAATATGTCCTAACAAATAAAAAGATAATGTTAATCTAATTTTATTTAATGATAAGAATAAATTAGAGTCCTAGTAGTATACTATTCTTTTTTTAGTTCTTTAAAAATCTAAAAATTTAATAAAATTTCTGCAATTTGGTGAAACCACGTGGCGCAACTACGACTGTTTCTTGGGATAGATTTATATTAATCACCTTTTGAAGAATTTGGATTGTGCTTATCCCTTAATAATCAAGTTTTGTAGCTTGATATTCTAATAAAATAACATTAATTTAATAATATTAAAATTTTGAAAATTTAGATGATAAATATTATCTAAATTAAATTTTTGTATGTTGTTGAGGGGAAAATTTTGATGTTCCCAAATAGAATATGGGGTAGCCAAGTCGAAACTCAACGATGAGCTCTTGAAATAAAGCCCAAAGGCTTTCGGTGTCGTGTAAGCTCGCCCAAGCAAGAGATAGAGGCTACACCTTGACAAGAAGACAACAACAAACCACAATAAATATATTACTGTTGTTAGTTTGTTATATTATTAGTCATTTTACAGTATCATAGTTCAAATCAGTCCTTCAGCGGTAAGGGTAAAATTACACTTAGTCCAGAAAAAACAGATTTAAACAGTCCAATGGTCAATGATTAAATAAATTTAGGAATGTGTTAACTCCTGGGAGTCCTTACATGTCTCGATTAGGGGAGTTCATTGTACTTTCAGCCATCATTACATCAATGTGAGGAAAAGTTCAATTATTACATATACATTATATCCTTCAACCGTAAAATAAAAGTAAAATTTAAAAGTTCCATGGGAAGAGATAGTTTCCAAAACATTATGGCCTTCATCATAATAATACTAAACGAGGATTACAGGCTTCATTGTTACAAATAAAAGAGGAAAAATAGGATGGAATGAAGGGAGAGAGGGATCCTAGCTCAGTGCAGCAAGTATTAAACTAAGATTTTGGTGAGTGTGTGTTCATAAGGCATGAATGAGACAATATGGGCTGTTTTGAGTAAGTGGGATGAGATTAACTCTGAGGTTAAGGCTTTTTGTAAGTAGTAGGCTGTAGGGGATGAGTAGTGAGCTTAAAGAGAGCTAAACCACCCATAAAATGGCAAATAGATCAAGAATTTCAAAGGGAGTCCCTCCCCCCTTGTGGGCTAAGATGCTTTTGCTTTTATAATGGAGTTTTAGAGAAGCAATAATTAACAAGAATCCAAAAAAATGTAGACTTGATTCAGGAGAGCCAAACAGTTGCATTAATAACCCGGATTTGGCCTAAAAATGGGAGATTTGCTTTTGGGGCTGCCTTGCTTCTTTGGGTAATGGTGGGATTTTGGAGTGTTTAGGGTAATCTTGCATTAAATGCTAAGATTGCTGAGATTGTGTTTAGCCAATGGGGTTAAGGCAAGTATCAAGAATGAATCATAATGCTGCAACTGAGATTTGGACCCTAGGAAGTAGGACTCAACACCCCAAGCCAGGTGTCAAAGTTTAAGCCCACTTCAGAGGGTTCCGCTAAAGATCCATTTATGCCCTCCAAACCACATGTTCCCAACTTTTCCCCCTTTAGGATTCATGGGCTTGGCACATGAATCATATCTTGAACGCTTTTAACATTTATAGCATTAATTTGTTGAAGTTTGGATAATTTGGTTTCAGCTCCCCTTCCGCTGGAGGTGTAGTCTTGAAGAAGATGATGGAGTCCTTTCATCCTTTTGACTTCAGCTGATATGACAACTCTTGGGTAATGTTCACGTCAGGTAGAGGGTGGCAGAAAACTGATGAGACAGCCCCTAATTCATCCTCAAAGGCTTGGCCCTTTTATAGGGGACTCTAGTTGTTTCTTTGCTTAGGGATGAACAAGGGCTGGTTGCCCACTTTCAAGCCTCTTGCTGGGACCTTTTTGGGCTAGAAATTTGCTTCATTTCAGCACCTTTAGTTGGGCCATGTGGCCTTTTCTTTGCTTGGGCTTTTATAAGATGATCGCTATGGGTTTTGAGAGTAGATAATTCATAAATTTCATAAGCTTGTAATATTATAGTAATAAGTTTAAGAATCTAAAGCATTGGTCATTATTGGACTTCTAGGTGAAATAATTATGATATAGTATTTTGCCAAGTATTGATAACCTTGGGCTTCTAATAAATAGTGCCAACATAAGTTGGGCTTTTGATATTACCAATGAGAATTGAGTTTTTAATGTTGCCAATGAGAATTGAGTTTTTGATATTGTCAATGAAAATTGGGCTTTTGATGTTGCCAATGAGAATTGGGCTTTGATATTGCCAATGTGAATTGGGTTTTGGATAAATAAATCGCCATGGTTTCAAACCATGGGCTTTGATTATGGATTTGAATTCTATTCATAAAATTGTTTTGCCATGAATTTGAGTCATGGGCTTTTCAGATATTGCTAAGCATAAGTATTCTTGGGCTTTAAATATAATAAGATGTGTGTATTGGGTTCATAGGGACGATTTTGGGCTTACCTAAATAATGATAATGAAATTGGATAAAATATAAGTTTTTGGGCTTTTTGTGATAGTTTATATCATGACCCAATTTAGAAAATGAGTTATGAAATATTTGGGAAAACCCAATAACTTATTAGTGGTATAAATAGGTTGTACTCAAATAAAATTAGGTGTAAAAAAGTACCCTAACATATGTTAAATATTATCCCCTAATTTAAGAAATATATCCTAACAAATAAAAAAATAATGTTAATTAGATAATAAATATTATCTAAATTAAATTTTTGTATGTTAAATATTATCCCTTAATTTAAGAAATATATCCTAACAAATAAAAAAATAATGTTAATCTAATTTTATTTAATGATAAGAATGAATTAGAGTCCTAGTAGTATATTATTCTTTTTTAGTTCTTTAAAAATCTAAAAATTTAATAAAATTTCTGCAATTTGGTGAAGCCACATGGCGCAACCACAACGTCTAAGCTCAACTTTTATATATTTATTTAATAATAAGAATGAATTAGAGTCCTAATAGTATATTATTCTTTTTTAGTTCTTTAAAAATCTAAAAATTTAATAAAATTTCTGCAATTTGGTGAAACCACGTGGCACAACCACAACGTCTAAGCCCAACTTTTATTATATATTAGTATTATGCCCGTGCGTTGCACGGTTTTAATTATAAACTCTTAGTATAATTTTATTGAGAAATAATAAATTAATAATCACTTGAATATAGATTATATAAATTGCATATAAATTATTGTTCTTAAAAGTATCAAGCAATCACACAACATATTTATATGAAAAAATTAATAAATTTAATAATTAAAAACCAATGGAAACTTAACCAACGCTATTTCATTTGCCAAAAAAATAAACATAATTCTCTTTTAATCAATATAAGAATACACTAAAAAAACCATATATATATATATAGAAAATTTTCAATTATGAAGATGTTAGATTTCTAATCAATTTAGGAATTATAAGAGAAATAGAATTATTAGGAAAAAGATATGTATTAAAAAAATTATCACAATTAACGTTTTAAAAAAAAAAAAACATAAACTGATCACTTAGGATGCATATTTATCCAAAAAACTTGGAAGTTAGGACTTGGGAGAGTTCTATTAGACATAGAATTTCAAATTATATTGAGGTTAAATTATAAGAGAAATTATTAGATGGTTTGGAATTAAAGAAACACCTATCCTATGTGAAATTCTAATCAATTATATATATATATATATATATATATATTGTTAAAATATGTTTCTATCCAAAAAAAAAAAAAAAAAATAGCGTATATTTTTTTCTAAAATTATTTTTTATCTATAATTTTAATTTTTAAATAAAATACTAATGGTTACATGATCCTAATCTAAGTAAATTAGTTATTTTTATCCATGTTTCTAAGTTTTTTTTTTTTGTTTTTGTTTTTGTTTTGTTTTGTTTTGTTTTTTTTTTTTTTTTTTTTTTTTTTTTTTTTTTTTTTTTTTTTTTTTTTTTTTTTTTTTTCGTGCCTTATCATTTTAAATCTAAAAAAATGATGCAATATGGATTAGACCTTGTTTTTTAGTGTAGTATTTAAAAAATGAGAAGAATTAGATTACACTATGTCTACGCCACTGCAATTTAAAACGAATTAGACTTTTTTTTTTCTTTTTTTTTAGTGTAGCATATGTCACTGCAATTTAAGATGCATAAAAAAAATAAGGATTACATGAATAAAATGAAGAATTTGGATTGTAATAAAATAAATATTTTTATCAATTTAGAAATTATAGGAGAAGAACAATTATATATATATTTTTTAAATCTAAAAATTTTTAAAAATTTCTACAATATGGTGAAGCCACTTGGTGCAACCACGACGTCTAAGCCTAACTTTTATTATATAGCACGGTTTAATCAAAATTCATATGTAAACAATAAAATAGATAATAAAAATAAATGATTATTTTACTTTTAAGTTATATAATGAATGCATATTGTATAAGACTAATGTATTATAAAAGGCATATATATATATATATATATATAAAATAATTGAATGGAAGATGGTAGATAGCTTGTAACTAATATGAAAGGAGATACCTAAAATTTGAGGCTTAAGTAATATTTAAATGGAAAAACCTTAAATTTAGTAATTAAAAACTATCCAAAAAATGATTGAAAGCATATTTAAGTGGAAACATTAATTCAATAATTAAGAAAATTTTAAATTAATAAACATTTAAGAATTTGAAATAGAGAGACTTACATGAAAATTTAATTTTTGTCCTTGAAAGCATGGGAGAAGACACCAAAACTTGAGTGATTTTCACCCTACCAAAAAATTATAATAAACAAAGAGGATGTGTGTATATATATATATATATATATATATATATATATATAGATATAAACTTCAAGGTTTTTTTTTTTTTTTTGGTTGAGAGAAACTAAGAGTTAAGACATCGGTAATAAGTTTTCATCCACAATTGAAAATATAGCATTGAGATATGATGAGAATTGAGAAGTTATACCTTTCAATAGTGGGTCATTCTTGGCCTATGAACAATAATCTCTATTATTTGATCTCAACCTCTCTGTGTAATTATTAACAAAACAAAATAATTAAATAAGTAGCACAAAAAAAAAAAAAAAAGAACCTGCTTAGTGTGATATTTGCTATCTAGTTCACCTAAATAAGTTTTTTCAAAGGGATGATAAAGCTTTAACTACAAAGAGATACACTATGCTAAGCAATAGAGAATAAAACTTAAACTACAAAGAGAATAGTACACCATTAAAACAAATGCAGTAGCTTTCTAGTTAACAATATGGGCAATACAATCTATTATATCTTTTAATTAAGCTCTAAAACAATCCAAGTGTTGTGAATACTGTGCAAGAATGTTTGGTGAAAACTCCAATCTATCAAACTTGTTACAACCATCTTTGCATCTTCACTGATGTGCCCCATCTGTGATATGTTTTCTAGGACCTCACAGTGCATATATAAAAAAGTTGATAATAACAATTAAAATTTGTGTCTATCTAAAACATTGTCAAAGCATTAGGGTAAACTTTTAGAATTGATTTAATTGCTGGAATTAAAATTTTTTTTCCTTTAATGAGCACCAAATAAAGAAAATAAATCTAAAGCTTCTAACCACAAAATTAAACTTTAATTTTATGCATGCTTGCATGGGATCCATATAAAGAGTATAAAAGAAGTGACCAAAGGAAAAAAAAAATCAACAATATATGCACAAACTTCAAAAGATTAGGCAGAGTACAAAAGGCTTTGAAAAAACTGCAACAAAATACATATAATAGATTAGTGAAGCTAAGCAAGTTCATGTGCCACCTGATTGTTTTCTAAGATTGAAACCATGGCAAGCCATGAAAGATGTTCTGTATCATGTGTCCAAGAGGCCCAAGTAGTAAGGTCACCCCCGTACCAAAGGTGGAGTCCTTGTCCAACCCAATAGGTTCAAGAGTCCTCGCCTAGGTCCAACCAAGTCAGAAGGCCAACCCGAAGACTCAGTTCCAAGGCAAGGTGCAGTGCCACCTAGGTCTCAAAGGTCACAGGAAGGTGTCTGAAGGTCTCAGTTCACCGTCAGGGGGAAGTTCAAAGAAAGGATTCAATCCTGCCGCTCTATCAGCAAAGGAGGCAGCTAACGTAGTGGTATTCGCTTTTGCAGCTCTTCCAGAAGAAGCAGCTGTGGCATCTCTATCAGCTAGTTAGCTAGTGTCATTGGCCTTCGGCTTCTGGCTTTCGGACTAGTAGCTAAATTGCTTTCGTTTTTAGGGGAGAACGGAACCGGGCATAAGGAGCTTCCATCGCTATTGGTAGTTCATTCCCGGTGAGAATGTTGTCGTCAACGTATAAAAGAAGGATGAGGCAACGACCATGACGTCGACAAACAAAGATGGAAGAATCCGCACGGCTACAGTGGAACCCTTTATCAAAAATGAAGCAGTGAGAAACGAGCTAAATTTCTGAAAGCAGGTTCGTTGGTTTGACCGCTTGAAAAAGCAATGTGCTCCTTGCTCTTGGGCAAAATAGATTTCTACTTCTAGTGCAAAAGCCTCCGTTTGTTTTCTAAATAGAAATAGATAACTTGGTTTTCTAGTTTTAGAATAATTCTAGCAATAGAAGAGTTCTAGATATATTATGAGATATTTATGATTTTAACATTTCAAATTGATGAGCCTTCATTGAATTGTTCTTGGAGATAAATATGATTTTAGCATATCAGATAATTGATAAGCCTCCATCAAATAATTCTTTATGATCTAATCTAAAGTTGTTGATAAACTTGGAGATGGAAAGGAGAGTAAAAATTATTGATAATTCATAAAAATTAAAATTTTTATCAACTTAGAAATTATAGGAGAGAAAGATAAGGACAAAAAAATATACATCTATTTTTTTATTTTAGGGTTTGTTGATAACATTTTAGATAGATATAACTGTTATAGTTGTAAATCAAATACTACTTTTTTTCTTTACTTGATTTGTCATATTTATCAAAAAAAATATGTATATATCTATTCTTAAAATCTAAAAATTTAAGAAAATTTCTGCAATTTGGTGCCGCTACTTGGCGCAATCATAGCGTCTAAGCCCAATTTTTTATATATATAATATGATAATATAATACGATTTGTCTCAATGATGAGTGTAAAGATTTCTATATGGATAGAATAAAATTTTACATATCAAAAATAAAAACAATTCAAGGTGCAATCTAATGGTTGGTGGCTTGGAATGAGTTGTGGACCTAGACATCTTAGGTTTGATCCTCACAAAATTTTACGGAACATTGTTTTTTTAAAATGTTATATTTAAAAAGATATCAAGTAAAATGTCATATATACCCTTAGTTAAAAAAATTAATCACCCCGCTTGGACCGCTATGGTTCGATAAATTGATACTGCTAGCAAGTTTTCAAATAGATCTTAAACTTGGCCTATATCAGTCACACGTTTTTTTTTTTTTTTTTGGCAAATAATGAATTATTGTGCTGCAAAGTAAGAAGGCAACAATGCGAAAAGATAGCGATGGGAAAGCACCCAAGTGCATGATTTAGGGGCACATCAAGATAAACCTCCAGCTAATGGATTCCAGGTTACATGGATTAGGGGCACCCAAGTACCGTGCCTTGGACGCGATTGATGATGTGTAAGAGTATTTCAAACCGTTTAAAATGTGCACATCAAGAAGTTGTATTTTCTTAATAATGTATATATAGATTATTATATAGATATAAATAATAATAATAATAAAATGTTGTTTCCTTCCCTAAAAGTTATTTAAAGTTTGTTTAAAATGTTCTCTCATAAGTTCCTAAATTATTGAAATATTACATCTTTTGTCATTCTATTTATTCTCATTAAACTTTAATTTACATGTTTAACTAGCTCCTAATAGAGAATTTAACAGGCCTGACTTAGACTACCACATAAAAAAATATATACATATATAATATATATTAAGAAAAAAAAATTATAAAAAAATAAGGCTTAAATGTAAAAACACTCCCTAGAGTTTGGGTAAGTTCAAAAATGTCCCATGAGGTTATAACTTTTTCTTTTAACTCCTTGAGATTTTCATATTCACCAAATTGACCTTTAGGACTAACTTTCATTAGCTTTTATGGACAAAGAGATCATGTGACTAGTGACACAAATCAATTGTTGAGTCTTCTTAATATGATCATGTGATTTTTCCATCCGTAGTCAACACAAATTCTAAAATTAGCCTCTAGGGTCAAATTAGCGAATATGGAAACCTTAGGGAGTCATAAAGAAAAATTGAAACCCTATGAAGTGTTTTTGCAACTACCCAAACCCCAAAAGGTGATTTTGCATTATGATCATAAAACAAAACAAAACAAAAAAGAAGTAAAAAAGACACGTGAAGTGATCACTTGTCATGCAACTATTGGTCACGTGTACAACATGAAAATTTTCTTTAAAGTT
The DNA here is from genome assembly GCF_932294415.1 of Quercus robur. Lineage (NCBI taxonomy): Eukaryota > Viridiplantae > Streptophyta > Magnoliopsida > Fagales > Fagaceae > Quercus > Quercus robur. The sequence continues at coordinate 5,136,841 of NC_065535.1, forward strand.
TAGGGATGGTAAAAAAGATAGTTACTTAAAAAAAAAAAAAATGTAAAGTTTTTAATAGCCTTGGGACCCCAAAAAAAATTTAAAGCATAGACTTTTAGGTATGAAAAAAAGAAATTCATGCAAATTTTATGGTTGAAAACAAAATTTTTACTTTTCTCTTTGTAAATATGATATGGTTTTTTTTTTTTTTTTTTAAAGTAGTTTTCCAATTTTTGATAAAACTATTCCACTTCCTACCCATGAAACATTTCAAAACTCCATGCACCAATAACATGGTAAATAACACTTGGGACCTCTAGACTCTCTCCAAGTTTATGACACATCTTTTAAAGGGTAATTATATAATACTCCTGAAGTACCATAAATATATACTTTCCCCTCTTACATAATTGTGGGTTCTACTAATTAAATTCATAGTGGAACCCACAATTTATGTGAGCAGAAAGAGTATGCATTTATGATACTTCCGAAGTATTCAATAATTTTCCTCTTTTTAAGTTTATTGAATCAACTATCAAAGTGTTCTTGAACAAACATATATTATACTATTTAAACTTATAACATGGCATCACCGCACACCTTAGGTGCAATAGTCACTTTACAAGTATAATTGTTTGAGGGGTGTGGGGGGCAAAAGCTGAGATTCAAGTCTCCAGAAGAGAGTTTCACACACATATACATATTACACTTAGATTAGGTTAGAGAACTTAGAGTAGAACTTCTATCTTGTATAAAAAAATAAATAAATAAACTAAAAAACTTATAACATGGCTGTTTCTCAAAAAAAAAAAAAAAAAAAAAATTATAACATGGCTCCGCAATTATTTCTTTTTTTTTTTTTTTTTTTTTTCTTTTTTGAGAAAACGCAATTATTGCTTTTTAACCGAGCTTTCTGTCCGGTATTCATAGTTTCATACCATATTTCTTCAATTTGACTGCTTCAAAGTTCAAAGCCGTGTCTATGACTAAAATATTGGAGTATTAAGAGAAGTATTTCTCTTTCATATATGGCCTGGCCGTAAATCACGACTGTGTGACAACTGACAACAAGCCAACATGAGAAACTAGGACATCCTTTACCAAAAAAGGAAACTAGGACGACAAATTATATAGTTTTAATGGTAGACTACGTCATTTGTCCACTATTTCAGTAAAAGATTTCCACCTATTTAAAATTGTTGAGTCGGTATTTAGTTTTTATTTAAAACTCTACAATTTTAAACAATGGAAAGTCTTTTACTGGAATGACAAACCACATCACTTATCCATCATGAAAACCTTATAATTTCTCAACTAGGACAACCTTTATCAGTAATCACTCGCAAAAGTACAACATTCTGGCTTCGCTGATACGTACTAAAATAAAAGGATAACTTAAAAGAAAAAGAAAGACATGAATTAAAATTTAGCTGGGTAACTTATTTGGAAAAGGAAATGAACAAGTTATTATTATTATTATTATTATTATTTGAGAAACAACAAGTTATTATTATGATATTATCCAGCATGTAAAACAATATTACCTTGCTAACAAATGTGATGCAGATATGGAAGTACTAGTATGTAACTTTATTATTTAATGTGACTTGGAACTATTTAGTGTGACTATATAAAGAATTGAAATTAAAAAAAAGAAAAAGAAAAAAGAGAAGGTTATCAACAAATGTGATGTAGTTACAATCGTATGTGACATTGTTACTATACAATGTAACTATATAGAGAATAAAAGATATATATATATATATATATATTTTCTTTTCTTTTCTTTTTTTGAGAGACCGAACCCAAAACCAGGGGAAGGGAGATACTATTCATTAATAATTTCTGCAATATAATCAACAACAGAAACTACAGGTATTTCCTCAATCCAAGTATAGGAAGGATAAAAATTACAAGATGCTCTTGCTAAGTTATGAGCAACTTTGTTTCCTTGCCAACGAGTGTGCCTGAAAACCATATGCCGGAAATGAGTAGCTAGGGCCTTTATGTCAGAGAGGATATGACCGAAGCTTGCAGCAGAGTAACTTTCACTCTTCATAGCGCGGATGGCAATGTCTGAGTCACCTTCCAGGATGATATGATCAAAGGTGAGCTCTTTTGCAAAGATTAGAGCCCTCCTTGTTGCCAACACTTCCACCATCTCCACCGAAGTGGGCAGAGGAGTAATTTGTGTTAATACAGCCATAACTAGACCATGGTCGTTGCGGATAATGATACCTAAACCTACTTCACCCTTTTCTTGGAAGATAGCTTCATCAAAATTGATTTTGAACCAATCCGTGGGGGGAGGCTCCCATTTGATTTGGCTACGGGTAGGGGGAGGAGATGGTTCTATGGTATGGGCATGCTGAAATTCCAGGAGAGCATCTCTCGCCAAAGAGTTAAGCAATCTCAGGTCGACCACTGTTTCACCCATCCTTAGTTTGTTCCTTCTGAGCCAGACTTGAGATGTTAACATAGCAAGCATATCTGAGGGGTGGGCTTTCTCCATACACTTTTGAAATACTTCTAGAAAGGTCACACACTTTTTCGCGTCATCCCTAAGCGAATTAAATTGCACATCCTAGATCCCACGTAGGTTTGGACATGACCAAAGGGCATGCAATGTAGATTCCTGTTCAAGCCCACAGAGCTGGCAGGTAGCATCAGTGAGGATTTTCCTTTTTACCAGGTTGACCTGGGTAGGAAGAGCATCTAAGAGTGCACGCCACATTAGAGTTTTAGTTCTATTAGGGATGTAAAGTTGTGATTTACAAATTTGTATTCTGTTGGCTTTTATTCTGTGTCAAATTTGATTGTAATGATTTTCAATCTTGTGTACCCTGTATTTATTATGAGATTTGATTGTAAGGGTTGTGTGCTAGAGAGAGAGAGTGTGAAGACTCAAGTAAGTGAAGACAGAAGACTTCTCACGGGTGTCTCGCGACTAAGCTTCCCGCAAAGTGAAGCATGTGCCTTGCACATGACTGAAATGTGAAGAGTTTGTACAGATTGAGACAGCTGTGTCTCGTGAGTAAGGCCTTCCCGCAAGACACCTGCGAGACATTCTGTTCTGCCAGTCTGTACTGCCTGATACACACTTTCTGTACCCTCACTATATATACCCATATTACCCACAAATGTAAAGGAGAGCTTCTAAGAGAAAACCCTAGCAAAAACACTTGAGAGTTATAAATTGTTTTACCAACAATTCTCCACACATTTGTTTGTGGAATTTCCTCATCTCCTACCTCTCCATTTCCATACCATTGAGAGGTCAATAGCCCAAACACTTACCACACATTTTGAGAGTGTCCAGTGAGATTTTGGTGCTGCTGGGAAACATTGGAAGAACCCAAGGATGGCAGATGCAACATGGAGCTTGTTGCGGGATCCGGAGAGCTAGACAAAACACGGTTCCGAGAAGCCTTGTTGGAGTAGGAGCTTGGAGGGCTTAGTTACAGAGGGTAGATCAGGCTTGGAGGGTCTCTTGCTTACCCATGTATCCCAACTGATTGTCTAGTGGATCGATTACCGCTTGGAGGGCGGCAAAGAGGTTTTTTGCCGAGTTCTTTGGTTTCCTCTTCGATAACACGTCTCGGTCTTATCTGTATTTGCATCTCTTTTCCCTATTCTTGTTCATTTCATTTTACTGTTGTGTTGCTTTAAATATGGATTAGAGTAGCTCCCTTGCTTGTATGCTTGTTTTTACACTATTCCGCACTTAGTATTAAGTTAGTGTAAAATCAACTAAGCCGTAATTTGAATTGGGGGTCTAAACAAGCTCTTGTGTCTTTACACATTTCGAGCTTTCAAGGGATCCTCAGTTTCCAAAGCCCCTTCCATGTGCTCTTCTGGTGGGAGGGAAGCAAAGGACTTACAGTTGGGATCCACTTTTATATATATATATATATATATATATATTATACCACTTAAAAGCATAATGCAACTACAATATGTGACGTTGTTACTATCTAATGTAATATTACCATGCTCGTGACATATGGTTACTAACGTTGTTACTATCTACTTTTGTATTTACATTTTTTTTATTCCTTAACGATATTTTAAAAAGAAAAGAAAAGTCTCCTTAACGAACAGACTTTCAAACGTGTGGTTTCAGCACCTAGTGAAATTCCAGACCAAAGTCAAAAAGTGACGCCTATATAATGATTAATAAGAGAGAAGCATCCACCATCTTCAGCACCAATGAAGCTCATGAATCTTCTAACTTTACTCAGCTTCCTCAGCCTGTGTGTTTCTCTATTACCCTCCTTTGCAGTCTCAGCAATTCTATTTCAGGTAACTGTATGCACCCACTTACTATATATATCTTTTCTATGTACAGAGAGAGACGTAAATATATCTCATATATGATGTATTGGATATATGCATCTTCCTAGAGCTATGGTACACTTGGTACATGTGTTGCTGTGCCATGTAAATTAATGAATTATGAAATGACAGGGTTTCAATTGGGATTCAAGTAATAAAGGAGGATGGTACAACTCACTGAAGAATTCTATACCTGACCTCGCTAATGCTGGAATCACTCATGTCTGGCTTCCTCCTGCTTCTCAATCTGCTGATCCCGAAGGTAATTCTTCTGCAATTTCATTCCTTTAAACTGGGACATAATTTGGTCCCACTTGTTTTGCTACTAAGGTTAAATTCAATCACAAGTTGTAACAAGTGATGCCATATATAATGGTACTACAGTTTTGGTTATCTTTTTTTTCTAGCGTAGGTCTTCCAACTTAGACTTGGCCTGGTTAATTATTTGTTCATAACTGCAACGAAGTCCTATTAATTCCAATATAATGATATATATTCCAAGTACATGTTGTTGGGTTGGCTTACATGAAGGGTTGCCTATCTGCTTTGTGTTGGCCTTGTTTGGTCCAAGCCCATAAGGACTTATTAATTTATATTAGGCCTCAGTCCTTAAGGCTTTTATAAACTAAGGGTCTGTTTAGATACTGCTTATTACTGAAAACTGAAAACAATGTAGCAAAATAATTTTTAAAAGTGTGAATAGTACCATGAGATACAGTTTTAAAGAAAAATTTGCTAAAATCTATATTTGCGGGTCCTATGAACAATGCATAAGACCCACACAAAAAACACAGCCACCAACATAAACGCAAACGCGTTGCTATCCAAACTAACACTAAGTTGTTGGATTTTTTATAACTAAGAGGACGCTCAATGGTGAGAGATAAGGTTTTGAGTGTGAGCTTTTCTTGCTTAGGTCATTGAAACAAGTGTCTAATAGGTGTTTAGGGTTTCTTTCAACGAGTTGATTGGAAGATTCCATTGTGGTGGAATTGGGTTTTGTAAAATTTCTTGAGGTAATCTTGTATTTCTCCAAGATTATTGTGTAAGCTCAAGTTGTATAATAGAACTTGAATAGTAGACCATTGTAACTTTTTGACTATAGTGGATTGTTCAAAACTTAACCCGAGGATGTAGGCTTAATGCCAAACCATGTAAATCTCGTGTGCATTGTGTTTGCCTTGCCTTCTAATGATTGATGAATTGTCTCTTAGATTCCATATTGCATATCTTGCTAGCTTAACTTTGGTATTTGTTGTGGCTAAGTGAATTCACACTTGGTTGACAATATTGGTTAAGATTTTGCTCTCAAGTGGGTAGTCTTTCCCTACACTTTGTGCGTCTATCACATTCCTGGGGAATGCATGATTGTCTAATTAAGTTTTAAAAAAAGGAACAACCTGAGTATGGATGATGTTTGAGATATGGAAAATGGTCATTTTTATCATCTATATGTTCCCATCTTTTGGTCTCAATTAAGAGTACAGATAAGATATGCTCAATCTAAATGTATGTCGTTTCCTTGCTTAATTTCTATTAGGATATATGCCTGGAAGGCTATATGATCTCGATGCCTCAAAATATGGATCTAAGGATGAATTGAAGTCACTGATTGCGGCTCTCCATGAGAAAGAAATTAAAGCCGTTGCTGACATAGTGATAAACCACAGAACTGCTGAGAAGCAAGATGGGAGAGGAATATGGTGCATCTTTGAAGGTGGAACTCCGGACGGACGTCTTGATTGGGGACCATCCTTCATTTGCAAGGATGACACAGCCTATTCTGATGGCACAGGGAATCTTGACTCTGGAATGAACTACACAGATGCACCTGACATTGATCATCTTAATCCACAGGTACAAAAAGAGTTGTCAGAGTGGATGAATTGGTTGAAGACTGAAACTGGATTCGATGGATGGCGTTTCGATTATGTGAAAGGATATTCCCCCAGTATAACAAAAATTTATATGGAACAAACTAAACCAGAATTTGCAGTTGGGGAGAATTGGAATCCTCTTTCTTATGGGGATGATCAAAAGCCTAATTTCAACCAGGATGCACACCGTGGTGTGGTAGCTGATTGGATTCAGGCTGCTGGTGGGGCTGTCACTGCATTTGATTTCACAACCAAAGGGATTCTTCAAGCAGCTGTGGAAGGGGAATTATGGCGGTTAAAGGACTCGAATGGAAAGCCACCAGGACTGATTGGAATAAAGCCAGAAAATGCTGTGACATTTATTGAAAATCATGATACCGGGTCTACTCAAAACCATTGGCCATTCCCCTCAGATAAAGTCATGCAGGGATATGCTTACATTCTCACCCATCCTGGCACCCCAACCATAGTAATTTCTATATCCCAATTTTATTTTATTTTATCTATTTTTTCATTCTAAATGATAGAATAGTCTACATGTGGCCAACCGGATTTAGTTTGTTAAGGATTTATAATTGACCCTAAAGGTTTTGGGATTAAGGTTTAGTTTCATTCTATAGATGGCTAATAATCCTTATGGAAATATATATATACTTTTGCTGGCTAAAAGAGATTGTTTTTGTGTTGTGGCAGTTCTATGATCACTTCTTTGATTGGGGTCTAAAGGATGAGATAAGCAAATTGACTGCAATTAGATCAAGAAATGGGATCAACACCAAAAGCACAGTGAATATTTTAGCTTCTGATGCTGATTTATATATGGCTGGGATTGATGACAAGATCATTATGAAGATTGGGCCAAAGATGGATCTTGGAAACCTTGTTCCCTCAAATTTCCAGGTTGCTGCCTCTGGCAATGACTACGCCGTGTGGGAGAAAAAGTGAAGACTAGAAATGATTTTGTATAAAATAAATGCCAGAATGGTTCATGAAGCCTATTATTGTTAATTTGTTACTAATACATTTGTCCCTAATGAGTGTAAAGATCTCTATATGGATAGAATAAAATTTTACAGAAGCTTATTATAGAACAATTTGATCCACCCAGTCACTATTACTTCTGTGCTACAGTCCACCTTTTCTGCACAATTTCACAGCCTACTCACTTTATCATTTGTGCAAACATAATATTAAAGTTGTAGCATGAACATGGGGAAAAAAAATTTGGCTAACGATTTATTTTCAGGTAGTCTATTCATGGTGGAGAAGATAAAATGAAAATAAGTAGGTCAAATATGAAGTTGATCATCTCAAGCCCCAGAAAAGTGGAACTAAAAAGAAAGTGAACAAAAATCTGTTGTAGTAGTCCAGTCTTGGTGTCAATGGCTTAGGAGTTAGAACATCCCCATCTCAGAGAACTGCCATAACATTATATGAGCCATTGTTAATTCTCTATGTTTTATCTTCATTTCACTGTCTTGCTTGCTTACTTGAGACCCCATATTTGAACCTGTGACTTGTCGCGATTGGTGGAAGACAATTGTCAAATCTTTATTCTGTAAAAGAGAGGTGTAATGATGTAGCATGGTTGAGGGAGATGATGAGAGACACAGGAATGTCTGTTCAATACATCATTGAGGTGACTTCATTCGAGTTAATTAATAGAAACTTTTGTTTGAGTTAAGTGAATTTGAATACAAAATTATGGCAAGTTGGCAACCTTGGTCTTTATATATTGATTTTTAAATACTGATATCCTGTATCATATTTGTTTTCCCCAAAATAAGCAGACTTCTTCCTGATTCCATTTGAGAGGGCACAACTTGGGCTTGGGCTTGGAAAATACACATTATTCCAACTTAGGGTCTGTTTGGATACCGCTTATTACTAAAAGCTGAAAATTGAAAATACTGTAACAAAATAATTTTTAAATATATAAATAGTGCTGTGGGATCCAATTTTAAAGTTAAACTTTAAGATGGTCTCATTAAATATTTTATTAATACTATAATTTTAGTTATTAACCATTGGTTTTTCATTAGTTTTTAAGTCAATAAAAACCTTAAATATATATTTTTTTTTTCCCTTTATACACACACACACAGACATATACAGTGAATCTTTACACATACTTTTAAGAAAACTCTATATATTCTACTTTTTTGGATGTGTAAAATTATAGACTACTACTCCATAATGATAGTGGCTAATTAATTTTAGATATTTTTTTTAGTAATCTCATTTATAATGCTTCTTACTATTATCATATATTTACTAACTGATGATTTGCATAACAAAGATGATAAATGAGAGGTAGCATTGTTCATTAGATTTTCAAAAGTAATAGTGTATGAAAATTATATAAATATATATATATATATATATATATATATTTTATAAATAAGGTTAAATGAAATGTCAAAAAATAGATTTTTAAATTTTCTAACTTTATTTCTTATGTAATTTCTACTATTATTAGAGAACATCTCTTTTTTAGTTATGATTAATATGGTTTCCATAGTTAGGGTTTGATTAGTTTTAAATTTAAATTTAGTACTATGATTGTATTTAATTGTTGATTGTTGATTTAATTTTTTAAGTGAATTTAACAGTTTATGTTACTATACTATAAAGTTTTTAATGTTCTCCACACGGTAATCTCTATTTTATTTTTTACTTCTCCTTACATCCTCTTTGTTTTCCAATCAACGATTACTAATTGACTTTTTTTTTTTCTTTATCTACTCTTAATTACTTTGTATTGATTTTTTTTATACCACCTCTCTCTCCCCATTGGCAACCTATCGTTTTCCAAAATTTGATGATGATTCTATGACATTAAATATGCATTATTTGTTTTTTTTTTTTAATTTTTTTTAATTTAGTTTTCTAACTTGATTTGTTTTGTATTTCATTCTTCCTTTGATGCATTGGATGTGAGAATGAGTGTTTCCCTAGCATTACTCCACTTAATGTCGACAATTTATTTATTTAATTTAGGCAAAATATTATATTTTAAATTTTTTTAAATAAAAAAGGAGTGAAAATATAAATAATTTAATGATATATATGAGGGATGTGGCTGAATTTAAATGTTAAATAAAATTATATGATAAAAAAATAAAAATAAAATACATAACAATAAACACTAACTTATCCAAATAGTTCTATGTAATATAATAATAGTACATTCGTATATACTATTTTTAATTATTTATAATGCAATATGATAATATTTAACAATCAAAGTCATAAAAAAATAAAAATAAAAAACTTAAAACACAAAACTAAATCCCATCAACTAAAATAGAGTTCTAAAGAATACAAAACTTTATCAAGCTAAAATAGAGATGCAAGAAAAATAAAAATCCACCAAAAAATTGAGGGAGAAAGAGTGGGAAATAACCACTTTTTTGTGAGAGAAAATTATGTAAAAAATGGAAGAGTGAATAACAAAGTTATACTAAGAGGATGATAATAAAAAGAAACAAAATAAAGGAAGATAAAAGGAAAGGGGAAGAGTGATATCTAGGTAGAATGTTTGTGGAGATGAAAAGGTAAAGAGAAGGAGAAGGGTGGGAGAAAGTGCAAATGTTAAAAAAAAAAAAAAAATGAGTACAATTTGATGAGCACAATTTTCTTTTATTTGAATCTAAGAAAAATATTACATTTTATATTTTTTATAACAAAAAGAGAAAGAAAATATAAATAATTTAATGATAAGGAGGATGTGGTTGGATTTCAATATTGAGTAAAATAGAAGAGAAGAAAAAAATAAGAAAAATTAAAAGATATAACAATAAACACTAAATTATCCAAATTATGCTATGTAATGGAATACTATTTTAATTTTATCTACTATCTTTAATTTTTTATAATGTAATCGGATAAAATTTAACAATTAAAGAGCAAAATAATAATAATAACTTAAAACACAAAACTAAATCATATCAACCTAAATTAGAGTTCTTAAAAACACAAAAATTTATCAACCTAAAGCGAAGATGCAATAAAAAATAAAAATCCACCAAAACATTGAGAGAGAGAGAGAGAGAGAGAGAGAGAACCTTTTTGTGAGAAAAAACTATGCAAATAATGGAAAAGAATGACAAATTTATAGTAAGAGAGAAGGGATAAGAAGAGACAAATAAAGGAAGATGAAAGGAAAGATGAATAGTAATATTAAAGTAAAGGGTAGTGGGGAGATGAAAAGATAAGGAAAGAAGAAAGGTTGAAGAAAGTGTAAATATTTAAAAAAATAAGTGAATGTAAAAAAAATTATAGGAAAATTGGAAATAAAAAAGAAATATATATAGATGTTAAAACTGACAAAGATGAATATATAAAGTCAATAATCTATTTATACATATATTTTTTGTAAAAAAAAATAAATAAATAATAAATAATAATTATGTGATGAATGACATGGCGATAAGATGGCGTAATAGGAGCTCAGTAGCAATAAATACCACGCTTTAGCTTTTAGTAATATATAGATTTGCATTTTTCCCAAGTTGCGGGTCCCATGAGCAATGCCGATAGACCCATTAAAAAAAACGTAGCTGCTGAGAAACGCGCAAAACGCGCTTCCCAAACTCACACTTACACTATTTTAAATAAAGATGAAAACGAAATTCCATAATTTAAGGTAAATATTTTTTTTAATTTGTAAAAAGTTTTTTTTTTAAATTCAAAATTTTACGAATTATAAAATGTTTTTGGTATACAGTTTCTCCTCCACCAACAATTTTTCTTTATTTATTTATTTTTTTGAGAAAGAAGACATCAGACTTTATTGAACCAGAGAGGCCAAATCAACCTGTACAAGATGATAGATGGTAAGAGGAACTTCTTCCATCCAAATTACACACTCTGCTAAATTTACAGCTAATTTAGCCAAACCATGTGCCACTTTGTTGCCCTCTCTCTTTATATGAGAGTAGGACACTTCTGAGAAATTTCCTGCTAATGAAAAAGCATCCCTAATCAGCAAACCATAAGCAGCCAACCCCACAACTTTTGTTTTTAGAGCTTGCGTCACTACCAGTGAGTCACCTTCCACTATAACATTATCAAGCCTAATATCAGCAGCAAACTCAAGAGCACAGGCAACAGCCAGAGCCTCAATCTCTACTACTTTGAAAGCTTGGTTTAGCAGTTGGGCTAAAGATGCGATCACTAGGCCGTCTCCATTACGAATAACCACACCAATACTTGACTTGTTAGTGTTGGAACAGAGAGCTCCATCATAGTTAATCTTGAAAACATTCTGGGCAGGGGGAGACTAAGAGGTCCGCTGCTGTGTCTGTCGAGGATGAGCTGCAGGTTTAATTGCTTTGAACTCATTGAACCTGTCCTTTGCAAACTAAGCCAACTGGGTTGTGGGACAACAAGACTGCTGGGTCCTCAATTGATTCCGTTGAGTCCAAATGACCAAACAAACATTGCAAACAATTCCGGATCTTTGTCATTTTTTATAATCCAGGCCATAAGCTCACCAAAGCATTGGAAAGACGTATGAGTTCGAAACCTCCACAAAACCATCGCTCCCCAAACCCCATCAAGCTCAGCATAGCTCCACACCGCGTGAAGAATATCTTCACTACCTCCAGAACATCTATCACAGGAATGGTCATTAATAATTTGCCACCGAGCTAAATTCCTTTTAGTAGGGAGGGAATTTTTACAAGCTCTCCAAATAAGGTGTTTTACTTTGTTTGGGACATCAAGAGACCAGACTGCCTTCCACAAGCCTTTTTCATAATCTGGAGGTTCTTCAAGCCGATTGAAGTCCACCTCTTCTCTCAGAAACTGATACCCCATTTTGCATAAGTACTGCCCATTTGGAGACAAAGGCCAGAAAAGAGAGTCATCAACCTCAAATTGGGACAGAGGGATCTTTTTAATAAGTTCAGCCTCCTGGGGGATAAATATACCATCAATCATCTCTTCATTCCAGCTTCTAGTATCAACATTAATCAAGCACTCAACAGTCGCCTCCTCCATAAACTCCAACACTGGGGTAGAGACTCTAGTTGGATGCTTAATTGGCAGCCAATGGTGCTGCCAAATCTTAATGGATCTGCCATCTCCAACCCTCCAGCACGTTCCCTCTAAGATGACATCCCTTCCTCTAAGAATGCTTCTCCATGCGTAAGAACCCGAAGCCGAGTCCTGAGCATCTAAAATGGAACAATAAGGAAAGAATTTGGCCTTGAAAACCTTATAGAAAAGTGATTCCCTATTATTCAACAGTCTCCAAGCTTGCTTCGCCAAAAGAGCATCATTAAAATGAATTAGGTCTCTAAAGCCCAAGCCACCTACCAGTTTTGATTTGGTAAGAACATCACACCGCATCCAATGGACTTTTCTTCGGTCTCCACGCTGCCCCCACCAAAACTTCTTGACCATAGCTTCGATCTCATGACAAAAGACCCAAAGGGAGGTTAAAACACCCCATAGCAAAGGTCGGAATGGCTTGGATTACTGCCTTGATTAAGACTTCCCTCCCAGCTTGTGACAAAAGCTTACCTTCCCAACCTTGCAGCTTTTTCCAAACTCGCTCCTTGATGTAATTGAAACTAGCCTTCTTACCTCTTCCCACTAGAGAAGGAAGCCCAAGGTATTTTTCATAGAACCTGATTTCTTGAACTCCTAGAAGACCTTTGATAGTATCTTTAGTAGCTTGTAGGGTAGATTTACTAAAGAAAAGTGTTGTTTTTTCCTTATTGATCTTTTGTCCTGATGATTGTTCATACACCCCAAGGAGCTTTAGAATATTGCTGCATTCCTCAAAATTAGCTCTATAAAATAACAAGCTATCGTCTGCAAAAAAACAGATGTGTTAGTTTAGGACCTCTTTTGCATAGAGAGAAGCCTCTAAGATTACCCAAGCTAGCTGCATCTTCAATCAAACCATGCAACCCCTCCGTGCATAAGAGGAATAGGAAAGAAGAGAGGAGATCACCTTGCCTAATCCCTCTAGATGGTGTAATAAGGCCTTAGGGGGCTCCATTAATCAAAGTCGAGTAAGTGACAGATCTCACACAAGCCATAATCAGAGATATCCATTTTGCACAAAAACCCATTTTCAACATGAGAGTTTCCAAATAAGTCCATTCGATCCTATCGTAGGCCTTACTCATGTCTAACTTGAGAGCCATAAAACCTGTTTTACCAGAAGTTTGATTTTTCATGCGATGTAATGTTTCAAAAACCACTAGTATGTTGTCTGTAATAAGCTGGTCTTTTGCAAATGCTAACTGGTGCTCAGTAATAAGGTTAGGCAAAAACTTTTTCAGCCTATTTGCTAGGACTTTTGAAAAGATTTTGTACAAGACATTACACAAACTTATAGGGCAAAATTCAGTTACTAATTCAGGACTATCAACCTTAGGGACGAGTAATGAAAGTATGGTTAATGGGAGAGGGCAAAATACCTGAATTCAACCACATGAGGACAGAGCTAGTCACATCCTTATCCACCATAGGCCAAAAATGTTGATAAAACAACGGAGGCATCCTGCCTGGGCCAGGGGCTTTTAATGGCACCATTTGTTTAATAGCATCCAAGATTTCCCATTCATGAAAAACTCCAACCAGATCAGCATTCATTTCTTCTGTTACTACTTGGGGAATTTTGTCTAGAGCTCCACACTGGCTAGCTGGACAAGAGGAGAAGAGCTCGGTATAATAATTGATAAAGGCCTGACCAATATCCTCTGATTGATTCAGCCACCTCCTAGTAAGGTCTCGGATACCTAGGATTGAATTTTTCTGGAGTCTCTTAGTGGCTTTACTGTGAAAAAAATTTGTGTTGCTATCTCCTTTACTCAACCACAAAACTCTAGATCTTTGGCTCCACAGTCTAGATTCTCTATGGATCAAAACATTAACCTCGGCTTTTAATAGTTGAACCTGTGAGTTGTTCCCCGATCTCATTGCTTCTAATTCTGCAGCAGCCAATAACTTCTTCTTATCTGCCAATGTCCTTCTCACGTTTCCAAAGCAATTATTATTCCACCAAGTTAAATCCTGTTCGCACTTAGCTACCTTCTTTAGAATTGCACTACTAGGATCTGGACTTTCAGTACTTGTTCAAGCAGCTTCAACAGTTTCCCCACATCTATCATCAGAGAGCCACATTTCTTCGAATCTAAAAACTTTCCTTTTCCCCGGAATCTCCAAGCCAAACAAGTTAATAAATAGAGGTAAATGGTCTGAACAGTAACAGTGTAGGTGGTGGATTTTTGTACCTGGGAACAGTAAAAACCAATTGTTCATTGCTAAACCCTTATCCAAGCGTTCCCAAATAGACTGACCCGACTCAAAATGTTTACTCCACGAGTACTTTGGGCCCACAAATCCCAAATCCATAAGCCCACACTCATCAATTACGTCTCTGAATAGTTGCATCTGATTAAAACTTCTTAAAACTCCGCTCCTCTTTTCTTCTTGTCTGGTAATTTCATTGTAGTCACCAACACACAGCCAAGGAATATTTTGATTGCTGTTCAAACTTCTAAGCTTCGCCCATGCTTCATTCCTTTTTGCTGCATCAGGTTCACCATAAAAGCCTGTGAACCTCCATTCGTCTCTCTCATTTTTATTAATAACAGCATCAATGTAGTATCTATGGGAGCCTACTACCTTCAAGTTTACAGAATTTTTCCAAAACAGGACCAAGCCACCTCCTCTGGTAGTTCTTGGTACCACCCACTTTTGATCAAAATTAATGTAACTAAGTGTCCGGTCTAGCCTTACTTCTTCTACCCATGTCTTGGCTATAAACACGACAGAGGGATCTTTTGCCCGTAATATACTTACAAGCTCTTTTTCTATACGTAGGTTCCCAAGCCTACGACAGTTCCAAGCTAAGAGATTCATTGCATCTAGCGGGGCTAGTGACCAGCTTCCACCAATATCTTAGTTTGAGGACCATCTACCTTGGAAACTAGCGCCTCTTGCTTGGTAACTCCGAGAGAATTCTACTATCATACTGGTTTCTTTTCCCCAAGCCAGGAATAAGCCCCTCCTCAGGAAGAGATGGGTTAGTACCTACTGTCCTCACAAGCCGAGTCCACTTCCCTTGGAGAGGTGTATGGGTAGGAGGAGATTTGATATTGGTAATATCACATAACACCTGGGGAGCTAGATTTTCCTTTTGAATTATCGTAGTAGGTTCAGAAGGAAACATCAGATATTTATTACCCGTAAGGCTCTGGGGGCAGCTGTAGTCAGTAGGGGAAGTTGCCTCAGATAAGGAAGTAACCCCCTCCACATTATTAACCGAATCAAATTTCCTAATACCCTCATCAATCTCAGCTAGTTTGGAAAGGAAAAGAGAATCATTAGAGACCATCTCTGCGAAATTTGTGGG
Organism: Quercus robur; assembly: GCF_932294415.1. Taxonomy (NCBI): domain Eukaryota; kingdom Viridiplantae; phylum Streptophyta; class Magnoliopsida; order Fagales; family Fagaceae; genus Quercus; species Quercus robur. The sequence goes on from NC_065535.1 coordinate 5,152,411, forward strand.
ATGCAAATTCGGGGGTAAGTTAATTCCAACACTCGCTTCCCCTAAAGACTCGTCTTTTCCTAATGTAGTGACTGAATCAAAATGAGAAGGAGAGTTGGAATTAGAGGTGTTACCTCCCAAATCCGTGACCAAAATGGGTTGGGGCACCACCAAGTCTCCCTTTGGCCTACTAACCTTTACTGCACTTGGAACCGCCGCCTCCCCATTTTCCTTCCCTAGGGTCTCCTGTTCAAACCACCCAGTACATAAAAAACATTCTTACTCCCCCTTTGATGAGGAGTAGCTCTTAAGAATGAACCAAACTGCTGTTTTTCAGTTGACAGTGATCCGTTACTCTAAATCCACAGTTTGCATTGTTTATCGCCATGGTCTAGGCGACCACACCAGTAACACATATTAGGAAGCCTCTCATACTGAAAGCGAACCCATGATTTTTCACCATTCTCAAGTGTAATCACCCTCCCCCTACACAAAGGGAGAGATATGTCAATATTTACTCGAACCCGAAAGAAATTTCCACCATCATCCACAGTGGACTCAGGGGACCTGTGGACCTCCCCAACTATGTCACATAGACTTTCCGCCACCATTCTCGACATGAAGCTAAGAGGGATATCGTGCACTTGAACCCAGAACCAATCTTTATCAAAGATCAAATCTTTAACCTGTGAACCTTCCTCGTATCTTTTCAGGACCACAAGGTGTTTGTCAAAAGTCCAAGGTTGGTTTTGATGGATCCTTTCCACATCTTGGACATTATCAAACTCAAATAGGACTATATGGTTGCCCAGATTGCGAATCTTGAAACCATTTTGTGACCTCCATAACTACTTGAAGGTGCGTACCACGGCCTCCATTACTAGAAAACGAGAGGTGAGAAATTTTTCCGCCACAACAAATGCTCTAGACTTTTGGGTCTGTGGAAGAACAAAGCCAGAATTTTCCTTCTCCGAGAGCGAAAACTTACTCCAATCTTTTGTCAAGTCTTCCATGAGGAGAAAAACGTTTGAAAAGAAGACCGATGAGAAGGAGGAACAGAGAATAGAAAAGAGAAAGAAGAAATTAGTGTTTCCCAAACCCCACAAAACAAAGTAACCCACTAGTCTCGAGATACCCCTTTGGATGCTCGAGAGGATAGAGAGATTAGACCGAACAAATACAACAAGACAAGGAACACAAATCTCCTTCTCTGAAGGGACAAGAACTACTACTGCCTAAAGAAAAGGGAAAAAACCCTTCTCTCTTTACGGCAGAGAGACTTTTTTGGTTCAGGAGAGGAGAGTCTTAACAATTTTTCTTTAATTGATGTGTACTAATGCTTAAAAGGCAAAGATGCTACTTTATGTGCTTTCATCAACTTAATTACTTAATTTAACTTTGATTCAAATTCAACTGCAGAAATTGTTGGTCTAAATTAAAATGAAGTGACTTCCTAATAGTTGGTAGCAATGATTTTCAGAACATAATTTTGGATGTTGGCTTAAAATCAGACCCTCACACTCACTTCATTTCCCTGCATCTTATGGCACCATGGACTTTTTGTAGCTAACGTCTCTTTCTTGTCCATCATGTAAATTTATCTAACAATAGATCTAATAAAACTACATTTTTCATAATTATGGACATAACATGTTACAATTAGTATGTAATCAAATTAGTATCAATAATAGACATATATAAAAGTGACGTAATTCTAATCACAACAATTTTTTTTTAAACATTCCAATGACAACATGACACTTTTAACAATTTGTTAAAAAAACTGTGAAATTTTGTCTAAAATTAGCATTTACCTTCACAATAATAACATAAAAAGAGGATAGCTACCTAGTTTTAGTATTAAAAAAAGAGTTTTTCAACTCCGTCTGTTTTGAATGAATCCTTTCTATTTGGAGAAATATCGTTTGCTAAGCCAAATATTAAAAAATGATAAATAAAAATAATAGTGCGATCACTAAGTTGGCAATAATTATTTGAACCAAATTTAGGTACAATACTTAGATTCCCTTTTTAAAATTCTGTCATGTGGATTTTTTCTTATGCAATGGAAGTATATTTTTTAGTTAAATAGCCACATGGCTAAATTTTAAGAGGGAAACCTAAAGAACAGCACCTAAGGTACTGTACTTAGGGTCCATTTGAATACAACATATTTTGCTAAAAACTGAAAACTAAAAACACTGTAGCAAAATAATTTTTAAATGTGTAAATAGTACCGTGAGACCAATTTTTAATATTTTTTCTAAATAAAGTGGTTGTAAGTCCCGTGAACAGTGCACAATGTCTCCTGCACAGTGTAATCCATGTGCATGAACAGTGCGGGTTACTATTCATAAACCTAAATGCACTGTTCATGTCCCATGAACAGTGCAAGAGGCACGAAAAAAAAAAAAAATGCAAACGCGAAATCATCCGTATCCAAACCACACCTTAAGTTTTTTCCTAATTCTTTTATGCGTCTTTTACCGTATGTAAACCTATATGATATAAAATACATAAAAATGGGCGAAGTTTAGGGCCACTATTTTAGTGTGCTAAACCTCTACGTGGTCAAAAGTGATCATTGACTATTATTGTGAGAAGATTGTCAAAATCGGGATCTTAATAGGATCATAAGAGGTAGGTAGGATCGTGGATCGTAAGATCAGATAGTAGATCGTAAGATCCTACCTAGTTTCAAATTATTGAATAATCACGTAAATTATGAATCTTCCATAAAAAAAAATAAAGATTTTGATCATATAATTTAATTTGCATGTCCTACATCGCTACATCTATACTAATGAAACAAATATATTTAAGTTTTAACGCAATGTATTTAAAAAGTTCAGTGAATGTTAAATTAGAAATCAACCAAGTACCAAAATACTAGCACACTTTTTCCTTCAACAGTAACTCTTGAACCCTTATCATCACCTAACATTGATAACCAAATGATACAATAGTGATCACACATTCACACTATATAACTTTTTTTTTTTTTTTTAAATCTATAAAGGAAGGCATTAGACTTGTTACTTCATTATCTTCATCAAAATCTAAACCATCATCTTTTGATTGACACCTTTTGCTAACCACTCATCATCCGAAGACAAGTTCTTCAAACCAATTTCTTTGCACTTGATGGTTTAGGTATTTTCTCTTTTATCTTCAAGTTTTACATAACAAATATCAACTCATTCTTTTTTTTTCTTTTTTTGTTTAAACAATTTTCTCCTTTTTGAGTGTACTTAAAGTTGTACCAATTTGAATAGAGAATTCTCAACTAGGGGATAATATACCAAAGTCATTTGGTCTTACTACTCCAAATGTACTCCAATTACTTTCACAACCTAAAGAGCTATATGTTAAACTCAATATTCTTATATCAAAATTTCTCAATTCAAGAAAGTCATCTCCATATGAGTCCCACCACTTAGTTGATACATTTATGGAGTACAATATCTTAGTCTTGAGATTACAAATTACAACTTATAAAGATGAACTAAAAAAAAAAAAAAAAAAAACTGATTTTTATGTTTTGGTAGGATCGGTAGGATCCCATATGATCCTATACGATCCTACATGTGATCCTACAATATTTACGATCCTTGTGCGATTCTAAACGTTTTGGTGAAATGAGATTGTAAAATCGTACGATCCTACAATTTAGATCGCGGTTTTAACAACTATTTGTTACAGATCTAATACATTAGAACACTTAACTCAAGCCAAGTCCTACAAGATAATGGTTCCTTTTTTTTTCCCTCCCAAACCTGACCCATAGCTTGACTTGGTTGTCAACCGGCTGTAGTCGGTTACCCATTACCTATCCTTCCTCCATTTTTGACACAATCTTCACCTCTAATCAATAACAAGTCTCTACTCTCTATAAAAATTTCTATGCAAAAATGAATAATATTATTAGTAGGTTAAAAAATTGCACTATATTTATATATAGTATATACTCCTTTTTTTCATTATTATCAAATATACTCATTTTAGTTAACCTAATTTTATATATATATATATATATATTAACGCACAGGAACTATATTTTATATTTATTGTATTAGGTTAAAATGTGTTAAAATAAAAAGAATGCAGAAAGATATAAAAAAAATACAAAAAACAGAGGCAAAAAAGAAAAGAAAGAAAGAATGCATTGAGAATTATCATGATTTGCTTAATAGCCTATGTCTTCAACCAAAAATTCAGAGTGTTTGATTCATTATGATGTATCATTGATGTGATGCACGTTACGATGATGTAACATTTAGGTTTTGATTTTTTTTTTTTTTAACATTACTATAATTTAAAATTAAAAAATATATCAAATCATCTTAATCTCATCACCTTCTTAAACAATGTAATGTTGTATTCTTGTATTTAGATTACATTAATGTAAGATTACAATAACGTAATATTATGGCATAATGTAATATCACAGCGAACCAAACGCCCAATAATGTAATAACACATCATCTACATCTTTGCTATTCATATAAATTATGTTTTACAATGAACCTAAAGTAGGGGCTACTTCCAGACTAACTCTGTGATTGTAGTATATACACAATATAGCTCACTCGTACATCATCCGGGTATTCTTTAGGCCAAAGGGCATTATCTTATAACAAAATGTGCCCTCCTATTAGTAAGGACGATGCCTTAGCATATCTAAATGTAGGCGGAAATCACATTTCCGTCCCTACATTTTCAGGCGATTTCCACTTTGGTCTCTAAATTTTATTTTTATTGCTTTTAGTCCCTATCATGAAAAACGCTTCATGTTTTGGTCCCTACCATTACATCAGAGATGGAAAATGCACTCATGGCAAATGGCAGAATTAAAAAATATTAAAATAATGTCCACATGTCAATGCAAGCTCCACGTGGCTTTCCCACCCTTAGTTGGTCACGTGGCTCTCACGTGACATTCTTTCTAAACCAAAAAACCTCAAATCAGCAAGCACAATCCAATATTAAGAGAAGTATTTCTCCTTTTCATATATGATTTGTCTGTAAATCACGACTGTGTGACAACAAGCCAATAAGTGAAACTATGACCCCCAGCTTCTACTTATCACTCAGAAAAGTTCAACATTCTGGCTTCACTAATATGTAATAAATAAAAGTATAACTTAAAAGTATAATTAATTAGGTGAATATGTGACAAGTTTTTATTGGTGGAGTATGGAGTGGAGTAGGAAAAGTGAGACAGAAGATTTGGCCTCGTTCACGCACGGGTTACTGTTCATAAGCCTAAATGCACTGTTCATGTCCCATGAACAGTGCAAGAGGCACTGAAAAAAAATGCAAACACCGGAAAAATCATTTCTATCCAAACGTATATTATGGTTCAATAAATTGATACTGCTAGCAAGTTTTCAAATAGATCTCAAATAAATTGATACTGCTAGCAAGTTTTCAAATAGATCTCAAACTTGGCCAATATCAGTCACACGTTTTGTTTTTTGGGCAAATGATGAATTATTGTGCTGCAAAGTAAGAAGGCAGCAATGCGAAAAGATAGCGATGTGAAAGCACTCAAGTACATGGATTAGGGGCAATTCAAGATAAACCTCCTGCTAAGGGGCACCCAAGTACCGTGTCTTGGACGCGATTGATGATGTGTGTGAGTATTTCAAATCGTTTAAAATGTGCACATCAAGAAGTAGTATTTTCTTAATAATGTATATATAGATTATTATATGGATATAAATAATAATAATAAAATATTGTTTCCTTCCCTAAAAGTTATTTAAAGTTTGTTTAAAATGTTCTCTCATGAGTTCCTAAATTATTGAAAAATTACAACTTTTGTCATTCTATTTAGGGTGAGTTTGGTTCAGCTTTTTGTAAAAATGTATAATGAAAAAGTTGAGTTTTCAAAAAGTGCATAATGAAAAAGTGCATTTTCAAAAAGCTAAGTGTTTGGTAAAATCTGTTAAAAATTGATTTTTGAAAAAACTGAGTGTTTGGCTAGCACTTATAAAAATGACAGTTTGAAGGGTAAATTACCAAAAATAACAATGTATATATAAGGGAGTTTATTTCATACTTTTTTTTTTTTTTTTTTGGATGTGAGTTTAGTTCATGCTTAAAAATCAACTACTTCATCATACTTAAATCAATTTTTCTCTTTCTAAAAAAATTATTTTTTTCTCACAAATATTAGCTAATAATAACCTACCACTTAAGATTTATTGTGAAAGTATTATGAAAATATTGTGATAAAAATTGATACTAATTTTAATTTTAACATGCTATTAAAATTATGTTTTTCTCTTTCTAAAAAAATTATTTTTTTCTCACCAATATTAGCTAATAATAACCTACCACTTAAGATTTATTATGAAAGTATTGTGAAAATATTGTGATAAAAATTGATACTGATTTTAATTTTAACATACTATTAAAATTATTTTTTTCTCTTTCTAAAAAAATTATTTTTTTTCTCACCAATATTAGCTAATAATAACCTACCCCTTAAAATTTATTGTGAAAAAATTGTGATAATATTTCATTCTTCTTTTTTCCTTTTTTTCCCCCTCTTTTTTTATCCTCCACACACGGCATTTCTTTCCCTTTTTTTTCCCTCTTTTTTTCTCCTCCACACACATACCCGTTCTCTTTTCCTTTTTATCCTTCTTTCCTCCTTTTTTTCCCCTGCCATTCCTCCAAACTCCAGAACATTCAGAGCTCTCCTTCTTCGTCTTTTTTTTTTTTTTTTCTCCCTTTTCTCTTAGCACTTTGTCTATTGGTTCTTGGCAGTGTTGTTGATGCAGGATTGTGGGAGAAAGGCCCATTGCTGGGCAAAGGAGCATTTGGGTCTGTGTTTTTGGCCAAACCCACATCCAAGTTTCGCTCTTTTCCTTCGTTGATGGCAATGAAGTCAACGGATCAGTGTTGCTTGGTGTTTTGTTGATCAAATCTCTACCTTCAAAATGTATTTCTCATATCAGATTAGACATAAATAAAATTTAAAAAAAATACAGATCAGTGCGCGTTGAAGAAGATGAAGAAAGAAGAAGAAGAGGAAGAAGATTCATGGATGACTTACCATGGAGAGACTTGTAGTAGCACGGAGAGGGCAGAGCAGAGAAGAGATGAGAGGCATTGAGCATTTGAGAACTGAAGCCATTTATCAACGGTAATTCGGTATTTTTCGGCAGAGCCCAACGGATACCATTCAAACGCGCATTCGACTTTTTGTTTATGGACCTCCAGAGGTCCATAATTGTCTTGCGTGTTTATGCCTTCATCCAAAATGCAAATTTATATAAAAGTTGCGTTTCTGCTTCACCAAACGGTGATTTCTGTCCAGCTTTTAAACAAACGCGCGTTTCAGCCCCTAAAAGCTAAAACAAACGAGCACTTATTCTCATTAAGCTTTATCTTACATGTTTAACTAGGTCCTATTAGAGAATTTAACAGGTCTGACTTAGACTACCACATAAATATATATATTATATATATAAAAAATATATATTAAGAAAAAAAAATTATAAAAAAATAAGGCTTAAATGTAAAAACACTCCCTAGAGTTTGTGTAAGTTCAAAAATGTCCCATGAGGTTATAACTTTTTCTTTTAACTCCTTGAGATTTTCATATTCGCCAAATTGACCTTTAGGACTAACTTTCATTAGCTTTTATGGACAAAAAGATTATGTGGCCAGTGACATAAATCAATTGTTGAGTCTTCTTAATATGATTATGTGATTTTTCCATCCGTAGTCAACACAAATTCTAAAATTAGCCTCTAGGGTCAAATTGGTGAATATTGAAATCTTAGGGAGTCATAAAGAAAAACTGAAACCCTATGAAGTGTTTTTGCAACTACCCAAACCCCAAAGGGTGTTTTTGCATTATGATCATAAAGCAAAACAAAACAAAAAAGAAGAAAAAAAGACACGCATGAAGTGATCACTTGTCATGCAACTATTGGTCATGTGTACAATATGAAAATTTTCTTTAAAGTTTAGGGATGGAAAAAAAGATAGTTACTTTAAAAATATATATATGTAAATTTTTTAATAGCCTTGGGACCCAAAATAAATAAATAAAGCATAGACTTTTAGGTATGAAAAAAAGAAAAAAAAATTCATGCAAATTTTATGGTTGAAAACAAAATTTTTTCTTTTTTCCTTGTAAATATGATATGATTTTAAATTTTTTTTTTTTTAAGTAAGTAGTTTTACAATTTTTGATAAAATTATTCCACTTCCTACCCATGAAACATTTCAAAACTCCATGTACTGATAGCATGGTAAATAACACTTGGGACCTCTAGACTTTCTCCAAGTTTATGACACATCTTTTAAAGGGTAATTATATAATACTCCCAAATAACCATAAATACATACTCTTCTTTCTTACAAAATTATGAGTTCCATTAATTAAATTCATGGTAGAACCAACAATTTATGTGAGTGGGAAGAGTATGCATTTATGATGCTTCCGGAGTATTCAATAATTTTCCTCTTTTTAAGTCTATTGAATCAACTATCTAAGTGCCCCTGAACAAACATATATTATACCATTTAAACTTATAATATGACATCATTACACACCTTTGGTGCGATGGTCGCTCTACAAGTGTAAGTGTTTGTGGAGTGTGGAGGGCAAAAATTGAGGTTCAAGTTTCTAAAGGGAAACTTCCCACACATATACACTTAGAATAAATTAGAGTAAATTTTCTATCTTGTATAAAAATAAAAAATAAAAACTTATAACATGGCTGTTTCTCCAAAAAAAAAAAGGCTCCGCAATTATTGCTTTTTAACCAAACTTTCTGTCCGGTATTCATAGTTTCATAACATATTTCTTCAATTTGACTGCTTCAAAGTTCAAAGCCGTGTCTATGACTAAAATATTGGAGTATTAAGAGAAGTTTTTATTTTTTGGTTAAGATATTAGAGAAGTATTTCTTTTTTTCTTTTTCTTTTTTTGGTAAATTATTAGAGAAGTATTTCTCTTTCATATTTTGCCTGTCCGTAAATCACGACCGTGTGACATAGACAACAGGCCAACATGAGAAACTAGGACAGCCTTTACCAAAAAAGAAACTATAAGACAGCCTTTATCGGTAATCACTCGCAAAAGTACAACATTCTGGCTTCGCTGATACGTAAGAAAATATGGGTTGTTGTCCATCAACAACGCAGTTATTGACAACTTTTTAATTTTTGACATTTTTTGGTATTTTTCTATTTATCTTTTTTGATAATTTTATTCTTTTTTTTAAGTAAGACACAAAAAAGGAAATGTTAACAAGCGTTTTTGTTAACATTTCCCATAAAATAAAAGGATAACTAAAATAAAATAAAAAAGACATGAATTAAAACTTAGCTGGGTAACTTATTTGGAAAAGGAAAGGAACAAGTTATTATTATGATATTATCCAACATGTAAAACAATATTACCTTGCTAACAAGAATAATGCTAGAGATACAAACTATTTTACAAAAAATTTTACAAACTGTTGATGTGATAAATGATTATTGGTAAATAAAAAAGTGATATTAATGATGGACCTAGATGAAAACCAATAAGAAGTTGATCATATCAACATTTTGTAAAAATGTTGTAAAATAGTTTATAACTATAGTATTACTTTGCTAACAAATGTGATGTAGATATGGAAGTACTAGTATGTAACTTTATTATTTAATATGACTTGGAACTATTTAGGTCATGTTTGATAACAGTTTTTGTTTTCTGTTTTCAAAAACTTGTCTTTGTGGGAATATAAAGAAAAAATCATTTTCTTGTATTTTTGAAATAAAAAACATGTTTGGTTAGTTGAAATTAAAAAGAATAGTTTTTGAAGAAAAAAATAGAAAATACTAAAATATTTTGTTACTAGGATTTGAATTCTAATGCTAACTCATTAAATGAGACAAATCCATTAAATTAAATGCATGTTTTCATTGACTTTTGAAAATTAGAAACTGAAAACAACCTTTTACATGTTTTCATTTTCCTTCACAAATTGAGTTTTGAAAACAAATTTTGTTTTCTGTCCATTTTGAGTTGCCAAACAAGTTTTTTAGTCTCAAAAATATAAAATTGTTTTTGAAAACAGAAAATAAGGGAAAAAAAACAGTTACCAAACATACCTTTAGTGTGACTATATAAAGAATTGAAATTAAAAAAAAAAAAAAAAAAAAAGGTTATCAACAAATGTGATGTAGTTACCATCATATGTGACATTGTGACTATACAATGTAACTATATAGAGAATATAAACAAAAAAAATATTATACCACTTATAAGCATAATGCAACTACAATATGTGACGTTGTTACATATTGGGATTGTGCTTGCTAATTTGGGGTTTTTTGGTTTAGAAAGAATGTCACGTGAGGGCCACGTGACTAACTAAGGGTGGGAAAGTCACATGGACATTATTTTAATATTTTTTTAATTCTGTCGTTTGTCATGTGTGCATTTTCTGTCTTTGATGTAACGGTAGGGACTAAAACGAGAAGCGTTTTTCAAGATAGGGACTAAAAATGGTAAAAATAAAATCTAAGGACCAACGTGGGAATCGCTTGAAAATGTAGAAACGAAAATGTGATTTCTGCCCTAAATGTAAGGGGCCTCTCATTCGCGCCTACTTACTGCTACATCTTTTTTCAAGTAGCAATGATGGCTTCCTCCACAATTGCAAGAACCCAACCAATTATAATTTAGCTTTGTGTATTATTTCTGGAGAAAAAAGTAGTGTATCGACCACGCTGAATCATGGGTTTAAAAATAATTTTGTCCTCATTAATCCTTTATGGGGCAGATATTATTTTGATAATCTGTCCATTGACTTGTATCAAGTACATAAGACTCTTGGTCCTTATATACATATACATTACACACAAACATATATTTCCCTACCAATTAAAATCAAGTAATATGCGATCATGACTGGTGAATTGTTCTGAATTGCAATATATGCGATAATGCGAGCAGAGAAGTTCCTTGCAAGTTCTTATATACTCATGTAGTAATACTAGTTAATATATAAGAAACAGTTGGTTACAAATTTAAACAAACTTTACTAGCTATTGAGTTTTGTCCAATGATAGCTTTACTCTGCTTAATATATTAGATATATGGGTGATCTCAGTTTCGGAAAGATTTTGTTATCCAACTTGATAAAGTCCTCAGAGTAATAACTATGGTTTGTTTAGTAATGGTTCAAAAAAGTCAGCTGTTCCTACTGCTTGTTTTCATCATATTTTCAGCTATAGCAGCCGAGACTGAAAATCAGGACTGTAAGTTCAGTTCATTTCTGTCTTCTTGTTAGTTTGTGTAACTGTTATATTATTAGTACTTTGAACAACGATTTGTTTTACTCAAGATTCATGTCAGTTTCTGGAATCTGAGCAGTACAAATCGTATGGTTTGTTATTCGGCAGCACTTGACTCTAGGAAATACTTAGTCAACACTAAGATGCATCACCAATAAAGAGGTTCTTTACTTCTGACTATTTGGATTTCTGAAGTAACATAAATTTTGGTATCAAATTTTTTTTTTTTGCCACGTTATGTATATTTTTTTTTCATAATTCCATCACAGGGCCTTAGTTAATGTTACACGTCCTTTCAATTTACGGGAATCTTCAATCTATTTTGAACTATATATTAGATAGTCTTGTTTGATAATTTGGAGATTGAGTTATGATGTTTTTAATATCCGTATGCAGATGTTGCTTTGCTTTCTCTCAAGAATATATGGCAGAATACACCACCCAGTTGGGTGGGTCCGGATCCTTGTGGCAAGGGATGGGAAGGAATTGGGTGCACAAATTCACGTGTGACCTCCATGTAAGCTTTCTGCCTGGTTTTCGCTTTCTAGTTTTTGTTGGCACGTTTGCTTGTTCATGACAATTCTAAATTTTGGTATAAAGCTGACTTTGTATCATTTCAGAATGTTATCAACCACTGGTTTGACAGGCCCGCTTTCTGGAGATTTCGAATTGTTATCTGAATTACAGACTCTGTATGTTTTCTATGTTCACTTTGCCTCTGTTATTTAAGTCTTCAGATTCAATTTCCAACTGATATCCCTGAACCACCATTCAGCTACAAGGAACTGCAGGGCTCAAAAATATAAAAATTCACTACTTAATGTTAGTGAAGTTATGGGGAGTATTACTCATGCCTCCAGCCTCATGGTCATTGAGATGTGGATCTCACTGTGGCCGATTTAGGCGATTATATCACAAAAACAATGATTGGAGATTTTACTTTCTTTTAAAATGCCCTAACTAAATCAAATGAAAATCTCAATTCCTCATGCTTATTTGGTAGTAACTTGATCAGTAAGTTTAGTAATGCATTCCTGACTAGCTTCTTTCATATAGGGATCTATCTTACAACTTCCTGACTAGCTTCTTTCATATAGGGATTTATCTTACAACAAGGGCCTGACAGGACCAATCCCACGATCAATTGGGAATTTGAAGAAACTATTGAACTTGTAAGAAAATATTGATTGTTATTAACAGTCTGTGCTGGAACTCAAGTTGGATGGTAAAGATCTTCCTAATTTACTATGTTTCTTTCTTATTTGCATATCAGAATCCTAGCTGGTTGCAGCTTCTCAGGTCCTATTCCTGACACAATAGGATCTCTACAGCAGCTACTCTATCTGTAAGGATTCTGACTCTGTAATTTCTTCAGTAATTCAAATGTTTTACTGCAAAGGACAATATGAATCAAATTCCTTACGGATGCTATCTTCCATGTAATATATGACACAACTTTAGATGAAGGGTCTGGGTGAGACGGAGCACAAACTGGAGACAAACCCAGAACAAGGAAGAGATGGAGGATTGGGTGAGATGGGTCAAGGCAATGAGGGAGAGAGAAAAAAGAAATGAGAAGGAAAAAGGAGGAAAGAAGAGAAGCCGAAGAGAGAGAAAAAGAAAGAAAAGATTAAAAAAAAAAAAAAAAAAAAAAAAAAAATTTACGAGAGAAGAGAGAGAGTTTAATAAATTTTTTTTTTTTTAGTTTCTTGCTACAGTGCACAGTTTAGCTATAGCACCATTACTGTAGCATGTATTTTAAGTATTAGTGGTGCTAAAAATAGCTATATAGCTATTTAGCACCACTATTACTAGTGCTCTAAGTCCTGAAAATTTACCATCTCTGTCTGTAATGTACATTTGTGTACACATATACACATAATTCATTCTGAGTTTCTATTGTTAGTGCAGTAAAATGAAAGGACTAACATACTGTGAAATTTGAAACACTTCGTTGCCTTTATTTGCAGATCTCTGAATTCTAATTACTTTAGTGGACATATTCCGCCTTCCATTGGCAATTTATCCAATCTTCTTTGGCTTGATCTAACTGACAACCAGCTTAATGGACCCATTCCAATCTCTGATGGGATCACACCTGGTCTTGATATGCTACTTAATGCCAGGCACTTGTATGTCAACTCTCTTTGTGAAATGAGCTTGATAGAATAACAATTAAGTTATTAAATTCACCATTTCCTAATGGCTTAAGTTTTTGAGAGAATCATTAATTTATTATGGTATCAGAACAAAAGATATTCAATTTGAACTCCATCTCAACTCTACCTCTCACATGCGTAGGGAATATTAGAATGATGGTTAAATGATTAAATTCACTATTTTATGATAGTTTTAAGTTTTGGGAACGATCAATAATTTATCAAATTTGATTTAATTTTTTTCATCCTATGACTTTATTTTCTCCAACTATAACAACCATCTAAGATTCTCTCTTATCCTCAGTCATCTTGGGCAGAATAATCTTTCAGGAACGATCCCACCTCGGCTTTTTAGCTCAGAAATGGTCCTGATACATGTGTAAGATTAGTTATACTTCTAATATCTGGAATCTCTTGGTATAATCAAGTTACATGAAAAGATCTATGCATTATTTGGTTACTTTGATATTGTTAAAATGCATATGTATATAGATAATATATTGAAAGTTCAAAAACGTGTACAAAAACACTTTTGAACGTTTAGACCCCCAAAAACCAATTTAATCAACACAGCAATATGTTAAACAACTAGTGTGCGGAAACTTAACATATGCTATAACATGGAATTGATTAAACAACTATCTAAGCCACAATAAAATAAACCACAGCAGATAATGTAAAGGCAGAGATAGAGAGGAAGGAAGATGCAAACACAGCGATAACACCAGATATGTTATCGAAGAGGAAACCGAAGACCTCGGCGAAAAACCTCTCCGCCGCCCTCCAAGCGGTAATCAATCCACTAGAAAATACAGTTGGGATACAAGGACAGCAATAGACCCTCCAAGCCTAATCTACCCAATGCACCTAAGCCCTCCAAGCTTCTTGCTCCAACGAGGTTGCGCCGAACCTTTTTCTTTTCTAGCTTTCCGGATTCCGCTACTTCACCGTAGCATCAACCAATGAATATTGGCTCCTTCCTAACTGCTTCCCAGAACTCCAAACGACTGTCTCACAGGGATGATAATGGTGAGAACCAGGTTTGGTATAAAAGCCTCTCAAGGATTTGACAATGGAGAGGAAGAGAGTGAGGGAATTTGATGAGACTCTAAGGTAGAGATTGTGGGTGAAACAATCTGGTTTTTCTTTAGGGTTTCTCTCTCAAAATTCTCTCTGGAAGCTCTCTTTCAATCGTGGGTTAAAAGGGTATTTATACTGAAGAGGAGTGGAATGCGAAACGTCAGGTTTTTCCAAAACAGGGGTGGCTCGCGGCTTGACCTCGCGGCTTGACTGAGTCGCGAGTTCCAGTCGCGAGTTAACCGTATGGCCAGTTGTCCTGTTTTGTCCTGTAGTGCTCCAGCTAGCATGACTGTTCATCTTCCAGCATGCTTGGCACGTGTGCATCTTCTGGCGGGTTGAAGCCGCGAGTCCAGTCGCGAGTCCCAGCCGCGACACTCTGTTTTCTTGCACACTCTTGAGCAATCTTCACACTATCTCACTCACTACCCTTACAACAATCCCACCTAAATACAGGGTTACTAAATGCTGAATTACAAGCAAATTTGGCACGGAATAAAGCCAATTAGATGGTTGAATAAATTCAACCTTACATATATATCTAATAGCCCCACTAAACTTACATTATTTTTCTGTTACATGTTTAATCATTATTCATTAATAGCTTCTTTCACATGTTACACCTTTTTTTTTTCTTTTTTAATTTTTTAGTGAATAGGTATTGTCTCCCAAAATTGCATCTTGATATATTGTGGTAATGTTAACCATGACTTTCTTTATTTGCAGTAGTCTCCCTTAGATGGAGATAACACACACACGCATGCATGTAGAGTAGATATTTTGCATCATCTTTTGCTTTTCAACAAAAAATATCTTGGAATTTCTACATTACTTTCTATCAACTCATTGATTCTTCTGGCAGGCTTTTGGATGGCAACCAACTGACTGGCAGCATTCCTTCCACCCTTGGACTTGTGCAAGCCTTGGAGGTGCTGTGAGTATCTGTCACACACTCCAGAAAATTCACCAGAGATTTCTATTGGCTATGGATTTCTGATAAGTTATTGTTGTTTAATATTTGTTTTTGGCTATAGGCGCATTGATGGGAATGCATTGAGTGGGCTTGTGCCTTCAAACTTCAACAATCTTACAAATCTTAATCACATGTAAGAAGGAAAAAGAGACATGCCAAATTAAGCTATATATTTGCTTGAGAAAGGTTTTTATGACCTGGTGTGGAAACATTATAAGACTTGCTTTTTTATGATATATAGTTTTTTTCAGGTTCTTGTCCAACAATAAACTAACTGGTCCTCTGCCCAACCTTACTGGCATGATCTTCCTCAGCTACGTGTAAGTAATAATGACATTACTAACATATGAATATCAATGTTAGTGTGGGCTTAAGTAAATCGTTTGTTAGACTTATAACAAAAATGATCATTTAAGCCTTTACAGCCCACCAAAGAAGATGCTCAGTCGCCTAACAATATCTAGTTCTCTTGGTTTTGAGTTTCATTTGTTGACTGAGATGATTTTGGCAGGGATATCAGCAATAATACCTTTGATGGATCAGACGCTCCTCCATGGTTCCCAACCTTACAATCTTTGACAACATTGTATTCTCTCTCTCTCTCTCTCTCTCTCTCACTCTCTCTCTCTCTCACACACACAATGTGTGTGTCTCTGCTCAAACATGCATTTGTGTGAAACAACGGTGTTTATTTTTCCAGGATATGAGAAGAAATGTGCTTTTCTTTTTCGACCTCAGGTTTAAATTATTCAATACTGATGTAAAACTTGTCTACCTTGCATGGCAGAATAATGGAAAACACACAACTTCAAGGACAATTTCCAGTTGCCCTATTCAGCTTACCCCTTCTACAGACTGTGTGAGTATCAGGCTATCAGATTGTCCAAAGTAGCATTACACTCATTGCAATGGATGTTGAGAAATCCAAATTGAACAAATTAGTAATTCCTTTGTATGAAGCCTAAGGAGGGTAGTTACACTCATTGCAATGGATGATGATTATAAGGCAATTATTCTGACATGTCGTAACAGGGTACTAAAGAAAAACCAGCTCAATGGCTCCTTGGTTATTGGCACCACCCATAGCAACCAACTCAAACTCATCGATTTGCAGTTCAATTTTATTTCTTACTTAGAAGAAAAGGAAGCATACAATGGTACATTGAAGTAAGATGAATTTCCTAGTAACTTTGGCCCATTCTATTTTAGAGTATTAAAAGGACCAACTAGTTTTTTGGAAGTTAAATTTCCAGGATAATGTACTCATTGTTCTATAGCCTATAATAGTTATGTCTCATTAATATGGATACACTGTATTATCTTCTACAGACTGGAGGACAACCCAATCTGTGGGGTGACAGGAAATCTAAGTAGTTACTGCACAGTTTCCCTCTCCAATGCCTCATATTCGACACAAAAAGTTGATTGCGAGCCTGTTCCCTGCAGTTCAAATCAGATTTCAAGCCCCTACTGTAGGTGTGCATATCCATACACAGGAACCCTCTTCTTCGAAACTCTGTCCTTCTCAGACTTGGGGAACAATACTTACTACAACAAACTTGAGGAATCTCTCATGCATTCTTTTCACTCCCATCAACTTCCTGTGGATTCAGTCTCTCTGACTCTGAGTAATCCCATTACGGCTTCATCTGAGTATCTTGAAGTGAAGCTAAAAGTCTTTCCTTATGGCCAAGTTAGTTTCAATCTAACGGGAATTTCTAGTATTGGGTTCATGCTTAGCAACCAGACTTTCAAGCCACCCGCACTTTTTGGACCTTTCTATTTTATCGGTGATAAGTATGAGAAATATACAGGTAATTCTATGTTTAAATGATAATAATTTCTGTGTTTTTTAGTAATTATCTTGATGCATCTCTCTTCATGCTAACAGAATCAAAAAAGTCATCAAGAAGTAGTATTGTGATTGAAGTTGTAGTTGGTGGTTCCATTCTGCTGTTGGTAATACTCCTTGCAGGGATTTATGTTCTCCACACAAAGAAAAGAGCAGAAAGAGCAATTGAACACACCAGTCACTTTTGTAAGATGGGTTTTTGTTTATATTTTGCACTTTTTGGCTAATCATATGAGATTTGTAAGGTTATTTTTCTAATTCATGTCAAATAAAGCAGCACAATTGGACAAGAGCAATAAGGGTGGTAGTGTTATTAAGGTAAAAGGTGTGGGATGGTTTTCCCTTAAAGAGCTTGAGAAATACACCAATCATTTTTCAGTAGCCAATGAGATTGGATCTGGCGGCTATGGGAAGGTCAGTTTTGATTGTCCCTTAATAGTATATCATATAAATGTATGTCAATATGTATGACCAATCTTTTTATATTCTAGTGGTAAAAATATGAAAATTGTTTTCAAATTTCAAATTTGTATTGCTTTTTGCTACTTGTAATCCTTCCTTTATTTTCAACATTTTAATTTTAACATTTTAATTTTATTTAAGACCAGCTTTTGAACCTTGTTGCTAATTTTCCAAACAATTGCTGTCACTAAATGTCTTGTTTGTCAACGTTTATACAGGTTTATCAAGGTTCTCTTCCTACTGGGCAACTGATTGCCATTAAACGGGCTAAAAAAGAATCTATGCAGGGAGGGCTTGAGTTCAAAACTGAGATTGAACTTTTATCAAGGGTCCATCATAAGAATCTTGTCAGCCTTATGGGGTTTTGTTTTGAGAAAGGTGAACAAATTCTGGTGTATGAGTATGTTTCAAATGGTAGTCTAAAGGATAGTCTTTCAGGTACTTCTATCCACTTTCCTCCTCCACTCAATAAGAATTACTGTATTTGTTGACACTTCAATTTCTCACGTAATTGATAATCGCATGGAATTATTCAATTCACTGGCATTTGTAGTAATTACCATTAAGTCAATAATTGTTAGGCCATACACCTTGCATCTACCTACAAAAGCAATAGAAAAATCTGATAGTAGCACAACCATAAGAATTTTGTAGTCTACTAGTAATGCTCTCATCCAAAGATGACATGAGAGGAATTAAATAACTTGGCAAACATTGCAATTTGTCTTTAGCCTGACCCTGATCACTTCCCCTGTAGAGAATAAAATGAGTTTTGGTAGACAATCCTGATAAAATTGTGCCAAAGGATTTGGTGACTATATGCTGGGAATTTTGCCACCCAAAACCCTTTTCCTTTGTAACAATATCCATGCATCAGAATTCCACTTGCCAGTCAATATAAGGGTTTAATTGTTTTAAGTGTACCTCATTGTCCAATTGCAAAATTGACATGCTAACATCTAGCTTGACATGCACCAATGAAGTATTTGTCAAATTCTCATTCCTATGTCAATACATAATGAACCACCCTGAAACCTCGAACAAAGTTTTTGAAATCAAAAGATACTGAATCTTAATTCTTTTTTTTTTTTCTCTTAGTTGAAAACTAACATATTGTCTACAGGGAAGTCAGGGATCACGTTAGATTGGATGAGGAGACTTAGAGTGGCCCTTGGTGTAGCCAGAGGTCTGGCCTATCTTCATGAATTTGCCAATCCACCTATTATACATAGGGACATAAAATCAGGCAACATCCTCCTAGATGAGTCATTAAATGCTAAAGTTTCTGATTTTGGACTCTCCAAGCCAATTGATGACAGTGAAGGGAGTCATGTTATCACTCAAGTTAAAGGGACAATGGTTAGTTCAGAATCTTTTTACCTCTACCTCAACAAAAATAATGCATTTGTTATGTTCTTTAATTGATAATATGAGCATTAGAATCTGGTTAGTCCAGAAGCATCTAACAATGAAATTACTAGATTAGGATTTGGACAAAAACTCAACCCAATGCTCTCTGGTCTTGTATAAAAGTATTACTAGATTGTACCAAATTTAGAAATGATTCTCATTCTTTAGCTAGGCATTTGCTCTAATAGTATATGGCTCACCTTCAATGGATTGTCCTTGTGAAAAACACATAAAATAATAAAAGGTAAGCAAAGCAACACATAAAATGTGACATGATTTGGCAAACTCCATGTCTACATCCACAGCCAACACCAACCAAAAATATCCACTATCAATGATAATTACCACAGTCCAAACTCTCATAAACCTCACAAACATAAACTAACCTAAATCCCCAATACACCTAAAGGTGCTTTCACACTAACGTACTAGACAAAGCTTAGTCTCTAACTCTCTCTAGGCAAATTGTCTTCTAATTAACTCTTATGCGCGCGCACACGCAAGCGCGCACACACACACACAAAAAAAGGCTACGCCATAGCTCTATTTATAAGGACTATGGCACCTCATGATTATTCTTCTAGCTAATATAGGATTCCAAAACCAACTTGGAAAACTCCAAAATTTTTCTTTCATCAGCTGGACTTAAAAAGTCCCAAATTTTGCAAACCCACAACAACAAAAAAGAAATCCCAAAAATATAAAATGAAAATCGACTTTAGTCAGGTATCTTTTCTAAAGTAAAAGTAATAGCAAGATAAACATGGTTAAAGGAACATTTTTGAAGATTTTTCAAGAATGATCAAGTTAAGTTTTCTGAAATTCCAGGTGGAGCTTCTGAGAATGTTTCAAGGAAGGAAGTAGATAAATTTTATTGAAGTTTTAGGCCCAGCCATTGTCAAGGGATTTTTTCAAACTCACACACACATACTTCTACTAGTACCTAGAGGCCTTAAACTAATTAGAAAAACAAAGCAGCTGGTAGGAGCTGCTCACCATGCCAACTATATACTGCAAAAAATTTATGTAAGCATTATAGGCAAGGCAAGCATTTCTTGCTGTCTACTATTACTGCCAAAACCACTATATATTTGGAGGGGAAGAGATTTTAATTTAGTGATCCCACAATCTGCCATTGCAAAGTAGGGGTGGTTTCTGTTGGACCATAAGAGTACTAGTATGAGTTTGTGGTAGTTTAGGCATTTTCTATTTCCAATTACTTGAAGAAGAAAAGCTTAAGTTTCAAAATTGTCTTAATATTATCTAAATTTCACAAAAATACATCAAAATCTAGCACTAAGAATGGATTTGATCAACTGCAGGGCTACATGGATCCAGAATATTACATGACCCATAAGTTGACCGAGAAAAGTGATGTATATAGCTTTGGAGTGCTAATGTTGGAGCTATTAACAGCAAGAAAGCCAATAGAGCATGGGAAATATATTGTGAGAGAGGTTCAGGAGACAATGGATAAGACAAAAGATTTATTCAATCATCCTGAATTTCTTGACCCAGCCATTGGTTTGGGAACAACCCTGAAAGGTTTAAAAAATTTTGTGGATCTAGCAATGAGGTGTGTGAAAGAACTTGGATCCGACAGACCTATGATGGTTGAGGTGGTTAAAGAAATTGAAAACATTATGGAGCTTGCTAGTGTAAATCCCGATGTTGATTCCACATCCACTTCTGCAAGTTATGAGGAGACAAGTAAGAGGAGTTCCCTTGATCCAGGCTATTCTTATAGTTGAGGCACTTGTTTTATAGTGGATTATACCTTCCAAGATAGAGCCCTATTCCAAATTTCATTCCAGACAAATGATCCACAACTGCCAATATAAAGAAATGAAATAGGGTTTTTCCAAATATTGTAAAAGTGAGATTTTTTTTTTTTTTTTTATTCGAATAAAATATTTTGATCTACTTTGTGTAGAATATCCTATTAGTATTGCACATCCTAATGCTTGTGTTATAGTAAGTTACCAGAGCCGTGTTTATGATGGTACTTTTTTATTTGTGTGTGGAGGGTGGGGGAGGGGGGTTTGAAACAGAATCTTAGGCTGTCAACCTTGCACAAATTCGAAGGGAAGAGCAAAAAAGACGAAAATTTAAAATATTTTGCAGAATTCCATGTGAGGCTAGTCATCTTATACTGCACTTTTGATTTCTATGCTATGTATGCAATTCTACAATACTTTTGCAAAGAGAAAATATGTACAGTTTCCTATTTCAGTTGAGATAATTGTAGAGTTTTTTTTTTTTTTTTTGTCTTAATTAGCCCTTTTTGTTTTGGTTATGTAGTGAACGGAGTCTTTGAAGGTCATGTACTGAAACTATTGCTTTGTTTTTTGCTCTTTAGCATGGTGGCTAAATTGATTGAACCTTGTAATCCTTTGGTCATGGTTGTGGTTGACTTTCCCTGAAACTTATTCATCAATCTTCTAAATCTGTATCCTTACTTCATCACAACTGTGCATAATTTACAAGAGCAACAAAATAGGCCACAAATTGTGATAGACCAAGAATGTATTGACCACTTGTGATAAGTTAAGCAATTAATTTGGCCGAGTTAATTAATTAATCCAATTAACATGCAATAGGCGTGGCAGCACAAACAAATCACCAACTAATGTAAAATGCAGCAAAAAATAAAGTTGACATGGTTATTTGTTTACAAATAGGGAAAACCTCTGAGGCAAAAACCCCACCAGATGATTTAAGGTCACCACTCTCGAGAATCCACTATTATCACAATAAGCAGTTACAAGTAAAGGAATCCTAGTACTTTATACCAACCTACAGTTGAACCTTTACCCCAATACCTAATTGGACTTGTTTTGTAGTAACAGTCTCTCATTTTCAATGCATGGCTCCCAGTATGTGACTAACCAATCGATGCACAGATCTAAGTACGTGACTAACCACAAACTTCAGAAGGATGTTGGCTGCGAAGTTCTTTAGTTCATCAACACAATAAAAATCATGAAACTCCTTGGTTACAAAACCCTACGGCGTACAAATGTAGCAGCTTCTTAAAGAGAAAAATGAACTAGGGCATATGTCTTCGGTCACAATATGCTTGTGAAAAACATTTGCATTCAAGCTATACTCACTTGCATCAGCTGTGATAGCCCTTAAAATAATCCTTACATATGTTTAGGGTTATGAGAAAAGAAAGCCTAAACATGTATACATTGATTGGTGTGAAATTAGATCTGAAAAACTAATTTTTGTAAATCTCGATAGATAGGTTATCTATCAAGCAGCTGTTGAGCATCGAGCAAAAATTTCCTTTTAAACCTCGATAGATGCTATATGTTGAGCTTTAAAATCCAGCACTTTTTCACTTGTTTCTTAGACAAATTTGCATGGCTTTAACACTTAGACTTGAACTCTTGTTCCTTGAAATATTAAACACATCCTAAATCTACCCAATTAGAGAAAAATGAAGCAGCTTCTTAAAGAGAAAAATGAACTAGGGCATATGTCTTCGGTCACAATATGCTTGTGAAAAACATTTGCATTCAAGCTACACTCACTTGCATCAGCTGTGATAGCCCTTAAAATAATCTTTACATATGTTTAGGGTTGTAAGAAAAGAAAGCCTAAACATGTATACATTGATTGGTGTGAAATTAGATCTGAAAAACTAATTTTTGTAAATCTCGATAGATAGGTTATCTATCAAGCAGCTGTTGAGTATCGAGCAAAAATTGCCTTTTAAACCTCGATAGATGCTATATGTCGAGCTTTAAAATCCAGCACTTTTTCACTTGTTTCTTGGACAGACTTGCATGGCTTTAACACTTAGACTTGAACTCTTGTTCCTTGAAATATTAAACACATCCTAAATCTACCCAATTAGAAGTAAAGTGTGTTTTGTCAAAGGAATAGCCAATTCTAGATAACATATGTTCCTAACATGATTCACATATATCCTAACAAATTGCAACCTCAGTCATATCAATTGTCAAGTACTATGGTGCTTCTATATACTCTTTTGTTCAATTAATCTATTTATATTTCTCACCTCTTAAAGTAAGACTTTAAATCTATTCAGATTTTCACTTGCCAAACCAGTCAAGATTATAAATAAATAAATAAACATGATTATCATACAAAATGTGTTGGCGGAGCAAATACATTACACATGTACCTTAGGTGCAGGCTCACTTCATTAGTTTCTCCAACAGAGCTGAAATGTACCACTCATTCTTATGAATTCTATGATCAAGCTTCCTGCTAGCATTCCATCCTAGTTTCTTGAATCCAATATGATCCAACATTGAAATGTAAGTGGTGTTGAGTTGTGACCCTATGCAGAAGAAATGGTCAAGCCAGAATAGCCCCCTAGCCTCAACACCCTGTATATGTCATAGAGTGTGAACTTAAGCATGGTTTTCAGAATCTTGTTGCTTAGAATATGCATGGAATGCACAATATCAAGTGTGTTCTCAAAGAAAGGAAGCCTTTGGGAGAAACTAAAATGGATTGGGATCAATCCTCGTGAGGCAATGAAGCTGTTGAATGGACCATCCAAATTCAATGTGCTAGTGATGATTGTGACATTCTGTTCTCTCATTCTAGCAGCAAATATGGCAGTCCCACCTCCTACATCAAGTCCTATACAGATTGTCCCTTGAGGTTTTGTGTTGAGAATATGATCAATTCCATAATCAAGCCCTCCATTGTCAAAGAGCCACTGACTTGTCTCTCAGCCCTTCAAGTTGAAGCAATCTTTGCAATCAAAGTATCCTGGTGCATTCTTACGCTCTATGAGGCACCAGTAACTTTTACAAGTGAAGGGATCCCAAATGATGCTGGTGTCAGGTGGGGTTGCCCAAAGGCTATCTGGAAATGGTGTTGGCTCTACATAATTGGCAGGGGACTTGGGATGGCATCTCCGGCGTGGAAGTGGTTCACACCCTTTAAGCATGAGCTTTTGGACTAAAACATCATCTCTTGAACACTGGTTTCCAATGTTGTATGTCATATATGGCACCAACTCCTCTGGAAACTTAAAGCAACTTGCTCCAACTGGCGGGTAAACCTCATCAGACCCCATCTGTGGTGAGTACCCCAGTGGAAGTTTGTGAGGGCCAATTGCAAGCATAAGCTCATCAGGTATGCGAATGCTTAAATCAATATCATAACCAAGTTTGATGGACTCATGTGCTCGATTAGTACTAGATAACTCGTTATGTTGGCGTGTAAGCTCAATGAGTAGGGCCTAGCTAAGTAAGTTAGTGGAACTGAGTTTTTGGTGCAGCTCAGCAATTAGAGAGTAACTGGCAGCAAATTGGGATTTGGTGGAGTTAAGGTCGTGCAAGAGAGAGGCCTATACACAGATAAGTTGAAGTAGAAAGGAGCAGTGACGATGTATATGGTGAGGAGATTAGTGATTATAACAAGCAAAAGCATCTTGAGCTTGTACTTTTTCTCATGGGATTGTTGTTGTTGATGTGCCTGCTCTCTTTGGCTTTGGCAGTCTTGATCAGCTCCACTTTCGGCTTTCTATTCTCCTTGAACTCTTTGAGTTTAGTTCAGAGAGTAAAAAACAAACCTTTGTGAGAGAGAGAGTGAGAGTGTGAGTGAGTAAGAAGTAAGAACAGTAATAAGGGAATTTGAGACAATGAAGAAAGTCACCTTGCTTAGAACATAAGGTTCTCTCTATGGAAACTTCTTTTAGTTTTGGACGCCACAGATTTTACAAGTAATCTAATTAACATGCAAAGTTGACAATTTCAATGTCAACTTGCACTTTCTCTCCCTTTCCCTCTCCCTTGTGTGTGTGTTTGTTTCTCAAAAAAAAAAGAAAAAGAAGAAGGTAATTGTCCCACATTGTTTAAGAGAGTGTATTATGTGTAGTATAACTTGCCCCACCTTTTTTTAAAAGTTACCATGGCTTTTGAGTGGAGTTGTGGTGTGCCTTTGTGTTAGAGCCCCTTTTCCTCTCCCTTGTGTGTGTGTGTTTGTTTCTAAAAAAAAAAAAAGCTTGCACTTTCTCTAGATCTTGACCACCTGGATTTTAATTATATTTTTTGTCATGCCATTCCTACGTCAAATTTTTAATTAAGAATGAGCATTGATAATGTGGTTCATACCATATGGTTCTTTTATAATTTTTTTTTTTTTGGTCTTTTTCATAAATTACAAGCAAATTGCTTCACTTCCAAAGGTTTTGTTATTCTTTTAAAAGAAATTGATTGAAAACAAAATGGCTTATATCAATCAAGTAGAAGATTCTCACATTTAGGCCTCTTGTTTCCATGCTATAGGGTAGTAAAAGGGCCTTTGATTCTTTTCTTTTTTTGTTTGATAGGGCCTTTGATTCTATTGATTATGTTAATGGGTGTGCAATCAATCTTCCAACTTGATGAATCCGATCCAACCTAACTCAACACCTCAAGTTGATTGTATATGATTTGACGAGTTCGGTTTTTTTTTTTTTTTTTTTTTTTTTTTAATGATCAGATTTGGTTGTGTTTGGGTTGGCAAGATTTTCATTTTGAATAACCCAACCCAACTCACATTATTAATAGTTTAAAAAATATATGCATCTAAAATTTATTATTTTGACTTATTTTGGATTTTGCAACTTGGCTTAGCAAAAGTATTGTAATAACTTTTGCTAAGCCAAATATTAAAAATGATAAATAAAAATAATAATGCGATCACTAAGTTGACAATAATTATTTTGTTGTGAATCATTCAGGGGAAAGATATCAAAATAATTTGTTTCAATCTTAAGTCGAGACAAATCATTTGGCTAAGGTAAACACCAAGTTCAATTTTTACTCCTTGTGAATGATAGTGGATAGTGGTGAAGTCTAGGAGCAAGGAGTACTGACAGGTTTTTTTCTTGCTCAATAGGATAGAAGAACCCAATAGTTCACAGGACATTAATAGCAAACATGGCTGCTCCTACAACTTCAAGATTTTGGGATGTATATTTATAATGAAAAAAATGTTGTATTAAGAATGACAACATAATGCAGTTAATCTTAGTTCTTTTTTTTTTGGATGAATTAGTTGTGTGGTATTTTGGTAATTTTTTGGGTTTCCGGGGTATTTTGGTTAATTTTTGGGTTTGGGGGTATTTTGTTCATTTTTTTGTTTCAGGGGTATTTTGGTCATTTTTTGAGTTTTGGGGGTATTTTGGTAATTTTTTGGGATTCGGGGGTATTTTGGTAATTTTTAGGTTTCGGAGGGTATTTTGGTCATTTTTTGGGTTTTGGGGGTATTTTGGTAATTTTAAGGTTTCAAGGGTATTTTGGTAATTTTTTGGGATTCAGGGGTATTTTGGTAATTTTTAGGTTTCGGAGGGTATTTTGGTCATTTTTTGGGTTTTGGGGGTATTTTGGTAATTTTAAGGTTTCAAGGGTATTTTGGTCATTTTTTGGGTTTCGAGGGTATTTTGGTAATTTTCAAGTTTCGGAGATATTTTGGTCATTTTCACTTTAGTGGCATTTCGGTAATTTTGATAATTGGGTAATTTGGTGGGTTGGGGTTTACCCATAATAATTGGGTTGGGTTGGATTTGGGTTAGAAGCAATTAGTTAAATGGGTTTTAATGGGTAAATGAGTTTTATATACCCAAAAATTATGCCCACCCCAAACCCACCCATTTGCCACCCCTAAATTTCTTGGTAATCGAACACTAATCTAGTCCAAAAATCATAGACCCAGATTTATTACAACCAAATCGTCCAGCACCACAAATCCACTACAGAGCTCAAATGCCACTATGCCAACTTGCTAGTGCATGTTAGAAATACCCATTTTACAACTTTGATCACTCAACACAAACAAACCCAAAGTCAAGCCATTGTAGTGTAATGGAGACCCAAAGACATAGACACAATGAGAAAGCTTTGAAAAACAAACCCACATAGCCATGGAAGTGGAGGGGTCATTGAAGAAGAAGATAGCAACGCAGACTTTGAGCTCAAAAAACATACCCAATCCCTTTAACTTTTCAAACCTAACCACAGAATGGTTCACCAACCAATTGCCTTTGTATGGCGTGGAGCACAAAACCCATATTGAGACCACTAATCGGAGACGTCGGAGAAGTCGTGGTCGATCTGTGTTGAATCTGGGTTTGGAGGAGCTAGGCCTAGTGGATCTGGATTTCGGGTTTTGTATGAATATGGGATTTGGCTTCTTCAACCATGAATCAGAGAGAACAAAAGATTAATGAGAGAGAGATAAGCTTAGAGATGAGATGAAGGAAAATCCACGTAAAAGAAAAATGTATGAAGGAAAAACAAGATAAGATTAGATGGGATGTGGCATATTCTAATTTCTAAGGAAAGGAATTTGTACAATAAAAGAAAAAAAAAATTTAAGCGTTGATGTGCCTTTTATTTGCCAACTAAGTGCTGAGTTGGCTGTTGAAATTAAGACACATCAATATTTCATTTAATTTTTTAATATTAGACTTGTCAACTGTGTTAACGGTTTGTCACGTAGACATTTTTCGTTAATGATTTAATGGTAAGAACCAAATTAATTGTAAGTTGAAAATAACATGGACCAAATTGATTATGATTCCAAAATGTAAGGACCAAAATAGTGTTTTCACCAATTATTTTATGTCTTTTATTGTAGGTAAACCTATATGATATACAATGCATAAAAATGGGCAAAGTTTAAGGCCACTGTTTTAGTGTGCTAAATCTCTACTTGGTCAAAAGTGAACACATATTATTATTGTGACAAATCTAATACATTAAATCATTGAACTCAAGCCCCGTAATCAGAAAATATTTTTTTATTGTTTTTAGTTTTCAGTAAAATAAGCGGTATCTTTTTTTTTTTTTAGAGATAATTACAAGATGCTACTAACCTCGCAGCTCGAACCATTTCCCCTCTAGATCTCTAAGCACTTTGTACATGAGAATGTGTCAATTCAACTACAAGACATTTGACAAATAAACGGTATTTAAACTCACACCTAATGAGTCATTTTTTTCCCTCCCAAACCCGACCCATAGCTTGACCTGGTTGTCAACCGGCTGTAGTCGGTTACTCGTAACCTATCCTTCCTCCATTTTTCAATCGAAAAGTGAAAACCCTAAACAGTAACAGGTAACTAACAACAAGTCAACAAAGCAAACGCTCCAATTTCAAAATTCGAACTTGGCGCTTTTCACTTCCCCATTTTCCCATTTCTCAGATCTCTCATCTCTCTCTCTCTAAGCAAGAAAGATTACATGGGTGCCAATCACAGCCGCGAAGATCTGGAACTCTCAGACTCCGATGAATACGAAGAAGAAACTGAGAAAGAAGACGAAGAAGAAGATTACCACGATGCCAAAGATAAGTCCTCAGAGCGCCGACCCAAAACCCCATCTTCCGTGGACGAAGTAGAGGCCAGACTCAAAGCTCTCAAGCTCAAATACCCATCTTCAACCCAAACCCCAAATCTCAAAAACCCAGTCAAGCTCTACCTCCACATCGGTGGAAACACCCCAGTAGCCAAATGGGTCCTCTCCGATAAACTCACTTCTTACTCTTTCATCAAGTCCGCTCAGATTGAGCAGCAAGGCGACGATGAAGATGAAGAAGAAGAAGAAGAAGAGCAAGAAGCTGAAGATTCTTGGTGGGTTTTGAAAGTTGGGTCCAAGATTAGAGTCAGGGTTACTCCAGAGATTCAACTGAAGACATTTTGTGACCAGCGTCGTGTTGATTTTGTGGCTAATGGTGTTTGGGCAATGAAGTTCTTTACCAATGAGGACTATAAGGGGTTTGTAGCTAAGTTTCAAGACTGTTTGTTTGAGAACACGTATGGGTACGAGTCGAATGAGGAGAACAAGGTTAAGGTTTACGGAAAGGACTTCATTGGGTGGGCGAATCCTCAAGCTGCCGATGATTCGATGTGGGAAGATGCAGAGGATACTCTGTTTAAGAGCCCAGAGCCGAAGACTCCGACCCCGGCTTCTAGTGGGGGCCAAGATTTGAGAGAAGAGTTTGAGGAAGCTGCAAATGGCGGTATACAAAGCTTGGCATTGGGTGCATTGGATAACAGTTTTCTAGTTGGTGAATCGGGTATTCAAGTTGTTAAGAATTTCGCTCATGGAATTCAAGGGAAAGGGGTGTGTGTCAATTTTGATTATAAGAAGGGCGGTTCGGGTTTGGTCCATTCCACACCTAAAAAGGCGCTACTAATGAGGGCTGAGACTAATATGCTGCTCATGAGTCCAATGATGGATAGTGGAAAGCCTCACACAACAGGGCTTCATCAGCTTGATATTGAAACCGGAAAGGTTGTTACTGAGTGGAGATTTGGGAAGGATGGGACTGATATTACAATGAGGGATATTGCTAATGATAGTAAAGGAGCTCAATTGGATCCCACGGGTTCAACCTTTTTGGGATTGGATGATAATAGGCTTTGCAGGTGGGATATGCGTGATCGGAAAGGAATTGTTCAGGATATTGCTAATGCTAGCACTCCTGTGTTGAATTGGACACAAGGGCACCAGTTCTCTAGAGGGACTAATTTTCAGTGCTTTGCGAGTACCGGTGATGGATCAATTGTTGTTGGGTCTCTTGATGGGAAGATTAGATTGTATTCGAGCAGTTCTATGAGACAGGCTAAAACTGCTTTTCCGGGGCTTGGTTCGCCTATTACTCATGTGGATGTTACCTTTGATGGGAAGTGGATTTTGGGCACCACGGATACGTATTTGATCCTTATTTGTACACTCTTTACTGACAAGGATGGAAGGGCTAAGACTGGTTTTGCAGGCCGTATGGGAAATAGGATCTCGGCTCCTAGGTTGTTGAAGCTGAATCCTCTGGATTCACACTTAGCTGGAGTTAATAATAAGTTTCGAAATGCACAGTTTTCATGGGTGAGTATATACTTATTCTATGCTTGCAAGTAAATTTATTAGAAGTTATGACTTTCTTATGGCCATTTAATTTGGAAATAGGTGCTTTAGAATCTCTAAGAACTAGTTGTTTTTGGTGGGATTTAGTGTCACTGCATAGTTTATATTTTGTGTGGTTTACTTTGCTAATGCTCATAAATTCTTTATTGCATCTGATTCAATTGCAATTGCATGGTTTCATAGTCTACTTGAGCAGGGTTTCCTCTGTATAAATGACAGCGGATAAGATTTAAATATGTATTACAGCATTGAAAATTCTTGAGAGTCTAGTTGTTAAAAATACTTGATGGAATAGTTGTTATGTTTCTTTTTGTCTCTCTTGTTTTTCTGTACAAATTGGGATTGAAAACTAGCTTCCTGGCACTAATTGCATGTTTGAGATTTGAATCCTGGCATAAATTATAACTTGGTAAGGTTTGTCCTTCAAGGTTTGGTTAATTCTGTAGGAGACTTAATATTTAGGAAGGGGGGCTATGGAAGTGGTCTTGTTTAGCATGCTTTTGAGTAGTTTTTACCTGATTAAAACTTTCTTCTATTGTTATTATTTTTTTTTTCAACTCAGTGTTAAATCCAGAGCTTATCAGGCTCTTCTTTCAATTTAGTCCAGAAGGAAGTCTCTTAGTAGTTATCATGTTAAACTTAAGAATATTTAAGCTTTATAAGAGTTTTATAGGACTCAAATAGAAAATCATCCAAAATCATCCTTTTAAACCTGGTGCTTATATATATATGGACTTGCATAGAGGGTCTTGATTGTACTTGTAGATGTCAGGAGTGATTTTTGTAGATTGAAGGTTTATCCTTGCACAGTCTCATTTATAAACCTTCTCATAACTTTCTATGTTTAGGTAGTTCATTGCTTGTGTCGTCTTTGTACCTTGGCTTTTGGCCTGTTGGCGCACACACACACACACACACACACACAATGTTCTCCAGTTGGAATTTTCCTTTAAGTTGTGCAAATTGCCTTTATTGTATTTTTCCTGGCCAAAAATTAAGCAGATTGTTACTACTCTTATTACCTTTGTACCTGCTGTTCTATTCACAACTCAGGGATACTTTGGCTTAATAGTTAGCCAATTAAGTATTTGACTGACCTGGCCAGGATATCTTGCTGATTGCTTTAATGTGGTCAGCTTTTGCAATGTTTTACTGCTTTTGGTTGATAAGCCTCCCTTTTGAAAAATTTTGTATAGCTTATGTGCTTTGTGATACTTCTTTGCTTCCCCTTGTTGGGGTTAACTCCTATAGAAGCTGATCAATCACTCAAATTCTTATCATTTTTCATTCCTCTTTCCTACTTTTTTTGGTGTTTCTTTGTAATTATAGTGTATGCAGGCTCATTAGCATACAGAATCTTACCATTCACCTTCCAACAATTGTTAAGTAAATCCTTAGTGTGGCATTTTTTTTGTAAAATGTGGATGGTGTTCCACAGTTGCATCTTTCTTTCTTTTCTTTTCAATAACCCATTTGTTATCTGAAAGTTTGTAGACTGCCCGCCGCTTTACTTCAGCAATTTCTGCCTTATTTTTGTTATTTAATGTTGTCTGCCTACTTTTCTGTATGAATAATAGAACTGCTATTCAAGCTCACCTAAAGTTATTAATCTATTTATTTCATATACACTTCATATCTATTTAAAAACTCAGTTATTGATTTATTTTCTTGTGCTTTTCCTTAGTTCCTTGGGTGTAATTTTACAATTTCATATATGATATTGCCTAGGTCACGGAGAATGGGAAGCAGGAGCGCCATTTGGTTGCCACTGTGGGCAAGTTTAGTGTGATATGGAACTTCCAACAGGTGAAGAATGGCTCTCATGAGTGCTACCGCAATCAGGAGGGCCTGAAGAGCTGCTACTGTTACAAGATAGTCCTGAAGGATGACTCCATTGTTGATAGTCGCTTCATGCATGAGAAATTTGCAGTCACTGATTCACCTGAGGCCCCACTGGTCATTGCAACCCCCTTGAAAGTCAGCTCCTTCAGCATATCCAGCAGGCGATGACATGCTCAGTCATGGCCATTTCTTCACTCATCAGCTTTATTAGCCTCACCATTTCAAATGCTTTGTTTTAGAACTTCTGTTTTTTAGGATATTGTTTCATTCGGTGATGTTTCATGGTGACATCAGTAATGAATGATGTCTAATTGTACTACGGTGTTCTAAACAGAGATTTAATTTCTCTTTCAAATTGTAAGCCGTTTAATTTCTCCTAGCAACTAGTGTGTGTTAGTTCTTAATGATAAAAATTGCTATCCTTATTGCAGAACTTGAAGCAGACATTGGTTGGCTGAAGTGTTCTCATTTTCAATTTAACTTTGTTTATCTCCTTTTCTTCTTTGTATATGCAACTTTTGGTAAAAGATACCATAGAGAACTAACTTATAATCTAATTACTTCCCTTCTAATTAGTTGTCACTGCAATTCTAGGTGCAGGCACTTTGTAGTTTTGAGGAATTTTAATTAGCTTTATCAGGATAAGGCCAAATCTTTTTAAGTAATATGAAGATCTGTACTCAGAAATCCAACGGCTTCAACGATTTGGGATAAGTGGGCCCATGTTATCATGTTTTTATTACACGTTGGTTACATACATGTATGATATATGTGGCTTTTTCTGTACCTTGTGGTGTGTATGACTTCAGTTAGAACTAGGAGTTATTGATAGAGAGTGAACAAAAGAAAATGGCGCTTGTAGTGGGCAGAGGATTCCTTGTTCAGCCGTGCTCTTCATCCTTCATTTGTAAGAATGTTTATAAACCCTTGTCAGGTGTAACAAACACATTCTGGCCTACCAGACCAGGAACCACTCGATGCTTAACCCAGACCGTGGTTAGAGCCCAGCTGCGCCCTACATGGCTACCTGGGCTTGACCCTCCACCCTACCTGGATGGAAGGTGAGCTTTCCATATAATTGTACATGTTAATGTTCATTTATGCTGCTTTAAAAAAAGAAAGTGCTGCTTTTGAGCAGGAAGCTTGTTTGAATTGTATTTTGTTCTCCAATTTAGTCTGCCTGGAGATTTTGGTTTTGACCCACTTGGGCTTGGAGAGGATCCAGAAAGCTTGAAGTGGTATGTGCAGGCAGAGCTGGTTCATGCTCGCTTTGCCATGCTTGGAGTTGCTGGAATTCTTCTTACTGATGTGAGTAGTTCCAAAGTTTCCCTGGCCATTAACCATTTGTGAATCTCAATGTGTTTTGGCTACATAAATGCAAAAGGATCATGATTTGACTTTAAATATGGCAAAGTCTTGAAAATGGAATTTGCAATTGCATCTAGTACTAGCTCGTTCCATGTTATCATTTGAATATGGGGTTTCCAAATGATTTCTTGGATTTCAATAGCATCTATATAATGAGAACCCCACACATCTTATCCAGAAAGCATCTACCTGTAAATTTACTTTTTGTCATTTTATCATATTCTTATACTTTGTTACAGTTACTCCGCGTGACAGGAATCAGCAATATACCAGTTTGGTATGAAGCAGGTGCAGTAAAATTCAAGTTTGCCAACACAGAAACCCTATTCATTGTCCAACTAATATTGATGGGGTAGATTCTCTGCCCTTTATCAACCACTAAATTGATGGTTTACTGAACTTTCTTTTGCATCCCTCTGGTAAAAAGTAAAAACCTTGCTTAGTGATAAAAGATAATCAAAGAGAATTATAGCATTGGACAAAAACTTAGGTAGAGTTTCTTAGGTGTTGCTTTTGTACATTAGGTTAATCAATTAAATTAAATCATGTGACTGCATTGACCAATGAGTCACATTGTTGAATTTAATTGTCATTGGGGAAAATAACACTTTTTATGTTGTATTGGTCAATGTAATTACATGATTGAATTTATCTATAAAATCTAAGATACAACACCTAAGAAACTGTACCTAAACTTATCAATATGGTATTATTTTCAGAACCCATGTCATTGTTGCAAATATTACATTCATTTTAAACATATAATCCTCTTAAAGCCACATGGTTGTATTTTTTTTTTTCATCTGCTTTATTTGCACAGGTTTGTTGAAACTAAGAGGTACATGGATTTTGTTAGTCCCGGATCTCAAGCTGAGGGACCTTTCTTCGGGATAGAAGCCGCATTTGAAGGTTTAGAACCAGGGTAATTTTCTCATAAGAGGGTCGCATATTTATGTCAATCACTTCCAAAGTTAAATGTTTTGATACTTTAATAAACAGATACCCTGGTGGCCCTTTGCTAAATCCTCTTGGCCTGGCTAAAGATATAACAAAGTCTCGTGACTGGAAACTAAAAGAGATCAAGAATGGTTTGTTTTGCTCATTCTTTCTTATATATTGTCCTTTTTTCCCCTTTTTTTAATTGGGGGTTTCAATCACTTCTAAGTTTCATTGGTTACTGTCTTTATTGCAGGACGACTTGCAATGGTAGCCATGCTCGGCATCTTTGTGCAAGCTTCTGTGACTCATGTAGGACCAATTGATAACCTTGTGGAGCACCTCTCAAATCCATGGCACAAAACCATTGTTCAGACCCTTGCTAACTCTGGCTCTTAAATGTGAATCAAACTTGGTCTCCCTTGTCCCTATACAATAAAAATGTAAATTTTGTTACAAGTTACAACAATAACTTTTCATTTGTTTAGTTTTAGGTAAGTAAAGGTTCTTGGTCAAGAGTTGAGTAATTCTTTGTCATGGAATAAGAAATTAAGATTGAAATTGTCCAGTCTGATGATAAAAAAACAATTATCATATAGGATTTAAATCTTGTCGTAACTATTAAAAAGAACTTACAAGAAAACTTAGAAAAGAAAGAAAAAAAAGGGGGTTATGCTTGGTTATAAATATGGTATTGGCATCAAAATTTCCGAGGCTTTGTATATATAGATGTTCTCTTTCTTGCAGCTTTTATTGTAGATAAATGCTTCATATGAGCAATTTGCACTTTCCTATTCACTAAAGAAAATATTGAGGTAAAGAAAAAAAAAAGGCAAATTAAGTCACCTTTTAGGAGAAAAGGTAAGAAAAATAAAACAAAATTAAAAAATCCGGCTTGCCGGATTCGAACCAGCGACCTAAGGATAACAGCTAGACCACTACAGTCCTCCGCTCTACCAACTGAGCTAAAGCCGGTCTTGCTATAGAATTACGAAAATAATAACTTAATCTATATTACACGCATGATTCAGATAGCCTGCACCACATTAAGGATTCTTTATTATTGGAAAAACTAAGGGAAAAATGGAGAGTAAAGTAGATGCATGTATATCTCATTATTTAAAGAATAATACTACTGTTATAAACTATTTTACAAAATGTTGATGTGATTAACCTCTTATTGGTTTTTATCTAGGCCGACCATTAATATCTTTTTTTTCATTTATTAATAATCACTCACCACATCAACAGTTTGTAAAATAGTTTGTATCTCTAGCATTATTCTTATTTAAATACATTAAAAATGAAAAGTAAGGAGAGAAGAAATAGGGTTGTAATAAATGATTATCCATAAATAATTCGGGAAAAAGCGTGTTGATGTTGGATGGGCATGAGAAAAAAGAAGAAGATAACATATAAGAAAATAGACTAATTACAATATCTATATTAATCTCTGCACTTTAAAAATAAATATATTCCTCACCAAATTCCTCCAAATTCATTACTCTTGCCACTTTCCTGAAATAATAATAATAATAATAATAAGCAAATATTCATTAAACTAGAATATATACCTCACCAAATTCCTCCAAATTTATTAGTCTTGCTACTCTCCTTTAGAAAAAAGAAAAGGAAAACAAATCCAACAAATTGAGGACTAAAATCGCAGCCCCTTCCTATTTTTCCTTTGAGACAGTGTCTATTACCAAATCACGAGTCTATGGGTCTGTTTGGATTGAGCTTATTGTTGCTGAAACTGAAAACTGAAAACCTAGGTTGCACGGACACGCCATTTTTGGCGTCGTGTCGGTGTCGGACACGTGTCGGACACCGAAACGGGTACGACTCGTCGGATTCCGGTGTCCGGCGAGTGTCTCTTTTTTTTTTTTTTTCGCTTCTCCGACACGCCGCCGACACGGCTCCGACGCGGCTCCGACACGCTAGCAGTGAAAAAAAAAAAGAAAAATCACAGATGTCTGACCTCTGACCTCTGCCCGCTGCTGCTGCCGCTGCCCTCCGTCGCTTGCCGGAGCTAGATCGGGCCGATCGGCGAGCTCCTCCTCTCTCCTTCTTCTTCTTCTTCTTCTTCTGCTTCTTTTTCTTTTTCTTTTTCTTTGCTCTCTCACCCAGATGCCTTCTTCTTCTTCTTCTGCTTCATTTACGTTTTCTTTTTCTTTTTCGTTCATTTTAACTTTTCTAATATTTTTTTATATTTCCTCTTTGTTTTGTGGGTCTTCTGCCAACCCCACGTGAAAGCCAGTTTCAAACATTCAATTTCAAATTTTAACTATTGAGTACCATATGTCAGTCATGATTTCTTTGATATGCCATTGGTCCAAAAGAAAATAATTTATATTATTATTTTGACTATTATTTTTAGTATTAGTATTTGAACGTAACATATTTAAACTTTTGATTTGTACTCTAAATATTTTATGTGTATTATTGTACTATTTTTGGCGTTAGTTTACTTATTTATAATTCTGATATAATTTAAATTCTAGACATAAACGTATTTTATGTCTAAAAATATTAAAAAATATCCTAAATATAAAATTTAATTAATTATTTAACCGCCGTGTCCCCGCCGTGTCGTGTCCTTATTTTTCAAAAATTGCCGTATCCTCGTGTCCATGTCCGTGTCGTGTCCGTATCCGTGTCCGTGTCCGTGCAACATAGCTGAAAACACTGTAGCAAAATAATTTTTAAATGTGTAAATAGTACCGTGGGATCCATTTTTAATATTTTTTAGTGTATGAACAGTGTCAGTACAGTGCGTGGACAGTATATTTACTGTTCATAACAGTAAAATTTGTCCCCCCCAAAGTCAACAATTGCGGGCCAAAAAAAAACTAAAAAAAAAGAAGAGAAGAGAAAACGTGAGCTCATCAAAACGTGGACGCAAACGCTCACTATGAGTCTCCCTCCGAGGACAGAAGAAAAAAAAAAAGGTTCTTATAATACTGCTAATTCTTTATGCTCCGTTTTGCATGTTGAAGAAGAAAAAAAAAAGATCATGGAGATATTAAACCTCTAATGACTAACATTTGAAAATTGAAAAATGCCAATAGTTTCTAGTCCAAATTTCACCAGACATCTAACAACAGGAAAACTTCAAATTAAATATATCCGAGATATCTTTTCAACCCACATATAAATGCCATTTGAGTGAGAAAATCAAATTTTCAATTCTCAAGGGAGGAAATGTAGCTAAAAAACTCAAACTCTTTAACTAGCTCAATCTCAATTCTCACAAACTTTTACAAGAGTTGATAATGGATGTTACAAGCCTATAAATTACATAACCACCTTATTATGTCTTCCCCCAACCAAGCACCAACAACAAACTTATTACATCCTCCAAATCCACCATCCACACAATCCTTTCGTTGAGCAAAATATAATCCAATCGGCTTATACACATAATAATACCAACATGTACATTCGAGTAATGTTGAACCACCCAAAATAGAGAGGTAAAGCTATAACAGCAAAGACAATATATACCCGTTTCAGTGACAATTTACGTTGACTTTATTGAATTTGACCTTTTTCTAGCCAAAAACATAAGAACCCGTGGGAAGAAGGCTTTCTTCTTTTTCTTTCCAAGCCTTGAATCTGTGGATGACTCGGTATCAATGTCAATCCCTTGCATCGGTGGGTTAGACACATAATGAGTAGGAATGGCAGCATCAGGTGCCCGGTCATAGTTCAATGTTTCATTTCTCCCCTCAAAACTTATCCTCGGGCTTTTAGTGGGATTTACTACTAGTGGACCCGATGCATTTGCCTTCCGTCGTTGTTGTTCATGTTCAGCCCTCCATTTTCTTAACTCCTGTTCTACACCCAACTTCCCTTCCTTGGCCTTCTCAGCCTTCTCCAATGCAAATTTTAGCTCTTCCTTTCTATTACCCATCTCCTTATTCACTTCTTCCAACTTTGCTAAGCTTCTTAACTCAGACTCCTTGGCTACCTCAATTTGGGAAATTGCAGTTGCCACCCTAATGTTAGCCTGCTCCTCTGCCTCATGGGCGAGTTTACTGAGCTCATAGTACTCCTCTAGAGAAAGTGTTACTCCGGTAGGTGAATCCACATCGTCGACGCTTCTAGTTGATTCGCTCTCTTGCAATGCTTTTATTGCTGCTAGCGCCAACTTCTCTGAAGCCCTGGCAGCTTCTATCTCCTTTTGAGCTGCGAGTAATCTACTCTCCATGGTACTTGCTCCAGCCTTTGCTTGCTCAGCTTCTTCCTTTGCCTTGCGCAGCTCTTCACGAGCCACTTGAGCAAGTGTCTTTGCCTGATCAGCCTCTTGTGCTGCTTGCTGTAATCGCTTGGGCAGCTCCACCATCTTTTCTCTAGCCTCTCTCTCTTTCATCTGAACTAGAGCTATTTCTGACCTTATCCTGTCTATCTCAGCTTCGAGAGATGCAACTGCTACTGATGCCATTCCTTCTCTTTGCCTTAAGGTGGCAAGAGCCGATTTCTCTGTTTCAAGCTCCGACTTTAAGGACATGGCTGCCACCTTCAAGTAATTTACTTCAGCAATTGCTTTCTCTATGTTAAGCTTCACTTCTTCAAGTTCCTTCTTTGCAGAAGCAACTGCTGCTTGTATATCACCATGAGTTTTCTTTGTTTGATCCTCTAGCTCACCATTTGAGAGTCCTTCACCAGTTTCCTCCTTCAATTTTGATTCCATATAAGCTGCCAATTCAGCTTTCAAATCAAGTAGCAAGGCCGAGGCATTGT
This sequence comes from Quercus robur, assembly GCF_932294415.1. Lineage (NCBI taxonomy): Eukaryota > Viridiplantae > Streptophyta > Magnoliopsida > Fagales > Fagaceae > Quercus > Quercus robur. The sequence continues at coordinate 5,191,429 of NC_065535.1, forward strand.
CAAGTTTTGATTTGAGATCCTTTGCTGATAGAATTTGTTGGTTAAGTCTCTGAAGCTCCTCTTCTGCTTGCTTCAATTCCTTCTCCCAATAAAGAGAATCTTGTTCTCTGGCCATTGCAGCTCCTATTCTTTGTTCTTCTGTTTCTAGATGGGCAGCATGTGCAGACTCCAATGATTCCTTTGTGGCAATCAGCTCAATAGTCAGTCCTTCCACTGTCCTCTCAACTTCCTTCGATGCTGCAATAGCTTCTTCAGCTTTCTTCGCAGCCACATCTTTCTCAGTCACCAAAGAAGCATATTCCTTACACAGTGCTTCTAATTCCTCTTTAACATATTTTAGGTCTGAAACTGCAGCTGTATACCTGGCCTTAGCCACCTCAAGCTGTGCCTTGGCTGCAACACTAGCCTCATCAGCAATTCCTTGCTCCATCTCTTCCACCCTGAGCTTTGCAAGTTCTGAATCTTGTTTTGCCTGTTGCTCTTCTGTTTGTGCCCTTTCGAGGTTGAGCTTTAGTTCTTCCATAAGTCTCTTAGTGCTGTCCAGCTCCTTTAGCACTTGCATTTTTTCGCCTTCAGCCATCTCTGACTGTCTCTTATACTCGGGAATCTCCTCCTGTACTCTCTCAAGTTCTTCTTCTACAAGCTTGCGTCTCTGCACAGCCAGAGAAGAATAATAGTTATTTTCAGTAGGACCATGTCACAATCTTAAAATGTGAGTCACAATCCACAATTGAATACAATGTTCAGAAGCAAGTCAGGGAACAAATAAAATTACTAACATGTTATGAATCCCAGAAAAGGTTCAAACAGTCACCAAAGAAAGCAAAAACTTGCAGCAAGCAATAATCAGAAATTGAAACCATTACCCTAGAATTGAAAATCTATCCTCTTCTTTTCATTGGTTATTTCTAATTATACTGAAACATCTCACATAACATAGAGAAAGTAAACCTGCAAAAATAATCATTCAGTAAAGTGAAAAAAACAACGTGCAATTTGTTTTCTTGTTAGACCAATTAGCCATTATTTCAGAAATATACATTTTATCTCATACATGTACCACTATCATCATCATCACAATAACACTAACCCTATGAATACATATAATTTTTAGCCATCCATCTGCCAAACTAATTGCACAAGTACTGCTACCATGGCTAAAGACATTACCACACACCAGTAACACCACAACCAAATACACCACCTTAGTTGTTAGGTCAAAATCATACAACTCCATGTCCCAAAACAATTGTGCTTTGCCCCTCTCTGTCTCTCTGCATTGTAGAAGCTGTATAACAATGCTACTCTCCCACATAGCAGCCCTTGGCACAAGATTGACTCAAGAACAAACTTATCAAAAAAATAGAGAAAAAGGTCGACTCAAGAACAAACTTATCAAAAAAAAAGAGAAAAAGGTCGACTCAAGAACAAACTTAATCAGAAGATCCTAAAGCTAAAGGAACCTAACAAGTCACTAAATTGAAAAGCATGGAGTAGTCCGTTGTTCCCTCCCATTTGTCATAATCCTATTAATGTGAAATGTTAACTTTCTTTAAATTTAGCTATTTTTATCAGTTTTTAAATAATGTATTTTTTTCTATAATTAAAAAGTTAGGGGGGGGAATGTTTGAACCTTGGACATCTCCTTTGGAAATGCTAAGAAGTGCCAGTTGAGCTACAAGGCTCCTGGCAGTTTTTCAGTAATGTCTAAATATCATACATGCAGCAGCAGCAGCAACAAAAAAGCTTTAGTTCCAAAACTTTGGGGTTAACTATAGACTAATTAAGGTCAACGATATGTATTCACCAGTCTGGCAAGAAAATCAATAACTGGGATTTTCTATGATGGCAATTACAACAGGGAATTGGATTAGAAAAATCTGTTACAATCACTTTTGTCTTCAGGCCAAAGCATAAATTTGAAATGAAGTCTATATAAATGTAAAGTATCTATTTGTTCCTTTGTGTTCATCATCGCAAACTAAAGTTCTTTTGATTAATAAAATTGCACTACTTGCCTATAAAAAGGAAATAAATGTATAGCGTCCTCATAAATTTTTTAATCAGGTCTCTCTAGCTATATTGATTTCCCCATTACTACTACCATCATCTCTTCATAGCCATGCCACCACTACCACCAACCATTACCATGGTTATTGCCTCTAGCCAAAACCACAACAGTAAATCACACATTTTCCAACTTTTTTGAAACATATCATATACACCATAGTAATCTCCAAAACACTTTAGAATCTCCCCCAAAAACCATAACCAAAAAAAAATCTCCAAAACACTATAGGCATTATCTTTGTAGCTAAAACAAAACAAAACAAAAGGGATGCAAGTTACACTGTGCAACTCTAACTAACATTATACCACCTAATAACTTGTTATTGAATTTATATTTTGAAAATTTCACTGTTAGATTATATGTTCTACATGCTTTTAACATGATGCCAATTGTTATGCTAATCAGATGCTATATACCATTTGATCTATAAATTCATCTTTTATGCATTATTTTAAATTACAAAAACTTGAATTTAAAAATTGATTAATAACATGACTATTGATCTTTGATTATCTTGAAATTTTGCAAGTATAGAGAACCTATAAAAATAATGCAATCCAACGGTAGATTTGTCAAACTTTGCATTCAATTAAAAAATATTGAGTTGTGTAACATAGTTTAAAGTTACACTAGATTTAACTTGAATCCAACCCATACATACATACATACATACATGTATATATATATATATATATATAAAGTCGAGCACATTAATTGATAATGATCACAATAACACAGTATATCTACCTCCACAGTTTGGATTCTATGGGCTTTCCAATCAACAATTCCTCCAAATTTGGAAACAGCTTCTTTGACAGATTCAAAAGGTGCTGTAGTATCAATAAGTCCTCTGTTTACATCAACCTGCTCAGCATGTTTAGAAGGATCAATTGTTACTGGTTTTTTAACGGCAATATTGGCAAACTATGCATGATGCAGAGAAAGCTCATCAGATAGCACTACATGATCCACAAAATTTTCCCCCTTACCTCAGGGTATGAATTCTCTTCAGACAGCACTATGTGGTCCTCATTTTGGGATTCATTTACCGCCAGGGATGAATGCTCATCGGACGACACTACAAGGTCTTCATTTTTTGATGCTTTTACCTCAGGAGAGGAAGCAGGTGGTGTAACTTCGTCCGCATGAACATGAGCACTGTCAATAGAGGAACCATCTTGAGTTTTCTGTTCATCATTGGAATCTATTATCTCTCCAGTTTTAGAATTTTCCAGTGTTATATCTGGTTGGCATGTCTCTGTTTTATCAACCTCATCTGTTGAGGTTGAAGCTGAAGTGAATGTTGGGAGAAGCTGATCTTGTCCCAGAGATGGACCATCAGATGCATCCTGTACAGTTTCTGAAGACTGATCGTTGGGTTCCACTTTTCCATTAGTCATAACTGGGTTTGTCATGGGAGAGGGCAAGGAAGTTTCAGGAGGAGGCATCTCATGAGCAATTTTCACATCCTGAGGAGGCTTCTCTTCAGTAATTTTAGTATCCTCCATACTAAGAAAGTTTTAAGAAGTGCCACAAGGGTATCTAAAATTCAATTAAACAGAAGCTAAATTAGCAAAAATGAGCATAAAAAAAATGACAAGAAATTTATTGCCTGGTTTGTGCAATTCTTGACAATATTGAAAATTTATAACCATTGCTCGGCTAGAATAATAACAAGCTGGAACTCCTTAAGAAGCAAGTTGACGAATTCAAATATAAGATAGATTGGATCAATCATAAATTCACCTTGTTTTCTGCACATACTATTCATCATCATTTACCATTGTATTTCATTTTTTCCATTTAATTCCATTGTTAGGCTGATCAAGGTGGGGAAACTGGGAATGGGATATACATTTCAGCCAAAGGCACAGACAATTGACATGTTTTGAGCACGGAAGTTAAGCCTTGCAGGAAAAACATGGACAATTAAAAGTGTGTGGTGAAGAGAGGTCAAAAAGAAACAGAAGCAGGGTTAAGGATCAGGAAACATTTACTTGTGGCCCTGCTAGAAATGATTCCAGAAAGGATTCCAACTTGTAACCACAGTATAAAGATTCTAAGAAGAGTTGAGCGAGATAATTAGCAAACAAATGCGGAAAGATGGTCATGGTGCAATTGATAAAAATGATTTTGAGATTATTGATGGCCATATCTACATCAAAACATATTAAATAGGATTTGAATCCATAATTACTAAATAGGATTGATGACATCTTCAGTCTCACCACATAAAAGATAAAAGAAATTCATAGCATTTGACAGTATGCAATCAAGAAATTATTGTAATTAACCTTTATGACTATCTTAGGTAAACAACCTTCTAGTTTCGTACTCCTTGAAGATTCAACAAACCAAGACGGACAACAGATCTTTACTACACTGTTCTTTAATACATGGCCTGGGTTTAATTACAGTGCATGCCACCGCCACCTAGCAGCATCCTGGATTTATTATTGACAAAGAAAAATTAGATTTTCTCTCATAGTCCCTTTAACATTATTCCAAAACTTCCAAGCAGAAGAGGATGTCCAAGTAACCGATTCATCAACTTAGAGTACCCTTCAACTAAAACTTCTTTAATTTCATCACAAAGGGTCCATCTAACAAAGCATTCATTCAGCTACCATGAGGATGTGTTCATTCATGATCATCAAATTCAGCTGCTTACTTGTCCTTTTCACCAATTGAATGAATATTTTATAAAAAGGGGAAGGGAATACTGACTCACTAACGAACACAACACTGAACAGGATGCTTAACTGGAGAAACTAGCACCAATCCAACCAGAGGAAAGTAATGTTTTAATCACACACAACTTTTGAAATGCATTATCCAATTACAGGACTCATTTATCCAGGTACTCTTATCACATCCTATTTCAATTCAACTAGCACCCAAAAAGGCCGAAAAAGATATCTGTTGTCCACCAAAAGCCGTTAGATTTTCATTTTTGCAAGAATAAGTTAGCTGCTATAACCATTATATAGTAATATGAAGCCAAAGGGTCCTTTATAAAGTTTTGAAACTGCACCAACTTTCTAAATTCTGCATGCTATCTAAATTGCAAGGTCTACCAACCACACCAGCATAAAATGAACCCAACACAAACTATTGCAAGGTCTGTGTACATTTTATAGACAACACCTCGCTTTCGAAAACCATACCAATTAACTATACCTCACAAAGAAACCATGTTCACCCTGAGCTTCAAACTTAACCCTTTAATTTCCACCCCAAATAAGAGTTTAAAGGGCAAGCACAAGATAAGAACTTTTTACATTGATTAACCTCAAGCATAAACAATATTAACAAGTAAAAATAAAATAAAATTCTTATTTATAACAAACTGGTTTAATATTTTTCTCTTCCAATTATATACATGTAAAAAGTAACATTTCAACTCTAAGATTCTCCATAAACATTCATAGAAGACCAAAAAATCTCAAAATCTCTTATAGTAGCTGCAAAAGTTCAATCCATCCAAGCTGTTCTGTCATTAAGCTTCAAAGTTTTCACGAACTTTAGGAAATCAAAAAACTAAGAAAAAAAATAACAATTAAGACTACCAATCAAAGCTTCACAACAATTCTCCAACTACACGAATTACAAAATTTCCAGGATTTCAAATTCCCAGAATTTCCTTTCCACAACTCTTGAACAACCAAAGTGCAAAATCTAACATTTACAGAGCTAATTTGAAACAACAATTACATGTAAAAAATGGAAAAAAAACAGAGAAAGAAGAAAGAGAAACGTACCGGGATAGAGTAGAAGCGAAATAATGAAAAGTCAAATGGAATTGGATATTAAATATGGCTGAAATTAACAAAAATAATTAGTAGAAAATAATAATAATTATTATTATTATGAGAATATAGTTAAGGTGGAAAAATTGAGTGCTAAAATTAGAAAGAGGAAATTACGTGGAGCCTACCTCTTCACACACAGAGTACTAGATCCATTCTGTACGCTCTATCTTTCTCTCATTCAAAATGAAAACACTTATTTGTTTTTTTGTTTTGTTTTTGTTTTTGGTTTGAGAAACGAAAAGAATCAATTATTATAGTTATAATTATGTTGTTGTCGCTTTTTTGTTTTCGCGAAGGAAAAAACAGTCTCGTGGTTTTTAATGAAAGTGTTCGTTTTTTGAAAAGGAATCTTACGACACAAAGTTTATTTTTGACTATAATATGAATACCGGAGCGTCGACTACAGCTCAGCTCAGCTCAATTCAGTTGATTTTTTTTTTTTTTTTTAAATTTAATATAGTTTAGCTTTATATTTATAAAAAATTAAAAGAAAAGAAAAAAGTTGGTATGATAATCAACTATATGAGGTTTAATAAACAAGTAGAATTTCTAAAAAAGAAGAAAAAATGTGTTCGTTTACCAAACCGAATGATCAATTTTTTTGGTAAGTTTGACTGTAAGTTATGAATTTGGCATTCATAGAAAAGAAAGAAGTTATAATTATAGTAAAATTGAACTGAACTTAAATTAGTTAGTGGATAAAATTTAGCTACATATATCCAAAGTATGAGATGTTGTTGATATTATTTTAGGTAAATCGTAAATTACACTCTTAAATTTGGGGTATTTGAATTTATATCTTAAAATTTTAAAATTTAGATTTTATCCCTTAAAATTTGGAGGTGTTTGAATTTTACACTTTTATATTTTAAAATTTAGATTTTACCCGCTAAATTTTAGAGACATTTATATTTTACTCCCTAAAATTTTGGAGGGTGTTTGGATTTTACATCCTAAAATTTTCAGAAATTTAGGGTGTAAATAAGGAGTTTAAATTCAAATTCTAAAATGTCATAATGTAAAATTCAAGCACTCCCAAATTTCAGATAAAATTTCCAAATCTAAACAATCTCAAACTTTAGGGGTATAATTTACAATTTACCCTATTATTTTTTATTAAAATTACACTATAGCAAATTGTGGAAGAAATAAAAGTGACCCAATAATAAGTTTAATAATTTGGTGTAGATAATTTATACAATCATTTAGTAAGATTTATGGTTAAATTATTTTATTCTAAAAAAATATTAAAAATGACATCACTATCTTTTTCCTTAATTTTCAAATATAGATGTCCTATTATTTGTCCTTCATCAACCTATAGGAGTTGCCATATATTCTATAACAGTTTTTGAAAGAACACAAACAAAAGCAATTTCCAAAATTTCATAAAATAATGAAGGTCCCCTCTAAATTTTTGTAAGATATTACACTTTAAAGTAAAGGAATAAAATATAAATGAAGTCACCGCCCATCATGAACTGCTCCTTCACGCGCTTAATAGAGGGTGTATCATTAATCTTCCCCAAAAGACTATTATAACCTTGTCATATAGTTTTAATTACGCCAGATTTTTATGAATCACGGTCAACTAGTACTGGACAATGTAGTCCAATGACAAATTTAGAAGTAGAGATTTGAGATTTCGTCATTACCGTAAATGACGAAAATACCACTTTCAATGTTGGAGAGTGAGTTTTACCAAAAAAAAAAAAAAATGTTGGAGAGTGAGGTCCAGATCTTATCTCACAACACCGACCTATTGGCCAAATTGGGACCGTTGGATTAATTGTTTTGCGGTGGTTGAATTTTCTGTTTGAAAAGTAACTGAGAGTCTGTGACTTTTTCACGGTTTGTAATGAAATTAAAGGATCCCAAGGTCTTTCTCAAAAAAAAAAAAAAAAAAAAAAAAAAAAAAAAGGATCCCAAGGTGTTTGAGAAACCAGAAGAAGTTTTGGAAAAAGAAAAAGAAAATCTATTTGTAGAAGGTAAAAAAGCTTGGGATTTGGGGAAGGTAACCTTATGCTAAGCGCTGCATTAAGGGGATTCATTTTAGTACCAAAAAACAAACTAAGAGTTCGTTTGGATTGAACTTATTGTTGCTGAAATTGAAAACTGAAAACTAAAAACTGAAAACACTGTAGCAAAATAATTTTTAAATGTGTGAATAGTGTCGTGGGACCCATTTTTAATATTTTTTAATGTATGAACAGGGCTGCTATAGTGATGAACAGTGTGTGAACAGTGATTTTTATCCCCTGCATAATGAACCCATGTGATGTTACTGTTCACGCACAGGAAAAAAAAATCCAAAATCGCGAATTGGAGAAACGCAAACGTGTAGACGCCCACCCCAACCGCTCACTAAATCAAAGGTGTCAAACTTATATATAGGGTTCGTTTGGATACAACTTATTTTTATTGAAAACTAAAAATTGAAAATATTATAGCAAAATAATTTTTAAATGTGTGAATAGTGCCATGTGACCCATTTTCAATGAAAAAGTGGCTAAAAAGTAAAGTTTGTGAGACCCATGAATAGTGTACAAGTGTACTGTTCACAGGATAATAGTCAAAAGTTGCGGCTGAAAAAAAAAAAAAAATAGATACATAGTAAACTGCTATTTCTGAAACTTTACTCTTACTAAATGGTAAACATAAAAAATTTTGTTTAATTGTTCCCATGTACGTAAGTATTATAACACTGTAGCTCACTTGCCTACAAAGAGAGCAATTTGCAGCTTTCAATTCCAAATCTGAATGGAAGATGTACTACCAAACGTTACCTCTGTTTTACAGGTTGATCTTCACAGCCTTCCTTAAATGAAATGTATTGTCTTTCTTCTCAAAAAAAAAAAAAAAATGGTAAACATAAAAAAGAAAAAAAAAACGTTATTTAATTGAAAGTTAGAGAGAGCGACTTGAGTGGTAAAATAAAAAAGAGTAAATTGCAAATTTCACTCCTAAAGTTTGGAGGTGATTGGATTTTACACCTTGAAGTTTTAGAATTTGGATTTTACCTCCTAAAGTTTGGTGGTGTTTGGATTTTACATCCCGACGTTTCAGAATTTAGATTTTACCCCCTATATTTTAGGAGTGTTTGGATTTTACTCCCTAAAGTTTTGGGGTATTTGAATCCAAAGACCCCAAACTTCAGGAGGTAAAATCCAAATATTGAAATTTCAAGGTCTAAAATCCAATTATCCCCAAACTTTAGGGGTGTAATTTGCAATTTACCAAATAAAAAATAAATAATCAATATTTAAATTAAGTGGTAAAAGAATAAAATGTTAGATGTTGAGTGTATTATAAAGCAATGTGTTAAAATAGATTAGCCTTATCACACGTACTTCGCACGTGCAACAAAACTTATTTTGAATTTATCTATTGTTAGAGAGGTTACACAAGAAGAGATTTTTATAAAACTAAAATTTAGAATTTGAAAGAGAGTAAATTGTTGGGTTTAGTGTATGCTAGATTTTAGGACAAAATGTATCAAATATACGTGAGATATGTTTAGATAGAAAGTGTACTTATTTTTTGGAACAAAATTTTTTCTTGTTTTTGAATTTTGTTGAATTACAATTTTAATTATATTTTTTATTTTTTAATAATAAAGATTATCTAATTAGATTATGCGTATTTTTGACATTTTTTGAAGTTATAATTAACTTTTTGAATCCTCTTAATATATAGAGATAAAATAGTTTTTTGAGTTGCTATAAACTAAAATTTTTAGCACATTTGATGTGAATGCTCTAAGTAAGACTCTTTTTGCCAAGGGACACAGTCCAATACTTCAATACTTTAAATCCGATGTGATATGTACATGTATCCAAAATGTGGCATGTATTATAATTGTGTCAAATGGACTAAAAATTTGCCTTTTGCTAAAAGCTTTGTAGGTCAAGGTTTGAGATTCAAATCTCTCATTCATATATATATATATATATATATATATATATATATAACTAAAGCCAAAGTTGAGAGAAAAATTAATTAGATCTCAAATTAGATTTTAATTATAGGCTAATTTTGTGCCATGTGTCCACTAAAGTTTTTTAATATTTGTGTCAAATAAGTTAATGAGTACAAAATACTAAGAGTTCAATACTAAATACTAATGAATATAAAAAAAAAAAAAAAAAAAAAAAAAAAAAAAAAAAAAACAATCATATATCTACTCAACCAAAGTCACCACACTTTCTATCTTATTCAAATCAGAATAAAAATAATAATAAGTAGTATTAAAATTCGGCAGAAATTTTAATATGCATCTAATTATATTTATTTTTTATAATAATTCAGTCAATTATGTATCTTTTTATGATTAAAAAGTGTGCTCATTTTTAAATGTATCTATGCGTATGCATGGGTTACATGCTACTTGTAGGGACACGATTCTCAAACGGCCCAACAATGACGTTGGGCTCGCACGTGAAGGATCCCTCACAATAAGATTTGTAGAGAGTGGGCTTGAAAGGCTAGCGTTGGGTCATAGGGTGTTGGTCCAAGCCGGACTTTAGGGAAACTCAGATAAGAAAAAGCTTCAGCTTGGATATCGAAGCCCTACAGCTTTGTAACTGGAGGGATTGGACTCCTCGGATCATGTCCGAGGAGCACTAATGTCTTTCTCCGGTTACCCGGCGGTGGGTTTTTCGTGGTGGTGTACATATATTGTCCGGGCATTCTCATCCCTGGAGTTTTTCCCAGGAAGTGAGATGGAGCCCCCTTTCCTGATTAGTTTACCTTTTCTTTTATACTAGCCTACGTTCGCTATCCCTCGTCCACGTGTAGGGTCAACTTTTCCAGGACTGATATTTGTCTCGTCAGTCTAATCCCGGAATTGTTGGGGATGGTTAATAAAGCCTAAGAATCCGGTTTTGTTAGGTGCAGAGTCTTATCAGTGAAGGGTATTAAGGACAACTTCCCTGAGATATTTTTTGATCTTTAAAGTTTGCTCGTATACCACTTTCATCAATGAGACTTTGAGTCTGCCGAGGACTAAGCTGTCCTCGGCCATATCTTCGGGCCCTTTTGTGCTTCTTATTTTTGAGCTTGGGCCATGGCCTTCTTCGGCTTGGGCCTGTGGACTCTCCATGAGCAAGTGGGCCTGGCCCATAAATTATCGGGCCCCACAATAGCTCCTCAAAACCCTGCTGTCCAACATCTTGGTTGGAAAGGTGGGTTTTGGTAATACCGAGCCTTTATTATGGCTCATTTATTTCAGCCCTTGACTGACGCGGGTGACTCTTCACCTGCTCAGGGAATGTACCGGTCTACGAGATGTTCCCCTTAATTTGCGCACGATGCCCTTATATCGTTTGGTTATTCGAAGCGCGTCTTTAATATCTTCCCTTTACGAGACCTCCCAGATCTAACGGTTATTGATAGCGTAGGGAAACGAAACGAATGTATATTTATTTGCAGATTTCCCTGGAGATCTGAATGTATTATGACCCCTTTTCCTCGTCCCCTATATAAAGAGAGAAGACGAAAGCTGATTTTATCATACTTGAATCCCTCATATTCCTCCCAGAGTTCACTTCTTCCTTCTGGTTAGACTTTATCCGATAATACGTTCAGCACAGTTGTCAGCCATGAATAAACCATTCCATTCCCAAAAACACCATGTCTTAATAAAGCTCGAGATGGCTCGGTCAGGGCAAGGATGGCAGAGACTCAAGATTTGTCTTGCCTTCCTTTTAGCCAAAATCCGAAGCAAGGACTCGTCACGTCACACTTTCGGCGTGACTGAGCCGAGGAAGCACATCATCAGTACCACCCGCTCTTTCACGAGCATATCTAACATAGTGCCAGCGTGTTAGGAGTCAGGACTGGGGCAGGGACCAAGTGCCCCTGCTTCTTCCTCTCTTCGTTCACTGGCGCCCCCCTTTGCCTCTCTTTCCTCCTTCTCACCTTTTCCCTCTTCTTCTCCTCCTTCTTTTACTCATGTCCTCCATCTTCCTCATTCATCTCCTCCATCTTCCTCATGTCCTCCATCTTCTTCATTCATCTCCTCCATCTTCCTCATTCATTTCCTCCATCTTCTTCTTCTTCCTTGTCCTTCATTTTCTTCTTCCTTCTCCTTCAACTTTTTCTAAAAGAAGTCCTTCTCTCAATATGAGCAATACTGAGGCAGAGATTGGAGAGACTTTGAAGACGAGTTTAAAAGGCACCTGGCTGTTTACTTATCTGTATCGCGAATTTTATTGTTGCTTCGGCAGTTTACCTTTTGTATAGGCTTGTTTAAGCCCCTATTTATACGTTGTAATAATTTTTCATATTAATAAAAATTGTTGTTACTTTACTTCGCATGTTCTGTTTTTATGTTTTTACAAGTTTACAAGCGCTGCTCGGCACAATAATATAGCATTTGAATCAATGACAACTAAGGCTAAAATATTTGCTAATAAAAAGATGTCATCATAACTTTAATAAAATTATTCGACATAGCAATGCCGACCAGTGAGGGACGAAACTCACCTTAAAATTAGCCGAGATGAGGACTAAGTGCTCGATACGGTATAGGAAGTAACTATCCGAGGACATGTCACCCGCCAAATGAACAGTTTCCTTAAGCTAATGAACATTGGGTCATTTCGCCATCTTCTTAACACACTGGCCTTAACCTTTTACGGTATTTGAGCCGAGGACCTTCCCCATCCGAATAGTTGGTTTCCCCATAGGCTTGAGTTCGAGGACCATGCAAATCCTAGGTTCTGTCCAAAACTTATGTTTTTCTCAGTACTTGGTTTCCCCATAGGCTTGAGTCCGAGGACCATGCAAGTCCTTGGTTCTGTCCAAAACTTATGTTTTTCTCAGTACTTGGTTTCCCCATAGGCTTGAGTCCGAGGACCATGCAAGTCCTTGGTTCTGTCCAAAACTTATGTTTTTCTCAGTACTTGGTTTCCCCATAGGCTTGAGTCCGAGGACCATGCAAGTCCTTGGTTCTATCCAAAACTTATGTTTTTCTCAGTACTTGGTTTCCCCATAGGCTTGAGTCCGAGGACCATGCAAGTCCTAGGATCTGTCCAAAACTTTTTGAGTTCAGATTTTCCCTTTCTTCAGGTATTTCACGAGGCGCCGAGCAGGGCTTGTCCTCGGCAACGGCTATTTCTCGGCGTGGACCACAGTCCCTGGGCCCTCATGCATAGCGGGCCTGGGCCGCGAAGTCACTAAGCCCACGAATTAAGAGACATCTCTACAGCCTTTGGCCACGCGGTACTCTTTGACGTCCCAACGTTCGAGGTGCGCCTTTACGAGGCTTCTTTAATCTTGTGGTTGCAGTTGACGTTGGAAGTTGAGCCAGAACCATTTTGTCTGTAGCGTCTCTTGGGATGCTGCGTGAATTAACTGCCACCACCTTATTCCCTTAAATAAATGGGAGAAATAGTTGCTTTCCCTACACACAACTCCTTCAGCTTCCTCCCAAATCACAACTCCTATACTCAGTGCTGTCCTCCCTTAGCATAACATGTTTGAGGCGAGGGTTGGGAAGAATGAACTCTTTCCGCCGCAGAAGCGACGTGTCCTCATGAGACTCAAAATAGTGAGGTATGGGCACAGGAAGCATAAGTTCAAGAGAATACTCCATTTCGATCGAGGGGAAAGGGTGTCTCTCCCTCTTTTAGTCAAAATCCGAAGCAGGTTCTGTTCATGCCAGAATTTTGGTGTGTCAGAAGAAAGATTCTCCGCCATCAGCTCCTCTGCCTTGTGGCAGGCAGATATTTAGAAAAAGCCCCTCAACTTCCAGCTCCCTGCACCTTTCCTTCAGCGGTGTCAGGCTCAAGTTGGGTTCTCTCTGCACTTTTTCTTCGAGGTTGCGGGCCCCAGGCTGGGTTCTTTTGCTGCCTGAGTTATGGGCATGTAAAAGCATTGAGGAAGAACGAGGTCTTGAAGCAGTAGCCAACCTCTCCTCTGTGCCACCTCCTCGGCTTTGTTTTATATATTTTTTCTTGTATCTTCCTACTCAATTATGTAGTGAGCTCTGACATAAGCTGATTCCAGTTTTTCATTGTACGCTGTACTATTTCTTTGTTTTAGTAAAAATAGAAATTTATTTACATGTTTTGAGTACTGATCTTTTGGTAACACTACTTTGTGAATGGGTGTGCTCCATGTGAGTGTTTCTTCAAGAATATTTAGAGCAAGATACCTTGAAACATAATCTAACTAACTCTAATTTACCAATACTACCAGGCATTATATCGATAATTCATAGTAAATCAAACTTAGGAAACTAACCGGGGTAACAATTGAATATTCTGTGATAAGCACGTGAATACCGTCCAAGACTGATAATCTCTGAATAATCCATCCGAGCAGTCGACTGGGAAGTAGGGAACTCCGATTGTGCTTTTGTGTACTTGGTTTCCCCATAGGCTTGAGTCCGAGGACCATGCAAGGCCTTGGTTCTGTCCAAAACTTATAATTTTTCTTTTGTGTACTTGGTTTCCCCATAGGCTTGAGTCCGAGGACCATGCAAGGCCTTGGTTCTGTCCAAAACTTATGGGTACTTATTTGCTTTTTCGCAGGTCAGCCCCTTGGCTATGATTGGGAGAGCTGACTTGAGGTCGGAAGCCCCTAGAGCTGCCCGTGCCGTTGGCACTACAGGATGTAATCCCTGGCACCAGTTTATATCGGAGCGACAACTGCAGGTCACCGGAGATGGGAAAAACTCGCGAATCTCTGCTTGCTAGAGAGTTGACTCATGCGCCACCCATGCCAACGCGCAAGCCTTCCCACAGACGGCGCCAGTTGTAGGGACACGATTCTCAAACGGCCCAACAATGACGTTGGGCTCGCACGTGAAGGATCCCTCACAATAAGATTTGTAGAGAGTGGGCTTGAAAGGCTAGCGTTGGGTCACAGGGTGTTGGTCCAAGCCGGACTTTAGGGAAACTCAGATAAGAAAATGCTTCAGCCTGGATATCCAAGCCCTACAACTTTGTAACTGGAGGGATTGGACTCCTCGGATCATGTCCGAGGAGCACTAATTTCTTTCTCCGGTTACCCGGCGGTGGGTTTTTCGTGGTGGTGTACATGTATTGTCCGGGCATTCTCATCCCTCGAGTTTTTCCCAGGAAGTGAGATGGAGCCCCCTTTCCTGATTAGTTTACCTTTTCTTTTATACTAGCCTACGTTCGCTATCCCTCGTCCACGTGTAGGGTCAACTTTTCCAGGACTGATATTTGTCTCGTCAGTCTAATCCCGGAATTGTTGGGGATGGTTAATAAAGCCTAAGAATCCGGTTTTGTTAGGTGCAGAGTCTTATCAGTGAAGGGTATTAAGGACAACTTCCCTGAGATATTTTTTGATCTTTAAAGTTTGCTCGTATACCACTTTCATCAATAAGACTTTGGGTCTGCCGAGGACTAAGCTGTCCTCGGCCATATCTCCGGGCCCTTTTGTGCTTCTTATTTTTGAGCTTGGGCCATGGCCTTCTTCGGCTTGGGCCTGTGGACTCTCCATGAGCAAGTGGGCCTGGCCCATAAATTATTGGGCCCCACACTACTATATATATATATATATATATACAATCTAAGCTGAGAGGAAATCCAATTAGATTTTCAATTAAAATTTAATTAGAGTTTAATTTTGCATCATGTGTCTCATTTAATTAAAGCTTTTAAATTTTTGTGCCAAGTAAGTTAATTTAGTGTAAAAATTAGATTTCAATTAGAATTTAATTTTGCGCCACGCATCCCATCTAATCTATTTTTTTTAAAAAAAATTTGTGACAAGTGAATTAATTCAATGTAGAAAACGAGGAGTCCAATATAAATAAACCTAGGTAATATATATTTAAAACCAAAGTTTAGAGAAAATTTGGTTAGAATCAAAATTAGATTTTGCCTTTGTTAGCTTTTCATACATATTAAATTGTTTAAATTTTTGTGGTTATTTTTTTTTTTGAACTAATGAGTATTTTTTTATACTGTTTCTATTTACATATTTTGTATGTGAAGATCTTGAACGTAACAAACTGTAATTGAGCTAAACGAACTCATGCACATATCCATTTTCAATTTAAGAGATACTATTAAACTAATTTATTCTTTTATTTTGTGTTGTATTTAGTAATATTTCACGGACAGTGATAGTAAATTAATATTGTATGGTAGTGTCCAATAGTGATTTTCAAAATTATATACATAACAGAAATGTAATGAAAAGCTTAGCATAACCAATATCATTAAAATTGCTAGGGAAAATTATTTTAGTACCTCCAAATGTCCTAGTTGAACTAATATCCTATATATTTGATAATCTAAATTAATATTAATAGTACCATTATAATTCGTCTTTCCTGTGCGTGAGCACGGGTTACATACTACTTCGTATAAATAATAATAATAATAATAAAAAATCAATTTTATTTTATATGAATGAGGGAGTACTAATTTTTTTTTTTTTTTGCTAGGTAATTTGTTATTTGGGGGGATCGAACCCCCAAGTTTGAGAAGGCACTAGGGCCTGGGTACCACTCAGGCACAAGGCCCGGTGGTAAGGGAGTACTAATTTTACAACAGGAGGTGTTAACAACCAATTATCTCTTGTATAAATTCACAATTTAATTGCTAAATTTTAGCACCAGACTATAAAAGTGACAAGAGGTACGTGCAGGTCGCATAGTAATTGTCTAATTTGTCTCTATCATTTTGTAAGAAGGTGTTTGATAGGGTTGAAATTTGAAAATATGACAAGCTAGCTAACGTTGACAAGACAATATTGAATGTATAAAACAATCTCATAAAATCTCCCCCAGAGAAAAAAGTCTTCTCAAATATTGTGGGTTTTATTCTAAAAATTGAAAATAAAAAATAATATACACATCTTTCTATTTTTGTTTTCTTAAAAGTTCTTTCCATACAAATACAACACCTTTTTTAGCTTTTGTTTAGATTTAACGATTAAATAAATGGATTTGGAGAAACAATTACTAGTTCAAGATTTATCTTTTGAGAACGAACAAAAAAAAAAAAAAAACTCTCATCTGAGACTTTTAGATTGCAGGGTTTTTATTATTTTTTATTATTATGGTTAAAAACCTTTTATTTCCATTTGTTGAAAGAAAGCCCATCCAATATACAAGCCCATATTCAAAACAAGTGCCTTTTCTTTTGCCACCCTTTGGGTATGATACCTCACAAGTTTCGGGGTTGTGTGCTCCATATTAACCAGCCCAAAACGAAGGAAAGAGAACACTGATGAGGATCTAGGAGGACAATTTCCAACTTGGCCCAATAAAACCAAGAGGCTTTTCACTTTAAAGTTCATTGTGAATTCAAGTGGACTAGATCTCAATTAGTTATAGTCATGGACTTATGGGCCCTACTACTGTACAATAGGCCCAATGTCGCATTGAGATTTCTTCATAGGGATATATGGAGGGTAGAGCATTGTTGGACTTGGACCTATGGGCTACCCTTCAAATTAACCAGCCCAAATTTTGATTTTGAGAGGGGACCATGTATAATATACAAATGATTTTCAGAGAGCACCATTATAAATTTTGAAAAATAAACTCATTTTGTAAAGCCAAAAACTAATTTTCAATTGTTTTGGAGTGTTAAGTCAGTGCCCTCTTCTAGGAAAAGGCATATGATCTCATATGAGAATTGAGTCGAATCAATAGTAAACATATATTCTCTTCTCAAAATGTACTTACCATTTATTTTCATTGAAGTTTCTTGTTTACAAATTGATATATTTATTGCTTAATTTCTTTTCAATTCTTCTAAAGATATCCAAGCTACTCAAAGCTCTCTCTTGTTTAATTCTATGTTCAACCCTGACTCCCTTTACCAAATGGAGATCTTAAAGTTGTTTCCCCTTTTACCATATATAAGGGCAAACTTAAGTACAATATTTTAAGACATATATATATATATATATCGGCAAAACATGAACTGCAATAAAAACTAAGAATAGACTATTCTGTTACAAACCATATATCAGATCTGTGCCAAATTTTTGTTATCCTATTACTATCATAACATCCTAAATAAATGTGCCAAATTTTTGTTGTTTTATTAAATTCTTCTATAATGTCATATATTCTTTTTTTAAGGTTCCTTGCAATGAACACAATCTAAGGTATAGAAAAATAAATAAATATTGATATATTTAAGTTGATTTTAAAAACAAAAACATCATATAACGATTAATTTATTTGTATTTATATTAGTTAATATTCTAGAATTAATTTTGTCTTACTTCTATTTTTATATTGTCCCTTGAACTAAAATTCTCACTCCTCCATTGATGACTCAACTCAAGTTGCCTGACGTTTTTTATGCTTTCTAGCCCATGCTTTCCACAACTTCAACATCTTTTGCTATAAGTTCAACTTTTAGCTTTTAACTTTTATGTACAACTTCTTAAAATTTTAATTTTTTTTTTGTTCTCACATTTTCAAAATACAAGTATACTTTAATATACATTCAACAAAAAATGTTCAGTACAAAGTTAGACAAACTGCTTAGTTTTGAGCTACACGAATCCGTGATCAATATCACGGAAAATTTCATACATAAGACTGCTCACTGCTCACCTTTCCCTATCAATGTGTCCTTTTAAGTATCATTTTCTTAATAAACTCCCTAGCTACCCAAACCCAATAAAGTATTGTTTTCTTTGGCAGATCGTAGGGTTTCTGGACCTAATAGTAGTTGAGTTATTGAATTTCGAATAAGACTTTATAATATACCAATACTTTATCATATCTCTAATCAAAAAAACAAAAAAAATACTTTATCATATCATTTTCTTCTGGACCATGCATAAACATTATATATAAATTAGTATAGGGCATTTAGTAGGTGTACCTAAGTGGGTTTGCTCAACCAATCCTTTCACAATTTCCACAATAATCTCTAATCCTTGCCTTGTACCCAATCATTTTCTTGGTTCACTGCTCTTTAGGCCCTCTATTATGAATTTATGATAGAGACCAACATTCCGACTGCTAATTAACCTAGAGAAATTCGTTATTAGAGAGAACAATTCAAGGTTTTGGTTAAAATAATTGAATTTTTGTGGACTACTTAACCTTGACACAAAACACAGATATAGTACTAATTCATGAATCACTCTGCTTTCTCGCTCAATGGATATTTACTTCCATTTTGATTTAGACACTGCATTTGAATTTCATAATTCCAACCTATTGAAATTGATGGTTAGATTCAGAATCCATTCTTTTTTATCACAATATACTAGGTTGTCAATGGAGCCATTCTCAAGAAATTGATAGCCAATAAATGGAAATTAAGTGTGGCCATTTATGTAAATGACTTGATCATAACCAAACTGCATCAAATGTTTATGTTTTTTCTTACATCAAGTGAGAGAGTAATGAAAATACTTTATAAATTAGGGCATTTAGTAGGTGTACCTAAGTGGGTTTGCTCAACTAATCCTTTCACAGTTTCCACAATAATCTCTAATCCTTGCCTTGTACCCAATCATTTTCATGGTTCACTGCTCTTTAGGCCCTCTATTATGAATTTATGATAGAGACTAACAATCCGACTACTAATTAACCTGGAGAAATTCATTATTAGAGAGAATAAGTCAAGGTTTTGGATAAAATAATGGGCAAAATATCATTTTCGTCTCTAAACTTTTATAAAAGTTCGTTTTTCGATCCTAAACTTTTGAAAGTTCTTTTTTTTGTCCATAAACTTTGCAAAATGTTTTACTTTTCATCCTTTTGTTTATGTCTGTTAGTTTATGTCTTACGTGGCTTAATGGATGGCTAACATGGTATTTGAATTGGACCAAACTAATTTATTTTTTAATCATAAACACATGGTGAATGATTGGCACAAGTGGATTAAAATTTTGTTGTGAGACATTTGCCCCCACACCCACTCATCGCAATCCAATCTAAAAAATCCCCAAATATTGAAAGGTTGAAACAATGAAACTCCAGCTAGTTCCACGAGAAATTATATAGTCTTTTAGTAGATCATGTCATTTGTCTACCATTCTACTAAAAGACTCCCACTTGTTTAAAATTACTGAGTCAGTAATTAATTTTTTGCTTAAATTTTTTTTTTTAACTCTGCAATTTTAAACGGATGTGATTCTTTTAGTAAAATGGTAGAACACGTCATTTGGACTAAAATAATTTCCCCAGTCCCGCAGCCCTAAGCGGCAACCCCAACCTAGTGACGGAGTACTGGCGACACAGTGTTCAAAGGTAGCCTCCCTCTGTTGTTGAAGCTAACAGATTCTGAAGCAACACAAAAGAGAAGACAGTTTCCTTTACTTCTTCGAAAGTCTCTGAGGAAGGAAACTCTTTTGCTTGATCGAAATTTCACTAGGGATTTTAGAGATTGACTTGCCTGGTTTGGTTTGGAGTAAAAGAGAGATTTTTGAAGGATTCTTTGGCATCTTTGGGTTGGCCGGAAGTTGTTCTTTCAGGTTTATTAGAAAATTTTGTTTTGGCCCTCTTTGTTTTTTATCTTGGGGTTGAGGTTTTTCTTTTTTCTTTAATTGAAATTTACCTTGATTCTTGTCTTGTTTAAAAGATTAGCCCATGATACGCCAAAATTTTGATATGGGTGCATGGTTTGATATTGAATCGGTGTTGCTTTGTTTTGAAAGAGGACAAAATTTTGTTTTTCTTTTTACGAAGTTTAGTGAAGTTATTCCTGAATTGGTGTTTGATTTTTGGCAAAATTCTTGCTGTATTGTTTGAAATTTGTTGGAGAGCTAAGCTCTGTATCCATATACCCATGTCTTGGTTGAAATTTTCATATGGATTTTTCTATAATTGGTGGTTGGAGTTGCCTTTGAACACTCCGTCAGCAGTACTTCGTCTCCAGGTTGGGGTCGCCGTTTGGGTTGCTGATTTAGGCTGTGGGACAAGGCAGTGGCGTTGGGGTTTCAGGCTACTTTCAGCCTTTCAAATTTTGGGACTAGATTGAGGATTAGATTGGGTTAGGGGCGTGAGGGGCAAATTTGTCTCACCGATTTTTTTTTTTAAAACCATGTGAGCCAATTATTGTGCGCCACGTGTTTATAATTTAAAAAATAAATTAGTTTGGTCTAAGTTGGATACCATGTCAGCACTCCGTTAAGCCACGTAGGATATAAACTAGCAAACTTAAATAAAATGATGAAAAGTAAAACATTTTGCAAAGTTTAGGGACGAAAAAAGAACTTTTAAAAGTTTAGGTATGAAAATTAAACTTTTATGAAAGTTCAGGGATGAAAATGATATTTTACCCTAAAATAATTGACTTTTTGTGGACTACTTATCCTTGACACAAAACACAGATATATGACTATTTCATGAATCACTTTGCTTTCTCGCTCAATGGATATTTACTTCCATTTTGATTTAGACACCGCATTTGAATTTCAAAATTCCAACTTATTGAAATTGATGGTTAGATTCAGAGTTCATTCTTTTTATCACAATATACTAGGGGTATGTTTGGTACACTGAATGTGAATTAAACAGGAATGATAATCTTTATTACCGGGAATAAAATGTGTTGTAATTGAATAACTAAACTTATTCATTAATTTGGTTGTGAGTTATAACATTAGAATAAAACTTATGATCTATTTTAGGAAATATTTCATTCATACAATTATTTTTCCTAGAAAATAATATATTTTAAATTTTAGAGAGATGAGTTATTTTTTGATGATTTTTTATTTCCATAATTGTTAGGTGAATATGGAAAGTTTATTTATTTGAAAATGTATTGATATTAGAAATTATTACATCTAATGAGGAATAACTATTACAACCCTTTTAGAGAGAAGTAGTTATTCTTCATTTTAAAGAATAACTATTCATAATGAATGATTATTCCCTGTAATAAAAATATAACAAAACTATTGAATAGCTAAATCATAGGAATAGCTGTTACATTACAGTGCCTATTACAGTTTATCAAACGTGCCCTAAGTTGTCAATGGAGCCATTCTCAAGAAATTGATAGCCATAAATGGAAATTAAGCGTGGCCATTTATGTAAATGACTTGATCTTACCTAAACTGCATCAAATGTTTATGTTTTTTCTTACAAGAAGTGAGAGTAAGAATTTAAAATCAAGTTTTCTCAATGAGAGAGATCGGATGGGATGGCATGTCATTGCGCTGCAAGGATTTTGGTATATCCGCGTCAAATCAAATGTTAAAATTTGAATTGTATAGTTACTTAAATTTTTGGCAAAGATGACAATATTTGAGTTATTTGACACGACTCACAAACATGACACATTTTTTTAAAGTGAATTAGTGTGTAGTATAAAATTCTTGTATCAAAACATGTTGTCCCATTTTGATATGATTAATAAGCAGATTAATTCCATATTAGCTTATTTAACTTGTAATCAATCCAAAATGACCTGATCCACATGAATAAATATCATTTTTGTCAAACATGAATTTGAATTTTATATATAAAGCTAAATAATTAAAAACTTTTGATAGTTATATTAACAAATCATTTATTTTATGATTTTTTTAATGGATTGAAATAGGTGGTCTATGTGTTAACCCATATATGTTTATTGAACAAATTGAAATGATTCGTACTTATTACAAACTCAACAAAATAATGATTTTAAGTTGGTTACATGGGTCCATGATGGGTATTCGAATGTATACTTATCTCAACACGACATAGCCACTGGTCCACTAGCGTGAAGCCGTGAAGACACAATAATTTATTTTAATTACAAAATGGCACTGTCTTCCAAAAGTTGTTTGGAAAATTGAGCATTTTTAATTGTATGCCTCATTTTGCACGGGAATTCTAGCATTTTGCCCTTATTTTTAAAATTTTTTAGCAATATGTTCATGTTTTGAAATTATTTAGGTTTATGTCTCTGTTTTGAAACTCGATTTTGAAAAAATCGAGTTTCAATATAAAACTCAATTTGTAGAAAATCAAGTATGGGGCGATCAAACTTAAAAAAAAAAAAAAAAAAAATTGGAACTCGAGCTTCATGAACTTGAGTTCCACAATTTGCCCTTATTTTAAAAAAAATTTAGCAATATGTCCATGTTTTGAAACTATATAGGTTTATGTCCTTATTTTGAAACTTGATTTTCTCAAAATTAAGTTTTAATGTAAAACTCGATTTGTAAAAAATCGAGTATGGAGCGATCAAACTTAAAAAAGAAAAAGAAAAAGGAACTCGAGTTCCATGAACTCGAGTTCCACAATTTTTATTTATTTATTTATTTTTTTTAAAGTTTCATTTGGCATAACTTGATTTTAAACCAATCGAGTTTTACATTAAAACTCGATTTTATTAAAACAGGGACATGGACCTAAATAGTTTCAAAACATGGACATATTGCTAAATTTTTTTTAAAATATGGGCAAAAGACTAGAATTTCCCATTTTGCACGAGTACAAACTACAAAGTACTGGGTTTTTTTTTTTTTTTTTTTTTTTTTTTTTTTTTTTTTTTTTTTTTTTTTTTTTTCCTACTTCTTCCTAAAAATCCCAAATTTATGACATACGATGACTAATATTGCACCTAGCTCAAGACGTGAACCTTGGGGCTAGGAATATTCCTAGAACAAAAGTTAAAGGAGAGAGAGAGAGAGAGAGAGAGAGAGTAATCCCTGCAAAAATAAATATAACGACTAAGAACTCCCAATGTCTCATATGCATTCTCTCATGACAATCTATTCACACATAAATTAAGTGAAAAAAAAAAAGGAAAAAAAAAAAATGAGACATAAATCCCTGCAAAAATAAATATAACGACTAAGAACTCCCAATGTCTCATAAGCATTCTCTCGTGACAATCTATTCACACATAAATTAAGTGAAACAAAAAAAAGGAAAATCAAGTAAAAAAATAAAAATGAGAGAGAATTATTACAAAATTCTATGTAATCAAATGCTTTCGTCTAGGATCTGTAATTTTAATCCCCCAATGCTTATCAGCCAAACCCATCTTTCTAGCTTTCATTCTATCCCAATCCAACTCAATCCTCCTTTGTTCCGTTAACCCACAAAACTTTTGCAACCCTTCATCCATATCATCGTGAAATTTCCACCACCTTTGGTGTGCCACATCGCTTGCATAAACACGTTGGTCCCCAATGTCCCAGTTACAATCATAGTCCCTGTAACAAAGCCATGGCTTCAACCCTAAATAATGTATAGAATAAACTTGTGGTGGGTCAGCTCCAAACAAATGGTTCTTCACGGTCGCTTCCAACGTTGTGTTAGCCCAAAAGTTCTTCAAGTAGTTCACTCTCCTCGGCAAACGATGCCACCACACGAAGACCTCGTTAAGGAAACCTTGGTCACCACCATTGTACGAAATTATGTCCTTTGTACGGTCTATGAAAACTCGAAACGTGCAATTCGAAGGCTCAATAACCATGATGCCGGAATTGAAGATCGAAACATCGTTGCCAGTGGCTGTCATTTGAGGAAAATGGAATAACAAGTCGAGGTTACGTAGTACGAGGATGTCTGAATCGATGAATATGACTTTGTCATAGTCAGTGAGTTGCCAAAGTCGGAACTTGCTGTAGTTGTACTCATTGTACGTGCCATTTTCGGCTCTAGGGTTTCTGATACGTTCGATGATTCGGAGAGTCCATCCGGCAGCGACGAGGGCATTGCGTTTGGATATAGAGATGGAGTTGTCTATGAGCATGAGTAGGTCACGCTTGGTTCCAGTTTTGATGAGGCTTTGGGCTAAGGTTATGGCACCACAAACGTAGGCTTCTGTGGAATGAAGAACAGTGGCATAGGCTTCTTTTTTTGGTGTTATTGTAGAGCTTTGGATCTTGGAGAGGTCGTAGATTTCGTGGATACCTGTGAATTAATGATTTTTTCATCGATTAAACATCAAAACAAGTAGTATTGTAGTTTTACCAATCAAATAAAAATGTTATGTTTCATTTTAATCGATAAAGTATAAAGTGAAATATAAAAAAGAGATACAAAATTATGTTATACTATTATGTTTTATACATGAGTGATTTTGATACATTACTTTTAGAATAATGTTTTATGTTACTAAATGTCCTTTATAATTTGTGTGAGAATCTTATAACTAAATTTGACTTTGAAAAAGTACATTTATTATGGAGTAGGGAATTTTTTTCACAACTATGTTTGTGTGAACTAGCCAAGTAGGTATGGACATGATGCATTAAAAAATAATTAATAATTTTTTATCCTAAAAAAAATTAATAATGACTTGATTGACCAATGTCTCTCTCTCTCTCTCCTTTTTTGTTTTTTGTTTTCTTTGGCCGAGTCAATTTGTCTAATGTTAATGATGAAAGATTCATGTCATCATTTATGGACATAATTTTATATCATCTAGAAGAAATGTTAATTCAAAAGTTATTTAGAGGATATGGTATTATGAACCATTTAGATCGGACTTCTTCTTCATTAGGGGTAAAAAAATGTGACGGTGAATTTGAGGATAGGGAATTTGAAAAAAAATTTCAGATTCCTTGATTTCTAAGCTATATTGAAAGAAAATGTCAGCAAAAGATGTCTCCCAATCTTAAAAGAGAATGTACATTTCATGAAAGCTACATTTTCGGCATCTAAAAGAAGTATGAAGGTTTCTTAGAAACACAGCTAAAGCACAACTACCCCAGCCAAAAAGATGTCATCAAAGCAATCAACTAATTTTGTTTGTTCTTTAATTTGTCCACATCAATTTTTCGGCCAACCAACCCTAATTAATAGCTAATACTTACCCAAATCACATTAAAAAATGAGACTATTAGAAAACCAAAAAAAGCATAGAGATAGATGCTTTTGACTTCCGTTAATTAACAGCCAAATGACTATGTTATTTCTTATATTCTTGTAGAATTGAAAGCGTACTCTTGCATATGAAAGCGCCTGTAGCTCAGTGGATAGAGCGTCTGTTTCCTAAGCAGAAGGTCATAGGTTCGACCCCTATCTGGCGCGATTTATTTATTTTTATACCTCAAAGTTTTTGCATATGCTATGTCTAATTTTATTGTGACATATATGATATACGCAATGCAGCTATAGAGCAAAAAAAAACTGGGAAAACCATAATTGAAACAAACTAATCAAACAAGGACTTGAAGCTTTTTTCGTACCTTGTCCCCATAGGGGTAGAGCTAATTTGCAAGACCCAATAGGCAATGAAACTTTCTGCTCCAACCTCCCCATCTCTGGCTCAAAAAACCACCAATCACCTTCTTGTTTTACCAAATCCTCACATCTAAACAACTCCATCATTGGCCTACACTTGCTCAATAGCCCAACCTTTGTCCTACTATACCAATCCTTCTTCCCTTTTTTTACAGCCAAATTTGCCACAATAAGATGGACTTGGAGTCTGAACACCTCCCTTGCCCAGCCCTCTTCTGGAAACTTGCATGGCAGTATAGCTACTATCATGTCCAAATTGTCATAGATTCTATAATCTGGCATTGGTATCTCGGGACATGTTGCCACGTCTGTGTCTTCCTCTTCATCTATCCATTCAGGGAACAAATCTTTCCATTCAAATAACTCTGAGACCCTTTCAAATTTGATTGGTATAGTTTCACTGTGTATGCTCCATTTACTCACATCTCTGTGATCCATGTTGACCATTCCAATCTTCATTCCTTTCCCCATTTTATTCAAGAAGTTTGGCATTTCTAGCTCACTCAGGTTTCCCTTGGGCTTTTGTGAATTGGCTTGAGTCTCCTCCAACACCACCTTCATTTTAAGAGTGTCCACCTAAAAATTCAAGTTCAACAAAATGGGTCATCCAAAAAAAAAAAAAAAAAAAAAAAGTCTGAGAAAATAAAGGAAAAAAAAAAAAAAAATCTCTAACAAAATGATAATGTATTATTACAAGGAATAAGATCCTCATTCAAAATTTCAAATGAAACACATGCAACTTTTACTATCTCATGATGCCAATAGATGAGGCAGAATTTTTTTTAAAAAAATCATGTTTGCTTTCTCATGGTTTTGAAATGCAGATGAATGGGGGAAAGAGAAGAAAAACTTGTGCAGGCTCACCTTACCTTGTGATGGCACTCGCGCAATGAACACCTAACAAGCGAGCCTGCATTCTCAAAATAGAGTGAAGAATTTGGCCGGAGAAGAAGAGCTGCGTAAACAACCAGAAATAAAGCAAGGAAGACCAAATTGATCTTAACCAAAGCCTTTGGAGTGGCCTTCATAAGCTTTTGAAGACCAAGTCCTTCCATCTGTTTATTCAAATTCTTTCAACTCCTTCAAAGGGGACCCTGTTTATATATATATATCTAACTATTTGCTCCACTTTCACATTAAAAAT
The DNA here is from genome assembly GCF_932294415.1 of Quercus robur. Taxonomy (NCBI): domain Eukaryota; kingdom Viridiplantae; phylum Streptophyta; class Magnoliopsida; order Fagales; family Fagaceae; genus Quercus; species Quercus robur. The sequence continues at coordinate 5,218,614 of NC_065535.1, forward strand.
GTAGGTGCTGATTATTATTATTATGATTAGGATTGAATGAAGAATTTGGAGGCAGTGGTTAGAGAGCTTAGAGAGTGATACTAGAGTAAATCTCAAATTAAGAAAGTCTGGACCATTTATAGAGCTCCATGTGTGTTCCTGTTGGTTTTCTTTACTTTAAGACAAAAAAAAAGTTGGGGAGTAATTGAGTAAATTATAACTTTGCACATTTTTATTTCTAGACAATCATTTGAAGTCCAATTCTACCCTCATAACTTTGCACCTTTCTCCCACACTACCTTCTACCAACCCCTATAATGTTTTATTTTTATATGTCAATATAAATTAAAAAAAAAATGGACTTGATCAATAATTTGTGTTTTTTTTGGCTGAATGTTTCATCTATATTCTTCTTCTTTTTTAATACATTTTTTTTAAAAAAAAATGAATCTAGCCAATTGTCAATCGATTAGTTAGAGGATAGAGCATAGGTAGAAAGGTAAATTGAAACTTTCTCGAGAAACTTAGGTATGTGCGTATGCTAGAAATCTAGAAGGAAGAAGCTAAGCGGCCCTCCAACAACTATTTGGTTGCCCCGTCAACTTCATACACGCAAGGAAATGTCGTTTTTATTCGTTAGGAAATTGCGTCTCTTCACCAATATCTTAATTTTCTAATCATTTCTTCCTTTTGCTGATCTTTATTCATCATTGATATGATTTTCATTTTAGGTTAGATTTCAATTCATTACATGTAACAACTCACCCAAAATGATTTCTAAACCATGTTTTGCACGGCATTTTGCCCAAGTTATGGTAAACTATCACAATGGTGTTCTTGGTGGTCAGCCTCCTGATATTGACGAACTCAAAAGTGAATGCATGTATGTATCCACAAGTACCATGCGGAAGTTTGTGAACAACCTATGTAGTAAATTTCTTACATGAGGGTTCAGGTAAAACAGGGCCCATCCTAAGGAGTTTAACAATATTGTTCCTTGATATCCCTCGAGTGAGAATTGACAATACTTGAAGTGGTCATCTCAATGCAAGCTGCCAAGCTCTCTGTTCAGCACCATAATAAGCAAATTGAGCATCTATTCTGCCATGTGACATGGAAATCTAGCTTCCTTAATATGAGCCATGTTCATTAAGCAAAACAGGGAACATTTTTTAAGCCACTTTGGGCAATCCGCTAATCTAACTTCCCACCTCATTAGCATTAAAAGTATATTAGTTTGATGTATCACATGCTGGGCAGTTGCCAGATGCAAAAATATATAAGTTTTGGCAACATGATAACTGATGTGAAAATACTGTTCCATTTAAAGGAAATGCAGCTTGGCACAGGGCAAGCCTGACTGGATATTTATGTCATTGTCAAACAGCAAAAACATTGTAATACTACTCATTCGGTTCATTATTAAATATTAGCTAAGCCCTCTTGCTCAATGTCTTCAATGGCATAAGGGTCACCACACAACACAGTAGTCATGTTCGATGGTCATCCATTCCATAAGCTCAAAAAGGCTCTAAAACATATAGAGAATGAATTTATCAATATGACAAAACTGTACACATAGACTACAACCAGTTCCATAATTTGAGTGTAAACATTGTGATTTCCCTGACCTCCTTTACTGGATCTCATGTTAGCTGTTCCATTCTCATAATTTTTTGAATGGATACCCACTTTGTAGCTTTGATCTCCTACAAACCATTATCCGCATGTCAAGGAACTTATTTTGTTAACTTGAAATACACACATGCCAAACAGAGGGGTTACTGATAGACATAATGGCTGACCTGCTTTATTATGAACCTGAAAACTGGCAATGTGTTCACAAATGGTCAGTTGAAGTCACACATCACATTCATCTTACTTTAAGCACTTCTTGAATGTGTTGAGAGTGGCTCTTGCCAGGTGGAATAAAAATCAAATCTTCCCAACCCAAGTTCTTTTCACTCACCTGCATCAGTCGGGCATCAATTCAGTATTACTATTTAATTCTAGTTTTTATTTTTTTTTATTTTATTTTTTTTAAAATTTTAAAGTAAGCATTCAATTTCCATAGGAAATGTCTTGTTACCTCCATTTTTCTCAAAACATCTTCCAAGCTACCAACCTGTTGAAATCATTTTAATCAAGTAAATAGAATACAATAATGTAAAAGAATAAGTACCAAAAATCAACATTGCATTGTTGGTTGAAACGTGAGTAGTAAATCACAAAATATGAATTATATCCTGTGTAGAAATATGAGCTAAAGCCACTATTGCCTTGTCGCAATTGCTGAAATATACAGCAGGTAAATAGTTTTTATTTATTTCCCCCAATGCAATTTCTCCTTTTATCCATTTTCTCTCTTTGGTATAGGAGAGCTTGATTTTTAATCTATAAACTTATATTGCATCCCATATCCATCATTATTATTTATTTATTTTTGATAATGTAAGGAACCTTTATAAAGTAGAGACTTATAAGAGCTTCAAGCAAATAACTTCTCCGATAACTGTGGATTTCATGTAGAAAATTTGAACATTTATTTGGTTTTACCCTGAATATTAAAATCTTAACAGAGTCAGAGGATCAAACTGTAAAACTCACCCTTTATGTCAGTGATCTATTATCATATGATCATCCTGACATCAATACCCCAACTTTGTAAAAGACATTCCCAAAATGCTCCAGGCCCCAAAATCAATGCGGAATTCATAAAACTTCATGAAGTTGAAAATGAACATTAATATTTGTAGATACCTGGTGAGTTACTGAGTTATAAACTAGCAAACAATAATTTATTGTCCAATATTTCATGAAATCTGGGCCAAAGATTTGCAAATAATTGGAAACCTTAACCTACTTTTTGCACAAATCATTATTTGGAATAAAGGCAACTTTCAAATCAAACCCAGCAAGTTATTCCTCTGACCTGTCACCAACTATAAATTGGATTCTTGCACAACACAATTATTGGAACAAAACCAATTCAGGACAAATGAAAACAGCCATGTCTGTTGGTACCCAAAACAGAGTAAAAGAATGAAATGTGATTATGTTGGTAAACTCGGAAAAGGTGCTAAAATTGGAGCATGTTACAAAGACAGAAAAATGAAGGATGACTTGGAATACATTGAAATTTTATTTTAAGTTTCAGAAAGGTATTTCACATTATTATTTCATATGTTTTCAGTAAAAAAACATTCCCATTAACGCCATAAATAGTTCTATAAGAGAAGAGAGGCAAAAGAATGGTGGGATGTCATACCATAATATGTTGGGAAAGTGCTGGTCCTCTTGATGCCCTAGAGACCTTTGACAGTTCTTTTTCTATATCCTCCTGTATACAAACAAGCGAAGGACAGCTACTTGTAAATCATGTACTCATATCTGCATCTTACAACACAACAGCATAACCAAGGAGCTCAATGGGCCCAACCAACCTTTGTAAAATATACAGGGCAGTAACGCTTGTTTTTCTTCTTCACAACCAGAAGGTCTGACTGTAGGCACAGGCAGATAATTAGAAAAAACTGAGGAAGGACAACGAAGACCCAAAATTTTCTCCCACCAATGCACTCATGCAAGAAATTTAGGTCACTTAAATGATCCCTAGCATGCAAAGGCTGAGAACAGCCTTGCTACAGTTTTAGTGTTCTACTGATTTGGCATGTGTAGGTTCCATTTAGTAAGGTAGTCTCCAGAGTATAGAAATTTTATATGTAGTCAATAATTTTGTATATGATATACATTGTCAATGTAATAATACTAAAAAACGTCCATATTACTTGTTTAACTATAGATGAATCTATTTGAACATATGGAAGACAAGGCTGAGACAAAAAACCAACCAGTGCTCAGAACAAAAGTGTTATTTAAATCTTGATTTCTTCTTCTTATTTTCTCCTTCATTTCAGTTCCTTTCTCTCCAAAGTATTTCATTTGAGTAGTGGACACAAATTTGAAAGCCATTCATATGATGCATAAAAGAGCTGGTGTTACTTAAGCACTCATTCTAATGTATTTCTGCTTTTACAATTGGGCATAGATTCCAAAGTAGATAAACAAACCTGAAAAACAGGAACTCCATCAAACCCGCTCCTCCCATCAGCAGATTTGATCTATTATACATGACACATAATTGCGAGTCAACCTTAAAGGTTAGCTGAATATAATTATACAATAATGGCACACAATTATACAGCACATTCATAAAAAGCATCTCACAACATCCTTCTCTATGGTTTTCGACTCCTTACATTTTTTTTTTTTGGTATTGACACCCCACTTTTTAATTCATTTAGTTTATAGTTGGTAATTATGCATGCACCCAGTGCGTCTTGAACCCACAAACTCACCCTTCACCTTGCTGTTATTAAGGCATGAGGTGAATTATCATTCTTTTTCCTTTTTTTTTTTTTTTTTTTTTTGGTTGTGGGGGGGGGCGGGGGGGGGGGGGGGGGGTCTTTTTGCCCGTTAAATCTTCACATTCTTGTTAAGTTGGCACTTCCATCCATTGCTGTCTATATAGATGCCGAAAAATCTAGTAAAACGATGTTGCATCATATATTGTGATTCTTACAATTCTGTAGACAACAATGGACAATTCACCCAAAACTTAAGATGGTGTAATTTCGATTTTTTAACATTGACTTATAAACTTATTTATTCCTTTTTACACGTTGCACTTGAACTACATTCATTTTCTTCTTAAACAAAAAACGAGTTGCTGATATGCCTCAAACTTCTAAACATACTAGACCCAATGGAGAAAAAACTAACCTCTAGTGCATTCTTTATTTGAACTGGATCAGGCAAAAACCGAAATGCAATACCTTCAACCTTTAACAAATACACCTATAACTTGTAGAAAAAGGAATTTGAGTTACATTACAGAATAGAATTGAATAATGAATCAAACTCCAAAGGAATCCATTACCTGGTCAAGTGTAATTGGAACCACCTTTGCATCACTGCGTAATTGTCTCTTTCGCGTCCTAACCTGAAATTCACAACCGTAAAGTAAAATAACACACAAATTTCCAATTTTATTTTTACTCGGGAAACAAACAGGAGAGAGAGGGAGAGAGAAAATTACTGAACTTGAGCAAGGAAGGCCTCGGCGTCTTCCTGGCGAAAGCAAAGCAAGCCAATGGACTTAACGCCATTAGGATCGGAGATGAGCACGAACTCATTGTTCGAATTGCTGACCGTGTACACCGCCGTGCCGGCTAGGGTTTTGGCCACGTGTTCGGAGCTCAATCCGGCGGCTACGGCTTGCTTGGGCTGCGAAATCGAAGCGAACGGAAGAGGCGGAGGATGCGCCGGGCGGACACGCCTGTTTGGCGGTGGCCAGTGCGCGGCGGCTAGGGTTCCGGCGAGTCGCTTGGTGTCGTCAAAGCGAGCGGCGATGTCGGCGCCGAGGCGGAGGCAGTGTTGGTGGATGAAGGTGGAGAGTGAGAGGAGCGGGTTTGTGGGCCCTACAAAGGGTTCGGGTTTTTGGGGCTCCATGTGGATATTGGATTTGGCTCCGAAAGGGAAACGGAACAGTGATGAGTGAGTTGAGTGATAGTCAGAGTGTGAGTGTTTTGGTTGGTGTTTGACTGTTTGTTTGTGCTTGATAACAAATTTGAGCGCGTTAGAAAATGGAAGGATTACAGGACCCTTTTTTACATTGGGCCTAATATCAGTCTTCGGAAGCCCAAATTGAGTCACTCTATTTATTAGTCTGCATCTAACTTCATTAAAAGGCCAGCCTATATTGCTCACCAGCCCAATTAAAAAAAAAAAAAAGAATGGATAAATTGAATTCTATAGTTTCATTTGTTTCAAATTGATCCTAAAATTCTAAAATTTATTAGTCTGCATCTATCTTTTCTTTCTCTTTCTAAGTTTATCCTCAATATCTTGCTAGATTCAAAATTAGTAAATGGGGTTTGTGTGATCATTATTGAATGTTAATGAGGATATTCAACATGCAACTTTTGACCACAAAGTAGCACTAGTAGCTAGGGAATTTATATCTATCCATTTATCTATCTATAATCCATAATATAGTAAAAAATATGGATCCCAATATTGGTGAATGTACTTCGATTTTATTCGGTCTAATTAGGCCCTATTTGGTCTTTTTTTTAATTAAGTCTAATTTGGTCCTATTCCGTCCATTCTATTCACTTTGGTCCTATTCGGTCCACTTCGGCCTTATTCAGTCCATATTGGTTTTATTCGGTTCACTTTGGTCCTATTCTGTCAATTTGTTTTTATTCAGTCTACTTTGGTCCTATTCTGTCCATTTGGTTTTATTCAGTCCCATTCGCTCCAATTCGGTCTTATTCGGTCCTATTCTGTCCACTTTGGTCATTTGGTTCTATTTGGTCTAAGTCGATCCGCTTCCGTCCAATTTGGTCCACATATATATATATATATATACACATACATACATACGCACATATATAGTCATACCAATAAGCAATTATATGGTCATTTTATCTTTAACAACAGAAGGCAAATAATTTTCCAAAAAAAGAAAAAAGAAAAAGAAAAAAAAGAGAAGGCAGATAAGATCTTGAGTACCACTTGGGAATTGCTTTTGAGTTTGGCCAAATTGTTGGGCAGTGGTTTCTAACTTTCTACTTATCTTTTGACAATTTTGATCCTTTCCACAAAATATCCCCTCAATAATTTTCTTCTTTCAAAGTCATTTGGGGGCTAGACTAGAATATAGTGTTGCTATTATACTATATAATGAGATCACTTTAATTATTTTATATGCAGAATCTTACTTTTTCCCCATATTAATGCATAATAAACTGTTTAAGGTTTGTATTTTATATTTATTCGTACCACTTTAACTTAGCAGATGATCAAGAGCAGTGGATTGCAACAAATGCAAGGTATTTTTTAAGTATCAAGGATTCAAGATGCGTATGTGGACTGTGCTAGATATGCAAGGGTTTTTTTTTTTATTTTTTTTTTACTCTCTAGCATTACTCATATAAAGTGATAAAACTAATGATATTGTAGGCAAGTGCTTTCGGCCTACATGTGTTTTCTTAGATAGCTCTACCAGTAAGAAAAAAATATGGTCATTTTATTTTATTTAAAGCTATATCGCGATGGGTCATTAAATAGAAGATAAGAATTTTTTTGAGAAAGAAATATAAGATAAGAATTAAGAATTTAAGAAGTCCCTTTTTACCGAAAAATAAAAGGCACAAATGGAGAAAAAAGTGGATTAATGATTTGTGTAAAGAGCTAATGATAATCATGCACATGAATATTCTTTGTTAGGCACAATTATATTAGATTAATTTGAACGTGATGAGCTGCTCATTCTAGAAAACTTTTGATCCTAAATATCTCTTATATTAATAAGAACTTGAATTTTTTTTTTTTTAATTTCCAAATACTTTGTGCATGAAGAGGTATCAAACTTCTTGAAAACTTTTTGGTCCTGAATATCTCTTACTAAAAAATAAAAGGCACAAACGGACAAAAAAGTGGATTAATGATTTGTGTAAAGAGCTAATAATAATCATGCACATGAATATTCTTTGTTAGGCACAATTATATTAGATTAATTCAAACGTGATGAGCTGCTCTTTCTCGAAAACTTTTGGTCCTAAATATCTCTTATATTAATAAGAATCTGAATAGTTTTTCTTTTAATCTCCAAACACTTTGTACATGAAAATGTGTCAAACTTCTCGAAAACTTTTTGGTCCTGAATATCTCTTATATTAATAAGAATTTGAATCCTTTTTTCCTCTAATCTTCAAACACTTTGTACATGAAAATGTGTTAATTAAATTATAAGACTTTTAACAATAAATAATTAAAATGAAGAAGGAAAAGATACAAGCACAAAGAATTCCCCTCTTATGCTCATTTTTCCAAGTTTTTCCCAACCTTGCGAAGGCCAAATATCTTCATGATTTCTATCTTTCTTTAGTAAATGTTTTTAAATGTATTTTCATGTTTTCACTTCAAATATTGACACGCATGTATGAAAAGAAATCAATTTAAGTTATGGCTAAGGATGAAAGGAAAAGTTCAGCCAAAAAAGAAAAAGAAAAAAAAGGAAAAGAGGACCATGGATATGAATTTATCCTTCGTTTGAAATTACAAGTGTCTTCCTTTAACAGCAATCGCATGGAAGGAAAAGAAATGATAACAACAAATATTATTGTCGTTGTCACAACAAATTAATTCCTGCCAATAATTAAAAAAAAAAAAAAAAATGATACTACGACTATATAATATGGTAGGTTTTTATTTAGCTTACTAGAAACCTAGTGATTTGATACTTTATAACCCAAGGGACCGAGGAAATCTTTGATATTATTGTCTTAAAATACTTTATAATCTTAAGATAAAAATCCCTGCATAGTTGCACCGATTCACAGAAAGCCAACGTGGATTTTTATTTAGTCTTATCCACTAAAAAGAGATACAAATATCCTATCTAGAAAAAAGGGATAAAATAGTACTTTAGGAAAAAAAAAAAGGTTACTTGTTACTCTTATCTTTCTCTCATTTCTCATATCTAACAATCTCAGTATATAAGAAATTCTCACTTGGTTTCTTCCACATAATAAGTTTTTGCCTCATCACCAAAACACACCCATATAACATATACCAACAAAATGCCTGTGTGGAGCCCTAGAAGTACAAGCTATCCCTTGTCTGAAGAGCAACTTAAGGGTCTTCTAAAGAGATATGATACAAATGGAGATGGTAAGCTAAGCAAGAATGAGCTAAAGGCTGCTTTTCGTAGCCTTGGCTTGCATTTTAGTGGATGGAGAGCTGGACAAGCACTTCGTCATGCAGATGCTAATGGAGATGGATATGTTAGCGAAGATGAGATGAAAGAGCTGGTCAAGTATGCTATGAAATGGGGTTTTACTATAAACTAGCTAGATATATATATATATATATATATATATATTTGTTATATAGCTACATATAGTTTTTTTTTGGGTCATGTAGCTATATATATATATAGTTAACAAAAGAAAGAAATGGTTGTAAACATCCACCTTTCTTGTATATTAGAAAAGATTCAATTACTAGTTTGTTCTGTAAAGAAATGAACATAGTACAAACGATAATATATGGTACTTCTGTATGGTAGAGAAAAATTAATGTCAGGCCTGGCCCAAGTTGAGAAGAAATGTGAGAACTTTTATTTTTATCCGATATCCTTTGATAAATGTCAGGCCTGGCCTACGCTGAGCAATAATAGAGGTACAAAGGCCCGATCAAGATCTGGATCAATGAGACTGCAGCTAGATTAAGAAGTGCATAGAGGCTCAAAAATCAAACCCGTGCTCGGCCTTAATTAGACAGTAGAAACCACTGTTTTGGTGCACGAGTCACATTTGCACTATACACCTAAATGATTATTCATAATATTGATATGATTAGGTTTATCTTGATTGTTTAAACAATTTAATTTGATGTAATAAACACTTGAAACAAGACTCATCTCATGTCCATACAATTTTTCACTAATTCAATCCAATCGAATTCAATTCACTCGATTTTGGATATTGCACAGGAGGTCAATCATTTAAGAAAAAGAAGTGGGGGTGCACGGAATCTCTCTTTTGGATTTAGTTATCTAACTCTAGGTATGAAACGAGGTCACAAGGGTTTGAAAACTTTGGATTCTCGCAAAAGTCGATTTTAGCTTTATTCGTGGGGGAGAGTGGTTCAGTTGCTGACAATGTGGAATTTGTACTTTAAATTGATAGAAGCCCTTCCTAAAGAAAGTAAATTGCATGAGAAACTATATGTCCCTAGCTAATGACAATTTCCGGTTTATTAGTAATTGGTCTGTGATTATTCTTTCGGCCTGAGACACCATTTAGTTTTTCATCGGTGTGATTTGAACTCCATAGTCCATACCTCTGTGAGAGTGCCTTTTTTTGTGACACTCAGGCCCAAGGATTCTGGGCCTAATAAATGGTTTGGTGAACCGGGCCTTAACTCACCGCAGCTAACAAGCTGTTTAAGAGTCAAGTGATGCATAGGGGATGCTTCCTACAATACAAGTAAAATGACAAGCAAGGATATTCGTATGGAAAGACATGCCAAAACAACAAGGTAAATTAGGGGGAAAAAAAAAAAAGATCAACAAAGAGGTACAAAATAATGTTAAAGGGATCCTTGAATTACTGAGACATATTTCATTAATATGTTCTTTGTTAAGTTACAGAAGGCTCGCTAGGATGTAATATAAGGTTCAATCAAGCTCAAAAATTACAGTCTTGAATGACTATTTCAGCCTTCAAAACTTGCAAAGTTTGATTCTCTTTGAATCCGAGTATGTGCAATAGTGGCTTTTACAGGGATACCGGGAAGCAATATTAGCTTTTCTCTTAGTGTTTCCTTTCTTTTCACCACACTTTACTGATAGTTCTTTTCTCTAAGAATCTCCTCCCTTTTTTTGTCCCTTGTCTTCGTAACCTACCCCTTCCTTTTATAATGAAGTTCTGGCCTCCGAGGGGAACCATTGGTTCCCCTGTTTTGTCTTATGGTGAACAGAGCCTGTTCCGTGCCTATCACTTAGCAGGTTCTGTTTCCTATTTTTCTCATTCTTTCCTTCTTTCAGCTTTGATTCCTTTGAAAGTCCCTAGTTGGTTACCTTCTTCGGGATGTGCTGAGGTATGCCCTTCTCGGTCTCACCATTTGTCAATTCCCTGTTTGCTCTTTTTTCCCATCTGGGCGGAATCCCATTCTGCCAACTTGAAAGTCGCCTGATGCCATTCTCTTTTTCGTATTTCTTTGTTCTGGTTCCCCGAGACGCTTCCTGCTTGTGTCATGAGAGGTCGCTGGGTCTTTTGGCGCTTGTGTTTCTTTGCTCTGTTTCTTATTTTCTTTTCCCGTCCTTTTCTTTCGAACTGTCTTAATCTTCTTTGACTATGCGCCTGGAAGGATCCGCGCCCCTTGATGGTTGCTGAGGATCCTGGCTACTTAGCCTCATGCCGTGGGTTTCTTTTCCTTCTTGATGTTTCTTCGTTTGGGCTTCAAGCCTCCTGGGCTTTTTTTTATTCTTTCGTGGTCCCCTTGTACCTGCTTCTTTGGACTTGGCTTGCTCTTCTTTTGGGCTTGGCTTACTCTTTTGGGCTTCTCTCACTGTGATCTTTTTTTAGACCTCAACAACCTCTTATTCAATGAAAAAAAAACCCTTACTAGTTAAGCTAACTGAAATTCATTCATCCATACTCTATTTTATTTTAAGATGTTCCAAAATATTATTATTATTATTTTTTATATAATTGGATAATTACAATATAATAGGTAGAGAGTAAGTTAAACATCATCCTATTAAAAAAGGCAATTAACATTGATCATTTTCGTAACATATTCAAAATAATTAAAGTGAAGTACCAACCTTGTAGAGAAAGATTTATCTATTTTATCCACTCTCTAGTTGGCCAACTATGGAATGAAAGAGGCAGCTAACCTTAACATATTCAATTCATTGCAAGGAAAAGTATAGGATTGCAGAACCAAAAAACCTACCAATAATTACTTAAAAATTCCTTCTACCTTCAAGTTTCAAGTTCTTAAAGAAAACAAAAAAAAGCCAAGGTCATGACTTATCAAAAAACCAAAAAAACAAAAAAAAAAGTTCTTGAGTTCAAAGTAAATTGGTAGCAGCATTATGTGAACGTTTGGATATAGCTGAATTTTTTTTTTTCAGTTGCATCCAGTGTTTGGCAATGAGTCTCGTGAACAGTGCACGAGATCCACAAATCTCTTTTTTCAACAAAAATTTCATTAAAAATAGGTCGTATGACACTATTCACACATTTAAAAGTTATTTTGTTACAGTGTTTTCAATTTTCAACAATAAGCAGTATCCAAACAGACCCTATAACTGGTATGTCAACCTGTTAATGAAGAAGAAGCATTGGACCTTTATGTATAGAGTCTTTCTCTTGCACTATTCACACATTTAAAAGTTATTTTGCTACAGTATTTTCAGTTTTCAGCAATAAGTAGTATCCAAATAGATCCTATGATTGGTATGTCGTCCCGTTAATGAAGAAGAAGCATTGGACCTTTATGTATAGAATCTTTCTCTTGCATGAGTCCTTAGAATATGGATGATTGATTTATGATTTACAATTGATGTGTGATGCACAAGAGGCCCAATGTACTGTAAAGCCCAACTATGACTAACTCTAACTCTTATAATTTCTAGAGTCCAAATCCTCTGTACCATTCTATATATATATCTTGTATAGGGTTTTTTCATAACTCACTTGATCATATAATAAGGGTCTATTTGAGATTCACTTATTTTGCTGAAACTAAATTATTTTTGTTGAAAGAATGGTAGATAAAGGTAAAAATTAGCTGAAATAGTACAGTGAGAACCATGAATAGTAGCAAAAATAAGCTGAATAGTAAAATAAGCTGGCTTTTTAATTTTTGCCAAACACACACTAAATATGTGGCCGTCAAGGTTTTCTTTTCGATCTTCCTTTGTAGACATAAAGCATTGTGAGAGTGCTTTTTTCTTTAGCACACAGGCCCAAGGATCCTGGGCCAAATAGTTGTGTTTTGGTGGACTAGGCTTGGTTCACCGTAGCTAAATGAGGGCTGATTACGAACCAAGTTGTGCGCAAGTCACATAAATCTCCTCAAGGCAAAAATGCGATTCCTCCCCGGGCGTACTGTCGTGGGATCCCGGGACGTACTGTTGTGGGATCCCGGGGCGTATTAGGCTTGTAAGAACCCATAATCTTTGGTTCTGTGCACTATACAATCTTTCTCCATGCTTGTTATGCAATGAAGTTTTGTCATTTCCTTTTACCTCTATAGGTCCTACACAAGAACAACTATACAATGCACATATCTTCAAATAATTGTTAGTTTCTTAGATTAGGATATATATATATATATATATATATATATATTAATACATATACATATATGTAAATGAATTTCATGAGAATGATTCAGCCACGAGGATCCTGGCCCCAATTCTCACAGACTTATGCTTTTGCACAAGACTTGTGGGATTTGGAACTCAAGTCTGAGTGGCTTTGCTTGGGCAGGGACTCAGCTTTACAAGCAAGAATATATATGTATTGAGTAGCAAGAAGCAGTAAAGAAATATGCAAAGTAATTGTTAGAAATTCTCAAATCAATATGAGATATTTCATTATTTTTCTTGATTGTGGATTACAAATGTGCTCACTAAGACATGATACAAGGTTCAAATAAGTTCAAAAATTACAGACTTTGATGGCTATTCAAGCCTCTAAGACTTGCAAAGTTTGAATCCTTTTGAATCCAAGTATGTTCTATAGTGGCTGTTTCTGGGATACCGGGAGACATTCCTCTGTTTTTCTTAAATTTTACAGAGTTCTAATGACTCTGTTATGATATTCTTCCTACTGAAAATCCTCCCCCTTTTATAATGGAGTTTTTGGTCCTCCCGGGGAACCGTTGGTTCCCTTGTTTTACCCTTTTGCAAACAGAGCACGTACTGTATCCATCATCTTGGTAAGTCCCATTTCCGTTTTTTCTCATTCTTTCCTTCTTTCAGCTCTGATTCTTTTGAAAGTTCCTGGTTGGCTATCTTCTTTGGGATGTGCTGAGGTATGCCCTTCTCGGCATCCCCGTTTCTGGCGTTTTCCACTTTTCCCTTTTCTTTCCCATCCGGGTGGAATCTTGCTCTGCCATTTTGAAAGCCACTTGTTATCATTCTTTCTTCTATGCTTCTCCGTTTTGGTTCCTCGAGGCTTTTTCTGTCTGTGCCATGAGAGGTCGTTGGGTTATACTGGCGTTTGTGTTCTTTTTCTGCTTTTGTTTCTTGTTTCCTTCTTCTGTCTTTTTCTATCAAGCTGTCCTAGTCTTCCTTTGTCTTTGTGCCCCAAGGGGTCTGCGGCTCTTGAAGGTTCCTGAGGATCCTTGCTTCTTATCCCTTGCCGTGATCCTCTTTTTTGGATGCTTCTTTGTCTGGGCTTCAGGATCCCCTGGGCTTTTTTATTCCTTCATAGGTTTCCTACGTCTGTTACTTTGGGCTTAGCTTGATTTTTCCTTTTGGGCTTGACTTATCCTTTTGGGCTTGACTTATCCTTTTGGGCTTGACTTATTCTTTTGGGCTTCCTTTACTATGATCCTTTTTAGACCTCAACATTTAGCCCCCCGAGCTCGTGGGTTGCCTGAAGCCCACGCGTGAGTGATTTAGATTTTCTAAGATTTTCATAGGATCCCCTTCTCCAACTTCTACTGGGTTCCCTTCCTTTTTACTTGGGATCCCGACCCTTTTCTGCTGCTTTTGGTCACCTCCTTTTTGCGTGTCGTGTTCCCTTATAATCATTACTTTTTGCAGCTTCCTCTTTACACGGGACGTGGCAGTTAAGTATTTGAGGTAAAACTCCTCTACCCACTTTTCTCGTTTCCCGTTACTTCTCATTAATAACCGCTGATTAATCCCTTCTTCAAATTAAATTTTTTTTTTGGCAACTGGCGCGTCTTTCCATAAATTGTTTTCCCTAACTGCTATTTGCGCCTTTATTGTAGCCGTTTCATCTTATCACTTTGCTTCTCTGAGTTTTTCATTCTTTGAGTTTCTCTTTCTTTTTCTCTTCTTCTCTGTTACTCCGGTCTTCCCCTTTTTCGCACTTTCAATCGCCTTTATTGTACGTGTTGTTCCAATGGCTTCTTTTTCTTCCCGAAAGAGGAGAGAGCGTACCCCCAGTCCTTCTGAGGGTGAAGGTTCTTCTAGTTCTGCTCCGAGCGATTCTCGCGAGATTACCGAACGTTCGGCCTTCCCTTTACGGGATCCTTGGTATTCTCTCAGTTCATTTTTCCCTCATGTATCTCATGGTGAGGCTCCTCCATCTCCTCACGCTTGGATATTTTCTGGCCAAGTGGGTTTCGCTGGTTCCGCCCAGGTTCCTGACCTTAGAGAGATTTTTGATCTTCAGATTAGACAAGGAATTCGAGAGGCGGTTCCTATCTTCTTTGATTTTGTTCCGGGAAAGATTTAGGGCTGGCCTATATGGGTAGACAAGGAATTGTCTGATGCTGAGTTTGTGGGTCGCTTGGAGCGCGCCGGTATCCTAAAGGCAGTGGCTATTTCCAGAAACCTTGAGGGCTTCAGAGACGCCAAAGGGCTCAGGCATCTGGTACGTCGTTGGTGCCCTTCCCTTCATACTTTTTTCTTTTCTACTAGTGAATTAACGATCACCTTGGAAGATGTGGTTAATAACTTCCTCCTCCCGGTGTTTGGTGACGAGAGCCCCTTTAATATCAACCTTTCTGGGGAGGATCTCGTGGTGGAAGATAAATTGTTTGGTCATTTTGGTGGTCGTGCTGCCTCTTCTGGTGGTAAGCTGACTAGAATGGGGAGATGGGTGATGACCTTCTCTCGTGAGAAAGATAAGGAAGTGAGGTGGGCCAGTTTTCTGGCTTTTTGGCTTAGCAAATTTTTGTTTAGTGAGTTTCCCGGGTACGGAGTTAAGTCTTCCTTTTTTTCGTTGGCAATCAAGTTGGCTCGAGGTACCCAGTACCCTTTGGCCCCTCTGTTTTTGGGTCATGTTTACTCTCAATTGGACCAGCTTCATGGAGATGAGACTGAGTGTGATTCTTGTTATGTGATTACTTCATCTCTTCATTGTGCTATCCTTCAGATTTTCATGTGGGACAGTTCTGCAGCTACTTTGGCCAAGTGCAGGAATTTGAAATTTGTGAAGGACAAATTCCAAGGATCCCTCGACATAGTGAAGGGTCTTTGTGGCAATTCTACTGATGCCTTTCCCATTATCTTTCGTTGGATTAGCTTGAAAGGTGGTGGCCTTAATCTTGTGGAATTATTCGACCAAGCAGGGAACTTACATTGGAGATCCCCTCGTGAGTTTGGCCCTGGCTTTGCGTGTGATTCTGTATTGTCTTCTTTTTTATCTTTTACAGGTAATACCTTTGACTTGCGCCATGGTGATGAGGGCAGTCTGGCCTATCTTGCCTGCATTAGCCCTTCCTGGCTTCCTGTGCCTTCTTCAAGTGGCCCAAAATATACTCATTATTCAGCACACCGGGTGCTCCGACAATTTGGTTTTGACAGGGGGTGTGGAGATAGGTTCTGAGACAAAAAGAAGAAAAACCGGGAAATCTCAAACACACTTGGCATCTCAGGAAGGCAAGGATGTCAGGGAACCTTTGGCTTTAAGGACCCGGAAGAAGACCAAGGTAGAGTCTTCTTTTTCCCAGGTTCCTGTGACTGCTTCAGTCCATGGTTCTTTAGGATCCTCTAGTTTTGTATCCCAGCCTCCTTTAGGACCCTCTGGGTGTACTCGTAGTAAGCAAAAGACTTCCAGAGAATCTGTAGAGAGAGAGAGAAGGGCAAGACTTCTTTCCTTCTTCTCTCATTTTCATTTGTTCACCTTGTTGCACTTATTTCTAGTTTGCACTTATTTTCATTTTCCTTTGCAATCCAAGCGCAAGTCTGATCACAAGAAGGGTAAAAGCCAATCTTCTGGTGACGACGTGGTACGTGTGTTCCCCCCCCCCCCCCTTTTTTTTTGTTCTGACATTGTGTTGTTAGTATTTTCCCATTTTTTTACTTGGCACTGCCTTTTCTTCTTCTTCCTTTAGGTGGAGGTATCCCCTCTTATGACTGGCAAGGCTCTGGGAGAGGAAACTGTCACAACTCTTTCTATTGCTTTTCCTACTGTGGGGGAGGAGCCCCCTACTGGTGGTCTGGCTGGGGAAACCGGGCAATCGATGCAAGGTTCCTAGGATTCTCAGGATCCCAAAGCCTCTAGGATCCCTTCATCTCAAAGTCCCCATCTTGAACGCACTCCTAGTCCTATCAGGATTGTGTTTCCTCAAACCTTGTCAGATAAAGGCGCTTTGGGAGACACTCCTTTATCTAAACAAACAGGTAAGCCTTGTTTCCTTGAAATAGCGTTAGATCTCTATTTTCTTTTCTAGTTTTTTTTTTTTTTTTTTTTTTTTTTTTTTTTTTTTTTTTTTGAGTTCCTCCTTTTCCTTCTCCTTTTAGGTCAAACCAGTGAGAAATCCGCTCCCAGTGTTGCCTCTTCTTTGGAATCAGAAAGCTCAGAAGGTGAGTGCGAGCTGCTCCCATTGTGTTTCCTTTTCCTTTATTTCCTTCCCTTCGCCCTTTTTTTTTTTTTTTTTTTTTTTTTTTTTTTTTTTTTTTTTTATGGCGAAGCCCCCTGCATCTATTCCTTCCTTTAGCCACTTTGCCATTGGTTCTTCACCCTTTCTTCAACTTGCCTTATGTTCTTTCCCAGAATCCTCGGGGAAGTCAGGGGATCAGGAAGAGGAGGCTTTGCCCCAAGAAGCCGGCACTGGTTTGTCCTTCTTTCTCCCCTTTTCTCTTTTTTTTTTTTTTTTTTTTAAGAATAAATCTGTTCTTCCTTTTTCTCTTTTTTTTTTTTTTTTGAATATCGATACAGGCTTTGCAGATTCTGAGCCTGTTATCCCTGAAGGAATTGTGAGACCCATTCAAGTTGCTAACCTTCATCCAGAGCGAAAGGCTGCAAGTCCTCCTGTCTCTGCAAGTGGTGACACAGTGATGGGGGACGCCTCGAAAGTGGCTGCCTCAGATCTTGATTCAAGGCTTTCCTTCTTCCTGGCTCGCTTTGATCTCTTGGAATTTAACAGTCTTCCTGCCTGCCATTTCCATGTTTTTGGGTCTTTTTATGGCAATTTCCTGCGCTTCTCTGTTCCTGTTGAAGGCCTGCCGCTGTTAGAGAGTCTGCTCAAGAGTCACGGGGATTTCACCAGTGGCTTCAGGGGAGGCGTTTTTCTGGGCAATATTTTGATGGAGTTGCTATATGCTGTGCTGGTTTCCCTGAGGAATTCTTCTGTAGATTCTTTGTCTGAAGAAAAACTTCTGGAGTGGAGAGGGGTGGTCCAAGACCTTCTGGAGGCCAAGTTCAATTTGTCTTTTTTGTTGGATCACTTGCGTCTGTTGGCCCATACACTATTTCAGAGGCAATCATCCAAGAGTATGGACATCGAGATAGCTGCTGCTGAGGAAGCTTTGGCTCATGCTCACAAGGTTCTACAAGACTTGAAGGTCAAGCGGCAGAGGATCCTTTCTGTTTTGACTGTGCCTGTTATTCCTTCGGATGCCTCCCTGTTGGCTGGCCTCATTCCTTAGCTTATTTTAGATTTACATAAATAATTTGGGGTTGTATAAGTTTTTTTTTTTGAACATTGCTCTACTCTTTGTTTCTTTTTTTTCTGTGTTTCAAAAAACTGCTTCTCATTTCTTAGTATGTGAATCTGCCTTTCTCTTCGATATATTGCCTTTTCTTTCCTATGACTTTTTTCTTTTCTTTCCTGAGTCCTGGACCATGGTTTCCACAGGCTTCACTGTAAGTTCTGGTCCAGGTACCCGGTAATCTATTATGCAAGTACTGAACTGGGTACACTGGTATCCTTTCCTATATATTTTTTTTTGAGATACGGTCCCAGTTCATGAACTTTGACAGGTTTTTCCCTTTCCCAAGTCCTAGGCCATGCCACTTGGAAATTTTTTTTTTTTTTTTTGATCAAGCCCTGGGATAGGTACATGGAAAATTTTCCCTTTCCCAAGTCCTAAGCCATGCCACTTGGAAAAATCTGTTTTGGTCAAGTCCTGGGCTAGGTACATGGAAAATTTTTCCTTTCCCAAGTCCTAGGCCATGTCACTTGGACAATTTTTTTTTTTTTTTATCAAGTCCTGAGCTAGGTACATGGAAAATTTGCCCTTTCCCAAGTCCTAGGCCATGCTACTTGGAAAATTTCTGTTTTGATCAAGTCCTAGGCTAGGTACATGGAAAATTTGCCTTTTCCCAAGTCCTAGGCCATGTTACTTGGAAAAAATTCTATTCTGCTCAAGTTCTGGGCTAGGTACATGGAAAATTTGCCTTTTCCCAAGTCCTAAGCCATGCCACTTGAAAAATTTGTTCATGACCATTGAATTTTTCAATCTTCAAAAAAAAGTTCCTTCGTAGCCCTTCATTTTCAAGTGGGCTTACTGAACTGATTTCTTTTCTTTTCTTTAAAGGGATGAGGATTTGTTTTCTTCTCCAAGGATCTTCTAAAATATCATTTCTTGGCTGTGAACAAATTCTTTATGGAAAGAATCTTCTTTTATGAGTCATCTAAGGTTGCTTTCAATGGTAGATTGATGGCTAGGAGCCCCACCAAAAATGATCTTTTTCCTTTTTCTTTTTTTTTTTTCCTTTTTTGTATTGATAACTGACTGCTGAGTAGGATAGGCCCTGGGTTCCTTGCGTTAGCCCCCAAGTTCACCTCTTCTAGTTTTTCCTTTGGTAGGATTTATGTCTTCCTTTCCATATCTGTAAGTTTCTCCAAGATCTTCGTAAACAGTATATTAGCCTTCCTCCTTCTTTCTTTTTCTGTCCAAGGGATCCCTCAAACCATGGGCATTGCTTCCTTCTTCTAGGATGGGAACCCCTCGGGATCCTGGAGACGGGAAATTCTGACTCATTGTATCCCCAGGTTCCTCTAGGATCTCTTCCTAGGCTATCATGTAGGATGGTGGTCCGAGATCCTCTTGTAGGCTACATTCAGGTCCCACGTGCCTTCATAAGCAATATTCTGCTTTCCCTCCAGGTTTCTTTTTCTTCTGCGATAAGAACCCCCAGGATCCCAAATATGGGAGCTCCCCGGGATCCTAACAATGAGATATTCTTCAGCTGGAGCCGATTCATCATAAAGTATATTTTCCACAAAGTTTACTTTGTGCTGGATGAAATGACTAAGATTGGCAGTGACTTTTGTGGGCTTCCCATTCAATCCCTCTTTCACGTACTAGTGATACATTGAGAGGATTAGGCAATAGTTGTGATGTCACGGTTGGCCTTTAGAGCTAGTTGTAGGTGTCTTCCAGTGGTCTCTGTATCTCCTCCAAATCTTGTTATTTCCATAGGTGAGCCCAATTATTGAGCTGTAAGAAATGATAGATGTATTGTATAGTTGTTGAGCTTTCAATAATGTTGATTTTGTTACTGACTTGCAATATAGTGTTTCTATTGATTTTCTTCAAAATATATTTAAGGTCCACTGCATAATAGGCTTTAGCCCCCAAGACATGAGGCGGTAGTTGAATCATGCTTGATTTACCTTCTCTTGATGCTATTATGGAACTTCTATCCATTTTCCGGATGCCTCCATTTTTTTTTACAACCATTTTACTTTGCTGGATTCGTGGAAATACTTCGCCTTTGCTGGAACTAACGATCTTTTAGGCTTTGTTGAAATTGAGGGTGTACTTAGCCTTGCTGGAATAAAGGATCTCCTCAGCTTTGTTGGGATCAAGGATCTCCTCAGTTTTGTTGGGATCAAGGATCTCCCAGGCTTTGTTGGGATCAAGGATCTCCTCATCTTTGTTGGAACCAAGGATTTCTTAGGCTTTGCTGGGATCAAGGATCTCTCAAGCTTTGCTTTCCTGGAGTCAAGGATCTCTCAAGCTTTGCTTTCCTGGAGTCAAGGATCTCTTAGACTTTGCTGGAATTAAGAATGTACTCAGCCTTGCTGGAATAAAGGATCTCCTCAGCTTTGTTGGGATCAAGGATCTCACAGGCTTTGCTTTCTTGGAGTCAAGGATCTCCTAGACTTTGTTGGAATTAAGGATGTACTCAGCCTTGCTGGAATAAAGGATCTCCTCAGCTTTGTTGGGATCAAGGATCTCCCAGGCTTTGCTTTCCTGGAGTCAAGGATCTCCTAGACTTTGCTAGAATTAAGGATGTACTCAGCCTTGCTGGAATAAAGGATCTCCTCAGATTTGTTGGGACCAAGGATTTCTTAGGCTTTGCTGGGATCAAGGATCTTCAAGGCTTTGCTGGAATCATGGAACTACTCCATTTTGCTAAACCCGTGGGTAGAGCCAAGGAACTTGTCCATTTTGTTAACCTGCGCCATATGATATTATTATCAAGTTGCTGCAAAATTATTTAGCCCCACAACGTGAGGAAATTGCTTTGCTATGTAATTTACATTTCATCAAATCTCTTTGATTCACTTATTTCTCTTTCTTCTTTTTCTTTTTAAACAAATGAAACAATATCATGAATTTTTTTTTTTTAAAAAAAAGAATACATTAGCCCCCAAATGTGGGGCCATTTCTCTATTATGTAGCTCACACAATCTTCATTTTATCAATATATTTTATTTGTTCACTTCTCCATTTTTCTTTAAAGCAATGAGACAATATTATGATTGTTTAAATATTACTACACGACCCCCTATTTTTCTTTTAAAAAACAGGGCTGATAATTCCTTGAATATCAGTGGGTTGACAAGACTCGAGCGGTGATCTTTGGGCTATCTCCTGTAATACAAAGAACACTAAATCAAAGGGGACTGGTGGAGACCGGCCAAAAATCCTCCGATGGTGAAGTTAGTTACTTTTGAACTCTGTAAGGAATAAGTATTCTCTTCAAAATGAAAATGAATCCATCCCCCTTACCATTCATCGAAGAAGCCTTATATAGTACGTGTGGAACGGTTATCTGTTTAGTAACCGTTCCCAATGTTGAGGAGTTCGGAGAATTGGGGGTAACTTCCATAACCGCTGTGGAAGTTACCTGGGTTGGACGGGCCGATGAACTCGTCCATCCTTAGTAAAGATGGACGAGACTTCCACGATGAGCTCGTCCATCTTTAGTGAAAGATGGACGAGACCATCTTGGAAGGCTTGCCCTGCATAAATAATGAGTAGATTCCATGAGGTATTCCTCGTCCATATATGGACGAGGTTCGCCAGGACGTTAGGAATTTCCTCCGCCTAATGTAGCTTCTTTCGTTGGACGAGACATATGGACGGGTTATGGACTTGGATGATTTGTGACACCATCAGTTGCCCCCTCGTCCATGTGAGTCGTCCAAAGGGTTGGACGTCCTTGGATGTATATAATTCGTTAATAATTACTGCGCCACGTGTCATTTTTTTTATTGGCGACTGATTCCGTCGATTTATTTTTCCGAGGTAGATGCCACATGTCGCTTTCGTATTGGTTGGGTCGTTTCGATTACCCAGGTCAGCATCCTATAAATAGTAGAATGCCTCCCTTAACCCTCCTCATTCCAGAGATTTTCTTCCTTGACATCCATCGTCTAGAGCCTCGTCTAGGAGTTCCTCTACATCTAGAGTCTTCTTCCGTCTAGAGCCAGGTACTCTTCTTCTCCTCGTCTTTAGGTTTTAAGTTTTTATTAGAGATGTCTGTTGCTTCCTCGTCTACTGATAGCCTTAATAAGGCTATAGACGAGTACTGTGAGGATACTAGTGATAGGTCTAGTTCTAGCAGCGCTAGTGATGAGAGTGGAGGAAGCACGGACGAGAATTACTCTTCTGGGGCCCCTGGGTTCCCTCTTGAGGTCGTCCAAGAACAGCTTAGGAGAGCTTTTGGCTCTCAAGTTGGTTCTCCGTCCAATCCTACGGACGAGGTAGAAACCATCTTTAGTTGTGCTGTAGGCGTCCATTCTAAGACAGACGAACAAAGGTTAAGTAGTCTTAAATCCTGGTATCAAATTCCAGACGAGTTTAACCCTAGGCTGCCCGTCCGTGGAGAGTGGTGTTGTGAACCCCGTTTTGGAATAGGCGTTTATGAATCTTACTTCTTAGGTGGCCTTAGGTTTCCTTTAAATGCCTTCGCTAGAGAGTTATTAGTCAAATTAGGTTTAGGTGTTTGTCAATTCAATCCTAATGCATGGAGATTAGTTATCTCCATGCAAATTTTGTGGAGGGAAGTTTTTGGTGGGGACCGTCCTCTTACAGTGGACGAGTTCCTTTATTGTTATAAACCATCTGCCATAAGCCAATCTGAGGGTTTTTATCAGTTTACTGCTAGGGGGAACGATTGTAGGTTGATTAAGTCCCTAGCTTCGTCTGATAGGAAGTGGAAGACGGAGTTCATTTTTGTTTCAGGCTTCTGGGCAGGGAACCCGGTGGACGTTGGCAGGGATCCCTTTCCCCCTTACACTAGGGACCTAGGGAACCTTCGTCCAGAAGGTACGTCCCTTCCCCTTGTTTATTTTTATTCTTACTTCTATTTGGTACATTTACAATTCCTAACCTTTGTTTGTTCATTGTGTTGTAGCTGCCAAACGTCCTTCCTTGAGCAAATTTCACCATGACCGCGTCCATAGGGCTCGTCTACATACAGACAGGAGCTTTCATTCTCTTGTCACGCTTAGACGTCTAGCCAAGTGGGGTTTAGGTCCCGAGCCTTCAGACGAAGCTATAGCCCACGAAGTTACTGTGCGAAAAAGTAAGTTTTTAGCTAAACTTCCTTTCCCTTTTCTTTTTTATGTATACATTTCCTAATTTGTTCATCTCGTCTTAGGAATGTCAACAATGAAAGAGAACAAAGGGAAGGAAATTGCAGGAGAGGGGAAACGTCCTGAGGGTATGGCCCAAGATCGTCCTGAGGGTTAGACATGTCCAACTGCTGGGGACAAAAGAAAATTCTTGCCAAAGAACATTGACCTGGAAGGGTTCCCCAGTCGTAGAGACAAAAGGGTTAAACAAGGCTCGTCCAAGGTGGTCAAGTCCAAACCTCCTCAGTCTCAGCCTGCCGTCTAGATAGTCGATGTGGACTCGTCCACCCCAGTTGAGTCCACTCCGTCCAAGACTCCGCCCAGAACTCCTTTGGCCAAGTCTACTACGCCTGGCTCGTCCCAGCCTTCTATGAACATCATTGAGAACGAAGACCTGGCTTGGGAACGTTTTCAGATAGCAGTCCAGGACGAGGATATAAACATGTGCTATAACATGGGCTTGAAGGAATTTGAGCATTCAGGCATCCATGACCTCTTCAAGGTATGTCAGTATCTCTCGTCTTTGTTCAGTTAGTAATTTTTCCTCATTTAATCATTCTAT
This sequence comes from Quercus robur, assembly GCF_932294415.1. Lineage (NCBI taxonomy): Eukaryota > Viridiplantae > Streptophyta > Magnoliopsida > Fagales > Fagaceae > Quercus > Quercus robur. The sequence continues at coordinate 5,242,483 of NC_065535.1, forward strand.
GTTGCTTTGTCTCTTCATAGGCCATGTCAAAGTTTATAGCAGCGTCTAGATAGGCAACAGAGCTGGACAAGATGAGAGTCTTGTTGGAGACGAGGATTCAGCAGGTGAACGCTGACTGTAAAAAGTGGGCTGGGGCTGTTGAAAAGGCTAAGGATGAGGTCAAAGAACGTAACAAGCTGATTGAGGAGCTAAGGACTGATGCATTGGAGAAGGATACGCGCATTGATCACTTGCAGAAGATGAACGATGAATTGAATGCTCGTCTCTCCAAGGCAAAAGAGGACGCTGTGGCTGAGTTCAAGTCGTCCAAAGCGTATACAGACACTTTGGATCGCAATTATGCAGCTGGTTTTGAAGATTTCAGAATGGATGCTATTGAGAACTTCCCTGAAGTTGACTTTAGCGCAATCAAGCTTAACCTTGCTGCTGCCACAAGCTCTCTTCTCCAGACCGGCTCTGATGACGTCAACGTGGAAGACGACGCTAGTTCTCAGCCTCCTCAGGACGAGCCTGCTGTGAATGCTCCCCCTTCTTAGGACGAGACTTTTAACCTTTTAGCTTTGTTTTTCTTTTTTGTTTGGTTCTGTATTTGGTCCTTTGTTTTTGGACCTTTTATGTAACGAGAATACGTTATACTCGTCCATGGTTTTAGGATGGGTTTTTTAAGTAAACTATTTCTGTTTTTCAAACTATAACCCTTGAACGTAGGATGTCCACCCTTTGAATGAAGTTTTATTTTCTTTGCATGGACAAGTGATTTCATTTCCTTTGCATGGACGAATGCTGCTAAGCTATTTTAACTCCAGCTTTAGCTCGTCCATGTCAAGAATACATATTTTTCATGTAGTCTAACTCGTCTTAGCAGGTAGTATTTTTAATTAGCTTGATTCGTCTTAAGACTTACAAACTAATTTTACATACCATCTTACTTATTTTGCCAACTTTTTCTCTCGTCCAGAATTTGGATTGTTTCAGTTGGCTCTGCCTCGTCCATGAGTTGGACGGGTGTGGATGTGGTTTTTCCTTGCTTTATTTAAGAAAATTTAGACATTACATCTCTGCGTCCAGAGATTTTGTTCGTCTTGGATCTTTCAACCCTCTTGAGGATTGACTTGGACAACAATATCATGGAGAAAATTCACACAACATTTTGTACATAACATAAATATTGTTTACAGACAAGGCACATGCACACTGATGCCTTTTTATTTAATAAATACATACTTCATGACTTCGTCCATAACCATAACACAACTATAAAAAGTAATAAGATCATAGTTTCAAACTTCACACACAAGCAACACCAAACATAGTAGTATCAAACAGCATCATTCATAGTAGTACGCTAGTTGACAGATAAGACCCAGTCTCGTCCATAGATTCACTCTTACTGGTAGTACCTCCTCAGGTGCTCCAAATTCCAAGGATGTTCCAACTTTCTCCCGTCCAAGGACTCCAGGTAGTAGGATCCTTGCCTTTTACAGTTGACAACTCTATAGGGTCCTTCCCAGTTTGGGCCCAACTTCCCATGTGCTGGGTTCTTGGTTGACAAAGAGACCTTTCTCAGGACGAGATCTCCTATGTTGAAACGCCTAGGCTTCACCATCGCATCATACTGCCTAGCCATGAGGTTCTTATACTTTGCTGCCCTGTGTTCTGCGTTTGCCCTTACCTCGTCTATTAGATCGAGGTTCAGACGAAGCTGGTCCTCATTATCCTTGTCTTGATACATCATCACCCTGTGATTAGCCATATGTACTTCTGCAGGTATGACTGCATCGCTTCCATAGGCTAGCTTGAAAGGAGTCTCCCCTGTAGGGGTCCTCACTGTGGTCCTGTATGCCCATAGAACTCCTGGTAATTCATCTGGCCATACTCCCTTTGCCCCCTCAAGCCGAGTCTTGATGATTTTCAACAAGGATCGGTTTGCAACTTCAGCCTGGCCGTTGGCTTGGGGGTGTGTAGGTGAGGAGTAATGGTTCTGAATTCCAAAGTGTAAGCAAAAGTCCTTGAAGAGTGCATTGTCAAATTGTCGTCCGTTGTCAGACACCAATACCTTCGGCACTCCAAATTTGCATATAATGTTTTTCCACATGAAGTTTTTCACATTCTGTTGTGTGATATTTGCCAACGGTTCTGCTTCCACCCATTTGGTGAAGTAATCGATGCCAACCACTAAAAACTTCATCTGCCTTACTCCCAAAGGGAAGGGACCCAAAATGTCTAGTCCCCATTATGCGAAGGGCCACGGTGCCACCATTGGGGTGAGGTATTCCGATGGTTGCCTGGGGACATTGCTAAATCGCTGGCACTGGTCGCAGACCATAACGTATGCTTTAGCATCAGCTTGCATGTTCGGCCAGTAATACCCTGCACGGACGACCTTGTGGACAAGTGATCTGGCTCCTGAGTGATTGCCACATGCCCCTTCATGGACTTCTCTCAGTACGTAGTTTGCTTCGTCCGGAGCTAAGCATCTAAGGTATGGTTGAGAGAAACCTCTCTTGTATAGCACTTCATTCATAAGGACATATCTAGCTGATCTCACCCTCACCTTCCTAGCCTCGTCCTTCTCTTCTGGCAGTCGTCCGTCTTTCAAGTATGATATAATGGGAGTCATCCAATTCTCTCTGTTATCCACCTGTTGTACTTCTGGGACATCTATACTTGGCATATATTGAACTTCATCTGACTTCTTTAATGATTCATCTGCTGAGGCTTCTTTCGCTATAGTATCAGCTTCCACGTTCTCTTCCCTTGGGATTTGAATGAAGTCAGCGTTTTCAAATCTTTTCACAAGGCGCATCACCCTTCCAAGGTATTTTTTCATTCGTTCTTCCTTTGCTTCATACATCCCATTCACTTGTCCCATGATCAGTTGAGAATCCCCCATGACACATATGGACTTGGCTTCCACAGATTTAGCCAATTCTAGCCCTTTGAGGAGGGCTTCATATTCGTCTTCATTATTAGTCGCCTGGTACTGTAGACGGACTTTATGTTTCAGTTTATCTCCTTCTGGGGATTGCAGGACCACACCAATTCCTCCTGCATGCCGTGTAGACAAACCATCTACGTGGACGATCCATCTCTTACTGTCTTCTGTCTCATTATAACTTGGGGTAAACTCCGCAATAAAATCTACTAGGGATTGAGCTTTTATGGCATGCCTTGGTTGATACCTGATATCGAACTCACTGAGCTCCACAGCCCACTGGATTAATCGTCCTGCAGCTTCCAGTCTATTCATTGCCTTCTTGAGCGGATGATCTGTCATGACATTAATGACATGTGCTTGGAAATAATTCCTCAGTTTCCTTGAAGCGGTGATTAGTGCGAAGGCCAATTTCTCCATTTGTGGATACCGTCCTTCCGCTCCTTTCAATGCCTTGCTTGTATAGTACACAGGTCTTTGCACTTTATCTTCCTCTCTTATCAATGCTGAGCTCACGACATACGGGGTTACTGCTAAGTATAAATATAATTCCTCTCCTTCCACTGATGGACTCAACAACGGTGCCATAGTAAGGTATACCTTCAAATCTTCGAAAGCTCTCTGACACTCGTCGGTCCATTCGAATGCTTTTTTGAGAACCTTAAAAAATGGCAAACATTTATCAGTAGCTTTAGAGACAAACCTATTAAGCGCAGCAACTCGTCCAGTGAGGGATTGGATTTCCTTGGTATTTTGCGGTGGCTTCATGTCCAATATTGCTTGAATTTTATCTGGATTCGCCTCAATTCCCCTGTGGGATACCATAAAGCCAAGAAATTTCCCTGATGATACTCCAAAGGCAGATTTGCTAGGATTCAGCTTCATGTGATACTGCCTCAATGTTTCAAATGTCTCCTGCAGGTCGTCTAGATGCCTTCCTTCGTCCTGACTTTTCACCAGCATGTCATCTACATAGACTTCCACATTCCGCCCAATCTGCGGACGAAACATGTGGTTGACCAACCTCTGATATGTCGCCCCTGCGTTCTTTAAACCAAACGGCATCACCTTATAGCAGAATAAGCCTTGACTGGTGACAAAAGATGTCTTCTCTTGGTCAGCCTCGTCCATTCTTATATGATTGTATCCTGAAAAGGCATCCATGAAGCTAAGCAATTTGTGGCCTGCAGTTGAGTCTACTAACTGGTCAATGCGCGGTAGCGGATAACTATCCTTGGGGCAAGCCTTGTTCAGATTAGTGAAGTCTACGCACATTCTCCACTTGTCATTTGCTTTTTTGACCATTACTACATTGGCCAACCAATTCGGGTAGTACACTTCCCGAATGAACTTTGCTACCATCAGCTTTTGGACCTCATCCTTGATTGCACTATCTCTCTCAGGGGCAAACACCCTCTTCTTTTGCCGCACAGGCTTGGAGGAAGGACATACGTTCAAACGGTGGGTAATGACACTAGGGTCTATACCCGGCATATCCTCGTGGCTCCACGCAAACACATCGATATTGTTCTTCAAAAATTGGACGAGGTCCTTTTTAATCTTCTCTTCTAAATCTGCTCCAACCCTGGTACACCTCTCAGGGTTATCTTCATCCAAGGAAATATCTTCCAATGCTTCAGTAGGCTCTGCTACAACCTTCTTTTCTTCAATACTCATTGCTTGAACTTGTTCATCCATGGCCAGCATGGCCAAGTAACATTCTCTTGCTGCCAGTTGGTCACCTTGTACCTGTCCTACCCCGTGTTCTGTTGGAAACTTGACTGATAAATGGTAAGTAGAGGTTACGGCTTTCCAACTATTCAAAGTTGGTCTCCCAATTATGGCATTGTAGGAGGATGGACAATCTACCACAAGGAAGTTCACATCCTTGGTGATTTGTCGTGGATATGCCCCCACTACCACAGATAAGGAGATAGTACCCACTGGTTGCACCTTCATCCCACCAAAACCTACTAGGGGGGAGTTCACTGGACGGAGCCGGTCTCGTCCTAATCTCATCTGCTGAAAAGCTGGATAATATAAAATGTCTGCTGAGCTTCCATTGTCCACAAGCACTCTTCTGGTTTTTGCAATTAGTAAGGAGATGACGAGAGCATCATCATGTAGGTGATGAATTCTGTCAGCATCCTCGTCCGTGAAAGTGATTGCCCGCTCGTCCGTGGACCTTGCTCTCGGTGATCGTCCAGAAAGTTGGACGCTCTGTACTACCTTCAAGTATGCTTTCTTGGACTTGGACGACTGGCCAGTTGAACTTCCCCCAATGATGACTCTTATCTCCCCGAGTGGTGGTCGCGATGATTCTTCCATCTTTCCCTTCTGTTTTTCGTCCCTCTGGTCTCGTCCAAGGAAACCCCTCAACTTCCCTTGCCTTATGAGATTTTCAATTTGTTGCTTTAAGTTAAAACACTCGTCTGTGTCATGACCATGATCCCTATGGAAGCGACAATACTTGTTCCTGTTGCACTTGTTAGGATCCCCCTTCATTTTCTCCGGCCATTTCAGGGAAGGATCATCCTTGATTTGCATAAGGACCTGCTCAAGCGGGGCGTTTAAAGGGGTATATTGCTGGTTCCGTACTGAAGGGCCTGGCTTCTTACTTTCTCGGTCTCTCTTTTCCTCCGTCCGTCCCTTCTTTGGACGAGTACCCTGCTCGTGATGGCGATTGGGATTTGCGTCCATTCTTTCAGACCTCTTCCTCCTCTTAGCAATGATTGCATCTTCTGCATTCATAAAATTCTGAGCCAAATGGACGAGTTCGGCCATGGACTGAGGCTCTTTTTCATAAAGCTTGTGTATAAACAGATCCGAATTCACGCCGTTATGGAAGGCTGCCAGTAGAAGCTTATCATCTGCTTCATCCACACTGAGAGCTTCTCTGTTGAAACGGGTTATAAATGACGAAAGGCTCTCGTTCTCTCCCTGCTCTATTGTCAACAAAATGGACGAGGAACGCTTGTGCCTTTGTCCCCCAATGAAATTGTTAACAAACAACTTGCTCAACTCTTCAAAAGAACTCATCGAATTTGGAGGTATCTTGCTAAACCAAACTCGCGCTGAACCCTTAAGGGTGGTAGGGAAGGCTCTACATATTATCTCATTAGGCACCCCTTGAAGATGCATGGTGGTCTTGAAAGTGGCTATGTGATCAAACGGGTCACGTGTTCCATCATATGAATCCAGAGAAGGCAACTTGGACTTTGATGGTAGGGGGTGACCGTTGATGGAAGCCGTAAAGGGAGAATCAGTCATGTGAACCAAATCTTCTATCGGATTCGCCCTTTTCATATTCTCCTTCATTTCCTCCATAACTCTCTTCATTTGGTCCATTTCTTCCTTCAAATGTGGTACCGTTTGTGAGGTGGTGCCTCTAAACTGACTTCCAACTTCGGTATTCTCTCTTCCGCCATGACTCTGTGTTTGTCCTCCTTCACGTTCTTCATGTGTTTGCCTCCTCATATTAATCTCCATTCGTAATTCCTGGTTTTGGCGAGTCAACTCCGCCATAGCGTCTGCCATAGATTGTGCATGTTGGGCAGATGACTGCATGACCGGCGCAGACTGGCAATCGCGATGCGGGTTGCTGCTTCCCCGATGGCCTGGGCTAGTAGCCCTTGATCTAGTCCGAACCATCAACCCTTTGTCACGGAGAAGTAAACTGTGAAACAATCTCTTTTCCCACAGACGGCGCCAACTGATAATTCCTTGAATATCAGTGGGTTGACAAGACTTGAGCGGTGATCTTTGGGCTATCTCCTGTAATACAAAGAACACTAAATCAGAGGGGACCGGTGCAGACCGGCCAAAAATCCTCCGATGGTGAAGTTAGTTACTTTTGAACTCTGTAAGGAATAAGTATTCTCTTCAAAATGAAAATGAATCCATCCCCCTTACCATTCATCGAAGAAGTCTTATATAGTATGTGTGGAACGGTTATCTGTTTAGTAACCGTTCCCAATGTCAAGGAGTCCGGAGAATTGGGGGTAACTTCCATAACCGCTGTGGAAGTTACCTGGGTTGGACGGGCCGATGAACTCGTCCATCCTTAGTAAAGATGGACGAGACTTCCACGATGAGCTCGTCCATCTTTAGTGAAAGATGGACGAGACCATCTTGGAAGGCTTGCCCTGCATAAATAATGAGTAGATTTCATGAGGTATTCCTCGTCCATATATGGACGAGGTTCGCCAGGACGTTAGGAATTTCCTCCGCCTAATGTAGCTTCTTTCGTTGGACGAGACATATGGACGGGTTATGGACTTGGATGATTTGTGACACCATCAAGGGCAACGATCTATTATGTTCAAATTGTAAAGTAGAGAAAATAATAACCCATAAAACTTATCTTGTGTTGGGAAATTCCCCAAAATTCCATATAGAGTCTCTTGGTAGAACGTTCGTTGGAGGAACCCACACTTTTGGGATCTTGATGTTGAATGCACTAAGAGGAACTTTCCTTCCTCTAGGTGTTTCCTAGCTTTGGAGCCATGCTTGCGAAAGGACTACTTTTTCCCTCTCCTTTTTCCCAGTCCCCAGCGGAGTCGTCAAAAATGTGAGAGTGCTTTTTTCTTTAGCACACAGGCCCAAGGATCCTGGGCCAAATAGTTTTGTTTTGGTGGACTGGACTTGGTTCACCGCAGCTAAATGGGGGCTGATTACGAACCAAGTTGTGCGCAAGTCACATAAATCTCCTCAAGGCAAAAATGCGATTCCTCCCCGGGCGTACTGTCATGGGATCCCGGGACGTACTGTCGTGGGATCCCGGGGCGTATTAGGCTGTAAGAACCGAGAATCTCTGGTTCTGTGCACTATACAATCTTTCTCCATGCTTGTTATGCAATGAAGTTTTGTCCTTTCCTTTTACCTCTATAGGTCCTACACAAGAACAACTATACAATGCACATATCTTCAAATAATTGTTAGTTTCTTAGTTTCTTAGATTAGGATATATATATATATATATATATATTAATACATATACATATATGTAAATGAATTTCATGAGAATGATTCAGCCACGAGGATTCTGGCCCCAATTCTCACAGACTTATGCTTTTGCACAAGACTTGTGGGATTTGGAACTCAAGTCTGAGTGGCTTTGCTTGGGCAGGGACTCAGCTTTACAAGCAAGAATATATATGTATTGAGCAGCAAGAAGCAGTAAAGAAATATGCAAAGTAATTGTTAGAAATTCTCAAATCAATATGAGATATTTCATTATTTTTCTTGATTGTGGATTACAAATTTGCTCACTAAGACGTGATACAAGATTCAAATAAGCTCAAAAATTACAGACTTTGATGGCTATTCAAGCCTCTAAGACTTGCAAAGTTTGAATCCTTTTGAATCCAAGTATGTGCTATAGTGGTTGTTTCTAGGATACCGGGAGACATTCCTCTGTTTTTCTTAAATTTTACAGAGTTCTAATGACTCTGTTATGATATTCTTCCTACTGAAAATCCTCCCCCTTTTATAATGGAGTTTTTGGTCCTCCCGGGGAACCGTTGGTTCCCTTGTTTTACCCTTTTGCAAACAGAGCACGTCCTGTATCCATCATCTTGGTAAGTCTCATTTCCGTTTTTTCTCATTCTTTCCTTCTTTCAGCTCTGATTCTTTTGAAAGTTCCTGGTTGGCTATCTTCTTTGGGATGTGCTGAGGTATGCCCTTCTCGGCATCCCCGTTTCTGGCGTTTTCCACTTTTCCCTTTTCTTTCCCATCCGGGTGGAATCCTGCTCTGCCATTTTGAAAGCCACTTGTTATCATTCTTTCTTCTATGCTTCTCCGTTTTGGTTCCTCGAGGCTTTTTCTGTCTGTGCCATGAGAGGTCGCTGGGTTATACTGGCGTTTGTGTTCTTTTTCTACTTTTGTTTCTTGTTTCCTTCTTCTGTCTTTTTCTATCGAGCTGTCCTAGTCTTCCTTTGTCTTTGTGCCTGAAGGGGTCTGCGGCTCTTGAAGGTTCCTGAGGATCCTTGCTTCTTATCCCTTGCCGTGATCCTCTTTTTTGGATGCTTCTTTGTCTGGGTTTCAGGATCCCCTGGGCTTTTTTATTCCTTCATGGGTTTCCTGCGTCTGTTACTTTGGGCTTAGCTTGATTTTTCCTTTTGGGCTTGACTTATCCTTTTGGGCTTGACTTATTCTTTTAGGCTTCCTTTACTATGATCCTTTTTAGACCTCAACAAGCATCAAGCTGAACCATTATATTCTTTCTCACTCTTATGCGTCTTAACATCAATTTTGTATTATTGTATTTAAACTCTGTGAGAGTGCTTTTTTCTGCAACACTCAGGCCCAAGGATCCTGGGCCGAATAGTTGTAGTTTGGTGGACCGGGCTTTGATTCACCGTAGCTAAAGGGCTGTTTAAGAATTAAGTGGTGCACAAGGCATGCTTCCTACAATACATATAAACTAACAAACAAGGATATTTGTATTGAACAACAAATCAAAACAGTAAAGTAATGCAGAGAACAAAATAATAAAAGCACAAAATAATAGTTAGGGATCCTTAAATCAGTAGAGAATATTTCATTGAATTTTCTTTATTATGATTACAGTATGCTCACTAAGACATGATACAAGGTTCAAGCAAGCTCAAAAATTACAGTCTTGGATGGTTATTCTAACCTTTAAGACTTGCAAAGTTTGATTCTTTTTGAATCCGCGTATGTGCTATAGTGGCTTTCTCTTGGATACCGGGAAGTAATTTTACTAATTTTTCTCTGAGTTTTTCTTCTTGACAGAATTTTATCAATGATTCTCCCATCCCAAATTTCTCTGCCTTTCTTCGCAATCCTTTCCCCCTTTTTATAGTGATATTCTGGAGTCCTAGGGGAACTATTGATTCCCCTGTTTTGCCCTCTGGGTACCAGAGTATGTATTGTGCCCATCGCCCAGTAGATTTAGTTTCCCTGTTCTTCATCCTTTCCTTCCTTTTAGTTTTGTTTCTTTGAAAGTCCATGGCTGACTACCTATTTTGGAATATGCTGAGGTCACGCTCTTCTCGATCCAACTTTTGGCCGTCCTTCTTCTTTATCTTTTTTCTTAAACGGGCGGAATCCCACTCTACTGGTTTGAAAGTCTTCTGCTGCTACTCCCTTTTTTATACTTCTTCATTTTGGTTCCTCGAGGTGCTGCCCACTTGTGCTATGAGAGGTTGCTGATTCTTTCCTCTTTTTCTTGTTGGGCCATTTGACACTTGAGAAGGATGTGGCCTCTCCTCTGTTTCTTGTGTTTCTTTTTGTCTTTTTCTTTTGAACTGTCTTAATCTTTTCTTGAGTGTGCTTACACGCCTAGGGGATCCCGAGCCTTTTGGCAGTCTCTGAGGATCCGGCTCAGCTGTCTTCTTCAATCCTCTGACATGGGCTTCTTTTCCTTTTCTTTCTTCTTTTCTCATAAGCTTCTGGGCTTCCTCTTTTTTCTTCTTGATGTTTTTTTGGGTTTCAAGCCTCTTGGGTTTACCATTTCTTCTCTTTTTCGTGGCCCCTTGCACTTATTTCTTTGGGTTTGGGTATTGTGACTTTTTAGACCTCAACATTTAGCCCCCTGAGCTCGTGGGTTGCCTGAAGCCCATGCGTGAGTAATTCAGGGTTTTTTAGATTTTGTAGGATTTTCTTTTAATTACCCCTGGGTTCCCTTCTTTCTTATTCAGGATCTAGGCCTTTCTTGTTGCTTTTTGGTTATCTTAGTCTTTTCTGGTGTCGTGTTCCTCCATTTTGAAATTTCCCCTTTGCACAGGACGTGGCAGTTGAGTATTTGGAGTAAAATTTCCTTTACCCACCTTTTTCGTTCCCCGTAACTTCCATTAATAACTGCTAATTAATCTCTTCTTCAAAATTAAATATTTTGACAACTGGCGCGTCTTTCTATACATTGTCTTCTCCAACTGCTCTTTGCACTTTTATTGTGGCCGTTTCACATTATCTCTTTGCTTCCCTGAGTCTTTCATTCTTAGGTCTATTTTCTCTCTTTTCAAACAGTCTGCTATTCCCGTTTTCCCTTTTCCATTCTTCCAATCCCCCTTTCTTCTCATCACTCCCATTGCTTTAATGGCTTCTTCTTCTTCCCGAAAAAGAAAAGAGCGCACCCCAAGCGCTTCTGAGGGCGAAGGTTCTTCTGGTTTTGCTCCAAGCGAATCTCATGAAGTCATTAAGCGTCTGGCTTTTCCTTTACGGGACCCCTGGTACTCTCCCAGCCTATTTTTTCCTCAGGTGTCTCATGGCGAGGCTCTTCTGTCCCCTCATGCTTGGGTGTTTTTTGGTTAAGCGGGTTTTGCTGGTTCCGCCCAGGTTCTAGACCTTAGAGAGATTTTTGATTTTCAGATTAGGTAGGGACTTCGGGAGGCGGTGCCTATCTTTTTTGATTTTGTTCCAAGGAAATCCAAGGTTGGCCCATCTGGGTGGATAAGGAACTATCCGATGAGGAGTTCGTGGGTTGTCTAGAGCACGCAAGTATCCTAAAAGCGGTGGCGATTTCCAGGAATCTTAAGGGTTTCAGAGACGCTAAGGGGCTCAGGCATCTGGTACGCCGTTGGTGCCCTTCTCTTCATACTTTTTTCTTTTCTGTTGGTGAGTTGACAATTACCCTAGAGGATGTGGTTAATAACTTCCTTCTCCCGGTATTTGGGGATGAGAGTCCTTTTGACATTAGCCTTTCTGAAGAGGATCTCGTGGTAGAAAATAAGTTGTTTAGCCATTTTGGTGGTCGCATTGCCTTTCCCGGCGGTAAGTCGGCCAGAATGGGGAGATGGGTTATGACCCTTTCCCGTGAGAAGAATAAAGAAGTCAGGTGGGCTGGTTTCCTGGCATTCTAGCTTAGCAAATTTCTGTTTAGTGAGTTCCCGGGGTACGGGGTTAAGTCTACCTTCTTTCTGTTAGCGATTATGTTGGCTTGAGGCACTCAGTACCCTTTAGCTCCTCTGTTTTTGGGCCATGTTTATTCTCAGTTAGATCAGCTTCATGGAGATGAGGCCAAGGGTGATTCTTGTTATGTGATTACTTCGTCTCTTCACTGTGTTATTCTCCAGATATTTATGTGGGACCGTTCTTCAGCCACTTTGGCTAAGTGCAGGAATTTGAAGTTTGTGAAGGATAAATTCCAAGGATCCTTAGTTATAGTTAAGGGTCTTTGTGGTAATTCGACTGATACTTTCCCCATCATCTTTCGTTGGATTAGTTTGAAAGGTGGTGGTCTTAACTTTGTTGAGTCATTTGATCAAGCAGGAAATTTACACTGGAGATCTCCTCGTGAGTTTGGTCCTGGCTTTGCCTGTGACTCTGTGTTGTCTTCTTTTTTAACTTCTACAGGAAATACTTTTGATTTGCATCGTGGTGATGAGGACAGTTTGGCTTACCTTGCTTACATTAGCCCCTCTTGTCTTCCTGTGCCTTCTTCGAGCGGCCCAAGATATACTCATTATTTGGCACACCGGGTGCTTCAGCAGTTCGGTTTCGACCAGGATATTCCCCCAGTTTTTAAGGATATAGTACTGTCTCTTCCCTCTTTGGATCCTTTCTTGAGGCTGCAGGCCTTCTCCTATTGGTTACGAAGGAGCCCCCAGTTTGTAGTGCCTAACTACCAGAGAGGAGTTTTTGCTTCTAACGGCTATACTGGCTACTGGAGAAGAATACAAAAGTCTTTTGTTGATTACATTGGCTTTGGCACAATTAGGGAAACCCCTAATCTTAGTATTTCCTCTGCTCCAACATCCAATAGACGTTTATCCCTGCCCACTGCTGGGATTGTTTCCGCTGCTGTAAGTAGTAAGACGAGGTTTGCAGAATGGCATGCCTCTAGGGGAGGTTGGGTAACATATGCACAAGATTTTCCCACAACTTGGTTGGGTTGTGGTCTTATTATTGGTACTTCCTCCGGGGTACCTATTAAGAAGGGTGCGATGGAGACAATAGGTGCTGCTACCCCCGCAGGTAAAGGCAAGGAGATTAGGCCGGAAAAAATGAAAATAGTTGATGTTGAAGAAAGTACAAAAGGCATGAAGGCTGGTCCCGAGGCAAAAAAGAGAAGACTGGGAAATCCCAGACACAGTTGGTATCCCAGGAAGACAAGGAAGTCGGGCAACCTTTGGCTTCGAGGACCCGGAAGAAGACCAAGGTAGTGTCTTCTTTTTCCCAGGTTCCTGTGACTTCTTCAGTCTATGGGCCTTTAGGATCCTCTGATTTTGTATCCCAGCCCTCCTTAGGACCCTCTAGGCGTACTCGTAGTAAGCAAAATACCCTCAAAGAATCTGTAGAGAGAGAGAGAAGGGCAAGACCTCTTTCCTTCTTCTCTCTTTTACATTTGTTACTATTGTTGTAGTTACTTCCTCCTTTTAGCTAATGAGCGATTGTTTCCTTTGCAGTCCAAACGCAAGTCGGACTTCAAGAAGGGCAGAAGTCAGTCGTTTGGTGATGATGTGGTATGGACTTCTCTTGTTCATGCCTCTCCGTTTGCTCTGGTACTGTGTGTTTATGTCACCCTATTGTTTTCACTTATTATTGTTTGCCTTCCCCCTTCTCTTTTTTTTTTAGGTGGAGGAGTCCCCTCCTATGGTTGGTAGGGTTCTGGAGGAAGAAACGGTTATAACCCTTTCTATTGCATTTCCTGGTATGGAGGAGGAGCCCCCTAGTGGTGGCATGGCTGAGGAGATTGGGCAACCGATGAGATCTGTTCAGATTGCTGATCTTCAAACAAAACAAAAGGCTGAAAGTTTTCCAGTTTCTGTAGGTGGGGATACAGTGATGGGAGATGTTCCAAGAGTGGCTGCTTTAGATCTTGATTCAAGGCTTTCCACTTTCTTAGCTTGTTTTGATCTTATGGAGTTCAACAGCCTTCCTGCTAGCCACTTTTATTCCTTTGGGTCTTCTTATGGCAGCTTCCTGCGCTTCTCTGTCCCTGTTGAAGGTCTACTGTTGTTAGAAAGTTTGCTCAAGAGTCATGGGGACTTCACCAGCGGTTTTAGGGGAGGTGTTTTTCTGGGTAATATCTTGATGGAATTGCTGTGTGTTGTGCTGATTTCTTTGAGAGATTCTTCTGTAGACTCTTTATCTGAAGAAAAGCTTTTGGAGTGGAGAGGGGTGGTACAGGACCTTCTAGAGGCCAAGTTCAACCTGTCCTTTTTGCTGGATCATCTGCGCCTACTGGCCCACGTGTTGTTTCAGAGGCAAGCTTCCAGGAGCATAGATGCTGAGATTGCTGCTACTGTGGAGACTTTGGCCCGTGCTCATAAAGCTTGCAAGATTTGAAGGTCAAAAGGCAGAGAATTCTTTCTTCTTCAGCTGTGCCTGTTATTTCTCTGGATGGCTCCCTGTTGGCCTGCCTTATTTCTTAGCATTTTCCCTCTTCCTTTTTAAATCCGTATAAACAATTTGGGGTTGTATAAGTCTATATTTTTTTGAACACTACCTTTTTTTTTTGCATAGATTTGTGTTTGTGTTTCAAGACTGCTTCTAATTTCTTTCAATGGCATGTGGATTTGCTTTTCTCTTTGATACATTGCTTTTTTTTTTTTTTTCCTACTTACTGAGTCCTGGGTCATGGTTCCTACAAGCTTCACTGTAGGTTCTGGATCAGGTACCTGGTGGTTACTTTGTTGTGCAAGTACTGAACTGGGTACACTGGATATCCTCTCCCTTATATATATATATATATATATATACATATTTTTATAGATATGGTCCCAGTTCATGAACTTGACAGATCCCCCTTTTGTCATGTGCCAGGCTAGGTATCCTGGGCTCTTACTTTTGCCTGTGATCCTAGATCATGCGCTTGAAACCATCTGTGGGGAATTTAGAATCATCTATGAGGTGGACCCTGGGTCATGTGTCAAAAGGTATTATATATACTTTTTTTTTTTTTTTTTTTTTTTTTTTTTTTTTGTCTTGACCCAGATATCCTCCCTCAATTCTGTCCAAATCTAGACTTTGCAATATTAAAGATTGAAGGAAAGAGAACTTCATTAAAATATGGTCATCATTTAAGGAACATAGGAAAAAATCATTAAAGATAGTACGGACCACAGAGTGTCAATTTATCATAGGTTCCTGAACAATATCATTTAGACAAGAATTCATAACAAAAGTGAAGAAAATGATAAAAGAAAAACACTTAGCGAGTTGTGAAGTTGGCCAAAGGATCTTGGCATGCTGAGATCCTTTCTTCCTTATGTATAGTATTGTTTCAGCCATTTCTCGTTTATAGGTTCTGTCAGGACTGTCCCATCTTCTTTTGTAAGGTAGTAATACCCACTTTCATGGGCTGTCTTGATGATGTAGGGTCCTTCCCATTTTGGGGTGAATTTGGAGGGCCCCGGTAGGTTCCTCCTTACGTGTTCCACCATCCTTAGTACCAACTGCCCTTCAGTGAAAGTTCTTGGGCGTACTGCTTATGCATATGCTCTAGTAATTCTTTGCTGGTACCTCTGGCTTCTCTTCTTGGCTAGTTCTCTTTCTTCTTCTACCCCTTCCAGATCCGCCAATCTCCTTTCATTGTTTGTGTCCTCGTTTTCTTCTTGGCTTTCTTCAAGGACCACTCTTGGTGTAGGAATAACTAATTCCACAGGGTTGATAGCTTCTGTTCCATAGACTAGGGAAAATGGCGAAAATTCCGTGGCTGTTTTTACAGAGCTCTTACATGCCCAGAGTACATTTGCCAAATGGTTACTCCATTTCCCTCCATACTCATGCTTCATCTTTTTAAGGATCTTCAACATCACCCTATTGGTGGCCTCAGCCTGACCGTTTCCTTGTGGGTTGTATGGGGTAGACCTTCCATGTTTGATGTGATATGCCTCAGTTAACCCCTTCATGTCTTTGTTTATGAATAGGGTCCCGTTGTCACTGATCAATTTTCTGGGGATCCTGAACTTTGTAATGATGTGGTCTCGAACAAAGTTTGCTACTGCTGTTCCAGTGGCCTTTTTCAAAGGGATGGCCTTTACCCATTTTGTAAAGTACTCTGTGGCTGCCAAGATCCATATGTAACCATTGGATGAAGGGTTTATAAGCCCTATGAGATCGAGCCCCCAAGTGTGAAAAGGCCATGGTGTTGTCATATCCTACAAAGCATTTGGGTGAGTGTGGATCGCATCTCCAAGGACTTGACAGGCGTGGCAGGTTTTGACTAACTCCTCAGAGTCCCTTTTCATCGTTGGCCAGTAATATCCCAACAGTAATAATTGCTTGTGAAGCCTTCTTTTTCCCGGGTGACTCCCACAATCACCGGAATGGACTTCCCTGACTACTTCTCTAGCTTCCTTTGGCCCCAGGCCTCTTAGGGGATTCCCACTGTATCCCCTTTTGAATAAGATCCCGTTCTGCAAGAAATACCTGTTTGTAAGTTTCTTGAGCTGGTGGGCTAGTGTCCTGTCAGTTGGTAGGATCCCTTGAGCCAAGTATTCTATGAAGGAAACTCGCCAATCTTCTTCAACAAACACAGCATAACTTTCTTCCTTATCTATCGTAAGTCGACACTCCTGACATTTTTCCTGTATAGTTGTTGCCTCTTTGTTCATATTTGGCCAATAGTATCCCATGCGTTGCATTCTTTTATATAGGCTGATCTTTTCTGCGATTCCACAGGCTTTGGTATGTAATTCTTCCAGCTTCAGCTTTCCTTCCTTCTCGTTGATACACCTGGACAAGATTCCCCCTAGCAGTCTTCTATACAATTCCCCTTCTATCTGAGTGTAATCTTTTAGTTCTTTGATGTTCCCCCCAGATTCTGCATTTTTCATTTTTTCTTTGACTTCGCTCCTCTAATCCCACTGCTTGGACTCTCCGGGGTACATCCCTTGGAGGATCCTTACAATAGAATGTTCCTACTTTCCTATCCTTACCAGCATGTCCCTTCCTTTGAATGGTATTTGAGATTCTAGAGTGGTGAGCGCATCAGCAAACCTGTTTTCACTTCTTTGAGTGTACTCTATGCTAAAGATTTGGAATTCCAGCTCCAGCCTTTGTGCCCAAGTCCTGTAGGCTACTAAACTTTGTTCTCGTAACGCAAAGTCACCTTTCACTTGGGAAACTACAAGATTGGAGTCTCCCAACACTCTCATATGCTTTACTCCTATACTGAGTGCTATAGTAAGCCCAGTTAAGTACGCCTCATATTCAGTTGCGTTATTAGAGCATGAGAAACCAAGCTTGAAAGACAAGGGTGTAGTGCCCCCATTCTCATAGCTTAGTATGATTCCCACCCCATTTGAAATTGTCGTAGCTGACCCGTCGAATCTCATTGTCCATTTCTTTCCTGGGATCTCTGTTACTGCCACCTCACTAGGGATTTCTTCACTCAGTGGGCTTTCTTCCTTTCTTGGGAACTGAGCCATCAGATCTGCTATGGCTTGGCTTTTGACAGCCTTTGGGATTTTGATACCTATGTCATATTGAGAGAGCAAGACTAGCCATTGTGCTATCCTTCCCGTAAGAAGGGGTTGGTGTAGGAGTGCCTTTATAGGGTGGGACTTTGTCACCCGAAGGATTTGGTGAGCTGAGAAATACATTTTCAACCTCTGGGACGCGTAGATGATTACTAGGCAGGCTTTCTCTATTCTGGGGTACCTGGTCTCGGTATCTTTGAGTGTCCTGCTTACGTAATAAACAGGCTGCTCGTTCCCTTAGTCATCTTCCTGTGCTAGCAAAGCTCCTATTGCCTGGGAGTTTGATGCTAAGTACAGTAACAGAGGTCGCCCACGCACTGGCACCTAGAAGGTGGACAAATGATTCATAATGTGCTGAATCCTCTGGAAAGCCTCTTGTTGTTCCATTCCCCAGGTAAACTCAGTTCCCTTTTTTCAACAGTTTGGATAAACCTGTCGTAACTGAAGCTAGCCCAAGCACAAATCTCCTAATATAGGAGACCCTTCCTAGGAAGCTTTTGAGCTCCCTCACAGTAGTCGGCTTTTTCATTATGGCGATGGCTGTGGCCTTGGCTGGATCTACACTTATGCCTTCGTGATGTACCAGAAACCCAAGGAACTTTCCAGCAGACACCCCGAAGGCGCATTTCATAAGGTTCATACGTAGTTTGTACTTCCTGCATCTTTCAAAAACTTGCTCAAGTACTCGAAGGTGTCCTGTTCTAGTCTTTGATTTGACCACAATTTCATCTACATAATCTTCCATCTCCTTATGTATCATGTCATGAAAGATAGCTGTCATGGTTCGTTGGTATGTAGCCCTCGCATTTTTTAGGCCAAAGGGCATTACGTTGTAATAAAAGTTCCCGATTGGAGTTCTGAATGCTGTTTTCTCTGCATCTTTGGCAGCCATGCGAATTTGGTTATACCCACTGTACCCATCCATAAGCGAGAACATAGAGCTTCCTGCAGCTGAATCTACAAAGAGGTCGATATTAGGCAGGGGGAAC
Organism: Quercus robur; assembly: GCF_932294415.1. Lineage (NCBI taxonomy): Eukaryota > Viridiplantae > Streptophyta > Magnoliopsida > Fagales > Fagaceae > Quercus > Quercus robur. The sequence goes on from NC_065535.1 coordinate 5,260,797, forward strand.
TCATCTTTTGGGCATGCCTTGTTTAGGTTGCAAAAGTCCACACAGCAACGGATCTGACCATTTTTCTTCTTTCACAGGTACTATGTTGGAAAGCCATTTGGGGTGTTGGATGGGTTTGATAAAACCAGCTGTTAGCAGCTTTTTGACTTCTTGAATTATCTGAGCTTCTACCTTGATGTGAAAGACCCTAGCCGGTTGAAGTATTGGTCTTATTCCTAGGTCCACATTAAGAGAATGAACTACCAATCCCGGGTCTAAACCAGACATTTCATCATAAGTCCACGCGAACACATCTCTGTATTTCTGAAGTAAGGCCACCAATTGTTCCCTTTCTTGTGCCATCAGTTGACTGCTAATAAAGATAGGCTTCTGGGATCCCAGCTCGGTTCCTAAATTTATTTCCTTTAATTCTTTCTCAGGCTGAATTTGGGCTTCCTTGACTGGTTCTTCTGGGATTTCTTCTTGGGCCATCATGCAACTTGATGGTCTGGGACCTTTCTGCGTGATGCATTCAGATCTCGCACACCTTCATAAACGATAAATCAACCTTCCTCTGGGTTCTCACACCACCACACACTCTCGGGATCCTAAAGAGCTGAGCTCCCTTTTTTGCCTTTTTCTTTCCAAAAGGTTTCTCAGGTCACGGGTGCCCCTTCTTCCTCCTTCTTCTTCTTTTAGGATAGGTTCCCTTGGAGTACCTGGTGCGGGGCTCTCATCATTTGGCTCTAACTCATTGTAAAACATTGTTTCTGCAAAGTTCACTTCTCCCTGGCTGAAAGGGTGATGGTTGGCAGGGATTCTCACAGGCCTCCCATTCAATCTCCCTCTAATGCACTAATGGTATGTAGATGGAATAAGGCGGTGTTTATGGAGCCATGGGCATCCCAATAATACATGGTAAGATACCTCTGCATTAATCACATGAAACCTTGTCAGGGCCACTATTGGCCCTACCCTCAAGGCCAGCTGTACGTACCCTTCTGTTGATTCCACCTACCCCCCAAATCCTGTTTTCTCCATAGGTGCCCTCAGGATCCTTCTGTCAACTAGGCCCACAGCTTCTAGGGTATTCAAGACTATGAGATTGAGTGATGCCCCTGTGTCCACCAATGCTCTTTTGATTTGGACACCATTTATGGTGGCCATTAGATAAATGGGCCTACAGTGGTCTGGATGCTTAACCTCCATGTCCTCGTCGGTGAAGGTTATTGCATTGGTTGTCTCCAGGAAAACTCGACTAGCATGTGATTCTGCTGTGTAGCATTCCATTCCTGAATCTGCTGCTATACTCATGAAAGACTTCGTGGCCACCCTTCTTACTTCTGGTCTAAATCCTAGTTGGTTGAATAGTGACCTGAACTTGGGATTCTTTTGGAGGGTCCTGACTGTGCTCGGGTGGAAGGATCCTTCGGATTCTCCTGCTAATTCTGCCGGATTCCCGTGGATTACTATTGCTACCATCCCTTTCCCTTTGTGGTTAGGCAAGGGGTTCCTCTGCACTTCTGGCTCCTTCTGAGTGAGTTCTAGGGTTCCTTCTCTTAGCTTTTTGTGGAAGAGTCTACGGAAGGTCCAGCAATCCTTGGTGGAATGCTTGACATAATTATGGATCCTGCAAAACAAATGGTTCTTCCTTTCTTCTTCAGTTGACGGCCTGGACACAGTAAATGGCCTAACAACTCCATCTTCGATCCATTTGTCTAAGACATGGTTTAACTCCTCAGTTGTGCATGGGATTACCGGTGGTTCCTCGAACACCTTCCTGTCAGGCCTCTTCCTTTTCTCTCCCACTGATGTTGTCATGGCTTGGGATTCTGGCATCCTTTTTGTCCTTATAGTCTGTGTTGTCCTTCTAGTTCTCTGTAACAGGTCAGCAAACTGCGCGATGCATAGATTTTTGAGGTTGAGCCTGTAATCAAAAAACATGTTGGATATACAGGTTTCTACGAGCTCCTTTTCTTCGTGGCCCCCATAGCAATCTAGGGACACATCTTCAAATCTTTTAATGAATTGGACGGGATCCTCTCCAGGTCTCTGCCTTACCATCTAAAGGTTCTGGAAAGTGATCTTGTCTTCATTGGGGTAATACTTGGCACAGAACCTCTCCATCATTTCATCCCAGGTTTTAATAGACCCGGGTCTCAGCGTGGTGTACCAAGTGTATGCTCTATCCACTAAGGATTTAGTAAATTCCCTCAAACATAGTTCTCTGTCTCTTGCATAGGGGCCCATAGTGTGAATGAACCTACTCACGTGTTCCACAACACTTCCATTTCTTCTGTCGAAAGGAAGGAGCTTTAGGGGTTCATACCCCTTGGGGTATGGCTTGCCAAGAAATTTTGGAGGCAACGGGGGATCCCGAGAGAATTGCTTAGGGATCCCCGAAAGTTTTTCCCTTTCTTGCTTTAGAAGGGAACTGACATCTGCCAGTGTTAAGTATTGAGGGTTGGTTCTCCCTCCCACTACTGACCTTCCTTCTGGTTGCATTCTATCTTGGTTACCAACAGGGGGGACATTGTCCCTGATTTCGTGTGTCCTGCCTTTTTTGAGAAGGCGAACTTCTTACTCTAGATCCTTCAACAGTGCTGTCATTCGAGCCATGGGGTCTGGTTCCTGCCTTGTGTGCCTTTGTCCTGACACAACCTCCTGCTCTACCAGGGGTACCTCGCCTCTCTATCTGGAAGCTACCTCGTTTTCTCCCACAGGCTCAGAGGCCGCAGGTGGCACATTAGTTCCTTTGCTGTTCCTTTGTCTTAGAGGCATGCTCTACAAAGGGATTGCTTCTTCCCTCTTCTTTACCCAGTCTCCAGCGGAGTCGTCAAAATGTGAGAGTGCTTTTTTCTGCAACACTTAGGCCCAAGGATCTCGGGATGAATAGTTGTAGTTTGGTGGACTGGGCTTTTTAAGAATTAAATGGTGCACAGGGCATGTTTCCTACAATACATATAAACTAACAAACAAGGATATTTGTATTGAACAACAAATCAAAACAGCAAAGTAATGCAGAGAACAAAATAATAAAAGCACAAAATAATGGTTAGGGATCCTCAAATCAGTAGAGAATATTTCATTGAATTTTCTTTATTATGATTACAGTACGCTCACTAAGACATGATACAAGGTTCAAGCAAGCTCAAAAATTACAGTCTTGGATGGTTATTCTAACCTTTAAGACTTGCAAAGTTTGATTCTTTTTGAATCTGAGTATGTGCTATAGTGGCTTTCTCTAGGATACCGAGAATTAATTTTACTAATTTTTCTCTGAGTTTTTCTTCTCGACAGAATTTTATCAATGATTCTCTCGTCCCAAATTTCTCTGCCTTTCTTCGCAATCCTTTCCCCCTTTTTATAGTGATATTCTGGAGTCCCAGGGGAACTATTGATTCTCCTGTTTTACCCTCTAGGTACCAGAGTATGTATTGTGCCCATCGCCCAGTAGATTCAGTTTCCCTATTCTTCATCCATTCCTTCCTTTTAGTTTTGTTTCTTTGAAAGTCCATGGCTGACTACCTATTTCGGAATATGCTAAGGTCACGCTCTTCTCGATCCAACTTTTGGCCGTCCTTCTTCTTTATCTTTTTTCTCAAACGGGCGGAATCCCACTCTGCCGGTTTGAAAGTCTTCCGTTGCTACTCCCTTTTTTATACTTCTTCATTCTGATTCCCCGAGGTGCTACCCACTTGCGCTATGAGAGGTCGCTGATTCTTTCCTCTTTTTCTTGCTGGGTCGTTTGACGCTTGAGAAGGACGTGGCCTCTCCTTTGTTTCTTGTGTTTCTTTTTGTCTTTTTCTTTTGAACTGTCTTAATCTTTTCTTGATTGTGCTTACACGTCTGGGGGATCCCGAGCCTTTTGGCAGTCTCTGAGGATCCCGGCTCAGCTGTCTTCTTCAATCCTCTGACATGGGCTTCTTTTCATTTTCTTTCTTCTTTTCTCATAAGCTTCTGGGCTTCCCCTTTTTTCTTCTTGATGTTTTTTTGGGCTTCAAGCCTCTTGGGCTTACCATTTCTTCTCTTTTTCGTGGCCCCTTGCGCTTATTTCTTTGGGCTTGGGTATTGTGACTTTTTAGACCTCAACAAACTCAACAATGACCATTTTTTTTCCGCTAGTAATGAAGGTTTAATTCCTAAAGAAAGTAACTTGCATGAGAAACGATATTCTTGTCCCTAATGATCACTATCTCTGGCTTATTGATCACAAATTGGTATCCATTCCACGGCTTTGAATCTTGCCGGCCAAGTGAGAGAGGAGCGATATAAAGGAAGATGCCAAATGGTCCATTTAACCATGCCAACCATTGTGCCCCTTCTATTAATTTGTTACTCGATTCCTTGGTCTAAGTCAAAAAAGTTAATAAAGAATCCACAGCATAGAAAAGTGATGGCCAAATTTTATCTACTATCCAGTGAGGGGACCCTGAGAGCTGAATGACACACCTTCTTTACCTCATATTAAATTTAACTTGTTTTATGGAAAATCTCGAATAGAATCTAACTTTCAACCATCAAACCGTGCTGATCGCTAGGTTAAAATTAGATTAATGATATGGGTATTAGAAGTTTTATGGTTAAAATATCATAAATCACCAAAAAGTTAATTTAAATATATATTTATTATATTATTTAAATGAAATCAATCTTATTTATTGCATAAAAATTGATTAGTATCTTGACTTAATGATAAAAAAACAATTATTATCATGAAACGGACACTATATATTAAAATTATATCATTTTGTAAATATATGTTATCACGTAGTTTATAAGCTTTTAGAAATCAATTTGATAATAATTTCAGAATTTTCCTAAAACTATTCCGAGTCATTGGTAGATATTTTAATATATTACTATTGGATATGGAGTACTTTAGAATCCTCTTGTAGTTGCTATGGAAAAGTTGAGAGAGAGAGAGAGAGAGCTCTATAAATAGTGTTGCATTCTTATATAATCTCACAATATAGCAACTGAAGTTTTAGTGCTTGAACTTGTTGCAATCACACATTTCAACCCCCAGAACCTATCCACTTAGCAGTCCCTAGGAGGTATTGTGCATATTAGATTTCTTCAACCATTCAAATTAGTTAGTTAGGCACGTTTTCAAACAATTTAGAAAATTAACATCTCGAGTTTTTGAAACTTGAGATCCATCTTAGAACTCGAGTCTTAAAGACTCGCTTTAGATCTCGAGTCTTTAAAACTCGAGTTTCATGCAAAAAAAATTTAACCTATAGTGGCGTTTTTAAGACTTACAGTGACGTTTTAAAACCCTATAGCGACGTTTTCCTGCAAAATTTTTTTTATAAGTACAGGTTTAAGGAGTCCTATAGTGGCGTTTTTAAGCCCTATAGTGACGTTTTATAGACCTATAGCGGCGTTTTTTGCAATTTATGCAAATCGAGTCTCTAAAACTCGATTTTCAGCGCAATTTTTTTTCTCCAAATCGAGACTTAAAAACTCGAGTTCCATCTGGAACTCGAGTTTTAGATATTCGAGATGTTATTTTTCAAAATTGTTTTGAAATATGACAATTAACTAAATTGTTTAATATTTATTGTTATTTTAAAAAAAATTCGCAGTCCCTATATTGTGGCTAAAAAAATGCAGACGGTACTGTCGGAAAAGTGCACATTAGAGCCTAAGATTAAAAGGAATGAGTTAAAGAAAACTTTCATGGATTACGATACCAACAAAGATGGGCAACTTTCATGGGATGAGTTGAAGTCGGCATTCGAATACCTCAAGTCGAAGTTTCCTGGTATTAGAACTGAGTTAGCATTCCGTAAATGCGATAAGGACGAGAATGGGTACATCGATTATGGAAAGGAGATGGATTCCCTCGTTGCCTACGCGGAAAAATGTGGGTTTACTATAACTTAGATCTTTATAGGGGCTCTCTGTATTTTAGTGTGTGAAGAGTGTGTTATCTTTGTATATTTGAGAGCGTTTACCTTAAACCCACTTCCTTTTATGTGACAAAAATGAGGTGACTTTTGCAGCCCTTATGTACAAAGAGTAGAACGATCACAATCTGATTGTCTACTATGTAACCCTTCACACTTCATAAACCTAAATAAAACTTGTTCTCTCTCTCTCTCTTACTTGTTATCCTTAATTCTTTTGTAGTTTGTTTTTAGGTATAATTATCTTTTTGTACAACTTATTTTTCAAACGAATAAAACAATGAAAATAATTATGATAGTTTTTAGACCCCTTAAACAATTGATTTAACCTAGGTAATTAGCCAAGTTGTTACTTGTCCAAATTCCAAATCTAGGTTATCACAATCAAACAATCATATCATGCAAAGCAGCGGAAAAATAAATAACACAATGATATGATAGTCCAGGAAAACCAAACCGGTAAAAAACCTGGGGAGGATTTAACCTAGCTATCCTCAAGGTAAAAAGCAAATCTACTAGAAAGAATCGAAATTTATACAATAAGACTTACAAGCCCCCACGCTCGACTTCTTATTACTACCAACCAGTAGAACTTACTGACACGACCACGTGCAAGCTCCGAATCCACGGACTCCTTCTTTCTTTGGCCTTTGCAAAACACAAACACCCCTGTTTGTGACTTTGAGATCCCACTCAAAGGTTTAGCAACACAAACTCTCCTGTTTGTGACTCCAAGACCACCCTTGAAGGTTTAGATCATCAACACCTTTGATGACAAGAGAAGGCAGCAACTTCTACAATACCGAATCTTGAGATTCTTCAAGGAATAGCATCGGTAGAAGACATAAGAGAGCTTTTTAGGAACAAAACCCTAAATACAAAAGAGGCACACTCTTTTCTCTCTGAAAAGCCACATAAAAACGTGCTTAGGGTTTCCTTTATATACTAGGAGAAGTAGATTAGAAACCCTAATCCTAAATGGGCTAGAACTGCTGTTTGGGCTTAATTAAAATTTTGCAGATACGACTTTCGATCGGTCGAGCCTGTCTTTTGATCGATCGAACCAGACAGATTATGAAATCTTCTTCCTGTAGCTTGTATGTTCTTGAATTTTGACTTGAATCACCTTGAACATTGTCTAATAATACCTATAGACTCTAAGATCTATATCTAGACAAGTTTGTGTTCACGATTTGCCAATTGTTCTAAACATTTAGAATCTAACAAATTAAATAAGATAGACCAAACTTGTTGGCACCTTTAAAAGGGTGCTTAATATGTGACTACGGAGCTAAACGGTGTTAAAGTGAATAAAACTAGTTATGTGAGATGCACATAACCAGGTTCGAAGCTGAATTTTGTCCTGTTATATATGACTATGAATATCGAACCTCAATCTCTCTACAAGCTTGTCGTAATGGAATTAACTTTCTTCTTCCACTAACGTCTTATCAGCTAAAAAAAAAAGTTACGGTCCCAATACAAGTTTAATATAATCTTAAGAACTATGGAATATATCATTCATTAAAAAAGAAAAAGAAAGAGAAAAAGAAAAAGAAAAAAGAAGCATATTATATATGGAAATCCACCAAACCCATCTAAAAATGAAATTGGAAAGTTCACCAGAACCAGATCCACTGGATCCCAAGACAGTAGAGAAAAATAAAAGAAAGCTAAGCCGGTGAAGCATGCGATAATATTTGAGTTCACAAGTTAAACAAATTAAGAGAGAATCCTCCACGGAAAAATACTGAACAACTTTAGCATTCTTAATGCAATTTGAGGGAATTAATTAATACTTAAACAAATACTTCAAATATCTACTATTGAGGTCTTAAAATAACATATAAGGATAACACTTAACTCTAGTATTTATGACTATAAAATTTGACCTAATTATATTATATTAGTTTTTTAAGTTCTTTATTTTTCCTTTATGTGCATGGTACTTTTATTTACATTTACATGTATATAACTAATAATCTCTCCTCAAATGCAAATTATTACCTCTTTGTAGTCTCAAAGATCTCTTTCTTAATTTTTAGGCACAAACAAGTCCTAATAGTTCTCCCTTATGTGCGAGTTTTTCTTTCAACATGCCTCATCCATAAGCTCTAATAAACCATTCATGCGGAAACCACATGTCAATATTACACACTCATCCATGAGAATCCCACAAGTCCACAACCACTGGAACCTCACACATCATTGGCAATATTACATTGTTGGGAATTTTTTTTTCGAGATCATTTAATTCGTGAGTTTTGTGGGTTTACACACATTTGTGGGGGCTTCAAAGACATGCATCTTGTCTCGAAAAGACTTAATATAACATATAGAAATACTATGTAATCCAAAAGTTTAAATCTATGTGTGATTTGAATTCCATACTCTTATTCAATGACAAAAAACCTTACTAGTTGAGTTAACTGAAATTCACTCATCTGTACTCTATTTTATTTTAAGATGTTTCAATATATATATATATATATAATTTTTTTTTTTATAATTGAATAATTACAATATTAGGGAGATGAGATTCAAATCTTTGTTCACCTAATAAAGAGAGCAAGTTAAACATCATCCTTTTTAAAAAGGCAATTAACATTGATAATTTTCGTAACTTATTAAAAAAAAAATTAAAGTGAAGTACCAACCTTGTAGAGAAAGATTTATCTATTTTATGATTTTATCCACTCTCGAGTTGGCCAACTATGGAATCAAAGAGGCAACTAACCTTAACATATTCAATTCATTGCAAGGAAAAGTGTAGGATTGCAGAACCAGAAAACCTAACAATAATTACTTAAAAATTCCTTCTAACATCAAGTTTCAAGTTCTAAAAAAAAAAAAAAAAAAAAAAAAAAAAAAAAAAAAAAAAAAAAAAAAGAAGTTCTTGAGTTCAAAGTAAATTAGTAGCAGCATTATCATTGGTATGTCTGGCATGTCGACCCGTTAATGAAGAAGAAGAATTGGGCCTTTATGTACATAATCTTTCTCTTGTATGAGTGTTTGAGATGAGGATTACGACCGTTAAACATATGGGTGATTGATTATTTATGGCTTACAATGTGTGATGCACAAGAGGCTCAATGTATTGTAAAGCCCAATTATGGCTAACTCTAAGGGTGTGTTTGTTAGGAGGTGAAATAGGGTGGATGAAAAACTTTGGAAAGAAAATGAGGAGGAAAAATATTTTGGAGGGTGTTTGGTTGAGAAAGGGAGGGGGAAAATGATGGTGGGGCCTACCTGTGCCAACAAAAAAGTTCTCTCCAAAATAGAGAGAGAACTTGGTGGGGAAAAATCTTATATATGTAGGACAAAAATGCACATGTGCAAGTTGCACATGCGCTTCTTCAATATGTTTTTTTTTTTTTTTTTTGTGCATGTGTTTTTTTTTTTTATAATAAATTTGGGTGATTGTATGCTTTTTGATTGTTTGTCATTTTTTTGTTTCAATTGGACATCATTTTTAAGAGAAAAATTGCGAAACAGTCTATTTTTGGGAAAAAATTAGGCGCGTGGCATGCGTTCAAAGTTATTCAGTAAGTTGAATTCTTTTTGAAAGTCGAGTTTGGCAAACTCAACTTTGGGCTGGAAAACGAACACTATAGTGGCGTTTGTCAAAAAATGCCACCTAAAAATGCCACTATAGTGTTCGTTTTCCAACCCAAAGTCAAGTTTGCCAAACTCGACTTTTTAAAAGAGTCCAACTTCCTAAATAACTTTGAATGCATGCTATGCGCCTAAATTTTTCTAGAAGTAGACTGTTTCACAATTTTTGCCTCATTTTTTAATACGGGTATGTTTGTAAATTCATATAAACTTACTTTTTCCATCTCTCTATTTTTTCACTTCCAACCAAACAAAAATGAGGAAAATTAAAATTTTTTTTATCCTTCGACTTCTCTATCCTCTCGCCATTTTCTATCTTCCCACTTTTTTACTCCTCCAACCAAATAGGCCCTAACTCCTATAATTTCTATACATATATATCTTATTTAGGGTTTTTCATAACCCACGTAATCAAATAATAAATATGTAGCCGTCAAGGCTTTTCTCTACTATCTTTCTTTGTAGACATAAACCATCAAGCTAAACCATTAAATTCTTTCTTGCTATTATGCGTCTCAACATCAATTTTTTATTATTGTATTTAAGCTCAACAATAGCCAAAATTATTTATTTTCTTTCCCCCCCCTGCTAATTAAGGTCTAATTCCTAAAGAAAGAAACTTGCATGAGAAACGATATTCTTGTCCCTAATGATCACTCTCTGGCTTATCGATCACAAATTGCTATCCATTCCACGGCTTTGAATCTTGCCGGCCAAGTGAGAGAGGAGAGATATAAAGGAAGATGCCAAATAGTCCATTTAACCATGCCAACCATTGTGCCCCTTCTATTAATTTCTCACTCAATTCCTTGGTCCAAGTCAAAAAAGTTAATAAGGAATCCACAGCATAGAAAAGTGATGGCCAGATTTTATCTACTATCCAGTGAGGGGCCCTTGAGAGCTGAATGACACCTTCTTTACCTCATATTAAGGGTGTATTTGGATACCGCTTATTTGCAGAAAATTAGAAACTTATTGTTGAAAATATTATAGTAAAATAATTTTTAAATATGTGAATAGTGCTGTGGGACCCATATTTACATAAAAATTTGTGTTTTACTGAGTTTGATGATATGTGAACAGTACCCATGGAACCCACTAAAAAAATGCTAAACGCGCGGATTGGGCAAAACACCCAATCCAAACACACACTAAATTCAACTTGTTTTATGGAAAATCTCCAATAGAATCTAACTTTCAACCATCAAACCATGCAGATCGCTAGGTTAAAATTAGATTAATGATATGGGTATTAGAAGTTTTACAATTAAAATATCATCACCAAAAAGTTAATTTAAATATATATATTTATTATATTATTTAAATAAAATCAATATTATTTATTGCATAAAAATTGATTGGTATCTTGACCTAATAATAAAAAACAATTATTATCATGAACCGGATACCATAGATTAAAATTTTATCATTTTGTAAATATATGTAATCACGTTAGTTTATAAGCTTTTAGAAAACAATTTGATAATAATTTCAGAATTTTCCTAAAATTATTCCGAGTCATTGGTAGATAATTTCGTATATTAATATTACTACTGGATATGGAGTATAGAATCCTCTTGTAGTTGCTATGGAAAAGTTGAGAGAGCAAGAGAGCTCTATAAATAGTGTTGCATTCTTATATAATCTCACAATATAGCAACTGAAGTTTTAGTGCTTGTTGCAATCACACATTTCAACCGCAGAACCTATCCACTTAGCAGTCCCTATATTATAGCTAACAAAATGGTGAGGTCACCGGTAGTAATGTCGACTAAAGGCGTTGAGATATCCCTCACTCGAGAGCAGTTAAAGCAAACTTTCATGAATTACGATGCCAACAAAGATGGGAAACTTTCATGGGATGAGTTGAAGTCGGCATTCGAAAACCTCAAGTCGCGGTTTCCTATTATTAGAACTGAGTTAGCATTCCATAAATGCGATAAGGACGAGACTGGATACATCGATTATGGAAAGGAGATGGATTCCCTCGTTGCCTACGCGGAAGAATGTGGGTTTACTATAACTTAGATCTTTATAGGAGCTCTCTGTATTTTAGTGTGTAAAGTGTGTTATCTTTGTATATTTGAGAGCGTTTACCTTAAAGCCACTTCCTTTTCTGTGACAAAAATGAGGTGACTTTTGCAACCCTTATGTACAAAGAGTAGAACGATCACAATCTGATTGTCTACTATGTAACCCTTCACACTTCATAAACCTAAATAAAACTTGTTCTCTCTCTCTCTCTCTCTTACTTGTTATCCTTAATTCTTTTGTAGTTTATTTTTAGGTATAATTATCTTTTTGTACAACTTATTTTTCAAACGAATAAAACAATGAAAATAATAAAATAAGATAGACCAAACTAGTTGGCACCTTTAAAAGGGTTCTTAATCAAGGTTTTTAAACCTGGATCGGATTGTACGGTCCGACTAGGTTAACCATGAACCTCTCACAAACACGATTCTTTTAGTCTTAAGAATCGGTCTATGCCAAAAAAGCAGGAAACCGATTGCACGGTTCTGAGAACTGTGTTCAGACCGCTTCTCACGATTTCCTACTTCCCTTTGAATCTGAACCCTAAAAAAAAAACACACACACACACAAAAACAAGCTTTAAATTCTGCTCCCTTCAGAGTACATCACATAGCTCCCTTCAAAGTATTTACATGCTTACAACCATTGTTGAAGGCTGAAGCTTCAACCACCGTGAGATGCTATCAGACTTGAGATCGCATTGCCATCTTCCTATTCTTCTTCTCTATTTCGCTCGCACTCCCTCTTTGTGTTTTTGACGATGCTGTTTCTTAATTTTTCCCTCCAGAGTCTTCTTCTATTTTTGGTAAATGAAGTCCTCTTTTTGCTGTTACTTTATTGTCAACCACCAACATATGCTTTACCGTCAACCACTTCTTTTTTTTGAAACAAGTCAAACAAATGTCAACCACTTCAAGTTCTAGGCTCTAGCTTTCGTATTTATCCTGTAGTTTATTTATTTATTTATTTTTATTTTAAATTCATAAATGGTGGACTATTCAAATGGGCTTGGGCATAAAAAAAAAATTGTTTGGGTTGTCAAATGGGCTTAGCCATGGGCAGACATTAATTTATCTCTTTACCATTTTATTGGGTCTCATAAAATTAAAAAAAAAATTATTGGGTACTCAAATGAGCTTTGTCATGACTTAAGAGCTCTAATAAAAATTTTAAATATATATATATGTATGTATATAATTATTTATCTTTATTTTTAGATAAATTTTCAATTTTTACTAATTTAATATATTTATTTATGTAAGGACTGAAATTGGATTGGACCCAATATAGGATTGGGTTTTAGCCCAAGAAGCCCAAACAATAAATTTATAGAGCATGGATGAAAGAACTAGATCTACTCTATAAGAAAAATGATAAAATTTGCTAATTTAAGGCTACTAAACACAAGTAAGATAAGAAAGTCTATCCTCGGAATGGCTTGAGGAGCTTATACTATATTGTCTTCTTTATCAACAAAGTTTTACAAGAGTTTACAGTCTTATCGTAAAAATCGCTTGATTTCTTCTCCCATCCTCTTTTTAGTACATCTTCCCATGCTATATACTACAATCTTGGTATTATCCCAACCATACACGTGTAGGTTAGATTCGGGGAACTTCTTCCTATCCCATCCAACACCTTCCAGAACCATCAACTAATAGCTGTAAGGCTGTTGATCACTGTTTAGGCATCACCTCCACATTAATGCGGCCAAAGAGTTGGTTGGGAGGTATTTAATGCGGAGGTAGCAGTTTTTTAAAGATATTTGTTACCCTTCTCCTTTTTTACCCTTTGTCCAACGTCCAACTCTTAGTTGTGATGTAACTTCGAAGAAGGTCCATGATGATATGGCATTCTTACTGACCTCGGACCCTTGTTGCTGAGAAGGCTTTTCTCCTCGGACATTCGTTGGACTTATCTTTTATTATCTCTACTCTTCTCTTTACTCTGTTCCCCTTATAATCTCATCTGGACATCCTCGGATGGTCTAATGTCCTCGGATTGGGCCATAGGCCCAGTTAGTACAGCCTTAATAGTACCTCCTGATTAATTGGCCCCCACAATAACCCCTCAAAATCTTGCTTTTCGACTCCTTGGGAGGAAAGGATTATTTTGACGTCCTCAGCCCATCTTGTTTATGGTCCTATTCTGTATTCTTGACCTCCTATGTGTCTTTTTACCTGCTCAAGGCACACTCCTGACGCTTCGGTGTCCAGAGCGTGCCATCATTAAATTTTGGCGGCGCACTTGTCCCCCACGTTCAACGATAGGATGTAAATTGTACGGTGGAAGATTTTTCTCGTTTTACAAGCAGGAACTTTCCCGCTTGTAACTTCTGCGCCACTATAAATAGCTTTTCAAATCAATTCTTTCTCTTACTTTCAGCAATCACACAATCCTAGAGCTCATACACTGAACCTGTTTCTCTCCTTCATCTCCTTGTGCGTCTACAAATACTAGAAACTTGTCAGAGGACCTTTTTTCAAACCTATAAGTCTTCTTAAACCCTTTTAGCTTTCATTTTAAACTTGTTAATTTTTCTTCGAAACCTCTTAGAAAAATGGGTAAGTTCAAATGTTTGGTTGAGTCCGAGGAGGGTATGGAAAGTTTTAGGGCTAATTATAGGATCCCACCAACAGTAGGCATGAGGTACGCTGCCCAGGGGGAGTGGGTCGGTGCTAGGAAAACAGGAGAGGTGGTCATTCTCATAATTGCCTTTATAGAGGGAGGGATGACCATTCCCATGGGTACTATTACTAGGAATTACCTTAGGTTTTTTAGGTTATCTCCCACACAGTGCTCCAAAAATGTTTAGGGTCTTGGGGAGTATAGAAGCTTTAAACGAGAGAATGAACCTAAACCTGACCTACCACGATGTGAATTGGGTATACAATCTGCACAATTTGAAGGGGCAGGGATATTACCTTAAGTCGAGGCATCCCGAAGTAAGGCTAATCCAGTGCCTCCCCATTTCAAACAAAAATCTAAAGGAGGATTTCCTAATCTTTTCTGGGGAATGGCACGATGGCCTACCCTGTCCGACTGAGGAGGGAGAACTAGGTGGGGGTATAGCCGTAGATTTATGATTTTGGTTTGCATTTCTCTTCCGTTTCCCAGCATCCCTATCTCTAACGAAACTTAATTCTAATTCAATGATTTTGTAGATAAGCATGCCACTAAACCCAAACTCAGCTTAGTTAACAAAGCGAGCTTAGATAGGATCTTGCAAGCCGAGGTGTACGTGAACGAAGCTGACGGTCAACTCCGAGCAGCCCATTTAATTCTTGGGTACACACCTCTTTCGCTCACATTCCAAGCCCCTAAGTACGTAATCAAAGCCCGCAACCCTCGGCTCCACCATATTAACGTTGCCTACCAAGGGTTCGTTGTTCCAGAGGGTGTCCCAATTCCTAGAGGTACTCCCCGTGCTCAACCACTTTTTTTGGCCACTCCTTCAATAGGAGCATCCTCATCCCAGCTAGTTCTTGAGGAAGAGGAAGAAAGAAAAGAAGAAGAAGAAGAAGAAGAAGAAGAAGAAGAAAAAGGTTTGGAAGGTATTGTGGACCTAACAGACTCCTCGGACAAGTTTGAAGTATTCAACCAGTCGCCATCTCCTGAGAGCGTATCAGAAGAAATGGGCATCTAGAGGAAGCCTCAGAAAAGTTTGATGGAGCTGATAGAGGATCAACCTGGGAGAGGTGCACCAAGGAAGTCTATTCAAACTAAACTTCCTCCTCCTCCTCTCAAATCTCCTATCCCTCCTCCACAGCCATCTCTACCCTCCAGACTCGAACCTACTGATCCAAAGAGGAAAAGAGAGCAGAAAGGCAAAGACGTGGTAGAGCCAAGGAGATCTCGTCCAACTTGTGAAGACGAGGCTCAGCGAGCTGCGAAGCAGCAAAAAGTCAGCCATGCGTCACAACGGGGCATGGAGAGATCGGACACTCAACCTCTAGATTCATAAGCTTGGCTCCCAGCACCCATGCCCGGCGATGAGCCCTTGAGGGGTGATGCATCACTCAGGGACTTCAACAAGGGCAATGGGTGCCATGTTGCCTTGGCCGTGGAGGAGGCCTTGTTACTTCCAAAGGATATGTCCGAGCTACGGAGTATGAGGAAGAATGAGGTCTTCCTCAATTGTAAAAGATATTTGGGCATGGTATGATGTTAACCCCCTTTTTTTTTTACTTATAATTATTATATATAGATATATACTTTTTATTGGCTATGGTACTAACCCTTTCCTTTTAGGCTGTCCAAGCCACTTTCAGGCTTGAGGAAATTACTAATTTATGCTACTAGCAATTGGAAGATGAAAGAAAAAGACAGACAACAGCTATGCAAACGCTTACCATTGCTGAAAATAGCAATGCTGAATTGAAGAAAAAGCTGGCTGTGGAGGAGCATGCTTGCCGTAGTGCTGACTCGGCCTTGGATGGCGGCAAGTCGAGGACTAGAGGAAACGCCTGTGCGAGACCACTGATCAACTGACTGTCTTCAGGGAATAGTTGGCAGCTCTCAAGAAAAAACTGGAAGAAGCCCAAAGGCTTAAGGATCAGGCCCAAAAAGCAAAGGCTGAGGCGGAGAAAGCAAGAGTAGAGGCTGAAAAGGCGAGAGAAGAGGCTGAATAGCATGGCTACGACATCGGCGTAGCCGAGACCGAGGACACCCTCCGGGTAGAGGTCCCTGCCTTATGTCGTGCCTATTGTGCTCAGACTTGGGAGGAAGCTCTTAACCGAGCTGGGGTTAAGGCTTCTTCTGAGCTGAGAAGGCCAAAGAACATCTTTTTCCCCCAAGCCATACGAGCTTCAAACCTCCCTTCCAACCAGGGGGAGGCGGTCTCTACAGTTGCTGCCATCGCCGAGGAAGCCCAGACTCAAGATTCTCTTCCTCCCAATCAACTGGAGCAATCCAAAGAGCCTGAAGTTCCTAAAGACACCTCTTCGGACAAGGTTGCAGAGGTTCCTCAGGATGGGGCAGCTTCTCAAAGTTTTGAGCAAGATCTAGCTTTAACCACCATACCCATTGGGGCAGTCCCCAAGGAGAAAGAGAAAGTTGTTCTTCCTGAGGCAGCTGATAAAGCCTCCAAGGGAAAGCTCTAAATAAAGTTAAAATCATAACTTTTATTTTTACATAGGGTAGTTGCTGTTAATGTAATGAAATCCCCCCTTCTTTTTGTTGTTGTTGTTGTTGTTGTTGTTGTTTTAATGAGATGTAGATTTCATCTTTCTAAATTTACATTATCACTATTTTATCTTTTATTTATGTAATTGTCACTTTGTCTGCTCTATGTTCATGCATAACCATAGGCCATAAAAGAATGAAGTTTACTGATATGAGAGAAAACATAGTTTTATATCTTTCAACTAAGCATCCGAGTAAATCATGACTGTTGAATCCACAGTATTATCAAGACATGCTTTTAATTTATCAATTCTAATAAGTTTCCAACTTTGAGAAAATATCAAAACGTTTAAATAACAGGCAAGCCCAGGACACTTCAAAATGCTTCGTGTGATGCTTATGGATTTTAATTTGGCTTAAAAATCTGAACATAATCCAGTGCGAGGGGTTTTAATTTCCATTAAGTTTATGATCTGAGATACTTGACATAACTGAATTTCTGTTTAATATTTCAACAGATGTCATAGGGTATTAATTTCCACTAAGTTTGTGGTCTGAGGAACCTGACATAACTTAGTTTCTATCCACTAAGTTTGTGGTCCGAGGAATCTGACATAACCTAGTTTCTGTTTAATACTTCAATAGATGTCATAAAGTATTAATTTTCACTAAGTTTGTGGTCTGAGGAACCTGACATAACTTAGTTTTTGTTTAATACTTCAATAGATGTCATAGGGTATTAATTTCCACTAAGTTGGTGGTCCGAGGAACCTGACGTAACTTAGTTTCTGATTAATACTTCAACAAATGTCATAGGGTATTAATTTCCACTAATTTTGTGGTTCGAGGAACCTGACATAACTTAGTTTCTGTTTAATACTTTAACAGATGTCATAGTGTATTAATTTCCACTAAGTTTGTGGTCCGAGGAACTTGACATAACTTAGTTTCTGTTTAATACTTTAACAGATGTCATAGTGTATTAATTTCCACTAAGTTTGTGGTCCGAGAAACCTGACATAACTTAGTTTCTATTTAATACTTCAACAGATGTTATAAGATATTAATTTCCACTAAATTTGTGGTTTGAGGAACCTGACATAACTTAGTTTTTGTTTAATACTTCAATAGATGAGGAAACACATGATATATGATCGGAATAAATTAAAGGGAAACTAAACAGGACTGTTTTTATTAATAATAATACCTCCTTAGATTTTTTACATTCCAAGGGTGAAGTACAGTTTTTTAATCTAGATCCTCCAAATAGTATGCATCTATTCTTGCCACTAAAGCGATCCGATACAGTCCTTCCCAATTAGGCCCCAATTTTCCCCAGGCTGGATTTTTGGTGGTTCCTAAAACTTTCCTCAGTACCAGATCTCCTATGGCCAACAGCCTCAGCTTTACATTGGTATCGTAACCTTGCTTGAGCTTACGCTGATAGTAAGCCAGTTGGACCATTGCACTCTCCCTTTGCTCTTCGATCAAGTCCAGACTTTTTTCCAACAACGTATCATTACCGTCCGGGGTAAATGCATTAATTCTCAATGTTGGGAAACCTGTTTCCAGAGGGATTACGGCCTCGGCTCCATATGTCATTGAGAAGGGGGTCTCTCCTGTTGACCGTTGAGGCATTGTTCGATACGTCCAAAGGACATGTGGTAATTCCTCCACCCATTTTCCCTTTGTGTCGTCCAACCTCTTTTTAAGTCCATTCACTATAACCTTGTTGACAGTTTCAGCTTGCCCATTTCCTTAAGGATAGGCTGGAGTGGAATATCTATTCTTTATTCCTAGGTCAGAACAGTATTGCCTAAAGGCTTTGCTATCGAACTGAAGGCCATTGCCCAAGATAAGGGTATAGGGAACCTCGAATCGAGTAACGATACTCTTCCAGATAAATCTTTTGACATTTACATCTCTTATATTAGCCAAAGGTTCAGTTTTGACCCACTTAGTAAAATAATCCGAGCCGACCAGCAGATACTTTTTGTTTCCTAGTGCTTTAGGGAAATGACCTACAATATCTAAACCCCATTGAGCAAAGGGCCAAGGGCTGGAAAGAGGATTAAGAACTCCTTCAGGCTGGTGGATGTTTGGAGCGAATCTTTGACACTGGTCACATTTTCTAACATAGTCTTGCGCTTCTTTTTGCATATTTGGCCACCAATATCCTTGAGTAATAGCTCGGTGAGATAGGGATTTTCCCCCCGTGTGACTTCTGCAAATTCCTTCATGTAGTTCCTCTAGAAGTGACTCTGATGTCTCGGGATGTACACAAAGTAGATATGGCCCGGAAAAAGAACGTTTATACAACTTTTTGTCCTCGGACAACCAGAACCGAGGAGCTTTTTTTCGTATTTTCTTAGCTTCTGCTTTTTCCTCGGGCAATATATCCTTTTCGGGGAATAGTAGTATAGGGTCCATCCAGCTCGGCCCTAAATTGACTTGATGGATCTGGAGCAAATCCTTCCTCGTTGGGGTAGGGATGCATAAATCCTCGACAATTATCACTCGGGGCAAATTCCATGCCGAGGAAGTGGCAAGGGTAGCCAAGGAATTTGCATGGGTATTTCCACCTCTGGGGATATGTGATAAGTCAAAGGATTCAAATTTCGTTTGTATACGCCTAACTTGACCCAAATATTCTTGCATTCTTGTATCTCGGGCTTCCAGTTCCCCTTTTACCTGGCCTACGACCAGTCTTGAATCTGAGAACATTTCCACTGCCTTTCCACTCATTTTCTGGACCATAGCCATTCTCGTCAACAAAGCTTCATATTTCGCTTCGTTCTTTGTAGCTGAGAATCCCACTTTTCAATGGTGATCTTTTCAGGGGATACCAGAACTAGCCCCACTCCTGCTCCCCGCTGGTTTGCTGCTCCATCCACATATACTTCCAGGATGAGGAGTCTTGTGTGGAGATTAGGCCAACCGATTTTTCATCCATGCCATGCTGCTTCCTCTCTGCTTATTCTGGAAGTTCAGCAAACTCGGCTACCAGATCGGCGAGGACCTGGCCTTTCACAGAGGTACGAGGCATATATTTGATGTTAAAAGCCCATAGAATCGTGCCCTATTTAACAATCCTCCTAGTATAATCCGCGCTCTGAAGTATGGATTTGAGCGGTAACTGGGTTAGAACAACCACGGTGTGCGCTTGGAAATAATGGGGAAGTTTTCGTGTAGCATGCACTACTGCCAAGATGGCCTTTTTAGGGATAAATACTGTACCTCGGCTTCATGAAGTGACTTACTTACGTAATAGACGGGTCTTTGGATGCCACTGTTCTCTCGTATCAAAACAAAACTTACTGCATGAGAGGCTACCGCCAGGTAGGCAAACAGAACCTCGTCCACCTCCGGATTGGACATGATAGGCGGCTGAGATAGGTATACTTTCAGCTGCTGAAATGCTACAGCACACTCCTCGGTCCACTCAAATCCTTTCCAATTATGTAGTAAAAGGAAAAAGGGTCTGCACCTATCAGCTGACCTGAAGATAAACCGATTTAAAGCCGTAGTCATCCTTGTTAGTTTCTGCACCTCCTTAGGATTCCGAGGTGCTTGCAAGCCATTAATGACCTTAATCTGATTTGGGTTCACTTCAATTCTCCTATGAGTCACCATGTAGCCCAAGAACTTTCCAGAGCCTACATCAAATGAACACTTTGAAGCATTCAGACATAACTTGTGTTTTCTCAGAATTCCAAAAATGTTCGCAAGATCTCCCACATGCTCAGACACCACTTTGCTCTTTATAACCATATCATCGATATAGACTTAATGTTCCTGCCCAATTGTATTTCGAACATCTTAGTCATCATCCGTTGATAAGTAGACCCTTCATTTTTCAAACCAAAGGGCATCACTTTGTAGTGATAGTTTTCAATGGGAGTAACAAAAGCTGTTTTTTCTTGATCGTCCAAAGCTAACAGTATTTGGTGATATCGTTGGAAGGCATCCAAAAAGCTCATCCGAGGATGACCTACTGTTGCATCCACCAACTGGTCTATCCGAGGTATAGGGAAAGGGTCCTTGGGACAGGCTTTATTGAGGTCCGTGAAGTCTACGCACACTCGCCATTTCCCAATCTTCTTTTTCACCACCACTGTGTTGGCTAACCATTGGGGATAAAAAACTTCCTTGATAGCCCCTACCTGCTTGAGCTTGGCCATTTCATTTCTGACAGCCTCGGCATGCTCTTTTGACGGACGCCGAGGTGGCTGTCTCTTCGGAGTGATGGAAAGATTAACATTTAGATGATGACAGATGAAACTTGGGTTTATACCCGGGGCTTCATACGCGCTCCATGCGAACACATCAACATTTTCTCTAAGGAATTCAACCAATTGCTCCCTCTCCTGCAAAGGCAGTTTAGCTCCAACTTGAAAGAACTTCTTCGAATCGTTGCCAACAATTACCCTTTCCAAATCTTCGCATTTCGCCTCGTTGGCTAGTCCATTGAAGGGCAATGCCGGGATTTCTAATTGCTATAAACCATTATCAGCGGTGGCCGAGGTCTCTGCCTCAAGCCGATGTTGGATAGCCGTTACCAGGCATTGTCGGGCTGCAGTTTGATTTCCTACAATCTCCAAAACCTGGTCTCCGGATGGGCACTTCATCTTCTGGTGAAGAGTAGAGGAGACGGCCCCTAGGGTATGAAGCCAGGGTCTGCCCATAATGGCCGTGTAGGGAGAGAAAACATCTATGACGATGAAGTCCACCTCCACCACATTTGTGCCGGTTTGCACAGGTAATCTAATCTGACCTTTTAGGACGACTATTTTACCCTCAAAACTCACCAGAGGAGAACTGTAGGCTGTTAAGTTCTTAGGTTTCAAATTTAGCCCCCTATACAAGTCAGGGTACATTATGTCAACGGCACTGCCTTGGTCAATCATCACCCTTTTCACATCATACCCACCAATTCTTAACGTAACCACTAGGGTATCATCATGGGGCTGTATGGTTCCAACTTTGTCCTCATCTGAAAAACCTAACACTAATGGGATGCCCATCTTGGCTCTCTTAGGCATTGAACTAGGCTCCTAGGCTGGACAACGGGATACTGACATTACCCTGGAAGGACAAGATCCAGTCCTCCCCGGGGCAACAAAAATAACGTTTATTGTGCCAAGGGGGAGTCTTGAAGAAGCATCTCCCCGAAGCTCCGAGCCCGTTTGGCTTACTCGACCACTGGAATGATGCAAGAGTTGCTTCAACTTCCCTTCTCGGACTAACTGGTCCAAATGGTCCCATAAATTTCTACAATCCTCAGTTGTGTGTCCATGATCCTGATGATAGTGACAATAAAGGTTCTGGTTACGTCTCATAGGATCTCCTGCCATTTTATTTGGCCATTTGAAGAATGGCTCATTTTTAATCTTCTCCAATACCTGTTGCACTGGCTCTCGAAACACAGCGTTAATCACCTGGGTATTGGTAGATCCTGATTGCCCAACAAAGTCTTTCCGAGGTCGGTTATTATTGTATCGGTCCGACTTGAAATCCTTCCTCTCTTAAGGGATCACCTTAGCCTTTCCTTTCCCCTCTGTACTTGTCAATCCGATCCATTAGTTAGCGTACACTAGTAATAAGTTTACCAGTTAGAGATTTTCTCAAATCATGCTCGGCTAGAAGACCAGCCTTAAAAGTGCTAATGGCCACATCATTGTACTCTCCCTCTATTTCGTTAAATATCTCCCAGTATCTATCTGAATAAGCCTTCAAAGTTTCACCCTCCCGCATGGACATAGACAATAATGATCCCAAAGGCCGAGGAACTCTGCTACAAGTAATAAAGCAAGCACTAAAAGCCCGGGTGAGTTTCCTAAAGGAGTCAATAGAGTTTGCCTTTAAATCGTTGAACCACCTCATCGCCATTAGACCCAAGCTAGATGGAAAGACCTTACACATCAAGGCCTCATCTTTGGAGTGAACGACCATCCTTTGACTGAAATGGCTGACATGTTTTATCGGGTCTGTTCAACCATTATAAATGGTGAACGTAGGTTGATGAAATCGCCAAGGAAGGCTTGCATCTTCTATGTTTCGTGTGAAGGGTGGCTTAGAAACTTGACTCAGCGCCTTGTTCATGACATTGTTCCCCAAGCCTTTGTAAGGCGGGCTTTTGTATCTATGTCTATGGTGGTGCTCCTCTTTGTAGGAAAAGGTCTCGCTGGGCGAAGTTCTGGATCTCCTCTTATAACTAGAACCATCTGTCTCTTCAGAGGACAGTTCGGAGCTAGGCAATGAATGTCTTCGCCAAGCATGACGCAATTCCCTCCTTAACTCGTCGATTTCACGTTGCATGTCTCTGTCATTCTTTGCATGGGAAACATGGCTCTTCCCTCGAGATTGACTTTTACTAGTATGAGTTGTGTGCACACTTCCCTCACGACCTCTTCTCCGTTCAAGGCTCCTGCTCGGATTGCCATGCTGAGAACCCCTTGATTTTGCTTGATGTAGATCAACGTCTACCTTATGTGGTCCTACTGCTGCTTGGTGTGGACCTGCCTCCTCCATCGTGAACGTTGTAACTGAATCTCTTTTAGAATAGATCAAGCCTTCCCACAAACGGTGCCAATTGTAAGGACTGAAATTGGATTAGACCCAATATAGGATTGGGTTTTAGCCCAAGAAGTCCGAACAATAAATTTATAGAGCGTGGATGAAAGAACTAGATCTACTCCATAAGAAAAATGATAAAATTTGCTAATTTAAGGCTACTAAACACAAGTAAGATAAGAAATTCTATCCTCGGAATGGCCTGAGGAGCTTATACTATATTGTCTTCTTTATCAACAAAGTTTTACAAGAGTTTACAGTCTTATCGTAAAAATCGCTTGATTTCTTCTCCCATCCTCTTTTTAGTACATCTTCCCATGCTATATACTACAATCTTGGTGTCATCCCTACCATACACGTGTAAGTTAGATTCAGGGAACTTCTTCCTGTCCCATCCAACACTTCCCAGAACCATTAACTAATAGCTGTAAGGCTGCTTGACCACTGTTTAGGCATCACCTCCACATTAATGCGGTTAGAGAGTTGGTTGGGAGGCATTTAATGCGGAGGTAGCAGCTTTTTAAAGATATTTGTTGCCCTTCTCCTTTCTTACCCTTTGTCCAACGTCCAATCCTTAGTTGCGATGTAACTTCGAAGAAGGTTCATGATGATATGGCACTCTTACTGACCTCGGACTTTTGTTGCCGAGAAGGCTTTTTTCCTCAGACATTCGTTGGACTTATCTTCTATTATCTTTACTCTTCTCTTTACTCTGTTCCCCTTATAATCTCATTTAAACATTCTCGGATGGTCTAATGTCCTCGGATTGGGCCATAGGCCCAGTTAGTACAGCCTTAACAGTACCTCATGATTAATTGGCCCCCACAATTTATATTTTAAATAATTATTAAATTAATTATAACAAAGGGTTTGTGGGCCCTACAAAGGGTTCGGGTTTTTGGGGCTCCATGTGGATATTGGATTTGGCTCCAAAAGGGGAATGGAATAGTAATGAGTGAGTTAAGTGATAGTCGGAAAAAATTGCCAAATAGACTATTTCTGGGAAAAAATTAGGTGCGTGGCACGTGTTCAAAGTTATTTAGTAAGTTGGACTCTTTTTGAAAGTCGAGTTTGGCAAACTCGACTTTGGGCTGGAAAACAGACACTATAGTGGCGTTTTTTTTTAGTGGCGTTTGTCAAAAACGCCACTATAGGTTCCCTATAGTGGCGTTTTCTATAAACGCTACTATAGCCACTAAAAAAACGCCACTATAGTGTTCGTTTTCCAGCCCAAAGTCGAGTTTACGAAACTCGACTTTTAAAAACAGTCCAACTTACTAAATAACTTTGAACGCGTGCCACGCGCCTAATTTTTTACCAGAAATAGTCTGTTTCGCAATTTTTTCCGTGATAGTCAGAGTGTCAGTGTTTTGGTTGGTGTTTGATAACAAATTTGAGCGCGTTAGAAAATGGAAGGATTACAGGACCCTTTTTACATTGGACCTCATATCAGTCTTCGGAAGCCCAAATTGAGTCACTCTATTTATTAGTCTACACCTAACTTCATTAAAAGGCCAGCCTATATTGCTCACCAGCCCAATTAAAAAAAAAAAGAATGGATAAATTGAATTCTATAGTTTCATTAGTTTCAAATTGATCCTAAAATTCTAAAATTTATTAGTCTGCATCTATCTTTTCTTTCTAAGTTTATCCTCAACATCTTGCTAGATTCAAAATTAGTAAATGGGGTTTGTGTGATCATTAATGAATGTTAACGAGGATATTCAATATGCAACTTTTGACCACAAGTAGCACTAGTAGCTAGGGAATTTATATCTATCCGTTTATCTACCTATAATCCATAATATAGTAAAAAAGATGGATCCTAACGTAAATACACTTTTAGTCCCTATTTTGGTCTTTTTCTATTTTGGTCACTACATTTTCAGTTTATCACTTTTAGTCCCTAAACCAATTAACGCGTAATATTTAAATCTTTATTGTCACTCTTAACTAACAGAAAAATCTGACATGATTGACGACACATTAAAATAATAATTTAAAAATCAATTTTGGTGTTAAAAAATGCCAAATCAGCATCTAAATTAAAAACAAAATTAAAAATGCTACCAAATTAGCACCTAATTTTAACTAAATGAAAAAAAAAAATTAAAAACAAAAAATCACATGAATTAAGATCTAAGAGTGTCTTGAACAAAAATAATAAGAATACAAACCCAAAAAAAAAAAAAACGACGACGACAACGACGACAACAACAACAACAACCATTCAAGACCGAATTCTACATCAAATCGCTAATCCACGTGATTTTCACAAATCAAACCCATAAATCCAGTAAACAAACCAATCTCCAACAAACCCATAAACCTATATTTTCTTAGGAAACATACACAAAATAAACCCAAAAAATTTTGGTATCGGATCTGGGCATGTTGTTTGAATTGTGTTAAGGCTCTGCAACTGAAATAGCAAATTTAGCCCAAGTCCAAGTCTGTGGTTGAGGCGTTGAGCCATGCAAGCATGTACAGCCAATTAAAAAAATGTTCCGAGTTCCACCTACTACTATTGTAGCAGTGGCCTCCTACTCTTCTCTTCGCAATATGCTGCAGCAATACCATTTGCTAGATCAACAATCCAACGGCTCCAAATCGCTCAAACACGTCACCCATTTCCAAACCCCTCCTCCCAAATCTCCCAAATCTCCAACTCCAAAATACTCTATACTCCGGAGCTAAAGCTTAACGAAGCAGCCAGCCGTGACTCCTCTCCGGACATAAAAAAATCTCAGATCCTTTTCTTCAATCTCATACACACACGCAAAAACAGAGTCTAGCTCCGATTCCGGTGAGCCAAAATGATGCCGCCGGAGCTCTAACCTCGCTCCTTCCGCCCTTACATCTTTTCCTCCATTAGCGCTCCTTCTTTCTCCTCCTCCTTCAACAATGGCTCCCCTTCTTCGTACTCCTCTCCTGACTCTAACCCTAATCAAAGATTCCCCACCACCCCCTCTTCCAGATCGCTCAAAAACTCTCAATTCTCAGCAACATCCTTCGCCTACAACGCTCGATGGAATGGTTGTTTGAATTAACATTCAAAACTGAAGTGGGTTTTTCTTTTTGATCTGGGTAGTCTCGGATCTGAGCGATTACTTCGACCGGGTGTTCTTGTGGGTGTGGGGTTTCTTTGGCCGGTGTGTTTGGATTCGAAGATGGGTTTGGTTTGTTTGCATTGTTGTAATGCAAACGAAGCTTGGATTGTGGTGTTTTGATCTGTGTCGGGTGGGCTTGATTTACTGTTGAAGATGGCGTGGAAGCCATTAGAATGAGAACCAAGAAGAAATTTCAAGATCGAGTTTAAAGAAGACTCCAAGAGAGACAAATAATGGATTTTATTAAAAAATAACTATAAATCCCAAACTATATTATTAGTTAAGCAAGGTTTGAAATATATTTGGTTTCTAACAATTCAAGTTTTCTACACTCGATTTTGCCTAGTGAATTTGAACTTGAAAATCGAGTGTCTTACACTCGATTTCCATACTCACTTGGAAATCGATTGTCTCACACTTGATTTCCTTGGAGCAAAATCGAGTCCTCTGGACTCGATTTGTTGGAAATGAAAATGTTTTTAAACCTTGCCTAACTAATAATATAATTTAGATTTTATAGTTATTTTTTAATAAAATCCACAAATAATTCTGTTTGTATGTTACATCTTGGTTTGTGTTATTGTTTAAGACACAAGATCCAATCATGTGATTTTTTGTTTTTAATTTTTTTCATTTAGTTAAAATTAATAAATTAATTTTTTCAAATTTAAATGTTGATGTGGAATTTTTTAATGTCAAAATAGATTTTTTAAATATTATTTTAATGTGCCGTTAGTCACATCAACCTTTTTTTGTTAGTTGGGTAACGGTAAGGACTTAAATGTTACGCGTTAATTGGTTTAGGGATTAAAAGTAGTAAAATGAAAATGTAGGGACTAAAATGGAAAAAAGCCAAAATATAGAGACTAAAGGTAAAAGTGCATTTACGCCATCCCAAAATTAGTGAATGCACTTCGATTTTATTCAGTCTAATTTGGTCCTATTCGGTCCATTCTATTCACTTTGGTCCTATTCGGTCCACTTCAGCCTTATTCGGTCCACATTGGTTTATTTGGTTCACTGTGGTCCTATTCTGTCCATTTGTTCTTATTCAGTCTACTTTGGTCCCATTCGGTCCATTTGGTTTTATTCAGTCCTATTCGCTCCAATTCGGTCCTATTCTGTCCCTTTGGTCATTTGGTTATATTTGGTCTAATTCGGTCCGTTTCGGTCCAATTTGGTCCACATATATATATATATATATATATACATACATACCAATAAGCAATTATATGCTCATTTTATCTGCTTATCCAAAAAAAAAAAAATGGTCATTTTATCTTTAACAACAGAAGGCAAATAATTTTCCAAAAAAAAAAAAAAAAAAAAAAAACAGAAGGCCGATTGGGCAGTGGTTTCTAACTTTCTACTTATCTTTTGACAATTTTGATCCTTCCCACAAAATATCCCCTCAATAATTTTCTTCATTCAAAGTCATTTGGGGGCTAGACTAGAATATAGTGTTGCTATTATACTATATAATAAGATCACTTTAATTATTTTATATGCAGAATCTTACTTTTTCCCCATAATAATGCATAATAAACTGTTTAAGGTTTGTATTTTATATTTATTCCTACCACTTTAACGTAGCAGATGATCAAGAGCAGTGGATTGCAACAAATGCAAGGTATTTTTTAAGTATCAAGGATTCAAGATGCGTATGTGGACTGTGCTAGATATGCAAGGTTTATTGATTTTTTTTAATTTTTTTTTTTTTTTTTGACTCTCTAGCATTACTCATATAAAGTGATAAAACTAATGATATTGTAGGCAAAGTGCTTTCTGCCTACATGTGTTTTCTTAGATAGCTCTACAAGTAAGAAAAAATATATGATATTGTGGGCTCATCCCGCTCGCTTATGGGGAGTTCACAGACCCCAAACTGAAGAAGGCCAGGGCCCAAGCCCAAAAATATTAAGCCCAAAGGGGCCCGCAGATACGGCCGAGGACAGCTTGGTCCTCGGCAGACCCAAAGTCTCCTTGAGGAAAGTGGCATACAAGCAAACTTAAAAGATCAGAAAAATATCTCGGGGAAATTGTCCTTAATACCCCTCATTGACATGACATTGCACCTGACAGAACCGGATTCTTGGGCTTTATTAACCATGCCCAACAATGCTGGGATGGGATTGACGGGACAAGTATCAGTCCTGGAAAAACTGACCCTACACGTGGACGAGGGACAACGAACGTAGGCTAGTATAAAAGAAAACGTTAAGTAACGAAGGGGGGGATCCCCATCTCACTTCTCGGAAAAAACTCCAGGAATGAGAATGCCCGGGTAGTATACGTGCTCCACCGTGGAAAACCCATCGACGGGCAACCGGAGAAAAACACTAGTGCTCCTCGGACAGGATCCGAGGAGCCCAATCCCTCAATTTATAAAGTTAATGGGCTTAGATATCCGTACTAAAGCCTTTTCTAGTCTAGGTTTATCTAAGGTCCGGCCCGTACTAACGCCCCGTGACTCAACTCTAGCCTTTCAAGCCCACTCTCTACAAAATTTTATTGTGAGGGATCCTTCACGCGCGAGCCCAACGTCATTGTTGGGCCGCTTGAGAATCGTGTCCCTACAATAAGAATTAAGAATTTAAGAAGTCCCTTTTTACCGAAAAAAAAAAGGCACAAACGGACAAAAAAGTGGATTAATGATTTGTGTAAAGAGCTAATGATAATAAATGCACATGAATATTCTTTGTTAGGCACAATTATATATATTAGATTAATTCGAACATGATGAGCTGCTCCTTCTTAAAAACTTTTGGTCCAAAATATCTCTTATATTAATAAGAATTTGAATAATTTTTTCTTTAATCTCCAAACACTTTGTGCATGAAAAAGTATCAAACTTCTTGAAAACTTTTTGGTCCTGAATATCTCTTACTAAAAAATAAAAGGCACAAACGGACAAAAAAGTGGATTAATGATTTGTGTAAAGAGCTAATAATAATCATGCACATGAATATTCTTTGTTAGGCACAATTATATTAGATTAATTCGAACGTGATGAGCTGCTCCTTCTCGAAAACTTTTGGTCCTAAATATCTCTTATATTAATAAGAATTTGAATAGTTTTTCCTTTAATCTCCAAACACTTTGTACATGAAAATGTGTCAAATTTCTCGAAAACTTTTTGGTCCTGAATATCTCTTATATTAATAAGAATTTGAATCCTTTTTCCTCTAATCTTCAAACACTTTATACATGAAAATATGTCAATTAAATTATAAGACTTTTAACAATAAATAATTAAAATGAAGGAGGAAAAGATACAAGCACAAAGAATTCCCCTGTTATGCTCATTTTTCCAAGTTTTTCCCAACCTTGCGAAGGCCAAATATCTTCATGATTTCTATCTTTCTTTAGTAAATGTTTTTAAATGTATTTTCATGTTTTCACTTCAAATATTGACACGTATGTATGAAAAGAAATCAACTTAAGTTATGGCTAAGGATGAAAGGAAAAGTTCAGCCAAAAAAGAAAAAGAAAAAAAAGGAAAAGAGGACCATGGACATGAATTTATCCTTCGTTTGAAATTACAAGTGTCTTACTTTAACAGCAATCGCATGGAAGGAAAAGAAATGATAACAACAAATTAATTCCTGCCAATAATTAAAAAAAAAATGATCCTACGACTATATAATATGGTAGGTTTTTATTTAGCTTACTAGAAACCTAGTGATTTGATACTTTATAACCCAAGGGACCGAGGAAATCTTTGATATTATTGTCTTAAAATACTTTATAATCTTAAGATAAAAATCCTTGCATAGTTGCACCGATTCACAGAAAGCCAACGTGGATTTTTATTTAGTCCTATCCACTAAAAAGAGATACAAATATCCTATCTAGAAAAAAGGGAAAAAATAGTACTTTAGGAAGAAAAAAAAAAGGTTACTTGTTACTCTTTATCTTTCTCTCATTTCTCATATATATCTAACAATCTTAGTATATAAGAAATTCTCACTTGGTTTCTTCCACATAACAAGTTTTTGCCTCATCACCAAAACACACCCATATAACATATACCAACAAAATGCCTGTGTGGAGCCCTAGAAGTACAAGCTATCCCTTGTCTGAAGAGCAACTTAAGGGTCTTCTAAAGAGATATGATACAAATGGAGATGGTAAGCTAAGCAAGAATGAGCTAAAGGCTGCTTTTCGTAGCCTTGGCTTGCATTTTAGTGGCTGGAGAGCTGGACAAGCACTTCGTCATGCAGATGCTAATGGAGATGGATATGTTAGCGAAGATGAGATGAAAGAGCTGGTCAAGTATGTTATGAAATGGGGTTTTACTCATGGATGTCAATACCGTACCGTACCGGCCGTACCGACTGGAATATACCGTACCAGCCAGCAATTCGGTACACTCGACCCCCCTGTTTCGTACCGGAAAAAATACCGGCCGTACCGGCCAATTTCGGGCAATACCGGTCGGTACAGAAAAAAGTTTTTTTTTTTTTTTTTTTTTTTTTTTTTTTTTTTTTTTTTTAAGTTTTGTAATTTTTGAATTTTTGTTAGGACAAAATGGTAACTTATTTGTATTAATTTATTAGTATTATTTGTTTTCTTAGTATGCAATGGTAACTTTTAAGCTTTCTATTTTATTTTTTTATTTTTTTTTTCCCTTTTAATTGATACTAAAGTCTAAAACCATGAATAACTAGTTCTAAATTGAGAAAATGTTTTATGGTAAACTTTTATATTTATTATAATATATATATACACAAACACATACATACATACATATATATATATATATATATATATTTATAAATATAAAAAATAGCGGTAAACCCGAAATGGTACACCGGTATTGACCGGTATCCGAAATATATCGTACCGGTGGCCAAACCGGTACGGTATTGACATCCTTGGTTTTACTATAAACTAGATAGATTTTTTTTTTTTTTTTTGTTATATAGCTACATATAGTTTTTTTTTTTCGGGTCATGTAGCTATATATATATATATATTGTAGGGACACGAATCTCTAGCGACCCAACAACGATGTTGGGCTCGCCTACAGAAAATCCCTTACAATAACATTTGTAGAGAGTGGGCTTGAAAGGCCAGCGTTGGGTCGCAGGGCGCTAGTTCGGGCCGGACTTTAGATGAACCAAGACAAGAAAAGGCTTTAATCTGGATATTCAGGCCTTACACCTTTGTAACTTGAGGGATTTGGCTCCTCGGATCATGTCCGAGGAGCACTAAAGTTTTCTCCGGTTACCCGGCGGTGGGTTTTCCGGGGTGATGCGCATATACTAGCCGGGCATTTTCCTTCCTGAAGTTTTTCTCAGGAAGTCAGATGGGAGAGCCCCCCCACTTTGTTACCTTAAGTTTTCTTTTATACTAGCCTACGTTCGTTGTCCCTCGTCCACGTGTAGGGTCGACTTTTCCCGGACAGAGATTTGTCCCATCAGTCTAATCCCGAAATTGTGGGAGAGGGTCAATAAAGCCTGGGAATCTGGTTCTATTAGGTGCAATGTCATATCAATGAAGGGTATTAAGGACTATTTTCCCGAGATATTTTCTGATCTTTTAAGTTTGCTTGTATTCCACTTTCGTCAAAGGGATCTTGGGCCTGCCGAGGACTAAGTCGTCCTCGGCTGCATCCTCGGGCCACTTTGGGCTTACTATTTTTGAGCTTGGGCCCTGGCCTCCTTTGATTTGGAGTTTGGACCCATGGATTCCCCATAAGCGAGCGGGCCGGGCCCATAAACTATTGGGCCCCACAATAGCCCCTCAAAACCCTGCTGTCCAACGTCTTGGTTGGAAAAGTGGGTTTTGGTAATACCGAGCCTTCATTGCGGCTCATTTAATTCAGCCCTTGACCAACGTGGGCGACTCTTCACCTTCCCGAGGAATGTGCCGGTCTACAGGACGTTTCCCTCAATTTAGGCGTGATGCGTTTATGCCGTTTGGTTATCCGAAGCGCGCCTTTAATGTCTTCCTTTTACGAGACCTTCTAGATCTAACGGTTACTGATGGCGTGAGGAACGAAACGGATGTACCCTGATCTGCAGATTTCCTTGGGGATTAGAACGCGTTACGCACCCTCGTCTTCCTCCCTTATATAAAGAGAGAGGACAAACAGTGATTCTCTCATATTCGAACCCTTCAGGCTCTTCCCCGAGTTCACTTCTTTCCTCTGGTTATACCCTATCCAATAATACATCCACCATAGCAGTCAGCCATGAATGAACCCTTCCTTTCCCCGAAACGCCATGTCCTAACAAAGCTTGAGATGGCTCGGTCGGGGCAAGGATGGCGGAGACTCAAGATTTGCCTCCCCATTCTTTTAGCCAAAATCCGAAGCAGGGACTCGTCACACCCCACTTCCGGTGTGACTAAGTCGAAAACCTCCCTTGTCATCTCCATCTGCTCTCTCATGAGCATACCTAATATGGCTCTAGTGTGCTAAGAGTTAGGATTGAGGCAGGGACTAAATGCCCTTGCTTCTTCCTCTCTTTGTTCACTGGCGCCATCCTTTGATTCCCCTTTTCCCTCTTTTGCTCCTTTCTTTTCTTTTCATTTCATCCCTCTTCTTCTCCTCCTTCCTGCTCATGTCTTCCATCTTCTTTTTCCTTTGCACTTCTCAGCGACAAGAGCTTGCTGAAGTGCTTCCATGTGTTCCAATTCTTCTTCCTTCTCCTTCATCTTTTCTATATAAGGTTCTTCTCCTGATATGAGCAGTACTGAGGCAGAGATTTTAGAGAGACTTTGAAGGCGAGTTTAAAGGACACCTGGCGATTTACTTATCTGTATTACGGATGTTATTACTGCTTCGGCAGTTCATTTTTTGTATAGGCTTGCTTAAGCCCTTCTTTGTACGTTGTAATAATTTTCTTATATTAATAAAAGTTACTGTTATTCTATTTTGCATGTTCTGTTTATATGTTTTAATAAATTTGCAAGTTCTGCTCGGCACAGTAGTATAACATTTGAACCAATGTCAACTAAGGCCAAAATACTCGCTAATAAAAAGATGCCATAATAACTTTAACAAAATTATTATTCGACATAACAATCCGACCAGGGAGGAACGAGACTTACCTTAAAATTAGTCGAGATAGGGACTAAGTGTTCGATAAGGTGTAAGAAGTAGTTATCCGAGGACATATCATCCGTAAAACGAACAGTTTCCGTAGGCTATTGAGTAGGGGGTCATTTTGCCATCTTGACATACTGGCCTTAACATTTTGCAATATTTGAGCCTAGAAACTTCTCCATCCGAGTAGTTGGTTCCCCAAGAGGCCTGAGTCCGAGGACCATGCAAGTCCTCGGTTCTGTCTAAGACTTATGTTTCTTCTTCTTTTATGTTCCTGGTTTCCCCCTAGGCTTGAGTCCGAGGACTTCGCAAAGCCTGGGTTTTAATTAAAACTTACGTTTTTTCTTTTATGTACTTGGCTTCCCTATAGACTTGAGTCCGAGGACCATGCAAGCCCTAGGTTCCGTCCAAAACTATTCGAGTTCAGATTCTCCCTTTCATCAGGCATTTCATAAGGCGTCGAGCAGGGGTTGTCCTTGGCAACAGCTATTGCTCGGCGTGGGCCACAGTACCTGGGCCCTCACGCAAAGCGGGCCTGGGCTGCGAATCCACTTAGCCCATGAATTAAGAGATATTTCTGCAACTTCTGGCCACGCGGTACTCTCTGATGTCACAATGACCGAGGTGCGCTTTTACGAGGCTTCTTTAATTTTGTGGTTGCAGTTGATGTTGGAAGTTGAGCCAGAACTGTTTTGTCTGTAGCGTACCTTGGGATGCCGCGTGAGTTGACTGCCACCACCTTGTCTTTTCAAATAAATAAGAGGGAGAGGAAGTTGCTTTATATACGCACAAATCCTTCAGTTTTCTCCCATATCATAACTCCCACATCCGGAGCTCTCCTCCCTTAGCACAACATGTTTAAGGCAAGGGTTGGGAAGAAAGAACTCTCTCCGCCGCAGAAGCACCGTGTCCTCATGAGGCTCAAAGTAGTAAGGTATGGGCACAGGAAGCGTAAGTTTTAGAGAACACTCCCTTTCGACCGAGGGGGAACGGGATCTCTCCCTCTTTCAGTCAAAATCCGAAGCAAGTTTTGTTCATACCAGAATTTTGGTATATCAGAAAAAAAATTTTCCGCCATCAGCGCCTCTGCTTTGCGGCAGGCGTATATTTAGAGAAAGCCCCTCAACCTCCAACTCCCTGCACCTTTCCTTCAACGGTGTCAGGCTCAAGTTGGGTCTCTTTTGCTGTTTGAGTTGTGGGCATGTAAAAGCATTGAGGAAGAACAAGGTCTTGGGGCTATAGCCAACCTCTCCTCTGACCTACTTCCTCAGCTTCATTTTATTCTCTTGTATCTTCCTTTCTTTTTGGTTATGTAATGAGCTTTGACGCAAACTGATTCCAGCTTTTCATTGTACGCTGTACTATTTCTTTGTTTTAGTGATAATGGAAATTTCTTTACTTGTTTTGGATACTGTTCCTTTGACTACACTACTTTGTGAGTGAGTGTGCCCCATGCGTGTGTTTTTTTCAGAATATTTAGAGTAAAATAGCTTGAAACATAATCTAACCAACTCCAATTTATCAACACTACCAGGCATTATATCGATATTTCATAGTAAATCAAACTTAGGAAACTAACCGGAATAACAGTTGAATATTCTGTGATAAGCGCGTGAACGCCGTCCAAGGCTGATAATCTCTAAATAATCAATCCGAGCAATCGACTGGGAAGTAGGGAACTTCGATGGTGCTTTTGTGTACTTGGTTTCCCCATAGGCTTGGGTCCGAGGACCATGCAAGGCCTTGGTTCTGTCCAAAACTTGTAAGATTTCTTGTTTGTACTTGGTTTCCCCACAGGCTTGGGTCCGAGGACCATGCAAGGCCTTGGTTCTGTCCAAAACTTGTAAGATTTCTTTTTTGTACTTGGTTTCCCCATAGGCTTGGGTCCGAGGACCGTGCAAGGCCTTGGTTTTGTCCAAAACTTTTAAGATTTCTTGTTTGTACTTGGTTTCCCCATAGGCTTGGGTCCTCTTGTTTGTACTTGGTTTCCCCATAGGCTTGGGTCCGAGGACCATGCAAGGCCTTGGTTCTGTCCAAAACTTTCAAGATTTCTTGTTTGTACTTGGTTTCCCCATAGGCTTGGGTCCGAGGACCATGCAAGGCCTTGGTTCTGTCCAAAACTTTTAAGATTTCTTGTTTGTACTTGGTTTCCCCATAAGCTTGGGTCCGAGGACCATGCAAGGCCTTGGTTCTGTCCAAAACTTTCAAGATTTCTTGTTTGTACTTGGTTTCCCCATAGGCTTGGGTCCGAGGACCATGCAAGGCCTTGGTTCTGTCCAAAACTTTTAAGATTTCTTGTTTGTACTTGGTTTCCCCATAGGCTTGGGTCCGAGGACCATGCAAGGCCTTGGTTCTGTCCAAAACTTTTAAGATTTCTTGTTTGTACTTGGTTTCCCCATAGGCTTGGGTCCGAGGACCATGCAAGGCCTTGGTTCTGTCCAAAACTTTTAAGATTTCTTGTTTGTACTTGGTTTCCCCATAGGCTTGGGTCCGAGGACCATGCAAGGCCTTGGTTCTGTCCAAAACTTTCAAGATTTCTTGTTTGTACTTGGTTTCCCCATAGGCTTGGGTCCGAGGACCATGCAAGGCCTTGGTTCTGTCCAAAACTTTTAAGATTTCTTGTTTGTACTTGGTTTCCCCATAGGCTTGGGTCCGAGGACCATGCAAGGCCTTGGTTCTGTCCAAAACTTTTAAGATTTCTTGTTTGTACTTGGTTTCCCCATAGGCTTGGGTCCGAGGACCGTGCAAGACCTTGGTTCTGTCCAAAACTTTCAAGATTTCTTGTTTGTACTTGGTTTCCCCATAGGCTTGGGTCCGAGGACCATGCAAGGCCTTGGTTCTGTCCAAAACTTTGAAGATTTCTTGTTTGTACTTGGTTTCCCCATAGGCTTGGGTCCGAGGACCATGCAAGGCCTTGGTTCTGTCCAAAACTTTTAAGATTTCTTGTTTGTACTTGGTTTCCCCATAGGCTTGGGTCCGAGGACTATGCAAGGCCTTGGTTCTGTCCAAGGGAGGGGAGTGTTGGCTTGAGGCCGGAAGCCCCTAGAGCTGCCCGCGCCGTTAGCAGTGCAAGGCGTAGCCCCTAGCAGGAGCTTATGGCGGAGCAACAACTGCACGTCGCCAGAGATGGGAAGAACTCGTGAATCTCCGCTTGCTAGAGAGCTGACTCATGCGCCATCCGTGCCAACGCGCAAGCCCTTCCCACAGACGGCGCCAATTGTAGGGACACGAATCTCTAGCGACCCAACAACGATGTTGGGCTCGCCTACAGAAAATCCCTTACAATAACATTTGTAGAGAGTGGGCTTGAAAGGCCAGCGTTGGGTCGCAGGGCGCTAGTTCGGGCCCGACTTTAGATGAACCAAGACAAGAAAAGACTTTAATCTGGATATTCAGGCCGTACACCTTTTTAACTTGAGGGATTTGGCTCCTCGGATCATGTCCGAGGAGCACTAAAGTTTTCTTCGGTTACCCGGCGGTGGGTTTTCCGGGGTGATGCGCATATACTAGCCGGGCATTTTCCTTCCTGAAGTTTTTCTCAGGAAGTCAGATGGGAGAGCCCCCCCACTTTGTTACCTTAAGTTTTCTTTTATACTAGCCTACGTTCGTTGTCCCTCGTCCACGTGTAGGGTCGACTTTTCCCGGACAGAGATTTGTCCCATCAGTCTAATCCCGAAATTGTGGGAGAGGGTCAATAAAGCCTGGGAATCTGGTTCTATTAGGTGCAATGTCATATCAATGAAGGGTATTAAGGACTATTTTCCCGAGATATTTTCTGATCTTTTAAGTTTGCTTGTATTCCACTTTCGTCAAAGGGATCTTGGGCCTGCCGAGGACTAAGTCGTCCTCGGCTGCATCCTCGGGCCACTTTGGGCTTACTATTTTTGAGCTTGGGCCCTGGCCTCCTTTGATTTGGAGTTTGGACCCGTGGATTCCCCATAAGCGAGCGGGCCGGGCCTATAAACTATTGGGCCCCACATATATATATATATATATATATATATATATAGTTAACAAAAGAAAGAAATGGTTGTAAACATCCCCCTTTCTTGTATATTAGAAAAGATTCAATTACTAGTTTGTTCCGTAAAGAAATGAACATTGTACAAATTATGATAATATATGGTAGCTCGGTACGGTAGAGAAAAATTAATGTCAGGCCTGGCCCAAGTTGAGAAGAAATGTAAGAACTTTTATTTTTACCCGATATCCTTTTATAAATTTCGGGCCTGGCTTAAGCTGAGCAATAATGGAGGTACAAAGGCCCAATTAAGATCCGGATCAATGAGACTGCAACTAGATTAAGAAGTGCATAGGCTCATACCCGTGCTCGGCCTTAATTAGAAAGCAGACCCCACAGTTATGATGTTCATGTCACATCTGCACTATACTCCAAAATGATTATTCATGATACGATGAGGTTCATCGTGATCGTTTAAATAGTGGAATTCAATGTAATAAACACTTGAAACAAGACTTATCTCATGTCTATACAATTTTTCACTAATTCAATCCACTTGATTTTGGATATTGCACAGGAGGTCAATCATTTAAGAAAAAGAAGTGGGGCTGCACAGAATATCTCTTGTGGATTTAGTTATCTAACTCTAGGTGTGAAACGAGGTCACAAGGGTTTGGAAACTTTGGATTCTCGCAAAAGTCGATTTTAGCTTTGTTCGTGGAGGAGAGTGGTTCAGTTGATAACAACGTGGAATTTGTACTTAAATTGATAGAAGTCCTTCCTAAAGAAAGTAAATAGCATGAGAAACTATATGTCCCTAGCTAATGACAATTTCCAGCTAATTACTAATTGGTATGTAATTATTCCTTCGGCTTGAGACACCATTTAGTTTTTGGTAGGTGTGATTTGAACGCCATACCTCTTTTTTAATGACAATAAACTTTACTAGTTGATTTAACTAAAATCCACTCATCCGTACTCAATTTTATTTTAAGATGTTCTAATATATGTATATATATATATATATATATATATATTATAATTGAATAATTACAATAGCAGGGAGATGAGATTCAAATCTTTGTTCACCTAATAAAAGAGAGCAAGTTAAACATCATCCTCTTTAAAAAGGCAATTAACATTGATAATTTTCGTAACTTATTCAAAAAATTTAAAGTGAAGTACCAAACTTCTAGAGAAAGATTTATCTATTTTATCCACTCTCTAGTTGGCCAACTATGGAATCAAAGAGGCAACTAACCTTAACATATTCAATTCATTGTAAGGAAAAGTGTAGGATTGCAGAACCAGAAAACCTACCAATAATTACTTAAAAATTCCTTCTAACTTCAAGTTTCAAGTTTGTTAGGACATATGTGATTCACTTGTTAGAACATATGTCACTATTTTACGTAATTGGCTAATCTTTTGACAAAACACACTTTACTTGTATTTGGGTAGATTTAGGATGTGTTTCATACTTCAAGAAACCTTGTTTCAAGTTCAAGTATTGGAACATGCAAGTCTATCCAAGATTCAAGTGAGAAAGTGTTGAATTTTAAAGCTCGATAGTTGCTCGACACCTCCTTGACACCTAGCTATCTATCGAGCTTTTCAACTTTTTTTTATCGCAATCTCAATATCTTCTCGACAACTGGTTGATCGATCGAGAAAGCTCCTATCCCCTCAACACCTGCTTGACACCTCCTCGATCGATCGAGCTTTACAAAATTCAGTTTTTCAGATATGATTTTCGGCCCATGCTGACATGTATGTGTAGGTTTTCTTTTCTCACAACCTTAGACCTATATAAGGCTTATTTTAGAGGCTATCACATATGAGAATACAAGGAGAACATATGCAAAAGGTGACCGATGCCTTATTTTCTCTGAAAGAAGCTACTACGTCTTTGCGCTTTAGGGTTTTGTAACCAAGTGCTTCTTAATCTTCATTGTTGATGAAGTGAAGAACTTTGTAACCAACATTCTTCTTTCTATAGTTGGTGTGTTAGTTACGTACTGGGAGCCGTGCATCTTTGATTAGTTACGTACTGGGATCTGTGCATCAAATAGGGTGGCGTTCATATATTGAAGAGTTCAGAGGTTCTAAAGCGGTGGAAGGTTTCTGCTGTAAGTTCACATACGGGGATTGTAGAGTCTAGGGACAAAGGTTTTGTACTAGATCTGAAACTTCTCTTTTCTATAGTGGATTGCTTTTCGGGAAGGTTTCCTTCTAGGTTTTTTACTGTGAAACTAGTTTGTTTAATTGGTTTTCCTGGGTCATCATATCTTGTCTTATTTATTTTTCCGTTGCATGATTTTGACATGATATTGATGTTTGTTTGTTTTAACAAGTTTTATTCATAATAAATCTAATTAACAACTTGGGTTTAAAACTGTTTAATTCTATCAACCGGGGTCTAAATTTCCCAACAAAGTTCTTAAAAAAAAAAAAAAAAAAGTGTCAAGGTCATGACTTATCAAAAAACCAAAAAAAAGAAAAAGAAAAAAAGTTCTTGAGTTCAAAGTAAGTTGGTAGCAGCATTATCACCGGTATGTCGACCCGTTAACGAAGAAGAAGAATTGGGCCTTTATGTATGGAATCTTTCTCTTGCACGAGTCCTTAAAATATGGGTGATTGATTATTTATGATTTACAATGTGTGATGCACAAGAGGCCCAATGTGTTGTAAAACCCAACTATGGCTAACTAACTCCTATAATTTCTATACATATTTATCCATCTTGTTTAAGGTTTTTCATGATCCACTTGATCATATAATAAATATGTAGCCATCAAGGTTTTTCTTTACATCTTTTTTGGGCAAGACTTAGATACAGTACTTGGGTGCTGTTCCTTAGGTTCATCTTTCAAGATTTTGCCATATGGATTTTTCCTTATGAGATGAGAGTGTATTTTTTAATTAAGTAGCCATATAGCTGAATTTTAAGAAGAGAACTTAAGGAACAGCCCCTAAGGTACTGTACCTAAGTTTTGTCCATCTTTCTTTGTAGACATAAACCATCAAGCTGAACCATTATTTTCTTTCTCATTCTTAAAAGTTATGCGTCTCGACATCAATTTTGTATTATTGTATTTAAACTCAACAATGGCCAAAATATTTTTTTTTCTTTTCCCCCTTGGTAATGAAGGTTTAATTCCTAAAGAAAGTAACTTGCATGAGAAACGATATTTTTGTCCCCTATCTCTGGCTTATCGATCACAAATTGGTATCCATTCCACGGATTCGAATCTTGCCGGCCAAGTGAGAGAGGAGCGATATAAAGCAAGATACCAAATAATCCATTTAACCAAGCCAACCATTGTGCCCCTTCTATTTTGTCGTTCTATTCCTTGGTCTAATTAGTCAAAAAAGTTAATGAAGAATCCACAGCATAGAAAAGTGATGGCCATATTTTATCTACTATCCAATGAGGGGTCCCTGTCTCCCTGAGAGTGAGAGCTGAATGACACACCTTGTTTACCTCATATTAAAATCAACTTGTTTTATGGAAAATCTTGAATGGAATCTAGCTTTCAACCATCAAACCGTGCAGATCGCTAGGTTAAAATTAGATTAACGATATGAGTATTAGAAGTTTTACGGTTAAAATATCATCAATCACCAAAAAGTTAATTTAAATATTTATTTATTATATTATTTAAATGAAATCAATCTTATTTATTGTACAAAAATTGATTGGTATCTTGACATAATGATAAATAATAATTATTATCACGAAGCGGACACCATATATTAAAATTTTATCATTTTATATATGTAAGGACTCAATTTGTAACGACCCAAAATGATACTGGGTTCGCACATAAAAAGGCCCAAACAATATCATTTGTAGAACGTGGGTTTGAAAGGCTAGACCTTGGTCACCGGACGATGGTTAGTCGTGGTGTTCATACAGAATTAAATCGTGTTCGCTCGAGGAGTCTTTCTCCTTGAGGCGGTCTGGGAGGCTCTGGTTCTTGGCATTTTTTCCCAGCCCCCTCTTTGGCGCATCAACCTTCACATTATATAGCGCTTCTTGGTTGATCCTAGTCATCCACTTGTTGATCAGGCAGGTGCCTACTTAAGTACCCGTCCCATCGACTGCCTCCCCTTGCTTTTTGTTAATGGCGATAACCGAAGCCATCCTGTTCAGGCGTCTTTTCTCATTAATATGGTTAGGACGTTTGCGGGCGCATTTAATGCGGAGGGGACGCATTTACCTTGAACCAGCTCCACACCGTACCCCTACGTGGGTCCCATTCTACACGCCTCTTCTTCAGTGGGCTTTTTGGGGGCAGCCTTCAACGAGATGTTGCTCTTCCCTTTGAAGTCTTGGAATTCCGACGATAGGGTCATCCTCGGCTGTGCCCCCAGGCTATTCGGCCTTTCCTTATTCGTTCTCAGCAAATACCCTCCTCGGCACGGGCCCTGGGCCCTAGTAGAGCGTGGGCCGGATCATAAGTTCTCTGACCCCACAATATCCCCTCAAAATCCTGCTATCCGGCTCCTTGAACGGATATGAGGGTTTTGATGACATCAGACATCTGTCAATGCTTGTCAATCCTTATCACCTATCGGTTCCCGAGACTTTTCGTCTGCCCGAGAGACGTTCCTGGAGACTTTGGAAGGTGAAATGTGGCCTCATTAAATGCGGGCGGCTCTGTGTTTCCCATGTTCTACGGCGTGATGGAGATCTAACGGTGGAGATTTCTTTGCCTTTATGGGCGGGAAAATTCGTGCAGTTACTCTCAATGGGAGGCATAAATGATTTTTGGAACAGATTTGTCTCTTCAGTTTTGCACTTAAGAGTTCTAGCACATATACCCTGGGTTCATCTGAACTTTCGTCCAAACTCAAGTCTATCTCCAGCACAAAAAGCCTGTCTAAAGCGCCTTTCCTCTTTTCTGTAAGTTCCCTGCCTCCATTAACTCGTGCTTTTTCTTTTCTGGGTTTATTTTTCTCTGGTTCCCTTCCTTCTCCCGTCACTGGTTGAGTTTGTTTAGTAACTCGTAGAGATGGTTAAATTGAGACTGAGGAAATTGGTTGATACTGAGGAGGCGATGGAAAAGTTCATCGCCGACTACAGGATTCTTCCCAACGTGAGTCTGAGGCATTGTAAGATGGGGGAGTGGTACTTTCTGAGGAGAACGGGCGAGGTGGTAATTCCTGTCCTCGCCTTCGTAGAGGGGGGTATGAGAATCCCTATGGGGCTGGTAACGAAGGGTTACCTCAGGCACTTCCGATTAGCCCCCACCCAGTGCACCGACAACATGTTTAGGATCATGTTTCGGAATGCTAGCTCACCCGCACCCATAGGGTATTGAACTCGTGTCTGAACCTATTTTAGTGGGGATATAGGCATCACCTGAAATGTCATATGTGTCGTTAGGACCAACTTGGTGTCCAAATTTCCTCTAAGTAGTTGGTTTCCCCAAAAGTTTGAGTCTGAGGATTATGTAATACCTTGGTTCTGTCCAAAACTTGATTTTTAAGTTGTTGGTTTCCCCATAGGTTTGAGTCCGAGGACCATGCACTACCTTGGTTCTGTCCAAAACTTAATTTTTAAGTAGTTGATTTCCCCATAGGTTTGAGTCTGAGGACCATGCACTACCTTGGTTCTGTCAAAAACTTGATTTTTAAGTAGTTGGTTTCCCCATAGGTTTGAGTCCGAGGACCATGCAATACCTTGGTTTTGTCAAAAACTTGATTTCTAAGTAGTTGGTTTCCCCATAGGTTTGAGTCCGAGGACCATGCAATACCTTGGTTTTGTAAAAAACTTGATTTCTAAGTAGTTGGTTTCCCCATAGGTTTGAGTCCGAGGACCATGCAATACCTTAGTTCTGTCCAAAACTTGATTTCTAAGTAGTTGGTTTCCCATAGGTTTGAGTCCGAGGACCATGCAATACCTTGGTTCTGTCAAAAACTTGATTTTTAAGTAGTTGGTTTCCCCATAGGTTTGAGTCCGAGGACCATGCAATACCTTGGTTCTGTCCAAAACTTGATTTCTAAGTAGTTGGTTTCCCCATAGGTTTGAGTCCGAGGACCATGCAATACCTTGGTTCTGTCAAAAACTTGATTTTTAAGTAGTTGGTTTCCCCATAGGTTTGAGTCCGAGGACCATGCTATACCTTGGTTTTGTCCAAAACTTGATTTTTAAGTAGTTGGGGGAATTAACCCCTCGGCTATGGCGTGGGACATTGGTTTAGGGGGATTAGCTCTTCGGCCAAGCCCCTAGAACCATCCGCGCTAATGACGCTTCAAAGCGTAGCCCCTATTGGAGAAACGTAGCCCCTAGTAGAACTTTACGCTAGAACACTACAATCGGCTGTTGGAAATGATGGGGGGACTGTCTCAACCCACCGCCTGTGCCAACACACAAGCCTTCCCCACAGACGACGCCAATTGTAAGGACTCAAT
The DNA here is from genome assembly GCF_932294415.1 of Quercus robur. Lineage (NCBI taxonomy): Eukaryota > Viridiplantae > Streptophyta > Magnoliopsida > Fagales > Fagaceae > Quercus > Quercus robur. Next base: position 5,304,582 of record NC_065535.1, read on the forward strand.
TTGTAACGACCCAAAATGATACTGGATTCGCACGTAAAAAGGCCCAAACAATATCATTTGTAGAACGTGGGTTTGAAAGGCTAGGCCTTGGTCACCAGACGGTGGTTAGTCGTGGTGTTCATACAAAATTAAACCGTGTTCGCTCAAGGAGTCTTTCTCCTTGAGGCTGTCTGGGAGGTTCTGGTTCTTGGCATTTTTTCCCAGCCCCCTCTTTGGCGCATCAACCTTCACATTATATAGCGCTTCTTGGTTGATCCTAGTCATCCACTTGTTGATCAGGCAGGTGCCTACTTAAGTACTCGTCCCATCGGCTGCCTCCCCTTGCTTTTTGTTAGTGGCGATAACTGAAACCACCCTGTTCAGACGTCTTTTCTCATTAATATGGTTAGGACGTTTGCGGGCGCATTTAATGCGGAGGGGACATATTTACCTTGAACCAACTCCACACCGTACCCCCACGTGGGTCCCATTCTACACGCCTCTTCTTCAGGAGGCTTTTTGGGGGCAGCCGTCAGCGAGATGTTGCTCTTCCCTTTGAAGTCTTGGAATGCTGAGGACAGGGTCATCCTCGGCTGTGCCCCCAAGCTATTCGGCCTTTCCTTATTCGTTCTCGACAAATACCCTCTTCGGCACGGGCCCTGGGCTCTAGTAGAGCGTGGGCCGGATCATAAGTTCTCTGACCCCACAATATATATTATCATGCTAGTTTATAAGCTTTTGGAAATCAATTTGATAATAACTTTAGAATTTTCCTAAAATTATTCTATGTCATTGCAATGACTCGGAATAATTTTCATATATTACTATTGGATATGGGGTATAGAATCCTCTCAACTTTTCCATAAATAGTGTTGCATTCTTATATAATCTCACAATATAGCAACTGAAGTTTTAGTGCTTTAAACTTGTTACAATCACACATTTCAACCCCAGAACCTATCCACTTAGCAGTCCCCATATTATAGCTAACAAAATGAGGTTACTACCGGAAATGTCGACTGTGCTGTATAAAGGCGGTAAGATACCCCTCACTCGAGACCAGTTAAAGAAAACTTTCATGAATCACGATGCCAACAAAGATGGGAAACTTTCATGGGATGAGTTGAAGTCGGCATTCGAAAACCTCAAGTCGCGGTTTCCTATTATTAGAACTGAGTTAGCATTCCATAAATGCGATAAGGACGAGAGTGGATACATCGATTATGGAAAGGAGATGGATTCCCTCGTTGCCTACGCGGAAAAATGTGGGTTTACTATAACTTAGATCTTTATATGATTAGTGTGTTATCTTTGTATATTTGAGAGCGTTTACCTTAAAGCCACTTCCTTTTATGTGACAAAAATGAGGTGACTTTTGCAGCCCTTATGTACAAAGAGTAGAACGATCACAATCTGATTGTCTACTATGTAACCCTTCACACTTCATAAACCTAAATAAAACTTGTTCTCTCTCTCTCTCTCTCTCTTACTTGTTATCCTTAATTCTTTTGTAGTTTATTTTTAGGTATAATTATCTTTTTGTACAACTTATTTTTCAAACGAATAAAACAATGAAAATAATTAAATAAGGTTGACCAAACTAGTTGACACCTTTAAAAGAGTGCTTAATATGTGACTACGGAGCTAAACGGTGTTAAAGTGAATAAAACTAGTTTTGTGAGCTGCACATAAGTTCGAAGCTGAATTTTGTCCTGTTATATATGACTATGATATCGAACCTCAGTCTCTCTACCAGCTTGTCGGAATGGAATTAACTTTCTTCTTCCACTAACGTCTTATCAGCTAAAAAAAAAGGTTACGGTCCCAATACAAGTTTAATATAATCTTAAGAACTATGGAATATATCATTCATTAAAAAGAAAAAGAAAAATAAAAAAGAAGCATATTATATTTATATATGGAAATCCACCAAACCCATCTAAAAACGAAATTGGAAAGTTCACCAGAACCAGATCCACTGGATCCCAAGACAGTAGAGAAAAATAAAAGAAAGCTAAGCAGGTGAAGCATGCGACAATATTTGAGTTCACATGTTAAACAAATTAAGAGAGAATCCTTCACGGAAAAATACTGAACAACTTTAGCATTCTTAATGCAATTTGAGGAATTAATTAATACTTAAACAAATACTTCAAATATCTACTATTGAGGTTTTAGTTTGCGTTTGTTTAAGCTTTTAGGAGCTGAAACACACATATTTATAAAAGCTGAAGGAATATATGTGTTTAGCTCAGCCCAAAACGCGTTCAAAACGCGCAATATTTATGGACCAGAGGAGGTCCATAAAACAAAATGCGCATGCGTGTTTGAATTATTATCGTTGGGCTAATGGTCAATTACGAAAATACCCATAAAAATTCATCAGTTCTCTCACGCCTGAAGTTGAACTCTCACGCCCCTCATCTCATCTCTCTGCTCTCCCTTTGCATGAAGCTCACTCTCACGCCTCCCATCTCAAGCATAATCAAAATACAAACTCAAAAACATAATCTTAAAATTAATCAAACCACAACAATAAAAGCAAAAGAATTCTTGCTCTCATAAAACTTATATAATTTAAACAACAAATCTAAAATCAAAACAACAACAACAGTAGATCAAGAATAGAAAAAAAAAATTAGAACAGCAATAAATGATCAAGGAAAAAAAAAGAAAAAAAGAAGCTGATATGACCCCTGGTTGCATGCACTCCACAGTGAGGAGGAGGAGCAGCAGTGGCAGTGTGGTGGAGCAAAGATGATTTCTCCTCTCTCCATGCGTGTTTGTGTGTGTTTGAACTTTGAAGATAATGACACCAAAAGGTAAGCAAGATTATGGAATCAAGTATCACAGAGAGAGCTAGAGAATTTATGGAATCAAGTAGGAAAAGAAAAAAAAAGAAAAAAAAAAAGAGAGAGTCGGAGAGCTTCTGGAATCAAGTGGAAGTAAAGAAAAAAAAAAGAAGAAGAAGAAAGAATGAGGGAGCTTCTGGAAAGTGGAAGTAAAGAAAAAGAAAAAGGAGAGGATGTACTAATGGACAATGGTATATGTGTGTGGTGGACAAAATGCAAGAGAAAAAAGAAAAGAAAAAAGAAAAAAGAAAAAGGAAACGTATGGATGAAAGAAAGGCAAAGAATTAGAAATCACAATTTAAAAATACTACCACAATATTTTTACAATATTTTCACAATAAATTTTAAGTAATTAGATAATATTGGTGAGTAAAAATATAATTTCAGTGGTGGGTTCAACTTAGAATCAGTAATAACTTTCCATATAAGATTTTGTTATGATTCTTGTGAAAGTATTGCAAAAAATATTGTGGATGTAACACTTTTTGTTGAAAAATATAATTGTTGAGAATGAATAGAAAAAGAAAAAATAAATATTAAAAAAGAATAAATTTGATTAAAAAATAAAAATTAAAAAAGTGGGTAGGCAAAAGATAAATGTCACTGTTGATTGTCCAAACAGTACAAAAATTTGTCTAACCTGCTGGAGATGCTCTTATATATACATTGTTCATTTTGGTAATTTATCCCTCAAACTGTCACTTTTATAAGTGCTAGCCAAATACTCAGCTTTTTCAAAAAATATTTTTTAATAGCTTTTATCAAACACTCAGCTTTTTGAAAACTCCACTTTTTCATTATGCACTTTTACAAAAAACTGAACCAAACTCACCCTTAATATAACATATATAAGGATAACACTTATTCCCAACGTTTATGACCATGAAATTTGACCTAATTATATTATATTAGATTTTAAAGTTCTTTATTTTTCTTTTATGTGCATGGTACTTTTATTTACATTTACATGTATATACCTAATAATCTCTCCTCAAATGCAAATCATTACCTCTTTGTAGGCTCTAAGATCTCTCTCTTAATTTTTGGGCACAAACAAGTTAGTTCTCCCTTATGTGTGAGTTTTTCTTTCAACATGCCTCATCCATAAGCTCTTACAAACCATTCGTAGAAACCACATGTCAATCTTACACACTCAACCATCAGAATCCCACAAGTCCACATCCACTGGAACCTCGCACACCATTGGCAATATTACATTGTTGGGAATTTTTTTTTCAAGATCATTTAATTCATGTGAGTTTTGTGGCTTTACACACATTTGTGTGGGCTTCAAAGACATGCATCTTGTCTCCATTCCAAACATAAAAGGGGTCTTGATAACATTACTAGTTTGGGAGAGAACATTATGGAGAGACTCTAATCAAAGACTTAATATAACATATAGAAATATTATGTAATCCAAAAGTTTAAATCTATGTGGTCACTCAATTAAATATATTTAGTTTCTCAAATTCTTTATTTTTATTTTTTGTTTTTTCTGTTCTACGTGAAAATATACACATGTACCCAATTAACTATTACTTACCAGTGGATCGCTTTGCAATTGGTGGCATAGCATAAGCATTACAAAACATGTTCATTCGTCATACTGTTTGTTCCCTTGACTACAAGAAGAAGTACTTATGAAAAAAATGATTAGGATAATTGGATCGCTTTTGTTATGTGCCCAAAATTTTATTGGTTGTAAGGGAATCAAGATCTCTTAATTTCATAAATGGACTATTTTGAGGGAGTACAAATTTCCAAGTTATAATTGTTAACCGTTTATAATTTAGGAAATTGTGACTACCCTTTATTCATTGTTAATATATAAATTTATATAAGACTAACTTCCAAAATTAGATTGATGAATAGTATATATTATAACTTCCTATAACCAGCTGATAAGACTAATCATAGTTCATCCTAATCCAAACCAATCTAACTAACCTTAATCCAAATTAATTTAAGTCAACAAAACATATCTTTTTCATTTCTTCTAGAAGACATCCTTGTCATCGAGGGTCTTTCTTCTTCTTCTTCCTCAATCTTCCATGAAGTACTTCTCTTTGATTTCTTATATGTTGGCCTTTTGGATTTGATCTGCCTTCCTTTCTTACATTCTTCAAGTATTTATTTATTTATTTTTGAAAAGCATGCATTTAGCTTTTCCATATGAATGACGTAGAGATAGAAAGGTTGGAAGGCTGTTTTACTTTTACGTCTTTCTGACTGTAGTTTTCCTTCTTTTGTGCCATTATTTTGCAACTCTCCACTGTCAATGTGTCTTTCATAATCATGGTGTGCCTTTTCATAAGCTTGCAAGTTTTCTCCTTCCGTGTGATGGAGACATGTTGAACTTCTTGAATTACTGAGTGATTTTCTCCATAATTTGTTGCATTTGATGCAGACCAGAGATAAGGGAGAAAAACCTTTTGCTCCAATTACTTCATTGATCCATATTTTGATTCCAAATTGTTATGTACCCAAGTTTTTATTTGTTATTTTGTTACCTCCTAGATAAATAGACTACTTAAAAAAAGTCCAGACCTCTAGTTAACAATTTATAATTTAGTAGATCATGATTATTTTTTGTTCATTGTCAACATATGAATTTATAGAAAATTGACTTCTAATTAATTAGATGAACAATAAATACTAACTTCCTATAATGTATCAATAAAACTAATCATAATTCATTCTAATCCAAACAAATCTAACTAATCCTATTCCAAACTAATTTTTTGTGGATCCTAGTTAGCTTTACTGGGGGTAAAGTTTCTGATAATTGAACAAGTTCAAAATCTAAAGTTTAATTCCTGCTTACACTAATTGATATCTTGATCTGAAGATAAAAAACACAATTATCAGTAAAACATATCTTTTATCATTACTTCTCCACTACTAATTAAAATAAATTATGCTAATGTATAACAACTTTGTACATTACTTGCCAGTTATTCCTTTGAATAATTGCAAAAGTTTTGAAAGTGTTACTGAAAAATATTGAGGAACTACTATAAGCAAACGGCTAACAACAGCCTACAACATTGCAAGCAGATCATTTGGTTTAGAGAGATACTATGTCCATAATATTTTTACAACAAATCATAGGTGGTTAGTTGTTATTGGTTCAAATTTCATCTACAAGAGTAAATATGTGTAATCTACTCAACTAATTAGGAAGTGGATTTGAGTAATTTGACACTTCCATCTATATGTCTTTATTATTATTATTATAATCAAAAGGGAAGATTTATTTATATTTTGTATATTTATGCAACATGCACCTAGCAAAATTAATAGATTCATGTACCAAGTTTATGCCACGTACCGTCCATCTATATATGCTTGGGTACCATATTTTGTTTCATTAGGCGCATCCCGCAAGTTCTAAAAGTTAAAAAAGAGTAAAGAGAATAAAACAAATGCGCACTCATATCAAATTGAAGTCGGCCTCTGTTCTATATAAATTGATTAAATTCGTTCTCAAAACTCTCTCATCACACAGCAAGCAAACTCTTATATATGTAGCTCCCAATATTCAAGTTTAACACCAACGAAAACCCGAATTCCCAGCCAAAAAAATGAGTCATGCTAGGTTTAAGTCAACTCCTGCTAACCGTACTAAGAGAGAGACCAATTCTGTTGCTATTACATGTGGTGAAGAGCAGATGAAGAATGTATTTGGGCGCTCTGACTCAGACAAAGATGGCTACCTCAGCAAGCAAGAGCTCAAGAAGGCCTTCAGCGATTTAGGAGTTGAATTCCCTAGCTTGCGAGCTATGTCAGCACTCTGGCATGCTGATGATAATGGTGATAATTACATCAGCAAGAAAGAGTTGGCCGAGCTAGTGAAATACACTTCAACAATGAATACTTGTACTAATAAATAGGCCTTGTTTTATTCTTTTAACCCATTTTTTAGGAGATGGGTGGATTATAAGAATGAATGAATAATAAAAATAAAATGTCTACCTTTGTTTAATGGGGATAGCAAAAGAAGTTTAAGTGTTGTAACATGTTCTGGATATGGAACCTAGATTTGCAATACATGCTTAATTAAATATGATAAGTTCTCTTCCTGGTGTAATAACATTGAAATTTTTTCTCTTTTGGATGAATTATTCCTCAGTTTCTCTAGCAGCTCTAAAGAATAAGAATAAACTTTGTTCTTTTATATTGGTGGATTTCAGCCAAATATTGGCCATGGAATATTCCATGATATTTAAGAGAATCAGTCTTTTTGTAAGTTTTTTCGAACCGGGGTTTTTTTATTTAGCATTATGAACTAAATTGATACAAGTTTATAAATTGAATTGAACTCTAATGTTTATATAATTTGTTATGTCTGTAGTGTTTAGGTTGGCAAATTGTGAACAAAAGTGCGTGTTAGTTGTGTTAAAAAATGTGTTTTCAAGTACAGGTCAATTCCATAACAGCTCAAGGAAAAGGAAGCTTATGTATTCTTGAACCTATGTCGACAACTAGTCGATTGATCAAGATTAATCTTAACAGCCTCTCTACAATTAGTTGGTCAATCGAAAATAATAATTAACCTCGATTCTTAATTAGGCCCATTAAGCCAATCCATGAGTCGGAATTTTAGCCCTACTTGCTAGAGTATAAAAGGAATCATTAATATTAGTAGTCGTCTAAATAACAAAAGAGAGAGCCTTATGCCTAGGGTTTGTGCTTTTTCTCTTAAGTTCACCAACATATCGATTACACCAAAGATCTGAAGGTCGGTACTTGGTGAACCATCCAATTGAAGCTATAGTACTAAAAACAGTCAAGCTTCTGTGAAGAATCTTTTAGGGTAGACTTTGAAGTTGCGAGTGGAAAGTTCCTGAAAATCCAAAGTGAAATAACTTAAGGTTGGAATAGTACTGTGTGGTCATATGAGTAAGTTTTTGCCAGAGGTAGCGATAGAAGTTAAGATTAATTTCTATTTTAAGAACTTCAATTTTATTTAGTGGATCTCTGTCTTAGGGTTGGTGGTTGGTGGTTAAATCTTTGATTTTTTTTTTCATTGGTAGTTGTCATTGGTTTTTCACATCATGACTGCGTCCTTGATTTCTGCATTCCGTTTTTTATTTTTATTTTTTTACAATATTCTTTATATGACTTTATTTTTTTGATAAAAATTCTTTATATGACTTAATTAATGTGAAGTGAAATTCATACATAATTGATTAATTAATCAATTCGATTTTAATTCCATTTAAATTGTCAATATATGGGGTCAAAAGACTAAACAATATCCGAACATAATCCAAGAACTACATTAAAAGTCTGGCAAAAATAACCGGAAAAAAATAAAAATAATATTCCCTATAATCCCATATTCTCTCTTTTAGAAGCTTTATAAACACTAAAGTTTTAGATAGAAAATAAACACTAAAGTTTATTCGTTTCAATCTCCACGGACCGGACTACGGTCCATATATAACATTATTAGGCTACGGTCCGTATATGCTTTTTTGTAGGGGTGACAAAATTGGACAGGACCCCGCGAATCCGACACGACACGACATGAAATTAGCAGGTTATGGGTTGAGGTTTAACGGATTCGTGTCATATTCGGGTTGATACGGTTGACTCGTTTAATAAACGGGTTAGGTTAATGTTGAACATATAGAACCCATTTGCCTATCTGACCTGTTTAATTAAATGACATTTTACTAATATACCCTTCAAACTTTAGGTACATAAATTTATTAGTTGTTGTGATTTATTTTCTTTGACATATTGTGATTAATTATTTGAAATATTATGATATGCTTTAGTTTTGAATAATTATTTGTGATGCAATTACTCGTTAGTTCTGAATTTTATATTAAAAATATTTATTTGTTTGTTTTTTCATAAATTTTTTTTTTCATTTTGATAAAATCTGATAAACAGGTCGATATGACTGACCTGTTTAATAAATGGATAGTGTTAGGGTTGAGGAATCTTGACCCATTTAATAAACATGTCAGGTTAGTGTTGACCTATATCGTTGAATACTTATGAGTTGACATGACACGAACCCGACACGCGAACACGAATTGCCACCCCTACTTTTTTGGCCTCTACGCAACTTTGTGTGGGTTACTATCAGAAACTATATCCTAGCTAGGTTTGGTATGGGATAAGATTATTGACATTTCTAGCAAATCTTCTTCTTCTTCTCACCAAAAAAAAATATATATATATATATCTAGCAAATCTTTTAGCCACCAGTCTTGTTCATGACGCTTCATTATATAACCTCCTAAAACTTTTTGACTGAGAAAAGTAAATAAGCATCAATTGCTTTCCATAGTGAATAAGCCTTGGCTCCTTGCTACCACTTCTCTTGTCGCCCATAATAACAAAAAAGTAATATTATGCTTGTGTTTTGCAGTGATTTTTTTTCTTGGTTTATTTTATTTAAAAAAATAATTTGGGTGTAAGTATAGCTATATATAAAATATAAATATATGCGCATTAATTTTAAAAATTTATACATATATTTTGCTATAAAATGGATTTTAAGCTAAGACAAACAGCCCTTAACCTTGTATGTACTCTAAATATTTTGTTACTTATAAGTTAATGTGATTATTATATATATGTGATGGCTTAGGGTATAAATTTCACGCATAATAAGAATAAAAACCCTGTTTTGGCCTTTTCCATTTTGACCAATACAGGATTATAACCCAGCCCGACTTGTTTGCCAAGCATCTATTATTAAATCTAAATTTTAATTTAATGGATCTATTTTCAATTTATATTTATACACTAAAGTTATTTTAGATTTTTTAATTATTTTTTTATGTTATAGATAAATATATTAATGAAATTACTTATAAACTTTACGTACAATTCTCAGATATACATATTTTTAGTGTTAATTAGATCTAATAATAGTAATTTTTTTGGGGGTAAATTTCACTATAAATTGTCTTTCCAATTATTTACATTTTTTTTCTTTATCAATCATTTTATATTTTATTTTTAAACTCTATATATTCAAATTTTTAGGTGATTTAAATTTATGTAATGTTTTAAGGACAAAATTTAGCTACAAAATTGGTTGTAGCCTTAGGCTACAAACTTACTTAATATCTTTTTATTGTATGTGAATTTTGACAAATCCACCATTGGATTACATCTTCTTCTTATATTCTCCATACTTGCAAAATTTCAAGAAAATTAAAGATCAATAGTTATGTCATCAATAAATTTTTTAAATTGCAAGTTTTTGTAATTTAAAATTATGCACAAAATATAAACTTATAGATCATATAGTAAATGATATCCGATTGACACAAAATTTAATATGTGTATTAAGGGCGTAAAGAACATGCAATTTAACGATTAGATTTTCAAAATATGCTGTAGTATTTATTTTATTGAATGAGTTTGTAGCTTTAAGCTACAATCAATTTTGTAGCTAAATTTTGTCCATGTTTTAATTGTAACATACACAGGTGTTTTCTTATCTGTTTTTATGGAATTAATAAATTAATATGCTAATAGAAATTACAGGACTATTAATGTAAGGATTTATGCATTATTCAAAATTTATTCTTTATTTGTTTAATTTAGAAGATATATGAAAAAATATATTGAAAAGTACATTTGAGGGATTTTTTTTTCTTTTTTTCACATAAAAAAAAGGTCATATCAGATTAATTAATCTGATGCGACAAAGACCGGAATATTTCTCTTGCATCAAATGTGTATTTCTATAATTTTGAATAAAGATACTAGCTACAAGATAAATTGGAATAAAGGTTCAAAGATAAATTGGAATAAAGGTTCAAAGATATACATGGGAGCTACATCTCTCTATAAATCAATGTTGCTCTCAAACTCCTTATAGTGCAATTAAGTGTGACTCTATTAGCAAACAAATCCTATCCAAAGTCGCTTACAAATGGGCAGGAAAGTTACAGTGTATAAACCTACGAGTGTTTTATACACTAAAGATCAGCTAATGAATGTTTTCAAGAGCTATGATGCTGATGGAGATGGAAAACTTTCAAGGGAAGAGCTGAAGAAAGCATTCAAATATCTTGGCTCGCGTTGGGGTTCTTATAGAGCTGATCAGGCACTCCGGTGTACTGATGCTAACGATGATGGGTACATTGATGAAAAGGAGTTGGAAAAGCTAGTTGATTACACCCTAGAACGCCGGTACACCATTGTGTAGATCTTCTAGTTCAAGATATTGTGTCTCTTTTTCTTTTTCCTTTTTTTAAAATTTGATAGTTTAGGGAGATGGAATTTAATGTTTGAACATCTCCACTGAAAACACCTAAAAATGCTAGTTGAATTACAAGCCTCTTTGGTAGCTTTAGAGATTGCTTAATAGTATAATGTTTGTCTTTGTGTATATGTAGTTGGGGAGAAAAGGAACTTCTTGTCCTTGTTATGAGAGTATAAATGAACCAACTCTAAATCAGCTATTGTGTATATTAATATTTAACATAGCATATTACAACTTCTTGATGATGAAAGGGCTTGAATGTAATGCCAGGCACTACTCAAATTTTCAAAAATATTTAATTTGTCTATCAAGCACAAACCAGTCATAACATTATTTGTATGTTTCTTGCTCCTTTAAGAGTATCTCTAGCAGCTTCTCTATATTTTTGTACTATTTGGACAATGAACAGTGATATTTACCTTTTACCTATTTACTTTTTTAAATACATCTTCTAACAGATTCTCTATCATTTATCTATCTCATTTAAATATTATTTCTTCATTTTTTAACACACATATTCTCATACCCCCATCCCCACTCCTTTCTTTGCTAATTTTTTATTTAGTTTTATTCTTTCACTAATGTACAATAGCCCATTAGATTTGATGAGCTACTGTTCATGAGCCAAAAATAATAATCTTGATTTAGAGAATCCATTGAAGATCATTTTTTGAGTCTCATTCTCTATTATAGAGATTATTTTGTTTTTACCTAAACTATTGGAGATGCTCTAAGCCTTTTTCTGTTTCTTTCTCCAACTCTCGTTCTCCAACTCTCGTTCTCCCACACTATAGTAAGGACATTAAAATTACTAAACCAATTCCACTCTAGGCGAAACTCTACCAAAGTTCCAATAAGTTAGATTACTAAACCAATTCTACTGTAGGTCAAACTCTACCGAAGTTCCAAAACGTGAAAATACTATTTGGATTAAAATTCTATCACTAAAAGTTTCATTGAACTTTCATTATTTAAATAAAATTATTTTAACCATCTATCATCATATGAGGTAATTTTTTTCATTAACTGTTTTATTGTTCAAATTAGAATGATACTTACAAAATCTTTTATTTACTTTAGATATTAATTCTCATTCACCCGTGAATCACACAAGCATGCTATTAGTTTCACCTTAAAATGAGCATCTTCATTTACTCTTTTAGTTTCGCCTTAAAATGAACATCTTCATTTAAGAGTAAATGAAGAGAATCTTTTTTGTGTTGTAGGTGCCATACATTTAACTAGAACACGAATGAAGCTATTTGTTTCCTGTTGAACTTTCTCTGAAGAATCTCATTCTAAAGTGTGTTGCAATAATTTATATTAATCGATAGGATGCTGCAAAGCATGGCCATCCGAGTTTGCTAAAGGCCGGCTGGTGGGGTTGGGTGAATCCTTGATTTTATTCTCACTATAGTAACCCCCAATTGAGGCCGCAACACGTCGGAAATGACAAGAATTATAGAGAAATGGGAGCTTCCTAAAGGCTCCAAACCAATCTCAAGTATGAGACAAACACTGAATATCTCTATTGAATTGGAAAAGGCGAGATCATTAACTTAAGTCAACAAGTTTAAGCCAGTGTCACATCAATGCCACACAAGTCATTTGATTCATTTTGAGTGCAAGTACTTTCTCAGCCGTCCGGAACTTAGGTTTGTTGTGTAACTACTAATACTCCATCATATATTTTTTTTTAAATTTATTCGCTTTGTTACATTCAACATAAACGTGACTGTCAAATCCCAAAAATGGGATGCGATTAACTATTTAATCTTTTATTGTCAACTCTAGAAGATTTAAAAAAGAAAAAAGAAAAAAAAAGAAAAAAAGAAGAAGAAGAACCCATTGAGTAAAAGGAGTCATGCAATTGTGTCATATCAAAATCAACTTGTTTTATACCAAATTTAACACAATCTGCATTAATTCAACGATAAAAACTTCCACTACTGACCAAGTTGGATTTTTTTTTAACAGGTTAAAAAGTTTCCCCTTACTGAATTTTCAGTTATAGATCGATGTTGATTTTCAGAATAATCCTGTATTTGTAATAGGAAACTTAAATGATGAGAAGGATATTGCAATTTGAAGACATAAAAATGCCTAGATATGAGAAATATCAGAGTATTTGAAATTTTAGAAAGCATTAAAAAATAATCCAATTTTCTGACTCGCATAAAAAAAATAGATTCATCCATCACTAGGAAATTGATGTCTCATTAATTACATGAAAATAATTCAGCATTTAAAATTGTTAATAATAATGTTATAAATATTACAAATTTTACTCATAAATTTTGAAAATTTATGCCTTACTAATTACAAAAAGTTTTGGATAAGTGATCCCAACTCCCAATTAAATATAAGTACATTGTAAAACTCAAATTAAGCATATTATCAAGCTCATATATTTAGATGAGTGATCCCAACTATCAATTAATTAAAAGTTTAATAAGATATGAGTTTATTTTGCAATCTCATATATATATATATATATATATATCTATCTAGCACAATGTTGCACACTATTAGAAACTTTCCCCCAAGGGTTTGTACAGAATAAGATTATCTGCCATCTCCTGTACTCTTTTTAGTCTTTTAGACTAATGTTAAGATTTTAATATTATAGATTCTAGGTAAAAAAAATTTGATCGCATAAACAAAAGAAATTTGGACGGTGATAATAAATTAATAAGCCTTGCTACCCATTTCTCTTGTTGCCCATGATGATCACGTTCATGTGGTGATTTAGAGCTTTATAATATTAAATAAATCATAAAATTTTGGTTATAAATGAATGTGATTATTTAATTATTATATATCACCATAAATTTTGTCACGTATGACACTATTATGTATTCTTCCGTTTTTCTTTTATAAAAAAATTATTTTTTAACCATTATGATGCGATTTGAAATCTATATTAAAGGATTCTTTTTTTTTAAGCGGAATTTAAAATTAAATTCCTTCGAAGACATTTTGTTGTATCAAATTAAAACTCAAGGAACTCATGTGAATAATAACTTAATAACAACCTAACAATTTATACTATATTAAAATTCTGAGAATAAAGATAGTAAAGATAAAGTAGAATAAAGGTGCAGAGATATGAGAGCCACATTCCTATATAAATCAGTGTTGCACTCTAGTCTCTTTGTATTGCAATTAAGAGACTCTCATTGCAATCAAATCCTAACCTATATATCTAAAGTCCCCTCACGAAATGGGCAGGAAAGCTATGGCGTTTAAACGTACTTCAGTTCCATTCAATGAACAGCAGCTATTGAATATTTTCAAGAGCCATGACGTTGATGGAGATGGAAAGCTTTCACGGGACGAGTTGAAGAATGCATTCAAATATCTTGGGTCGCGTTGGGATGCTTATAGAACTGATCAGGCACTCCGTCAGGCTGATGCTAATGATGATGGGTATATTACTGAGGATGAGTTGAAAAAGCTAGTTGAGTACGCCCTAGATTGCGGGTACACTGTGGGATAGATCTTGTTGTCGTCCTAGTCGTTATTTTTTATTTTTATTTTTTAATGAGGGTATTCAGAACTCTTTAAGTATCTGATTATTCGTTCGGATGTGTGTAATCTTCCGACCCATATACACCCTCTAATTATCTTATTGTTGTTGTTGTTTATCAAGGGTTTAGTCTTGTGTTTATACATATAAGGGAGTGTTCCTGTTTGTAAGCTGTAGCTTATTATGTGATGGATAAAGGAAAGAGGTGACCTTCTTGGCCTCTTTTTGGAGTGTAAGCTATTGTGTAATTATTTAATAAAACAAAGTTAAGTTGAGTGAAAATCCTATAGACTTGGTAAGAAATTCTTTTTTCTAGAGTTGCTTTTTTTTTTTTTTTTTGGCCAAGAAAGGGAGGCAGGACGACCATTGTGACTCACTTCCTTGGGCATGACCATAGAGGCATTCCTTACTAGAGAATATTAGATTAATCCATATCTACTGTGGTCAGGGGTGACCACAGACCTCACTTTAGCCCCACGAGAGAGCTTGGGCTAGACATTAATCGATCCCACAGTTTGCCCATTGTGAATCGAACATAGGACCTGGTACTCCCCCATTCACACCAAGACTACTAGGCCACCTCTCTCGGTGGTTCCAGAGTTGCTTAGATTCTTACCTTTAAAATAGTTAATCATGAAAAAAAAAAAAATCACAAACAAAGATGAACTCAACATTAATTAAGATGGTCATTTAATTTCATGAATTTATGCAACAAACTAAGTCTTGTAAACCACAATAAAATCATGATTTTGATTTGCAGCATAGCCTGCATAGGGGCTGCTTTGCAAAAAATGAAATTATTTATTTATTCATAACAATAGTTGGGGTCAAGAGATTTGAACTCTGGATGTTTCTTTTGGAATCTTCTAAATGCATCATTTGAATTACAAGATTTTTAACAAAAAAAAAAAAAGTAGTTTTTGAAACCAAATGTGCGTGACTAAAATGCAGTTTTGTGAGCATACATTTGTTGTCTTTGACGCAATTGAACATCTAGAAATATAGCTCCATGGGTTGGAATAATTTATCAAAAACTCTAGAATTCTAATAGCACATGATATTTGCTTTGTTACATATACATTCATTGATTGAGTAGTAACTCAACAATTCTTTAGCATTCTCATTTTAGAATGTGATAAGGTCACATAAGGCAATATCTATATCAAATTCAATGTTAGGTTTCACCTCTCATGTGGTAACATAATGTGAAAATCACGATCCAAAAGGACCAAGATATCTAGCTACCCTTGATAGTCACACACATAATGATGCTCAACTATAACTATACTCATTTCTATATTAAGGAATTGACAATGAAAATTGACAATTAATTTAATTTAACACCTCGAAAAATAAGAACAAAAAAATGCTCAATTGAATTATAAGATAGCGCAGGATTTTTCAAATAAATGTTCTAAAGCGTTGGGTCCTAAGTTACAATCTAAAGAAATAAAATTACATGGGTTTTTAACCTAAATACCATCTAAAGGAAAAAAGAAAAGTCAAAAGTTAAATCTCTAACCTACACCCCAAAATCTAATTTCAAAAGCTAAGTTAATTACAAAGTGGCAAAGATGTTAGCACCCATGTAATGCAATCTGAAGATCGGTCTCCCAAAACATAATGACAAATTGACAATTTAGTGTGTGTTTGGCTTTAGCTTAAAAAGTCAGTTTATTTTACTATTCATTATTTTTACTGTTATTCATGGGTCTCACTGTAATTTTTGATACTATTCATGGGTCTTACTGTATTATTTCAATTAACTTTTACCTTTATCTATAGTAATTTCGGTAAAAAGTTTTCAGTTTCAGTAAAATAAAAGTGTCGTTAAAAAGAATAACAAAAACAAATACATTTGTGTCAAGTTCATATTTAAGATCATTTTTTTAAGGATTTAACAGTATTTAAACTTCAAAGTGCTACATCATTTCAAAATTTAAATAACGTGATATTTAATATACTTTCTAATTTGTAGTATTCTATATAAAATTTATACTATGAATCATGAAATGTATTCATTTTATTGTCACTTAGAATTGAACTACTTTATCCACAACTTTACAAGAAACCCATTCATATTAGATAATTTATCTTCCACTAGGACCACTGCCGACCAAAAAGTTTGAAAAACAAATCAGGAAAAAAAGTTACAAATCTTCCCTATCCGATCGAATAATTTCAGATATGTACTGACTTGCAATAGGAAAATCAAATTCTGAGAAGGATGATAAATAATAAATTTAAAAAAAAAAAAACTGAGAGCTAGAGGTTTCTATATATATATATATATATATATATATATATATCAATATTGTTGCATTCTAAAGCTCACCATAGTGCAAGTGACTCAAGTTTTACTTATTGCTTGAAGAAAATCCAGAAACTTCAAGTGATACATATATAAAATGGGTAGGTTACTGTTCACGACCACGAACATGAAGGGTCTTAGTCCCGACGTCCTTATTAAAGAGAAGTTACGGAGCACGTTCAAGAAGCACGATAAGAACGGCGATGGAAAACTTTCATTTGAGGAGCTGCAGGCAGCCTTTCGAGAACTTGGAGGAGGTATTAGTTGGTGCCAAACTGAGCAAGGCTTCCGTCATGCTGATAAGAACGACAATGGTTACATTGATATTGAAGAGGAGCTGGAAGCCCTCGTTGACTACAATGCCAATAAGTAGTTGCCTTGTGTTTATCTTTATATTATATAGGGAAAACACTCAATATTGCACACTATCTTTTGCATTCGTGTTTTGAAAACACAATTTTAGTTAAAATTGTGAAATTGTGTTTCAAAAACATGATTTCAGGACTTCATAATTTTAACTAAAATCGCGTTTTACAAATATGATTTCAATTCATGTGGCAATGTTTGTATGATAAGTGTAATAATCAGTACTCTTTTATATGTGTATGTGCATCTTCTTACAAATATGATTTCAACCATGTAATAAACTATAAATTATCTCTTGCTTGGACATTAACAACGTTTTTTAATAGATTATTCAATAAGAAATGCTATGTTCACAACACTTTCACAACAAATCCTACGTGACAGATTGTTACAAGTTTTTATTGGTGGATACAAAAATAATTTCGGTGGTAGGTTCAAATTAAAACCAATAATGATTTACCACTTGTGATTTGTTATGAAAGTATTGTAGACATAATACTTCTCTTATTCTCTAGTTCACTCAAATGAAGAATTTACAATACATGATGTAAATACAAGTAACAAGTTCCTAAGAAATGTAATTAAGTGTGGGTTCAAGTTAGCTCAAATGATAAAGTTTCTGATGATTGAATAAGAGATCTGAGATTCAATCCCTGTCTATACTAAAAATCAATTAGTGTCTTGGTCTGATGATAAATAGCTATCATTAGGAGCGGATGCCATAGGTTGAAAGTCTCTCTAAAAAAAAAAAAAAATGTAATTAAGCAGCCCATGGCTCTTGCGTGGAGTACTAAAGAGAATAAGGGAAATACAAATCATCTATCTCATTTTTTGTATTTTAATTTATGCTCCATCAATCATAGTATGCCATAATTCATATGTCTCAATTTTAAAAAAAAAAAAAATTAAACATTAAGTATTTTATAAGGAAATTAAAAATAATATATAACAAGTTGTGATTGCTACAATATAAAGTGAAACACAAAAAATAAAATAGAGGAGGATTTGTGTTCGAATGAGGGTATACGTACCCTCCTTCGTACCCATAAGTATTCTGGTATTTTAATTAGCAAGTAAAGAGGCTTTTGGTCTTAGATCAAATAAGTAGGGTTCAAGGAAAGAATAAACTCTAATTTTAGCATAAAAAAGAAACTCATTTAACTCAGCAAGAATTGTATTCCCAGGGCAATCATATAAATCTCGACCAACGAAAAATTATAAATTCACATGCCTTTTAGAGTGCTACTTAGAATTGGAGTCACGAGGTTCTTTTCCTCCACAGGAAATTTGATAGGCCACAAACTGAATGACCCCTTGTGATAGAAATTAATTAATTAATTAGCCAAGTTATTAATTAATCAATTTATCATGCAAACGCGTGGTAGCACAAACAAATCACCAATAAACTAAATATGCAGCGGAAAATAAATAACACGGTGATTTGTTTACGAATGGGGAAAACCTATCGGCAAAAACCCCACCAGGTGATTTTCAGGTCACCACTCCCGAAATTTCATTATTATCACAACAAGCGGTTACAAGTAAAGGAATCCCAAGTACCTTACCAACTTACAGTTGAACCCTTATCCCAATACCCAATTGGACTTGTTCTATAGTGACAATTTCCCTTTGAATGCACAACTCCCAAGTACGTGACTAACTAATTGCGCGAATCCCAGTACGCGACTTCAATCACCAACTAAGAAGGTTGTTGGTTGCAAAGTTTTTCAGTTCATCCACACGATGAAGATCAAGAAGATGCTTGGTCACAAAACCCTACGGTGCACATACACAGCAACTTCTTCAAGAGAAAGAGATGAACTTGGGCAAGAACTTTGTCTCTGGTCACAATTTGCTTGAACAAAGTTTGCTCAATGTTTGTGCAACTTGTGAACTATTTGACGGCTCTTAAAACAATCCTTTTATATGTCTAGGGTTAGGAGAAAAGAAAACCCAAAGACAAATTCACGGATCCCAAGAAAATCAGATTTGAATTCTAAAAATCTTAAACCTCGACAGATAGAAGGTGTCGAGTAGGTGTCGAGCACACCGAATGTAGAACAGCTTTCTTAAGCTCGATAGATACAGCTGTCGAGCTTTAATGATTTTGCACTATGAATTTGTTTTCTTGGACAGACTTGAAAGCTTCAACACTTGATCTTGAAACATGGTGTCTTGAAGTATTTAAACACATCCTAAATCTACCCAAATACAAGTAAAATGTGTTTTGTCAAAGGATAAGCCAATTACATAAAATCATGACATATGTTCTTAACATGTGAAACACATATGTCCTAACAAAATTGAAGGAATCTGACCATCAAAAAAGAAGAAGGAATCTGTTACCAAAAAAAAAAGGAGTAATTCTTGTAGTCACAAATATTATGATATTTTAGCAAGTAAAGATGCTTGACCAACCCATGTGCCATGGTGGACTGTGGACTGTGATCAGTTAGAAGTTTGGACCTAGTCAAAGAAATATAGAAAGATGCAAAGGTACCCAGGTTCTTGGAACATCTTATCATTCTTTTGAGTGTGTAAGTAAAAAAAATAATATCAGTGGTGAGAGTAGACAAGAACCAGTAAAAATTTGTTTCTTCGATGTAAAATAGTTTGTAATTGTACCATTATTCTGGAACATGACATGGTTTTAGCAGTTAAGTTGCTGTATATGTGGAACTCTTGCCCTTTGAGTTTTATGTTTAAAGACTCTAGCAAAGAGGTTGATCAGTTTCTACATGTTTCTTAGTGTTTTTGAAATCATCTGGAAAATATTTCACCATATTTCCGTATATATATATATATATATATATATATATATATTCACGTTAGGAACAAACCTACTTTATCCACAACTTTACAAGAATCCCATTCATAGATAATTTATCTTCCACTAGGACCACTACCGACCAAAAAGTTTGAAATTAATCAGGAAAAAGGTTGCAACTTGCAAATCCTCCCTATCCGAATAATTTGTAGATAAGTGCTGACTTGCAATAGGAAACTTAAATAATGAGAAGGATGATAAATAATAAATTTAAAAATTAGAAAAAAAAAAAAAAAAAAAAAAAAAAAAACCCTGAGCTAGGGACTAGAGTTTCTATATATATTGCGTACTCCCTTTTAAAATTGTGTTAAAAATTTAAAAAAAAAAAAAAAAAAAACGATTTTAGTCAACGTGGTAGTATGTGTATTATAAGTATTTAATAAAGAATGTATAATTATATAATTAGTCCTTTTTTTTTTTTTTTTTTTTTTTTGTTGAGAGAGTTTCAACCTATGGCATTCGCTCCTGATGATAGCTCTTTATCATCAAACCAAGACACCAATTAGTTTTTTTGGTGTAAGCGAGGATTGAACCCCAAATCTATTATACAACCATCAGAGACTTTACCAGTTGAGCTAACTGGAACCCACTATAATTAGCACCTTATTCTTCTTCATTCTCTCTTTTTTTTTTTTTTTTTTTTTTTTTTTTGGTGCAAGCTTGTTTATTTTTAATTGTCTTTAAGACATTGGTTAACAATTCAGTTAAAGAAAGTTTTTATGAGAAAAAAAAAAATATTGCTTTGACAGGTTTTTTCATTTTCTATAAAAATAATGTTAAAACTTTCTTAAAATGAATTGTTAATTAATGTCTTAAGAGCACTTGTTTACATTTTTCTTTAATCATTTATGTGTAATAGATAAAAAGTTACTATTATTAAAATATTCGAGTCCATCTTCCTAAAAAAGAAAAGAAATGGACCCGCATTAATGGATGGAATCTGATTCAAACCAATCTTTTTGGAGACTTGAGTTTTACTAGACTCACTGCCTGTACATACGAGGGCAATCACATATCTCAACCTACGAAAAAGGATAAATCCACTTGCCTTTACAGGAAATTGAAGGCTGTTACTTTCTACGAAAATTCTTCTCGTACCCATAAGTATTGTGATATTTTAGCAAGCAAAGAGGCTACGTGACCAAGACAGGGCAATCATATATCTCGACCAATGAAAAAGTATAAATTCATTTGCCTTTTCACGTGCTACTTAGAATTTGAATCATGAGTGACTAACCATGGGCTGCGTCATTTCACCTCAAAATTAATTGGTGATTAGGAAGATATACTCAAATCTTTTATAACTTTCGATATCACATCATGTGAGCTTGTTTTTAGAGTGGTTGTAGGGAGTCAAATTGTGGTCCTTCCAACAATCCCTCCCTTACAATGACACTCCTGTGACTCGAACCTATGACCTTGGCTCTGATACTATTTGACGGGCCATGAACTGTGCCATTCTACCTCAAAACTAATTGGTAATGAGGAAGACATAGTCAAATCTATTATGACTTTTAACATCACACTATGCAGACCTGTTTTTAGAATGGTTGTAAGGAGTCAAATTGTGATCTCAACAATGAAGTTCTTTTCCTTTACAGGAAATTGAAGAAATCTAACTATCAAAAAAGAAGCAATCTGTTACTTTCTACGAAGTAATTCTTGTAGCCACAAGTATTATGATAATTTGGCAAGCAAAGACGCTTTGTGACCAACCCCACTTGCCATGGTAGACTGTGGACTCTGGTCGGTTAGTAGTTTGAACCAAGTCAAAGAAATATATAAAGATGAAAAGGTATACAGTACTTTACTATAGATCTCACACACCAAACAATGACAAATAAGTTCTTATTTGAAAAAATTCTTAGGTAATTCTGGAACATGAATAAATAATATTCTATTTTCTTATATTCATAGTTGATCCCATTATGAATTTAATGAGTAGATCCTACCATAAATGTGAAAGAATGTAGCATCATTTTTCATACTCTGAGATTAGTTAAAAATTAGGCGAAAGTGCACTTTTGATCCCTACATTTTGGGTCAATTCTCATTTTAGTCCCAAAATTGATTTCATTACTAATGTCATCCCTAAAAAAAGAAAATCGATTCTATTTTGGTCTTTGCCGTCAACCCACTAATGGAAATCTCTTACGTGACAGACAGAATGTCCTACTTGCTGATGTGGCGTTGATGTTGCCATTAAAATATTATTTAAAAAAATTATTTGGCGTTTTTTAAATGCCACGTCAGCATTTAAATTACAAAAAATTTAATTTCTCAATTTTAATTAAAAAAATTAATTTTTTTTCTTTTTTTAAACAAAAATTTTACTTTTTTTTAATTAAAATGTTTTTTTTTTTTAACGTAAATGCATTTTTAGTCCCTACATATTGCACTTTTTCCATTTTAGTCTCTACATTTTATTTTTACGACTTTTAGTCCTTAAACCAATTAATGCGTGACATTTAAGTCCTTATTGTCAGCCAACTAACAGAAAAAGTTAAGGTGGTAGACGGAGCACCCTATTAGCTGACATGGCATTGATGTGGCACTAATGTGGCGATTAAAATATTATTAAAAAAATATTATTTGGCATTTTGATATGCCATGTCAGTATTTTAATTTTTCATAAAAAGCCATGTCAGACAATTTAAACCAAAAAAGAAAATAAATTAAAAAACAAAACTTAAAATTATTTTTTTAATAAGAAAATAAGAACTTGTTCTTCATGTTCTTCCCAAATCCAAGAAATAAACCCAACACCTCTAACATAGCTATTCCTTTAGAACTATAAATTAAAAAATTAATTTTAAGTTCTTCCTCTCTAACCGAGCCGCCTCTCCTCCCTCCATCATTCACTCTCACTCTCACTTTCACTCTAGCCTCTCTTCCTCTCTGTAGAATACGCAGCTAAACCACCAAACCATCGGCCTCTCCTCCACCTTGCCGTCACCTCATCAGGCTATTGATCACACAAACAAAACCCAGAAATCACCGGCCTCTCCTCCACATGCATTGCCACTTGATTAGCCTTATTTTTCACCCTTTGTCATCACCAACAAAGGTGGGATTGATTTTTTTTTTTTTTTTTTTTCTGGTTTTCTGGGTTTCATTTTTCTGGGTTTTAATTTTCTGGTTTTTGGGTTTTATTTCTCTGGGTTTTCAGGGTTTTATTTTTTTGGTTTTTTGGGTTTTATTTTTCTGGGTTTTTGGGTTTTTTGGGTTTCATTTTTCTCGTTTTTTGGGTTTTATTTTTTTGGTTTTTATTTTGAGGGTTGATTGGGTGGGATTGATTGTGATGATGGTTGGGATGTGGTAGTCCGGTGGTGGTTGGGTTGTGGGTGTTGGGTTTATTTCTTGGATTTGGGAAGAACATGAAGAACGAAGAACAAGTTCTTATTTTCTTATTAAAAAAATAATTTTAAGTTTTGCTTTTAATTTATTTTCTTTTTTGGTTTAAATTATCTGACATGGCTTTTTATAAAAAATTTAAATGCTGATGTGGCATATTTTAATCACCACATCAGTGCCACATCAGCGCCACGTCAGCTAATAGACTGTTTCATCTGCCACCTCAGCTTTTCCTATTAGTTAGCTGACAATAAGGACTTAAATGTAACGCGTTAATTGATTTAGGGACTAAAAGTGGTAAAAATAAAATGTAGGGACCAAAATGGAAAAAGTGTAAAATGTAGTGACTAAAAGTGCATTTACACCTTATTTATTTATTTATTTATTCCAATCTCTAAGATTCATATTCTTAGCAAATTAATCCTTATTTACACCATTTTCTTATAATTTTCCTGTTAGTTGGCTAACAGTAAGGACTTAAATGTAACGCATTAATTGGTTTAGGGACTAAAAGTGGTAAAAATAAAATGTAGGGACCAAAATGGAAAAAGTGTAAAATGTAGGGACTAAAAGTGCATTTACGCCTTTTTTATTTTATTTTTTATTCCATTCTCTAAGATTCATATTCTTAGCAAATTAATCCTTATTTTCTTATAATTTTCTTTGTCTTTCTTGTACTTTCTTCATAACCAAACACATCAAAACAAAATAAATTAATTAAACGTATTTCTTGTCTTTTATTTTATTTTATTTTTATTGCTTTCGTTATTTTATTCTTTCTTGTTACTCCTTGGTGTTCTTCCCCATAATCAATCTCCAGCAAAGAACCAAATCCCAAACCCAGATCTCAACCAAACGCCAAACCCATATCTCCAGCAAAGCAAACCTTACCCTTCAAACCCATAAATTTTATTGGCAAACAAACACAGAAAAACCCACAGGAAAAACAAAGAAAAAACCCCAAATCATCACTTGTGTGTGTGTGTGCGTGCGCGTGCATGTGTGCATGTTCATCTTCTTCTTCTCTCTCTCTCTCTCTTATTTTTTATTTTTTTCCTTTTGGTGCAATCTTGTTTATTTTTAATTGCCTTGTTTAATCATTTATGTGTGATAGATAAAAAGTTGTATCACTGGACTTATTCTTACATATAATGCTTCTCTACACTTCTCACACATGGGTACGTACCCTCCTTCCAATGTGCTACTCTCTAGTTTCTTCTGTTTGTACTTCGTAGGATTAGATGATCATGGGGCAATCCTACAATTTATGGCCAACCATGTAATCAACTGTAAATTATCTCTTGCTTGGACATTAACAACATTTTTTAATGGATTATTCTCTAAAAAATGCTATATTCACAACATTTTTATAATAAATCTTATGTAACATGTTGTTACGAGTTTTTATTGGTAAATAAAAAAGTAATTTCGATGGTAGGTTTAAAATAGAACCAATAACAACTTACCATTTGTGATTTGTTTTGAAAGTATTGTAGACATAATACTTATCTTATCCTTTAGTTCACTCAAATGAAGAATTTATGATACATGATGTAAATAAAAGTAACAAGTTCCTAAGAAATGTAATTAAGCAGCCCAGGGCTCTTGCGTGGAGTACTAAAGAGAATAAGGGAAATACAAATCATCTATCTCATTTTTTGCGTTCTAATTTATACTCCACCAATCATAGTGTAAAGTTGTGATTTCCAACTATATTGTGTTGGCTTTAATTCCGTGCCAAATTTGATTGTAATTTCTTCAATCATTTTCCCTGTATGTATGTGGGTTTAAATGTAAGGGATGAGCGTGAGAGATCGATGAAGAATTAAGCTTCAAAAGATGAATAAGTGGATTTTGTGATTAGCTTGCGAGAAGCAACCCATGAAAAAGCCACGTGTAGAGCACATTATTGGAATTGAAGAGTCATGCCAGACTGTCATTTTCAAGACTGTCTCGTGGGAAGGGACAACCCTCAAAGGACCCGCAAAAGTCTTTATTTGGAAAAAAGTTATGTTTTGCTTTACTGTTAGGACATATGTGATTTGATGTTAGGAACATATGTCAAAATGTTTTGTAATTCGCTAATCCTTTGACAACATGCACTTTACTTGTAGTTGGGTAGATTTAGGATGTGTTTAATACTTCAAGAAATAAGGTTTCAAGTTCAAGTGTTAAAACCATGCAAGTCTGTCCAAGAATCAAGTAATGAAGTGCCAGATTTTAAAGCTCAACACTGCTGAAGCCCGTGACTCGATAGCTAGCTCGACAGATGGCTATCTATCAAGGTTTATGAAATGCAGTTTTTCAAGCTGATTTTCATCAAATTCGTGAATGTATATTTGAGATTTCTTTTCTCACAATCCTAAACATATATAAGGATTATTTTAAGGGTCGTAAAAGGTGACACAAGTTGCACAAGAGCACAATTTCACAAGTGTGAAGAAGAGTATGACCGGAAACTTAGTTTGCCCTAGTTCTTCTTTCTCTTGAAGAAGCTGCTGTGTTTGTGCACCATAGGGTTTTGTGACCAAGCAACATCATGATCTTCATCGTGTGATGAACAAAAGAACTTTGTAGCCAACACCCTTCTCAAGTTGGTGATCAAGTCGCGTACTGGGATCCACGCAATTGGTTAGTCACGTACTGGGAGTCGTGCATTGAAATGAGAGATTGTTAATACAGAACAAGTCCAATTGGGTATTGGGGTAAGAGTTCAACTATAGGTTAGTATAAGGTATCAGGATTCCTTTACTTGTTACCACTTGTTTTGATAATAGTGGATTCTCGAGAGTTGTGACTTTAAAATCACCCGGTAGGGTTTTTGTCGTGTAGGTTTTCCTTATTCGCAAACAAATCACCGTGTTAATTTAATTTCCACTGCATACTTTGTTTAATTGGTGATTTGTTTGTGTTACCACGCACTTTCCATGTTAATTTAATTAATTAATAAACTTGGCTAATTAATCAATTAATTCATCATAAGGGATCAATACGTTTTGGCCTATCATTTACCAAGTCTTTACCCACATTATATATACCCTCATTATTCACAAAGTGTAAGGAGTGCTTTTTAAAAAGAAAACCCTAGAAAATACACTTGAGAGTTAGAAATTGTTATACTCATAATCATCTATATACTTTTTTGTGGTTTTTCTCAACTCCTACCTTTTCATCTCTAGATCTTTGAGAGGTTGCTAGCCCAAACACTTACCACAACCATACTGAGTGTAAAGTGAGACTTTGGTGCTGCTGGGAAGCATTGGAAGGAGCTATTCATTTGTAGATGCAATCGGGATAAATTGTGAGATTTAGAAAGCTAGAAAAGACAAGGCTCCGAGAAGTCAGTTGGTAGCAGGAGCTTAGAGGGCTTAAGTACATGGGGTAGACTCGGTTTGGAGGGTCTTTTGTTATTTGTATTCTCCAATTTTATTCTCTAGTAGATCGATTTCGACTTTGAGGGTTACGGAGAGGTTTTTCGCCATGTTCTTCAGTTTTCTCTTCAATAACACGTCTCGGTATTATCTTATATTTGCATATTTCTTCTTTGGTCTTTAAGCTTTCTTTTTATTGTTGATGATTGATGAATATGGCTTAGGATAGTGTTATCGGTTCATTTCGCTTATTTACTCTGATTCTGCACTTAATTTAAGTTAGAGTAAAAGCAATTTAACCGTAATTTTTAATTAGGGGTCTGAACAAACTCTTGTGTTTTAGCACAAATCCAAGCTTTCACATAGTATGTCATAATTCATATGTCTCAATTAAAAAAAAAAAATTAAAGATTAAGTATTTTATATTGAAATTAAAAATAATATATGACAAGTTATGATTGCTACAGTATAAAATAGAATACAAAAAATATAATAGAGGAGGATTTGTATTCGAATGAGGGTACGTACCCTCTAGCTCATTCGTACCCATAAGTATT
This sequence comes from Quercus robur, assembly GCF_932294415.1. NCBI lineage: Eukaryota > Viridiplantae > Streptophyta > Magnoliopsida > Fagales > Fagaceae > Quercus > Quercus robur. The sequence continues at coordinate 5,331,973 of NC_065535.1, forward strand.
CTGGTATTTTAATTAGCAAGTATGTGCCTATTGCATTCTATATACATCAATATAGTTTTATTCTAGAATGGCGATGGTGTCACTGATTTTGAAAAGGAGTTGGAACCCCTCGTTGACTACAATGCCAAGAAGTAGTATGTGCCTATTGCCTATCATGGATGCAATTGTGTTTATCTTTATATACATTATATAGGGACAATCTTATTAACACTCTATATATATATATATATATATATATATATATAGGCGGAGCCAAGAATTTGGGGGCAAGATTAAAGACAAAATTGAAAGTAGAAAATTAATCTGAAAAATACTAATAAATATTAATAACAAAGTAAATAACCAACTATATGCTAATGAAAATCTCATACACAATCTAAGATAAAATGTAAACTTTAATTTATTTTTTCACACCTAGTTTAATTTACTCAATTGCTCTCATCGATTTTTCATATTTTGAAACCGCTACATGATTTCTTCACACTCAATAGTCTTGAACATATCTTTATCAATATATGTGACTAAACAATTATTTATCCATTGATCTCCCATTCAATTGTGTAATCAACTTTTAATTATGTTCATTACTGAAAACTTTCTTTCAACAGTAGCTATTGCAACTTGTAAGATCAATGCTGAGGTCACTAACATGTAAAACAATGGATATAAAACATCATTTTTCATTTCTACCATTATTTTAATATAAGAGTTGTTGGAGTGTAGGTCTATTTATGTGACAACATTAGCATTGGTGGTGTTAAAAAGCCATATTTCTTTTTTAGCACCATCAATACTAAAAAGCCTGCAATAATGGAGGAAAAGCAAAAAAAATTTGTTGTTGAGCTATAGTGCATAGCTAAAGATGTCTGTGCATCATAGCTAAGATGGTAAAATATATATAGATATATATTAAAAGTTGTATTATTTTATTGTATTGGTGGTGGTTATTGTTGTTTATTGTAGTAGATATATTATTTTATTAAGTTAAATGCTAAAATAAAATCACAGATTTTGAGTGTTTTGTAAAATGAGGTGGTAAAATAGATAAAGTAGTTTTTTGTGGTGCCAAATTGTGAAAATTTTGGCAACATCAATACTGATACTGCCGTGGGAATTGAAAAAAAGAAGTTATTTGTCCTTTTGTGGTGTAGGCGGGTAAATAAGACATTTTTGTACAATATAGTAATATTATACTATTATTAGAGAAATTTTTGGAAGTTCAATGGGGCACTTACCCCCCGACCCCCTCTCTCTCTCTCTCTCTCTCTCTCTCTCTCTCTCTCTCTCTCTATATATATATATATATATATTGCATACTCCTTTTAAAATTGTGTAAAAAAAGAAAAACCGATATTTAGTTAATGTGGTAATGAGTGTATTATAAGTATGTAATAAAGAATGAATAATCAGTACCCTATGTGTGGATCTTATTCTTCTTCATTCTCTCTTTATTTTTTGGGGGTGCAAGCTTGTTTCTTTCTAAGTGCCTTATTTAATCATTTATGTGTGATAGATAAAAAGTTAGAATTATCAACTATTCGAGTCCATCTTCCTAAAAAGGAAAAGAAAAGGACCCGCATTAATGGATGGAATCTGATTCAAACCAATCTTCTTGGAGACTTGAGTTTTACTGGACTCGCGGCCTGTAAATAGGAGGGCAATCACATATCTCGACCTACGAAAACGGATAAATCCACTTGCTTTTTTCGTGCTATACATAGAATTTCAGTCATGAGGTACTATTCCTTTACAGGAAATTGAAGGCTGTTTACATTCTACGAAAATTCTTATGCTATTACACCAAATCTCAATCCTAAGTATTGTGATATTTTAGCAAGCAAAGAGGCTACGTGGTGATTAACACAGGGCAATCATAGAACTCGACCAATGTAAAAGTATAAATTCACATGCCTTTTCACGTGCTACTTAGATTGAAGCATGAGGTTTTTTTCCTTTACAGGAAATTGAAGGAAACTGGCTTTCAAAAAAGAAGCAATCTATTACTTTCTACGAAGTAATTCTTGTAGCCACAAGTATTATGATAATTTAGCAAGCAAAGATGCTTTGTGACCAACCCCACTTGCCATGGTAGACTGTGGACTGTGGACTGTGGTCGGTTAGAAGTTTGAACCAAGTCAAAGAAATATATAAAGATGAATAGGTATACAGTACTTTACTATAGATCCCACACACCAAATAATGACAAAAACAAGTTTTTATTTGGAAAAATTCTTAGGTACTTTTGGAATATGGATAATTAATATTCACTCCTCTCATATTCATAGTTGACATTATCATGAATTTAATGAGTAAATCCTATCATAAATGTGAGAAAAGAAAGTATTATTTTTCATAATCTGTGATTACTAAAAAATTACTCCAATATTTTAAATAACCTGTGAACACGACACGATATGATTTTTTTTTTTTTGTCATGTCATCTTTAATGCTTGATCATATTTAATGCTTCCCGACAGTAACTCTTTTTTCCTAACTAGGAGAGTTTATGCTGAGGAAACCAGATCAGATAGTGAAGAATAAAAGAAAGGATGTTAAAGCAAGAATGGAAAAGCAAAAGGCACACTAAATAATTCTATCCTCAACAGTGTTGTGCATTATTTGGGGTATCTCCTGGCGTGCAATTCAAAGCTAATCTGGTGCGATGGGATTCCTTATAATGTTTTAGTGGTTGAGTTGCTGTTGTTGTATATGTTGAACTCTTGCTGTTTGAGTTGTATGTTTAAGGACTCTAGCAAAGACGTTTAGATGTACATGGTAGTGTTCATGTTTTCCCTTTTTCTTTTCTATGAAAAAAAAAAAAAAAAAAAAAACCACCCACCACAAAATTACAACAGCTTCAAAAAGATATTTCAAGGAAATTTTTTATAATCCGAGTTAATATATCTTAGGAAGTATGGACACAAACATGAGTATGATACAGTAACACAAATAATTTATGAAAATTATAATATAAAACGGTCGATAGGACATTAGTATAACATGAGTACAATCACAAATATGATATCAGTATGACACTAATATGACTAAATAAAGTGTCTGTACTTCTTAAAATATATCATAGTTATTCTACTTTAGAATATATTATATATATTTTATTTTGTTGTTTCCAACAAAATTGATGATAGATTTAAATGGAACCATATATGTATACCTCTAGGCTCTCCAATCATACACAGTGAAACAGTAGAAAGTGTTACAGGTACCGATCAGGATCCGTCGCACCCTTAACCTACAAGACTTCCTTTTGAAGATAAGTTGGAATATTATAATCTCACCCTAACATGGTGTTAATTTAACCATAGACCAAGGTCACTATATAATCCCCATGCTTGAATACTCCCAAAACATACCACAAAAGCAGCCCTCTAAACTAGTTAATTGTCTCACAGCTACAGCTACCTATATCCCAAATTCCCTTTTTGACAACATGGGTCGTATACCTTTTAATGCAGGGACCAGCTACAAGCCTTTGCCCCCAATTAATGAAAAGCAATTACGGGATACATTCCAAAAATATGATAGTAATGGTGACGGTCTTCTCAGCAAGGCAGAGTTAGAGAATGCCTTCAAATCCCTCGGCTCACACATGCCGAACTGGAGAGCCCGCCGTGCGCTGAACCATGCTGATGCCAACGGAGACAAATTCATCAGCCTGGAGGAGCTCGACGAGGTTGTAAAATACGCTGCCAAACATGGATATGTCCTGGGAAAATAATGTGTACGTACGTGCTTGTATAATAGTGTCTGATACATCCTGTTACACCAAGTATGCTATGTAAGTAATTATCCTCCGCAAGTTTCAGCTTCTATTCTATGATGTAGAATCTAATTGCGGCCTGATCCTTCTGTAAAACCTGTAACAGAGTATGCAGTGCTTGTATGTGTGTACTTTTGATTTATGAATCTAATGTATTTCCTAACGTTTTTGTTTCAGTCCCCACCACCACAACCACCCCCCCCCCCCCCCCCCCCCCCCCGGGCACAATTTTATCATTTCACATAATAGTAAATCTTATTTCAGATTTTTTTTTTTTTTTTTTTTTTCTAACGACAATATTGAATCATTTCGGCTAGTTTAGTTCTCAATCCAAATTTAGCCAACTAGGAGAAATTCAAAGACCATAAAAGGAAAATAAAAATTAAGATAGTTGAAGCTCTTTATAAAACCTTTGTTGGGGGTGCATAGACACCAATGTTTCAGTAATTACTAGCCTAGGGATGGCAAAATTTTCAGACCATGTACCTCCTTGTCCCACGTGGGTTTAATTCCCAGCTCCAATTAAGGAGAAAAAATGATGAGGATGGATTTTACTTGTCTCACCTTGCCTTAAATGAACGTGCATGAGTGTGCACGTTAATATATATATAAACTAACTTCCAAAACACTAGCTCTTTCTCTTATACTCTTAACATTGCCTTCGGTCTTATCTCTCATCTATATTACTCCCATAAGTCCATGGTTTTTAAACCTGGACTGGACCGTACAGTTTGACCCGATTAACCAGGAACCTCTCACTAATACGGTTTTTTTAACCCTAGAAACTATTTTATGTAAGAAAAACAGGAAACCGTTTGAATCGCGGTTGAACTGCCCGGGTTTGAAATCTGTGGACGGTTTTCACAGTTCAAGTTAGAACTATTTTTATTAAAAAAAATTAAAAGCATTTACAGACTCATAGTACCAAATCACCATTGTTGAAGCTTTAATCATAAGATTTTGTCAAATGCTGAACTCGCATCAACGTTCCGGTAAGTTTCGGGTGAAAAATGCTTTTCGCCACTAAGTGCTTCTGCTTTCTGCGAGATTTTTTTTGACAAAAAGAAAAAAAAAAAAAAAAAAAAAAAAAAAAAAAAGAGCAGCCACTGCATGGTGACTACATAATGCTCTTCAAGATTTTTTGACCAAAAAAAAACTATAACTATTTCCATGAGTGAGACTGAGAAGGAGGCAGAGCAAGAGTTTTGTGAGGAGATTTGTGAAGAAGAAAGAGAGAAAGGGGAACACCTGAAGAAATGTGTACGCATTAGGAAAGTAAAAAAGAGGCATTGGGAAGGTAACAAATTTAAATGGGTGGATGAGAAAATTTTAAGATAATAGTAAAAAAAAAAAAAATAGAGATAAAGATGTAGAATTAAAAATGGTGGAGGAGATAAATCAATCAATCAAACTGTGAAGAAAAAAAAAAGGGAAAAGGAAAAAGGGATTGGACTAGCTTAGGCAATTGGAAAAGTTCCCTTCTCACGTTACTTCCTCTTCAGTAGTTATCATTGATTGATTTTTTTATTAATTATAAAATGGGTTGAGTTCGGATTATGTATAACTTATAATTGAGGACAAAAAAGTGTGAAATTATTAATAATTTATAGGAATTTTTACCAAATAATTAAATTTATATATTCTCAATTTTTTACTAATTTAATTATTTATTTATATTTTAAATAATTATTAAATTAATTATGACATCATCACGGTTCAACCTCGATTCGACCTCAGTCTAACCTTAAAAATCTTGAACCTATCTCTTGCTTGGTTCTTTGAACGGTTTGGGTTTCAAAACCATGCATAAGTCTGGAGACGACTTCATTTAAAGATTGTAAAATGCCTTTGCTCATGTAGATTGAGTAGGTTTTTCCAAGTTTCGGAGAGAGAGGATAGGGTAAGGACATGGGCACCCATGAATCAAACTTATATCTTCCAATTGCCATTCCTACCTCATACAAAATAAAAGCTCTTAAATGAGCTTGTCCACCAAGTCACCAATTGAGCTGACGAGAAGAAAAAAGGATTAACAATTTATTTATTTATTTATTTTTTCTGTATAAACAACAAGCTATGAGAGAGAGAAAATATTCTACAAGCTATATGCATGTGAACAGAAAAAGAAGTGCAGTGTGTTGTGTGAAGGAAAAAAAAAGAGAGAGAGAGAGAGAAAGTTGTAAGACACATAAGAAAAAATTAATTTTTCTTGGAAAAAATTAGGAATTTTCAAGTTCAAAGGGTTTTTCACCTAAAGCTCTATATTCACGGTATGTGATGGGTTAAAATTATTTATTGAAAAATTTTAATTCACGTAATACTAGTTTGTGATCTGACAAACTTCTCCCTTCTCTCCTGCCACCCAAACAAAACGTGAGAAATGAAATTGGTAGCACATTGACCCAAATCCATGATCTTAAACGTTTAGCCGTTTTAAGATAAGATAAACCAGTTTTTTTAAATAAATAAAAAATTATTTGATTAAATAAATAAATAAAATTAGACTATCTATCCATTAGTATCTAATAATCCTATGCTTCATGTTGTATCCTTGTCCTAAGCTTAGACAATATATAGAAACTTGACATGCCATCAATCGTGATTCATCTTAAGTTATAATTCTTAGGATTAGAACCAGTCAAATGTGATTATAATCAGATTTGACTGGTTCTAATCCTAAGAATGCATATTGATTGCTAAATCATGATTCAACTATAACTTTTAATATGGTAGTTCCATTTAAGCATATGATATGTCGTTTTGATGGTTGAATTTTTAGACTTATTTTAAATAAAGTATTACAATATTAAATGGATGATTTTACCCTTACACCATGAATGACGGTATTACGTACCTATGGAATGAGATTAAATGGCGGTTGTTAGATTCTAAAGACTTAGGATTTTATGTATTTAGAACTCTAATTTATATTGTTGGCAAACCATGATCAAAACAATTTGTTTAGAAGTGTTTTAGTCTAGCTCAAAGTTGTGCATTTATGTAAAGTTAGAATCGAGTTAATGCAGGAAAGCATTATGCCTTTCGGCCTGGCTCAATCGATCAAAGCTCGAGCAGAATGATTTTCTGCAGATTTTTTCCAACTCAGCCCTAGGTGTTTTAAAACGTTTTTAGGGTTTCTTATTTGTCCTAAGTATAAAAGGCAAACCCTAGCCATGTTTTAGTGTTGCTCATATTGCGGTTTGTGTAAATCTCTTGTGAGATCTAGAGGAGCTTTCCTTTACACAAACTTAGGGTTTTCAAGGAGAAGATTTATCTACACCTTGATGATCAATTCAGTTGCTGCCATTAAAGCTTAAAGAAAACACAAGCGGGTGTGTTGTATCTGGTGGTGAATCCAAGAAAGAAGGAGTCTGTGGATTCGGAGCTTGCACGTGGTCGTGTCAATAAGTTTTACTGGTTGGTAGCAATAAGAAATCGAGTGTGGGGGCTTGTAAGTCTTATTGTATGAACTTCGATTCTTTCAAGATAGTGGATTCAAGTTTACCTTGAGGATAGCTAGGTCAAATCCTCCCCAGGTTTTTACCGGTTTGGTTTCCTGAGTGATCATATCTTGTATTATTTATTTTCCGCTGTTTTGCATGATTTGATCTTTGTTATTGTGATAACCTAGACTTGTTTAATTAGACTAAGTAACAACTTGGCTAATTACCTAGGTTAAATCAATTGTTTTAAGGGGTCTAAAAACTATCAAGTGGTATCAGAGCGGGTTGCTCTTTTGTTGTTGATCCTTTGATCACTGAGCTGATCCTTGACCCCCTGTTGTCATGGAACACAGACACTCTTTAGTTATTCCTCCTCACTTTGATGAGAATAATTATGCTTATTGGAAAGTAAGGATGAAAGCATTCCTGAAATCTATTGATGAGAGAGTGTGGAACTCCGTTGAATACGGATGGGAGAAGCCCACTACTCCTGTTAATGAGTGAGAAACTTCTCAAAAAGAAGCAGCTGCATTTAATAGCAAGGTTATGAATGCTATCTTTAATGCTGTTTCTATGGAGGAATTTAAGAGAATCTCTAATGTTGAGGTTGCTCATACTGCTTGGAATATCCTCCAGACTGTGCATGAAGGCACAAAGGCTGTCAAAATTAGTAAATTGCAGCAATTGACTTCTAAATTTGAAAGTATTAGGATGTCTGATGATGAATCTTTTGATGAATTCTATGCTAAATTGAATGATATTGTTAATTCTGCTTTTAACTTGGGTGAAATCTATGATCAACCTAAAATTGTTAGGAAGATTCTTAGATCTTTAACTGAAGACTTTAGACCCAAGGTGACTACCATTACTGAAAGCAAGGATGTGGACTCCATCCATGTTGATGAACTTGTAGGATCTCTTTAATCTTATGAGTTGGATCTACCCAAAACTACCAAATCCAAATCAGTGACTCTTAAGTAAGTTGATGATGTTGAAGGTGGTGGATTTGATGATGAGCTCTCTACTACAGATATTGCTTACCTTGCCAAGAACTTTAGAAACTTTCTCAATAATAGTAATAGAAAGGCAAGAGGCATAAACACTGCTGAACCTAGAAACTTTAGGAAGCATGATCCCACTAAGTTTAACAATAATGATAAACCTAGAGAAAAAGTAGGTCAATCTTCCAATAATTCTTTGGGCTTTCAGTATTTTGGATGTCAAGGGTATGGACACATGAAATCTGAATGTCCTACCTATTTGAAGTCTAAGGGTAAGGTTATGGCTGTAACCCTTAGTGATGGTGAAGTTTCTAATAATGAGTCTGATTGTGATGAGGATGGAAACTTCATTACTTTCACCGCTACTGCTGTAGTCGATGAGAGCATATCTGTTGAAGAGAACCCTTCTGATGGGGAACTCTTTGAAGATGCAGATCTTCAAGTGGCCTATAATAAACTTTGCAAAGTTGTTGCAAAGGATGCTATGAATGTTGAACTTGGCCTGAAAAAAATTGAATCTCTTGAGCTTGAAAAGAAGAATTTGCTTGTTAAACTGTTTGATGCTAATGAACTTTTGAACAATGTGAAAACTGAGAATATGCTTTTGCTTGATAAATTTAAATCTTTGGAACTTGATTTATCTGTTGCTAGATCTGCTAGTTCTAAACTTGATCAAATGTTAAGTATTCAAAAGTCTTCTTCTGACAAAACTGAATTAGGTTATGTTGAAAGCATCTCTGTGTCTGCTCCCCATTCCACAAAGTTTGTTCCTTTATCTTCTTCTTCTGAACCTTCTGTGAGTGAGATAGTGAGTGAAACCGTCAAACCCCCCATGAGTGAGGTTGTCAAACCCATAGAAGTTTCACCATCTAGGAAGATTAGGGTTGATCTGAAAGAGTCAAAGTCTAAGAAGCCTACCCTATCTAAGGACTAGACATATGATAAGCCTGCATGGGTTTGTCACTTTTGTGGAAAGTCTGGACACATTCGTCCAAACTGTTACAAGTTGCAAGCTGCAAAGAGAGCAAACAAACCAAAAGTACCAGTGCCTCAAGCACAAGATCCTATGGTACTTATTGGTAAATTGGTAAAGGTTTTAAACCTTTATTCCAATCCTGGAGTTGGTAATCATTCCCATGTGAATAAGAACTCCAATGCTCATGGTGCATCTAAAAGGTTTTGGATGCAAAAGACTCGAACTAACTGAGTCTTTCTGACATGGTCCTTGTGCTTCATTACTCTACCCTTTGTGACCATTGTTCTTTGGTTTTGTTTTGTTTTTTTTTTTTTTTTTTTCTAGGTTTTGCATTGCATAACATTCATGCATTTCATTCTAGTTTTTTTTTTTTTTAATAAAAAAAAAGGAAGAAAAAGTAAGCAAATTTTGTTTTGTACTATTCTTCTTGGCTTTTGAGAACAAGGTTGGTCAATTTATTTTCACATAACATATCTTTTGTACCTTGTTTAGCTTTGATGAGCTTACTTATTGCACTTTACTAGTTGATGCTTTGTAGTGCATGTTGTATGGGAAAGATGTTTGTGGTTTTTGATTACTCTGTCTTAATCTTGAAGTCACATGTTTTTGAATGTTTGACTTGAACTTTTAGAGAAAGGCATAAATAACCATCTCACCACTGTTCACTAGCCAATCATGAACATCTTAGTGCATATCATAAGATTTCGTGCTCGAGAAAGTGTAGCACATGCACAAAAATAACATAAGGTGAAGCCTCAGTTTAAATTGCTTAATTCTTAAAATTAAAATTGGTGTGTACTATTAGGCTTGATGCCAAACTCACATGACTTAAAATTAATATGTATATTATAAGGCATAAATACAAGAAACTTACATGATTGCAAGCTTATGATCTAGGAGATGTGGGAGTTATATGATGTAACTCTTTAGGTGATAGTCTCTTTTAAATTCTTTGTGATGGAATTTGTAGACTTTGTGATTGATTACTATTCACATATCACCTCACATGTATCTCAAGTTTTTGCTAGTTGCACACACTACACGAGTTACTCTTTGCTAAATTTTGTACATGTTATTGTGTGTGTTTATGGTCTGACCAACCAAGTTTTGCAAATATTTTGAATTTTGTGCAAAATTAATTTGTTGCTTGAAAATTTATGGAGAATGCAAGAAATTTTATTTTTGGGAATTTGGGATTAAAATTCTTGTTTTTGAATATCACATCATCACATACTCATGCATTTTGTTCTTAAATTTCAATGCTTTGAATTGATTCTAATTGTTGTTCAAAAAACTGTGTTTTTCCTTAAATTTAGTGAGCCTTTGCCCATTTCGATCGATCCATTCTGTTTTTCGATCAATCGAAATTTTTTAAATATATTAGAGAGAGCCTCTGTCTGTTTCGATCGATCGAAACTGATTTTCGATCGATCGAAATCTTTTCAAAATGTTTTATTAAAGTCTCTATCTGTTTTGTTCAATCGAGGCTGTTTTTCGATCAATCGAAACTCGTGAAACATGTTTTTTTTAAAGTCAGATTGTCTTTTTCAAAGTCACTTTTTGAAAAGTTTTTCAACCTTTCCTCTCTCTCCAACTTGGCTAAGGCTCCACCAAAGATTTTTTATTGTTTTCTTCCGAAATTTTTGCAAGGTTTTTGTCTTCCAAGGCCGGTAAGTCCTTTTTGCCCTTCCTTTTGCATTTTATTTCATGATTTCATGCATATTCATTGGGTATTTTCGGCACTTTTCATATTTTGGGGTTGTTGATGATTCAAACCTTTTGTGGTGAAATTGATCATTGGGTTTTTGTTCTAGGATGTTATATTAATGATCCTTGATGGTTAATTTGATCAATTTTATGGTTTTTGAAATATAGAAAATTCTAGGGTTTGAAATTGATCCAAATTGGGGATTTTGTCAAAATTAGGTTAAATTGATGAAATTGGCTTGTTAAATTGATGTATTTGGTCATTATTTTTTGAACTCTATCATGTCTAATGATCAATTCGTCAATATCTTTCAAATTGAACAAGTGGTTTTCAAAATATTGGGGTTTTTGTGTTAATACCTCTATGTTCAAGCCAATTTTGTGAATTTGAACTTTTTGGACTTAATTGCACTGTATTAGAACATGCATCATACCATTTAATTTGTTCATGCATCATATAGATTTTTATTCTATATTTTTTTTTTGTGCTAACTTGCAGTCTGCCCTGGGTTTTTTTTTTTTTTTTTTTTTTTTTTTTGTGTTTTTGTTCCTTTGCTTTGTGTTTTGGTCCTTATCCTAGCACCATGCCTAGGAAAACTAGAGCCCATAGGACCCCTTCCACTTCCTCTGAGTCTCCCTCTAGGAGTGAGGTGTTTAGGAATGATAAGTGCAGAGAGGCCTTTGATACCTTGAACAATAAGCGTAAGATATGGGTTGAGCAAGCTGTTGTGTTAGATGAGATTGATCCGGCCATTAGGGCTAACTTTGAGTCTAGAGGTTGGTTGCCTCTCTTAGAGATAGATCATCCACCCCCGACCGCCCTGATTAGAAAGTTCTTCTCGAACCTCTCTTGCCATGTCTATGATTCGAACACCCTTGTTAGGAGTTGGATACGAGGTGTTGAGTTCACCATTACCCCTAGGGTAGTGGCTGAGGCTCTTGGGGTTCCGGTTGTTCGGGAGCCTGACTATCTCTATGATGAGTCACCTTTATTAGATGTTGTCATGTCATACATCACTGGGTCATCTATCCAGTGGGGTTCTGATTCTCGGATCACGTCCGTTGAGCTTACCGAGACTGCCTATCTTTTCTTTAGGATAGCGTGTCATTCGTTGTGGCCTATTTCTCACTTCCACACCATCCCTTTAGAGCGATGTGTGTTTTTGTATGCGTTCGTTTCTGGAGCGCCTATCAGTTTTCCTCATTTGTTCCTTCGTTCTTTGAACGAGGTTCATAGGAGTTCTGCCGTAGGGCATGCGCTTATTCATCCTATTTTCATTCATAGGATTTTGCTCTTTTTAGGTCTAGATGGTTTTTCGTCTGGTGAGCCTGTGCATGTTGTTGCTCCCATAGGTGCCACCTTTCTTAGACAGAGGGCCGCTCACTTGAGAGTTGCTCCTTCACGTTCTAGAGATGCGTCATCTAGTGATGTTCCCCCTCCTCCCTCTTCTACAGATGCTGATGATGTTGAGACATCTGGTGCTGTTGTTGCTGGTGTTAATGTTCCTCCACCGACTGCTTCGGATGATTCAGACATTCAACGTACGTTGGATCATGTCTTGACTGTTCAGGTGGCTCATAGACAGATTTTGGTGGACATGCTCGATGAGATCCGTGCCTTGTGTGCGGAATTGGCGCAGTTTAGACCACCTCCCTTTTGATGATGGATTTTGTTTGCCCGTTGGCATTCTGTCACAAAAAGGGGGAGTACTTTGTAGAGTTTTTTGCTTTTAGGGGGAGAGTGTTTTCTTTGGTTGGAGCTTGTGAAGTTTAGATTGTATTTAGGTGCTTCACTTTGTATTTTACCTTTTTAGCTCTTGCCATGTTTTTGATGGGATATTCATGTTAGGGGGAGTATATTTTTTTTGTTGGTACTTTATATGTTTTTTGTTTCAAACTATTTATTGATTTATATTTATGAGTTATTCATTGATATATGTCTTTATTGTGTGTTATTTGAAATCAAGAATTTAATTTGTTTACTTGTATTGTTTCCACACATGCGGTTATGCATTTTGTTTAGTGTTTCAGGAAATATACAGGTTGATTCAATTGAGCTGCTGTCTACACTTGCAACTGATGGATAGTAGTTAGGATTGAATTTGTTTTATGAGCATTATTTTTGTAAAGGGCTTTTTTATTTTGTAAACATTGAGCTTCTAGTTGTGTTTTGTCACGGATTGCCAAAGGGGGAGTTTGTTAGGTTCTAAAGACTTAGGATTTTATGTATTTAGAACTCTAATTTGTATTGTTGGCAAACCATGATCAAAACAATGTGTTTAGAAGTGTTTTAGTTTAGCTCAAAGTTGTGCATTTATGTAAAGTTGGAATCTAGTTAATGCAGGAAAGCATTATGCCTTTCGGCCTGGCTCGATCGATCGAAGCTTAGGCTCGATCGATCGAAACTCGGGCAGAATGATTTTCTGCAGATTTTTTCCAACTCAGCCCTAGGTGTTTTAAAACATTTTTAGGGTTTCTTATTTGTCCTAAGTATAAAAGGCAAACCCTAGTCACGTTTTAGTGTTGCTCATATTGCGGTTTGTGTAAATCTCTTATGAGATCTAGAGGAGCTTTCCTTTACACAAACTTAGGGTTTTCAAGGAGAAGATTTATCTACACCTTGATGATCAATTCAGTTGCTGCCATTGAAACTTAAAGAAAACACAAGCGGATGTGCTTGTATCTAGTGGTGAATCCAAGAAAGAAGGAGTCCATGGATTCGGAGCTTGCACATGGTTGTGTCAGTAAGTTCTACTGGTTGGTAGCAATAAGAAGTCGAGCGTGGGGGCTTGTAAGTCTTATTGTATGAACTTCGATTCTTTCAAGATAGTGGATTCAAGTTTACCTTGAGGATAGCTAGGTCAAATCCTCCCCAGGTTTTTACCGGTTTGGTTTCCTGGGTGATCATATCTTGTGTTATTTATTTTCTGCTGCTTTGCATGATTTGATCATTGTTATTGTGATAACCTAGACTTGTTTAATTGGACTAAGTAACAACTTGGCTAATTACCTAGGTTAAATCAATTGTTTTAAGGGGTCTAAAAACTATCAGAGGTTGCAAATATATATATATACTAATATATACATATATGGTATACTAACAAACAAATGAACAAACAAAGAAATATATGACAACAAGATTAACAAATAAATTAAGAAGATAATCTTTCATGTTAATGAATCAGTTTAATCGTTAAACTTGAAACAAAATGAGTGAAAGAAAAAGATGGAGTTAGCTAGTTCAATTGCTATTATTTAATAAAAAATTTTAGATTGTTGGATAATAAAAATATTTTAATTACTTATGTCGTAATTCATACATTAGTATATATATTTTAATTCTTCTTCTAACTATTTACATTTGAATTTACACATTTATGTTATGGGGGAATACTTCTTAATTTTAAAGCGATCTACTATTTGCAAATCAAAGATAAGGAGAAAAGAAGACAAAAGCCTTGTAATATAGTGACATTTATCTAGTCTTGAACTTAAATTTTTTTTCCTAGATTCCCAACTACAAAAAGATAAGGAGAAAAGAAATTTACCAAAAATTGAAAGAGAATCACTTGGTTTGAATGCTTTCAAGTTGGGCCCTAGAAGAGGAATCACTACTTATTAAATTTTTAATTGCCTTGAATTTAATTTTTTCAGTAGATTCCCAACTATCCATATTATAAAATTTATTCTCTACCCAAAAAATAGGGACCAAAAAGTTAAGAGAAAGCCCTTCCATAATGATAGGCCACAAACTGAATGACCCCTTATGATAGAAATAAATTAATTAATTAGCCAAGTTATTAATTAATCAATTTATCATGCAAATGCGTGGTAGTACAAACAAATCACCAATAAACAAATCACCAATAAACTAATTATGCAGCGGAAAATAAATAACACGGTGATTTGTTTATAAATGGGGAAAACCCAACGGCAAAAATCCCACCGGGTGATTTTCAGGTCACCACTCCCAAAACTCTACTATTATCACAACAAGCGGTTACAAGTAAAGGAATCCTATGTACCTTACCAACCTACAGTTGAACCCTTACCTGAATACCCAATTTGACTTGTTCTGTAGTGACAGTTCCCCTTTCTAATGCACGACTCCCAAGTACGTGTCTAACCAATTGCGTGGATCCCAGTACGTGACTTCAATCACCAACTAAGAAGATTGTTGGTTGCAAATTTCTTTAGTTCATCCACACGATGAAGATCAAGAAGATACTTGGTCACAAAACCCTACGGTGCACATACACAACAACTTCTTCAAGAGAAAGAGATGAACTAGGGCAAGAACTTCGTCTTCGGTCACAATTTGCTTGAACAGAGTTTGCTCAAAACTTGTGCAACTTGTGAACTGTTTGACGGCTCTTAAAACAATCCTTTTATATGTTTAGGGTTAGGAGAAAAGAAGACCCAAAGACATATTCACGGATTCCAAGAAAATCAGATTTGAATTCTGAAAATCTTAAACCTCGATAGATAGTAGGTGTCGATTAGCTGTCGAGTAGGTGTTGAGCACACCGAACTTTGAACAGCTTTCTTAAGCTCGATAGATGTAGCTGTCGAGCCAACTGTCGAGCTTTAATGAATTTGCACTATCAACTTGTTTTCTTGAACAGACTTGAAGGTTTCAATACTTGATCTTGAAACATGGTTTCTTGAAGTATTTAAACACATCCTAAATCTACCAAAATACAAGTAAAGTGCATTTTGTCAAAGGTCAAGCCAATTACATAAAATCATGACATAGGTTCTTAATGTGAAACACATATGTCCTAACAATCTCCCCCTTTGGCAATCCGTGACAAAACCATAACAAACAAATGAACATATGAGAGAAGTCATAAATCACTTAACTCATATTCACTTGTTGAATACAATAAAATCTATCCTCCAGCAAAGAACCAAATCCTAAACCCAGATCTCAACCAAACGCCAAACCCATATCTCCAGCAAAGCAAACCTTACCCTTCAAATCCATATATTTTCTTGGTAAACAAACACAGGAAAACCTACAGGAAAAACAAACAAAAACCCCCAAATCATCACCAAGAACATGAATATCAAATCCAAGCAAAAGAATAGAAACCCAACATCTAGTAAAGCACCGCCACAGAATCAAATCTTCCAAAATTTCCCAGCAACCAACAAAGACTTAACATAAAATCTACAAAAATCCTAATCTAAAAACTTCCAAATCAACCTTAAAGAGAGGAAAAGAGAGACGGTGAGGTAGAAAGAGGTGTGAGAACCACTGATCTCGACTTCACAATCACAGATTTGGGCTCCAATACCGAATCAGTGATTGGGATTTTGTACAACAGAGCCATAACTACACAAAAACAAAACTATCGAATCAGCGACCTCATCACTGAGCCTTGAACGAGTTCGACGGCGGCGACCTCATCACTGAGTCTTGAACGAGATTAGAGAGAGTTTGGGTCAAATCGAAGTTTGGCAGATCGGCGGAGATGAGATTTTGAGATTAGAGAGAGTTTGGGTCTGAGAGTGATTCTGTCGAGGGTGAAGAGAGAAAGATATAGAGAAGATGATGATTATGAATCTGGGTACACCCAATGCTGGGTCGGGCCCACAATCTAGAGTCTTGCCTAGGCTTTTGCTTTGGCTCATCCTTTTCATCACCATCACCTACTTTGTCTACACACTCAGGCTTGTCTCTACCTCACGCGCCTGCGACCATGAGCCTTTCTCTAATCCCCACCATCAATTCTCCTCCACCTCTAAAGCCACTGTTTCTACCTCCTTTGCTTCCGCCGCCTCATCACAACCGTCACAGTTGATTCTAGATCAAGATGAAGATCAAGCAGTCGAGGTTTGCCGCCAGACAACCCAGATACGAAATATTGTGTTTGAAATCACCGCCTCGACTAAGTTTTGGGAGAAGGGGAAGAACATATAGATAAATTTAAAAGCTGATCACTAATGAGGTTAAAGAAAAAGAAAAAGAATTAAAAGGATAATTATTTTTGTTTTTTTAAGAAATAATTTTAATTAATTAGATTTAAGGTTTATTTTTTTTATTTTTTTTTATTTATATATATATAAATTGTTTGATGTGGGTTTTTAAAAAAATTTAAATGTTGATGTGGCATTTAAAAAATGCTAAATAATTTTTTTAAATAATATTTTAATGGTAATGTCAGCGTCACGTCAGCAAGCAAAGCATTCCGTCTATCACATAGGAGGCTTCTGTTAGTGGATTGACGGCAATGACCAAAATAGAATCAATTTTCTTTTTTTAGGGACAACATTAGTAACGAATTTTAGAACCAAAATGGGAATTTACCCAAAATGTAGGGGCTAAGAATTTAGCCTAAAAATTACTCCAATATTTGACATGAACTGTGAATATGACATGACATGATTTTTTATGTCATGTCATGTGTAATGCTTGATCATATTTATTGCTTCCCGACAGTAACTCTTTTTTCCTAACTAGGAGAGTTTATACTGAGGAAACCAGAAGATCAGATAGTGAAGAATAAAAGAAAGGATGTTAAAGCAAGAATGGAAAAGCAAAAGGCACACTAAAGCAACGTTTGGATAGCGGCTAAGTTTTGGCGTTTGCGGTTTGTTTTTTTATTGTTTTTGTTTTTTTTTTTTTTTTTTACACTGAGAAGCGCTCCATCATGTCTGTCCCTACTTCTTGACTAGCAAAATTTGTGGTTGACAGTGCTTACCAGTGGGTCCTATGCATTGTTCACGGGATCCACAAATTTCTTTTTTCACACAAACTTTGATTAAAAATGGATTCCATGACATTATTCACACATTTAAAAATTATTTTGCTACGGTGTTTTCAATTTTTAACAAAATAAACAGTATCCAAACACACCTTAAATAATACTATCCTCAACTAAGTGTTGTGCATTATTTGGGTTAATTATCTCCTGGCGTGCAATTCAAAGCTAATCTGGTGTAATGGGATTCCTTATAATGTTTTAGTGGTTGAGTTGCTGTTGTTGTATATGTTGAACTCTTGCTGTTTGAGTTTTATGTTTAAGGACTCTAGCAAAGACGTTGAGATGTACATGTTAGTGTTTAAAAAATCATCCGGCAAATATTTCACCATATTTCCGTGTATATATCACCTAAATTAACAATTACCAAGCAGTCGTGTTTTCCCTTTTTCTTTTCTATGTAGGGGAAAAAAAAACCACCACCCACCACAAAATTAGAACAGCTTCAAAAAGATATTTCAAGGAAATTTTTTATGATCCTAGCTAATATATTTTAGAAAGGTCGGATATAAACACGAGTATGATACAATGACACAAGCAATTTATGAAAATTATAATATAAAATGGCCAATACGACCCTTATATAATATGGATACGACCACGGATATCATATCGGTATGACACTGACACGACACGGGTATAATACCCCAAATGAAATGTTTGTACTTCCTAGAATATATGATAAGTATTCTACTTTAGAAAATCTTGTATATATTTTGTTTTGTTGTTTCCAACAAAATTGATGATAGATTCAAATGGAACCACTATATGTATACCTCTAGGCTCTCGAATCATACACAGTGAAACAGTAGAAAGTGTTACAGGTACTGATCAGGATTCGACCCTTAACGTACAAGACTTCCTTTTGAAGATAAGTTGGAATACTATAATCCCACCCTAACATGGTGTTAATTTAACCATAGGCCAAGGTCTATATAATCCCCATGCTTGAATACTCACAAAACATACCGCAAAAGCAGCCCTCTAAACTAGTTAATTGTCTCACAGCTACAGCTACCTATTCCCCAAATTCCCTTTTAGACAACATGGGACGTCTATGTTTTAATGCAGTGACCAACTACAAGCCTTTGCCCCCAATTACTGAAAAGCAATTACGGGATACATTCCAAAAATACGATAGAGATGGTGACGGTCGTCTCAGCAAGGCAGAGTTAGAGAATGCCTTCAAATCCCTCGGCTCACACATGCCCAACCTAGACTTGTTTAATTGGACTAAGTAACAACTTAGCTAATTACCTAGGTTTAATAAATTGTTTAAGGGGTCTAGAAAACTGTCAAAAACGATTCCACGATTTCATAATTTTAACTAAAATCGCATTTTACAAATATGATTTCAATTCATGTGGCAATGTTTGTATGATAAGTGTAATAATCAGTACTCTTATGCATATATATATATATATATGTGTGTGTGTGTGTGTGTGTGTGTGTGTGTGTGTGCATGCTCATCTTCTTCTCTCTCTATCTCTCTTTTATTTTTATTTTTTCCTTTTGGTGCAATCTTATTTATTTTTAATTGCCTTGTTTAATCATTTATGTGTGATAGATAAAAAGTTGTATCACTGGACTTATTCTTACATATAATGCTTCTCTGCACTTCTCACACATGGGTACGTACCCTCCTTCCAATGTGCTACTCTCTAGTTTCTTCTATTTGTACTTCGTAGGATAAGATGATCACGGGGCAATCCTACAATTTATGGCCAACCATGTAATCAACTATAAATTATCTCTTGCTTGGACATTAACAACGTTCTTTAATGGATTATTCTCTAAAAAATGCTATATTCATAACATTTTCACAATAAATCTTATGTAACATGTTACGAGTTTTTATTGGTGAATAAAAAAGTAATTTCGATGGTAGGTTTAAATTATAACCAATAACAACTTATCACTTGTGATTTGTTTTGAAAGTATTGTAGACATAATACTTCTCTTATTCTCTAGTTCACTCAAATGATGAATTTATGATACATGATGTAAATAAAAGTAACAAGTTCCTAAGAAATGTAATTAAGCAGCCCAGAGCTCTTGTGTGGAGTACCAAAGAGAATAAGGGAAATACAAATCATCTATCTCATTTTTTGCGTTCTAATTTGTACTCCACCAATCATAGTGTAAAGTTGTGATTTCCAACTATATTGTGTTGACTTTAATTCCGTGCCAAATTTGATTATAATTTCTTCAATCATTTTCCCTGTATGTATGTGGGTTTCAATGTAAGGGATGAGCGTGAGAGATCAATGAAGAATTAAGCTTCAAAAGATGAATAAGTGGATTTCGCGACTGGCTCGCGAGAAGCAACCAGTGAAAAAGCCACATGTAGAGCACATTACTGGAATTGAAGAGTCATGCCAGACTGTCATTTTTGGGATTGTCTCGCGGGAAGGGAAAACCCTCGAAGGACCCGTGAAAGTCTTTATTTGGCAAAAAGTTATGTTTTGCTTTACTGTTAGGACATATGTGATTTCATGTTAGGAACATATGTCAACATTTTATGTAATTGGCTAATTCTTTGACAACATGAACTTTACTTGTAGTTGGGTAAATCTAGGATGTGTTTAATGCTTCAAGAAACAAGGTTTCAAGTTCAAGTGTTAAAACCATGTAAGTCTGTCCAAGAATCAAGTAATGAAGTGCCAGATTTTAAAACTCGACAATTAACATTTTTCGAGGTTTAAAAGATGCTGAAGCCCGTGACTCAACAATTAGCTCGATAGCTGGCTATCTATCGAGGTTTATAAAGTTCAGTTTTTCAAGCTGATTTTCATCCAATCTGTGAATGTATGTTTGAGTTTTCTTTTCTCACAACCCTAAACATATATAAAGATAATTTTAAGGGCCGTAAAAGGTGACACAAGTTGCACAAGAGCACAATTTCACAAGTGCAAAGAAGAGTGTGACCGAAAATCTAGTTTGCCCTAGTTCTTCTTTCTCTTGAAGAAGCTGCTGTGTTTGTGCACCATAGGGTTTTGTGACCAAGCAACGTCATGATCTTCATCGTGTGATGAACAGAAGAACTTTGTAGCTAACATCCTTCTCAAGTTGGTGATCAAGTTGCGTACTGGGATCCATGTAATTGGTTAGTCATGTATTGAGAGCCGTGCATTGAAATGAGAGATTGTCACTACAAAATAAGTCCAATTGGGTATTGGGGTAAGGGTTCAACTATAGGTTGGTATAAAGTATTGTGATTTCTTTACTTGTAATCACTTGTTTTGATAATAGTGGATTATCGGGAGTTGTGACATTAAAATCACTTGGTAAGGTTTTTGTCGTGTAGGTTTTCTTCATTCGTAAAAAAATCACCGTATCAATTTAATTTTTGCTGCATACTTATTTTAATTGGTTATTTGTTTGTGCTACCATGCATTTTGCATGTTAATTTGATTAATTAATAAACTTGGCTAATTAATCAATTAATTCATCACAAGGGGTCAATACGTTTTGGCCTATCATTTACCAAGTCTTTACCCACACTATATATACCCTTATTATCCACAAAGTGTAAGGAGTGCTTTTTAGAGAGAAAACCCTAAAAAATACACTTGAGAGTTAGAGATTGTTATACTCATAGTCATCTATATATTTTCTTGTGGTTTTTCTCAACTTCTACCTCTCCATCTCTAGATCTTTGAGAGGTTGCTAGCCCAAACACTTACCACAACTATACTGAGTGTAAAGTGAGATTTTGGTGCTGCTAGGAAGCATTGGAAGGAGCCATTCATTTGTAGATGCAATCAAGCTAAATTGCAAGATTCGGAAAGTTAGAGAAGACAAGGTTCCGAGAAGTCAGTTGGTAGTAGGAGTTTAGAGGGCTCAAGTACATGGGGTAGACTAGGCTTAGAGGGTCTTTTATTATTCGTGTTCTCCAATTTTATTCTCTCGTAGATCGATTTCGACTTTAAGGGTTACGGAGAGGTTTTTCGCCAAGTTCTTCAATTTCCTCTTCAATAACATGTTTCGGTATTGTCTTATATTTGCATATTTCTTCTCTACTCTTTAAGCTTTCTTTTTATTGTTGATGATTGATGAATATGGCTTAGGATAGTGTTATCGGTTCATTGCGCTTATTTACTCTGGTTCCGCACTTAATCTAAGTTAGAGTAAAAGTAATTTAGCTGTAATTTTTAATTGAATGTCTGAACAAACTTTTGTGTTTTAGCACAAATCCAAGCTTTCACATAGTATGTCATAATTCATATGTCTCAATTAAAAAAAATAAAATTAAAGATTAAGTATTTTATAATGAAATTAAAAATAATATATGACAAGTTGTGATTGCTACAGTATAAAGTGGAATACAAAAAATATAATAGAGGAGGATTTGTATTCGAATGAGGGTACGTACCCTCTAGCTCCTTTGTACCCATAAGTATTCTGGTATTTTAATTAGCAAGTAAAGATGCTACTTGACAGACCCAGGGCAATCAAATAAATCTCGACCAACGAAAAATTATAAATTCACATGCCTTTTCAAGTGCTACTTAGAATTTGAGTAATGAGGTTCTTTTCCTCCACAGGAAATTGAAGGAATCTGACTATAAAAAAAAAAAAGAAGGAATCTGTTACCCCCAAAAAAAGGAGAAATTCTTGTAGCCACAAATATTATGATATATTTTAGCAAGTAATTAAAGATGCTTGACCAACCCATATATATGCCATGGTGGACTGTGGACTGAGATCAGTTAGAAGTTTGAACCTAGTCAAAGAAATATATAAATATGCAAAGGTACCAGGTTCTTGGATCTCCTTATCATTCTTTTGAGTGTGTAATTAAAAAAATAATATCAGTGGTAAAATCAGATGAGAACCAGTAAAAATTTACTACTTTAATATAAAATAGTGTAAAATAATTTGTAACTGTAGTATAACACTGGAACATGACATGGGTTTAGCAGTTAAGTTGTTGTATATGTGGAACTCGCCCTTTGAGTTTTATGTTTAAGGACTCTAGCAAAGAGGTTGATCAGTTTCTACATGTTTCTTAGTGTTTTTGAAATCATCTGGAAAATATTTCACCATATTTCCGTGTGTATATATATTCACGTTTGGATCATACCTACTTTATCCACAACTTTACAAGAATCCCATTCATAGATATATAATTTATCTTCCACTATGACCATTACCGACCAAAAAGTTTGAATATCAATCAGGAAAAAGGTTGCAACTTGCAAATCCTCCCTATCCGAATAACTTGCAGATATGGCTTGCAATAGGAAACTTAAATAATTGGAAGGATGATAAATAATAAATTTAAAATTTAGAAAAAAAAAAAAAAAAAAAAAAACTTGAGCTAGAGACTAGAGTTTCTACCTACATCAATATAGTTGCATTCTAGAATGGCGATGGTGTCATTGATTTTGAAAAGGAGTTGGAACCCCTCGTTGACTACAATGCCAAGAAGTAGTATGTGCCTATTGCCTATAATGGATGCAATTGTGTTCATCTTTATATACATTATATAGGGACAATAATCTCTCTCTCTCTCTCTCTCTCTCTCTCTCTCTCCCTCTCTCTCTCTCTCTCTCTCTCTCTCTCTATATATATATATATATAGGCGGAGCCAAGAATTTGGGTTGGGGGCAAGATTAAAAGACAAAATTAAAAGTAGAAAATTAATCTGAAAAATATTAATCAATATTAATAACAAAGTAAATAACCAACTATATGCTAATGAAAATCTCATACACAATCTAAGATAAAATGTAAACTTTAATTTATTTTTTCACACCTAGCTAGTTTAATTTACTCAATTGCTCTCATCGATTTTTCATATTTTGAAACCGCTACATGATTTCTTCACACTCAATAGTCTTGAACATATCTTTATCAATATATGTGACTAAATAATCATTTATTCATTGATCTCTCATTCAATTGTGTAATAAACTTTTAATTATGTTCATTACTGAAAACTTTCTTTCAATAGTAGCTGCTACAACTTGTAAGATCAATGCTGAGGTCACTAACATGTAAAACAATGGATATAAAACATCATTTTTCATTTCTACCATTATTTTAATATAAGAGTTGTTGGAGTGTAGGTCTATTTATGTGACAGCATTAGCATTGGTGGTGCTAAAAAGCCATATTTCTATTTTTAGCACCATCAATACTAAAAAGCCTGCTATAATGGTGGAGGAAAAGCAAAAAAATTTGGCTGTTGAGTTACGGTACATAGCCAAAGATGTCTGTGCATCATAGTTAGGATGGTAAAATATATATATATATATATATATATTTTTTTATTATTATTATTAAAAGTTGCATTATTTTATTGTGTTGGTGGTGGTTGTTGTTATTTATTGTAGTAGATATATTATTTTATTATGTTAAATGCTAAAATAAAATTATCGATATTAAGTGTTTTATAAAATGAGGCGGTAAAATAGATACAGTAGTTCTTTGTAGTGCCAAATTGTGAAAATTTTGGCACCACCAATACTGATGCTGCCGTGGAATTGAAAAAAGAAGAAGTTATTTGTCCTTTTGTGGTATAGGAGGATAAATAAGACATTTTTGTACAATATAGTAATATTATACTATTATTAGAGAAAATTTTGGAAGTTCAAGGGGGCACTTGCCCCCCAACACCCCCCCCCCCCCCCCCCCCCTCTCTCTCTCTCTCTATATATATATATATATATATATATTGCGTACTCCCTTTTAAAATTGTGTAAAAAAAGAAAAACCAATTTTTAGTTAACGTGGTAATGTGTGTATTATAAGTATGTAATAAAGAATGAATAATCAGTACCTTATGTGTGGATCTTATTCTTCTTCATTCTCTCTTTAATTTTTTGGGGGTGCAAGCTTGTTTCTTTTTAACTGCCTTATTTAATCATTTATGTGTGATAGATAAAAAGTTACAATTATCAAATATTCGAGTCCATCTTCCTAAAAAAAGAAGAAGAAAAGGACCCGCATTAATGGATGGAATCTGATTCAAACCAATCTTCTTGGAGACTTGAGTTTTACTGGACTCGCGGCCTGTAAATAGGAGCGCAATCACATATCTCGACCTACGAAAAAGGATAAATCCACTTGCTTTTTTCGTGCTATACTTAGAATTTGAGTCATGAGGTACTATTCCTTTACAGGAAATTGAAGGCTGTTTACATTCTACGAAAATTCTTTTGCTATTACACCAAATCTCAATCCTAAGTATTGTGATATTTTAGCAAGCAAAGAGGCTACGTGGTGATTAACACAGGGCAATCATAGAACTCGACCAATGTAAAAGTATAAATTCACATTGCCTTTTCACGTGCTACTTAGATTGAATCATGAGGTTTTTTTCCTTTACAGGAAATTGAAGGAAACTGGCCATCAAAAAAGAAGCAATATATTACTTTCTACGAAGTAATTCTTGCAGTCACAAGTATTATGATAATTTAGCAAGCAAAGATGCTTTGTGACCAACCCCACTTGCCATGGTAGACTGTGGACTGTGGACTGTGGACTGTGGTCGGTTAGAAGTTTGAACCAAGTCAAAGAAATATATAAAGATGAATAGGTATACAGTACTTTACTATAGATCCCACCCACCAAATAATGACAAAAATAATTTTTTATTTGAAAAAATTCTTAAGTACTTCTGGAACATGAATAATTAATATTTACTCCTCTCATATTCATAATTGACATTATTATGAATTTAATCAATAAATCTTATCATAAATGTGAGAGAATGAAGCATTATTTTTCATACTATGTGATTACTAAAAAATTACCCCAATATTTGACATGATCTGTGAACACGACACAATATGAATTTTTTTGTCATGTCATGTTTAATGCTTGATCATATTTAATGCTTCCCGACAGTAACTCTTTTTTCCTAACTAGGAGAGTTTATGCTGAGGAAACCAGATCAGATAGTGAAGAATAAAAGAAAGGATGTTAAAGCAAGAATGAAAAAGCAAAGGGCACACTAAATAATTCTATCCTCAACAGTGTTGTGCATTATTTGGGGTATCTCCTGGCGTGCAATTCAAAGCTAATCTGGTGCAATGGGATTCCTTATAATGTTTTAGTGGTTGAGTTGCTGTTGTTGTATATGTTGAACTCTTGCTGTTTGAGTTGTATGTTTAAGGACTCTAGCAAAGACGTTGAGATGTACATGTCAGTGTTCATGTTTTCCCTTTTTCTTTTCTATGAAAAAAAAAAAAAAAAAACCACCACCCACCAGAAAATTACAGCAGCTTCAAAAAGATATTTCAAGGAAATTTTTTATGAATCTAGTTAATATATCTTAGGAAGTATGGACACAAACACGGGTATGATACAGTGACATGAATAATTTATGAAAATTATAATATAAAACGGTTGATATAACATTGGTATAACATGAGTACAACCACAAATATGATATCAATATAACACTAGTACGATATTCTAAATAAAGTGTTTGTAATTCTTAAAATATATCATAGTTATTCTACTTTAGAATATATTATATATATATATATATATTTTTTATTTTGTTGTTTCCAACAAAATTGATGATAGATTTAAATGGAACCATATATGTATACCTCTTGGCTCTCCAATTATACACAGTGAAACAGTAGAAAGTGTTACAGGTACTGATCAGGATCCGACGTACCCTTAACCTACAAGACTCTTCCTTTTGAAGATAAGTTGGAATATTATAATCTCACCCTAACATGGTGTTAATTTAACCATAGACCAACGTCACTATATAATCCCCATGCTTGAATACTCACAAAACATACCGCAAAAGCAGCCCTCTAAACTAGTTAATTGTCTCACAGCTACAGCTACCTATTCCCCAAATTCCCTTTTAGACAACATGGGACGTCTATGTTTTAATGCAGTGACCAACTACAAGCCTTTGCCCCCAATTACTGAAAAGCAATTACGGGATACATTCCAAAAATACGATAGAGATGGTGACGGTCGTCTCAGCAAGGCAGAGTTAGAGAATGCCTTCAAATCCCTCGGCTCACACATGCCCAACTGGAGAGCCCGCCGTGCGCTCCACCATGCTGATGCCAACGGAGACAAAAATATCAGCCTGGAGGAGCTCGACGAGGTTGTAAAATACGCAGCCAAACATGGATATGCCCTTGGTTAAATAATGTGTACGTACGTGCTTGTATAATAGTGTCTGATACATCATGTTACACCAAGTATGCTATTCAAGTAATTATCCTCCGCAAGTTTCAGCTTTTCTTCTATGATGTAGAATCTAATTGCGGCCTGATCCTTCTGTAAAATCTGTACCAGAGGATGCAGTGCTTGTATGTGTGTACTCTTGATTTATGAATCTAATGCATTTCCTATATGTTTTTGTTTCGGTCCCCTCCCCTCACGTGGGACAAGGAGGTACATGGTCAGAAAATTTTTCCATCCCTAGCTAGTAATTACTGAAACATTGGTGCCTATGCACCCCCAACAAAGGTTTTATCAAGAGCTTCAATTATCCTAATTTTTATTTTCCTTTTATGGTCTTTGAATTTCTCCTAGTTGGCTAAATTTGGATTGAGAACTAAACTAGCCGAAATGATTTAATATTGTCATTAGAAAGAAAAATCTGAAATTTTAATTCCTTAGAAAGAAAAATATGAAATTTTAATAAGTAAGACCTACTATTATGATAAAATGATAAAAATTGTTGGGGGTGCATAGGCACCAATGTTTCAGTAATTACTAGCTAGGGATGGAAAAATTTTCTGACCATGTACCTCCTTGTCCCACGTGAGTTTAATTCCCAGCTCCAATTAAGGAGAAAAGAGGATGGGGATGGATTTTACTGTCTCACCCTGCCTCAAATGAATATGCATGTTAATATATATAAACTAACTTCCAAAACACTAGCTCTTTCTCTTAATACTTTTAGCATTGCCTTCCGACTTATCTCTCATCTATATTACTCCCATAAGTCTCGAGACGACTTCATTTAAAGATGGTAAAATGCCTTTGCTCCTGTAGATTGAGTAGGTTTTTCCAAGTTTCGAAGAGAGAGGACAAGATAAGGACTTGGGCACCTATGATAAGGATAGGATAAAAACTGTTAGGTTCTAAAGTGTAGGACTTTATGTATTTAGAACTCTAATTTGTATTGTTGGCAAACCATGATCAAAACAATGTGTTTAGAAGTGTTTAAAACTAGCTCAAAGTTGTATGTCAATGTAAAGTTGGAATCGAGTGTAAAGCAGAAAGCACTGTGGCTTTCGGCCTGGCTCGATCGATCGAAGCTTAGGCTCGACCGATCGAAGCTTGGGCAGATTGCTTTTTTGCAGAATTTTCCAACTCAGCCCTAGTTGTTTTAAAACGTTTTTAGGGTTTCTTATTTGTCCTAAGTATAAAAGGCAAACCCTAGCCACGTTTTAGTGTTGCTCATATTGCGGTTTGTGTAAATCTCTTGTGAGATCTAGAGGAGTTTTCCTTTACACAAACTTAGGGTTTTCAAGGAGAAGATATTCTCTATACCTTGATGATCAAAACAGTTGCTGCCATTAAAGCTTAAAGAATACACAAGCCTTGTAGCTGGTGGGAATCCAAGAAAGAAGGAGTCCGTGGATTCGGAGCTTGCACGTAGTCGTGTCAGTAAGTTCTACTGGTTGGTAGCATTAGGAAGTCAAGTGGGGGTGCTTGTAAGTCCTTTTGTATGAACTTCGATTCTTTCAAGATAGTGGATTCAAGTTTACCTTGAAGATAGCTAGGTCAAATCATTCTCAGGTTTTTACCGGTTTGGTTTCCTGGGTGATCATATCGTGTGTTATTTATTTTCCGCTGCTTTGCATGATTTGATCTTTATTATTGTGATAACCTAGACTTGTTTAATTGGACTAAGTAACAACTTAGCTAATTACCTAGGTTTAATAAATTGTTTAAGGGGTCTAGAAAACTGTCAAAAACGATTCCACGATTTCATAATTTTAACTAAAATCGCATTTTACAAATATGATTTCAATTCATGTGGCAATGTTTGTATGATAAGTGTAATAATCAGTACTCTTATACATATATATATATATATATATATATGTGTGTGTGTGTGTGTGTGTGTGTGTGTGTGTGTGTGTGTGTGTGTGTGTGTGTGTGTGTGTGTGTGTGTGCATGCTCATCTTCTTCTCTCTCTATCTCTCTTTTATTTTTATTTTTTCCTTTTGGTGCAATCTTATTTATTTTTAATTGCCTTGTTTAATCATTTATGTGTGATAGATAAAAAGTTGTATCACTGGACTTATTCTTACATATAATGCTTCTCTGCACTTCTCACACATGGGTACGTACCCTCCTTCCAATGTGCTACTCTCTAGTTTCTTCTATTTGTACTTCGTAGGATAAGATGATCACGGGGCAATCCTACAATTTATGGCCAACCATGTAATCAACTATAAATTATCTCTTGCTTGGACATTAACAACGTTCTTTAATGGATTATTCTCTAAAAAATGCTATATTCATAACATTTTCACAATAAATCTTATGTAACATGTTACGAGTTTTTATTGGTGAATAAAAAAGTAATTTCGATGGTAGGTTTAAATTATAACCAATAACAACTTATCACTTGTGATTTGTTTTGAAAGTATTGTAGACATAATACTTCTTTTATTCTCTAGTTCACTCAAATGATGAATTTATGATACATGATGTAAATAAAAGTAACAAGTTCCTAAGAAATGTAATTAAGCAGCCCAGAGCTCTTGTGTGGAGTACCAAAGAGAATAAGGGAAATACAAATCATCTATCTCATTTTTTGCGTTCTAATTTGTACTCCACCAATCATAGTGTAAAGTTGTGATTTCCAACTATATTGTGTTGACTTTAATTCCGTGCCAAATTTGATTATAATTTCTTCAATCATTTTCCCTGTATGTATGTGGGTTTCAATGTAAGGGATGAGTGTGAGAGATCGATGAAGAATTAAGCTTCAAAAGATGAATAAGTGGATTTCGCGACTGGCTCGCGAGAAGCAACCAGTGAAAAAGCCACGTGTAGAGCACATTACTGGAATTGAAGAGTCATGCCAGACTGTCATTTTTGGGATTGTCTCGCGGGAAGGGAAAACCCTCGAAGGACCCGTGAAAGTCTTTATTTGGCAAAAAGTTATGTTTTGCTTTACTGTTAGGACATATGTGATTTCATGTTAGGAACATATGTCAACATTTTATGTAATTGGCTAATTCTTTGACAACATGAACTTTACTTGTAGTTGGGTAAATCTAGGATGTGTTTAATGCTTCAAGAAACAAGGTTTCAAGTTCAAGTGTTAAAACCATGTAAGTCTGTCCAAGAATCAAGCAATGAAGTGCCAGATTTTAAAACTCGACAACTAGCATTTTTCGAGGTTTAAATGATGCTGAAGCCCGTGACTCGACAATTAGCTCGATAGCTGGCTATCTATCGAGGTTTATAAAGTTCAGTTTTTCAAGCTGATTTTCATCCAATCTGTGAATGTATGTTTGAGTTTTCTTTTCTCACAACCCTAAACATATATAAAGATAATTTTAAGGGCCGTAAAAGGTGACACAAGTTGCACAAGAGCACAATTTCACAAGTGCAAAGAAGAGTGTGACCGAAAATCTAGTTTGCCCTAGTTCTTCTTTCTCTTGAAGAAGCTGCTGTGTTTGTGCACCATAGGGTTTTGTGACCAAGCAACGTCATGATCTTCATCGTGTGATGAACAGAAGAACTTTGTAGCTAACATCCTTCTCAAGTTGGTGATCAAGTTGCGTACTGGGATCCATGTAATTGGTTAGTCATGTATTGAGAGCCGTGCATTGAAATGAGAGATTGTCACTAAAAAACAAGTCCAATTGGGTATTGGGGTAAGGGTTCAACTATAGGTTGGTATAAAGTATTGTGATTTCTTTACTTGTAATCACTTGTTTTGATAATAGTGGATTATCGGGAGTTGTAACATTAAAATCACTTGGTAAGGTTTTTGTCGTGTAGGTTTTCTTCATTCGTAAAAAAATCACCGTATCAATTTAATTTTTGTTGCATACTTATTTTAATTGGTTATTTGTTTGTGCTACCATGCATTTTGCATGTTAATTTGATTAATTAATAAACTTGGCTAATTAATCAATTAATTCATCACAAGGGGTCAATACGTTTTGGCCTATCATTTACCAAGTCTTTACCCACACTATATATACTCTTATTATCCACAAAGTGTAAGGAGTGCTTTTTAGAGAGAAAACCCTAAAAAATACACTTGAGAGTTAGAGATTGTTATACTCATAGTCATCTATATATTTTCTTGTGGTTTTTCTCAACTTCTACCTCTCCATCTCTAGATCTTTGAGAGGTTGCTAGCCCAAACACTTACCACAACCATACTGAGTGTAAAGTGAGATTTTGGTGCTGCTAGGAAGCATTGGAAGGAGCCATTCATTTGTAGATGCAATCAAGCTAAATTGCAAGATTCAGAAAGTTAGAGAAGACAAGGCTCCGAGAAGTCAGTTGGTAGTAGGAGTTTAGAGGGCTCAAGTACATGGGGTAGACTAGGCTTAGAGGGTCTTTTATTATTCGTGTTCTCCAATTTTATTCTCTCGTAGATCGATTTCGACTTTAAGGGTTACGGAGAGGTTTTTCGCCAAGTTCTTCAATTTCCTCTTCAATAACATGTTTCAGTATTGTCTTATATTTGCATATTTCTTCTCTACTCTTTAAGCTTTCTTTTTATTGTTGATGATTGATGAATATGGCTTAGGATAGTGTTATCGGTTCATTGCGCTTATTTACTCTGGTTCCGCACTTAATCTAAGTTAGAGTAAAAGTAATTTAGCTGTAATTTTTAATTGAATGTCTGAACAAACTTTTGTGTTTTAGCACAAATCCAAGCTTTCACATAGTATGTCATAATTCATATGTCTCAATTAAAAAAAATAAAATTAAAGATTAAGTATTTTATAATGAAATTAAAAATAATATATGACAAGTTGTGATTGCTACAGTATAAAGTGGAATACAAAAAATATAATAGAGGAGGATTTGTATTCGAATGAGGGTACGTACCCTCTAGCTCCTTTGTACCCATAAGTATTCTGGTATTTTAATTAGCAAGTAAAGATGCTACTTGACAGACCCAGGGCAATCAAATAAATCTCGACCAACGAAAAATTATAAATTCACATGCCTTTTCAAGTGCTACTTAGAATTTGAGTAATGAGGTTCTTTTCCTCCACAGGAAATTGAAGGAATCTGACTATAAAAAAAAAGAAGGAATCTGTTACCCCCCAAAAAAGGAGAAATTCTTGTAGCCACAAATATTATGATATATTTTAGCAAGTAATTAAAGATGCTTGACCAACCCATATATATGTCATGGTGGAATGTGGACTGAGATCAGTTAGAAGTTTGAACCTAGTCAAAGAAATATATAAATATGCAAAGGTACCAGGTTCTTGGATCTCCTTATCATTCTTTTGAGTGTGTAATTAAAAAAATAATATCAGTGGTAAAATCAGATGAGAACCAGTAAAAATTTACTACTTTAATATAAAATAGTGTAAAATAATTTGTAACTGTAGTATAACACTGGAACATGACATGGGTTTAACAGTTAAGTTGTTGTATATGTGGAACTCGCCCTTTGAGTTTTATGTTTAAGGACTCTAGCAAAGAGGTTGATCAGTTTCTACATGTTTCTTAGTGTTTTTGAAATCATCTGGAAAATATTTCACCATATTTCCGTGTGTATATATATTCACGTTTGGATCATACCTACTTTATCCACAACTTTACAAGAATCCCATTCATAGATATATAATTTATCTTCCACTATGACCATTACCGACCAAAAAGTTTGAATATCAATCAGGAAAAAGGTTGCAACTTGCAAATCCTCCCTATCCGAATAACTTGCAGATATGGCTTGCAATAGGAAACTTAAATAATTGGAAGGATGATAAATAATAAATTTAAAATTTAGAAAAAAAAAAAAAAAAAAAAACTTGAGCTAGAGACTAGAGTTTCTACCTACATCAATATAGTTGCATTCTAGAATGGCGATGGTGTCATTGATTTTGAAAAGGAGTTGGAACCCCTCGTTGACTACAATGCCAAGAAGTAGTATGTGCCTATTGCCTATAATGGATGCAATTGTGTTCATCTTTATATACATTATATAGGGACAATAATCTCTCTCTCTCTCTCTCTCTCTCTCTCTCTCTCTCTCTCTCTCTCTCTATATATATATATATATATATATATATAGGCGGAGCCAAGAATTTGGGTTGGGGGCAAGATTAAAAGACAAAATTAAAAGTAGAAAATTAATCTGAAAAATATTAATCAATATTAATAACAAAGTAAATAACCAACTATATGCTAATGAAAATCTCATACACAATCTAAGATAAAATGTAAACTTTAATTTATTTTTTCACACCTAGCTAGTTTAATTTACTCAATTGCTCTCATCGATTTTTCATATTTTGAAACCGCTACATGATTTCTTCACACTCAATAGTCTTGAACATATCTTTATCAATATATGTGACTAAATAATCATTTATTCATTGATCTCTCATTCAATTGTGTAATAAACTTTTAATTATGTTCATTACTGAAAACTTTCTTTCAATAGTAGCTGCTACAACTTGTAAGATCAATGCTGAGGTCACTAACATGTAAAACAATGGATATAAAACATCATTTTTCATTTCAACCATTATTTTAATATAAGAGTTGTTGGAGTGTAGGTCTATTTATGTGACAGCATTAGCATTGGTGGTGCTAAAAAGCCATATTTCTATTTTTAGCACCATCAATACTAAAAAGCCTGCTATAATGGTGGAGGAAAAGCAAAAAAATTTGGCTGTTGAGTTACGGTACATAGCCAAAGATGTCTGTGCATCATAGTTAGGATGGTAAAATATATATATATATATATATATATTTTTTTATTATTAAAAGTTGCATTATTTTATTGTGTTGGTGGTGGTTGTTGTTATTTATTGTAGTAGATATATTATTTTATTATGTTAAATGCTAAAATAAAATCATCGATATTAAGTGTTTTGTAAAATGAGGCGGTAAATTAGATACAGTAGTTCTTTGTAGTGCCAAATTGTGAAAATTTTGGCACCACCATTACTGATGCTGCCGTGGAATTGAAAAAAGAAGAAGTTATTTGTCCTTTTGTGGTGTAGGGGGGTAAATAAGACATTTTTGTACAATATAGTAATATTATACTATTATTAGAGAAAATTTTGGAAGTTCAAGGGGGGCACTTGCCCCCCCCCCCCCCCCCCCTCTCTCTCTCTCTCTATATATATATATATATATATATATTGCGTACTCCCTTTTAAAATTGTGTAAAAAAAGAAAAACCAATTTTTAGTTAACGTGGTAATGTGTGTATTATAAGTATGTAATAAAGAATGAATAATCAGTACCTTATGTGTGGATCTTATTCTTCTTCATTCTCTCTTTAATTTTTTGGGGGTGCAAGCTTGTTTCTTTTTAACTGCCTTATTTAATCATTTATGTGTGATAGATAAAAAGTTACAATTATCAAATATTCGAGTCCATCTTCCTAAAAAAAAAAAGAAGAAAAGGACCCGCATTAATGGATGGAATCTGATTCAAACCAATCTTCTTGGAGACTTGAGTTTTACTGGACTCGCGGCCTGTAAATAGGAGGGCAATCACATATCTCGACCTACGAAAAAGGATAAATCCACTTGCTTTTTTCGTGCTATACTTAGAATTTGAGTCATGAGGTACTATTCCTTTACAGGAAATTGAAGGCTGTTTACATTCTACGAAAATTCTTTTGCTATTACACCAAATCTCAATCCTAAGTATTGTGATATTTTAGCAAGCAAAGAGGCTACGTGGTGATTAACACAGGGCAATCATAGAACTCGACCAATGTTAAAGTATAAATTCACATTGCCTTTTCACGTGCTACTTAGATTGAATCATGAGGTTTTTTTCCTTTACAGGAAATTGAAGGAAACTGGCCATCAAAAAAGAAGCAATATATTACTTTCTACGAAGTAATTCTTGCAGTCACAAGTATTATGATAATTTAGCAAGCAAAGATGCTTTGTGACCAACCCCACTTGCCATGGTAGATATTGGACTGTGGACTGTGGACTGTGGTCGGTTAGAAGTTTGAACCAAGTCAAAGAAATATATAAAGATGAATAGGTATACAGTACTTTACTATAGATCCCACCCACCAAATAATGACAAAAATAATTTTTTATTTGAAAAAATTTTTAAGTACTTCTGGAACATGAATAATTAATATTTACTCCTCTCATATTCATAATTGACATTATTATGAATTTAATCAATAAATCTTAGCATAAATGTGAGAGAATGAAGCATTATTTTTCATACTATGTGATTACTAAAAAATTACTCCAATATTTGACATGATCTGTGAACACGACACAATATGAATTTTTTTGTCATGTCATGTTTAATGCTTGATCATATTTAATGCTTCCCGACAGTAACTCTTTTTTCCTAACTAGGAGAGTTTATGCTGAGGAAACCAGATCAGATAGTGAAGAATAAAAGAAAGGATGTTAAAGCAAGAATGAAAAAGCAAAGGGCACACTAAATAATTCTATCCTCAACAGTGTTGTGCATTATTTGGGGTATCTCCTGGCGTGCAATTCAAAGCTAATCTGGTGCAATGGGATTCCTTATAATGTTTTAGTGGTTGAGTTGCTGTTGTTGTATATGTTGAACTCTTGCTGTTTGAGTTGTATGTTTAAGGACTCTAGCAAAGACGTTGAGATGTACATGGCAGTGTTCATGTTTTCCCTTTTTCTTTTCTATGAAAAAAAAAAAAAAAAAACCACCACCCACCAGAAAATTACAGCAGCTTCAAAAAGATATTTCAAGGAAATTTTTATGAATCTAGTTAATATATCTTAGGAAGTATGGACACAAACACGGGTATGATACAGTGACATGAATAATTTATGAAAATTATAATATAAAACGGTTGATATAACATTGGTATAACATGAGTACAACCACAAATATGATATCAATATAACACTAGTACGATATTCTAAATAAAGTGTTTGTAATTCTTAAAATATATCATAGTTATTCTACTTTAGAATATATTATATATATATATATATATATATTATTTTGTTGTTCCCAACAAAATTGATGATAGATTTAAATGGAACCATATATGTATACCTCTTGGCTCTCCAATTATACACAGTGAAACAGTAGAAAGTGTTACAGGTACTGATCAGGATCCGACGTACCCTTAACCTACAAGACTCTTCCTTTTGAAGATAAGTTGGAATATTATAATCTCACCCTAACATGGTGTTAATTTAACCATAGACCATGCTTGAATACTCCCAAAACATACCACAAAAGCAGCCCTCTAAACTAGTTAATTGTCTCACAGCTACAGCTACCTATTTCCCAAATTCCCTTTTCGACAACATGGGTCGTATACCTTTTAATGCAGGGACCAGCTACAAGCCTTTGCCCCCAATTAATGAAAAGCAATTACGGGATACATTCCAAAAATATGATAGTAATGGTGACGGTCTTCTCAGCAAGGCAGATTTAGAGAATGCCTTCAAATCCCTCGGCTCACGCATGCCCAACTGGAGAGCCCGCCATGCGCTGAACCATGCTGATGCCAACGGAGACAAAAATATCAGCCCGGAGGAGCTCGACGAGGTTGTAAAATACGCTGGCAAACATGGATATGTCCTGGGAAAATAATGTGTACGTACGTGCTTGTATAATAGTGTCTGATGCATCATGTTACACCAAGTATGCTATGTAAGTAATTATCCTCCGCAAGTTTCAGCTTCTCTTCTATGATGTAGAATCTAATTGAGGCCTGATCCTTCTGTAAAACCTGTAACAGAGGATGCAGTGCTTGTATGTGTGTACTTTTGACTTATGAATGTAATGTATTTCCTTACGTTTTTGTTTAAGTCCCCCCCCCCGCCCCGCGGGCGCCCGGGGCACAATTTTATCATCTCACATAATAGTAAATCGTACTTATTAAAATTTCAGATTATTTTTTTTTTCGAGCGACAATATTGAATCATTTCGGCTAGTTTAGTTCTCAATCCAAATTTAGCCAACTAGGAGAAATTCAAAGACCATAAAAGGAAAATAAAAATTAAGATAATTGAAGTTCTTGATAAAACCTTTGTTGGGGGTGCATAGACACCAATGTTTCCGTAATTACTAGCCTAGGGATGGCAAAATTTTCAGACCATGTACCTCCTTGTCCCACGTGGGTTTAATTCCCAGCTCCAATTAAGGAGAAAAAATGATGAGGATGGATTTTACTTGTCTCACCTTGCCTCAAATGAATGTGGATGAGTTAATATAAATATAAACTAACTTCCAAAACACTAGCTCTTTCTCTTAATACTCTTAGCATTGCCTTCCATCTTATCTCTCATCTATATTACTCCCATAAGTCCATGGTTTTTAAACCCGGATTGGACCGTACGGTCTGACCCGATTAATTGGGAACCTCTCACTAATACGGTTTTTTTAACCCTAGAAACCGTTTTATGTAAGAAAAGCAGGAAACCGTTTGAACTGCGGTTGAACCGCCCGGGTTTGAAAACTGTGGACGGTTTTCACGCTTCAGGTTAGAACTATTTTTGTTAAAAAAAAGAAAAGCATTTACAAACTCACAATACCAAATCACCATTGTTGAAGCTTCAATCATAAGATTCTGTCAAATGTTGAACTCGCATCAACGTTTTGGTAAGTTTCGGGTGAAAAATGCTTTTCGCCACTAAGTGCTTCTGCCTTCTGCGAGATTTTTTTGACCAAAAAAAAAAAAAAAAAAAAAAAAAAAAGAAAGAAAGAAAGGAGCAGCCACTGCATGGTGACTACGCAATGCTCTTCAAGATTTTTTGACAAAAAAAAAAAACTATAACTATTTCCATGAGTGAGACTGAGAAGGAGGCAAAGCAAGAGTTTTGTGAGGAGATTTGTGAAGAAGAAAGAGAGAATGGGGAACACCTGAAGAAATGTGTAGGCATTAGGAAAGTAAAAAAGAGGCATTGGGAAGGTAAAAAATTTAAATGGGTGGATGAGAATATTTTAAGATAATAGTAAAAAAAGAAAAAAAAGACAAAAAAAAGAGAGAGTGATAAAGATGTAGAATTAAAAATGGTGGAGGAGATAAATCAATCGATCAATCAAACGGTGAAGAAAAAAAAAGGGAAAAGGAAAAAGGGATTGGACTAGCTTAGGCAATTGGAAAAGTTCCCTTCTCACGTCACTTCCTCTTCAATAGTTATCATTGATTGAATGTTTTATTAATTATAGAATGGGCTGAGTTCGGATTATGTATAACTTATAATTGAGGATTAAAAAAAAGTGTGAAATTATTAATAATTTATAGGAATTTTTACCAAATAATTAAATTGATATATATTCTCAATTTTTTACTAATTTAATTATTTATTTATATTTTAAATAATTATTAAATTAATTATGACATCATCATGGTTCAACCTCGATTTGATCTCAATTTAATCTTAAAAATCTTGAACCTATCTCTTGCCTGGTTCTTTGAATGGTCCGGGTTTCAAAACCATGCGTAAGTCTAGAGACGACTTCATTTAAAGATGGTAAAATGCCTTCGCTCCTGTAGATTGAGTAGGTTTTTCCAAGTTTCGGAGAGAGAGGATACGGTAAGGACATGGGCACCCATGATTCAAACTTATATCTTCCAATTGCCATTCCTACCTCATACAAAATAAAAGCTCTTAAATGAGCTTGTCCATCAAGTCACCAATTGAGCTGACGAGGAGAAAAAAGGATAAACAATTGTTTTTTTTTTTTTTTTCTTCTGTATAAACAACAACCTATGAGAGAGAGAAAATATTCTACAAGCTATATGCATGTGAACAGAAAAAGAAGTGCAGTGTGTTGTGTGAAGGAAAAAAAAAAAAAAAAAAAAAAAAAAAAAAAAAAAAAAAAAAAAAAAAAAAGAGAAAGTTGTAAGACACATAAGAAAAAATTTATTTTTCTTGGAAAAAATTAGGAATTTTCAAGTTCAAAGGGTTTTTCACCTAATTAAAGCTCTATATTCACGGTATGTGATGGGTTAAAATTATTTATTGAAAAATTTTAATTCATGTAATACTAGTTTGTGATCTGACAAACTTCTCCCTTCTCTCCTGCCACCCAAACAAAACGTGAAAAATGAAATTGGTAGCATATTGACCCAAATCCATGATCTTAAACGTTTAGCCGTTTTAAGATAAGATAAACCAGTTTTTTTTAAATAAAAAAAATTATTTGATTAAATAAATAAATAAAATTAGACTATCTATCCATTAGTATCTAATAATCCTATGCTTGATGTTGTATCCTTGTCCTAAGCTTAGACAATATATATAGAACCTTGACATGCCATCAATCGTGATTCATCTTAAGTTATAATTCTTAGGATTAGAACCAGTCAAATGTGATTATAATCACATTTGGCTGGTTCTAATCCTAAGAATGCATATTGATTGCTAAATCATGATTCAACTATAACTTTTAACATGTTTGTTCGATTTCGTTTTGATTGTTGAATTTTTAGACTTATTTTAAATAAAGTATTACAATATTAAATGGATAAAATTATGATTTTACCCTTACACCGTGAATGATGGTATTACGTACCTATGGAATGAGATTAAATGGAGGTTGCAAATATATATATATATATATATATATATGGTATACTAACAAACAAACAAATAAAGAAATATATGACAACAAGATTAACAAATAAGTTAAGAAGATAATCTTTCATGTTAATGAATCAGTTTAATCGTTAAACTTGAAACAAAATGAATGAATGAAAGAAAAAGATGGAGTTAGCTAGTTCAATTGCTATTATTTAATAAAAAAAATTAGATTGTTGGATAATAAAAATATTTTAATTACTTATGTCCTAATTCATACATTAGTAAATATTTTAATTCTTCTTCTAACTATTTACATTTGAATTTACACATTTATGTTATGGGGGAATACTTCTTAATTTTAAAGCGATCTACTATTTGCAAATCAAAGATAAGGAGAAAAGAAGACAAAAGCCTTGTAATATAGTGACATTTATCTAGTCTTGAACTTAAATTTTTTTCCTAGATTCCCAACTACAAAAAGATAAGGAGAAAAGAAATTTACCAAAAATTGAAAGAGAATCACTTGCTTTGAATGCTTTCAAGTTGGGCCCTAGAAGAGGAATCACTACTTATTAAAATTTTTAATTTCCTTGAATTTAATTTTTTCAGTAGATTCCCAACTATCCATATTATAAAATTTATTCTCTATCCAAAAAATAGGGACCAAAAAGTTAAGAGAAAGCCCTTCCATAAAAATAAATCTTCCTGCACTTTTTGAGGGAAATGTATTTGAAAGTTCAAATAGTGTATAAAACACTCTTAAACGTTTAGACTCCCAACAATAAAAATACCAATTCAAGCTTTGTGACAAACAATAAGTGTGCGGAAAATGAACATAAGCTATAAACAGAATTGGTAAACAATCTAAGCTAATTAAAATCACATCCACAGCAGAAAATAAAAGGCAAAGATTAAGGGAAGAGAGATGCAAACACAAGGAAAACACAACGATGTGTTATCGAAGAGGAAAGCGAAGCACTCGGCGTAAAACCTCTCCGCCGCCCTCCAAGCGGTAAGTAATCCACTAGAAAATGTATTTGGGATACATGAACAGCAATAGACCCTTCAAGCCTAATCTACCCAGTGTACCTAAACCCTCCAAGCTTCTTGCTCCAACGAGGTTGCGCCGAACTTATTTCTTTTCTAGCTTCCCGGATTCCGCTACTTGACCATAGCATCTACCAATGTCAAATTGGTTCCTTCCTAACTGCTTGCCAGAACACCAAATAGCCTTCTCATAGTAATGGATATGGTGAAAAAAGGTTTTGGTAAAAGGCCTGTCAAGGATTTAACAATGAAGAGAAAAAGAGTAGAGAAATTTGAAGAGTCTCTTATGTGAAGATTGTGGATGAATCAATCTTGTTTTACTCTATGGTTTCTCTCTCAAAATTCTCTTTGAAAGCTCCCTTTTTTTCTTGGGTATAAGGGGTATTTATACTGGGGTGAGAATAGAATGTGAAGAGTCAGGTTTTTCAAAACAGAGCTGGCTCGCGGCTTGGCCTCGCGGCTTGACTGAGTCGCGAGATAACTAAACGGCTAGTTGTCCTATTTTTTCCTGTAGTGCTCCAGCTAGCATGACGCTTCAACTTCTGGCATGCTTGGCACGTGTGCAGCTTCTGGCGGTTTGCAGCCGCGAGTTACCCGCGAGAACCAGTCGCGAGTCTCTGTTTTTTCTTGCACACTCTTGAGTATTTCTTCACACTATCTCACTCACTACCCTTATAAAAATCCCACCTAAATACAGGGTTACTAATTGCTGAAATACAAGCAAATTTGGCACGGAATAAAGCCAATAAGATGATTGATTAAATTCAACCTTACAGTATTGAAAAAAATACAATAAGTAGAGAGCTTAAGAATAAGGAGTAGTTCTTGTTTATTATATATATAAATATATATATATATATATATATATTTTTAAGTCGATAATTACAACAATGAAAGAGAGAATTTGAACTCTGGACTTTTTTGTTGGAAACACCAAAAAGTATCAATTGACCACAAAATTGGACCACTTTGAAGATGCTACAATATGATACCATGGTATATATTTTCCACAAATTGATCCTTTTGTGCTTGATTGTGACATTTTAAAAAAAAAATTATGTGAATTTTCATGGAAAGAAATAATAAATTAGCAACAATTGCATGAAATATTGTTAGGAGAATGAAATATGAATTATGTCTTAGTCAAATATATTCGAGCCAGCTTCTAGCCTGAGTCATCACAGACACAACAGTGACACTTCTCTATTAAGAAAATCTAGAACATATCTCTTGTAAGCGTGAACAAATACGAGATCTTTTATATTAAAATTGTGATTAAATGATCAAATTTATTATTTTTAATAATTTAAATTTTTTGGGATAATTGATTGTGGGGCCAAAGAAATTGTGACCCTGGCCCAGTTTACCTTAGAGCCTAAGGCCCGAGCCGAGGTGGGATATAGCCGAGGACATATAATAAAAGTCCAAGTAGCCTTAAGACATAGCCGAGGATGACTCTGTCCTTGGCATCCCCAAGGCCCTCCTAAATGAAAGGGTCAGAACGATATAGGAACAGTTTTGGGAAAAACCTAAAATGTCCGCGTTGATAGAGAAAGGACCCCTGGATAATATGGCGACAAAGGACAAAGGAAAAGCTGTCATTACTGCCATTGAATACTCTGCGTCAGAAAGAGCAATACTTTTCAGCTTTTACAACCACCCCCAACCACTTTGGGTATGGGCTGATGGGACAAGTATCTGCCTTGGAAAGTTGAACCTACACGTGGACGTTGGAGGGAGGGGTAAAGGCTAGTATAAAAGGAGAAGTGAGCAATCCAGAAAAAGGGGCTGGGAAAAAAAGGCTAAGAACTAGAGCCTCCCAGGCCGTACCGAGGAGAAAGACTTCTCGAGCGAAAATAGTTTATTTCCGTATGAACACCATGATTAACCATCGTCTAGTGACCAAGGCCTAGCCTTTCAAACCCATGCCCTACAAATTATATTGTTTGGGCCCTTAAGGTGCTAACCCAATATCATTTTGGGGCCGTTACAAATTGAGTCCTTACAATTGGCACCGTCTGTAGGAAGACTTGTGTGTTGGCACAGGCGGTGGGTCGAGAAAGTCCCCCCATCACTTCCAACAGCCCGTTGTAGGGCCCTAACACAAAGTTCCATTAGGGGCTACGTTTTTCCGTTAGGGGCTACGCTTCGAAGCGTCACTAGTGCGGATGGTTCTAGGGGCTTGGCCG
This sequence comes from Quercus robur, assembly GCF_932294415.1. NCBI lineage: Eukaryota > Viridiplantae > Streptophyta > Magnoliopsida > Fagales > Fagaceae > Quercus > Quercus robur. Next base: position 5,374,561 of record NC_065535.1, read on the forward strand.
AGGGGCTAATCCCCCTAAACCAATGTCCTACACCTTGGCCAAAGGGCTAATCTCCCCAGACTTAAAGAAAATATCTAAGTTTTGGACAGAACCAAGGTATTGCATGGTCCTCGGACTCAAATCTATGGGGAAACCAACTACTTAAAAAGATAAGTTTTGGACAGAACCAAGGTATTGCATGACCCTCGGACTCAAACCTATAGGGAAACCAACTACTTAAAAAGCTAAGTTTTGGACAGAACCACAATGTCCTACACCTTGGCCGAGGGGCTAATCTCCCCAGACTTAAAGAAAATATCTAAGTTTTGGATAGAACTAAGGTATTGCATGGTCCTCGGACTCAAACCTATGGGGAAACCAACTACTTAAAAAGCTAAGTTTTGGACAGAACCAAGGTATTGCATGGTTCTCGGACTCAAACCTATGGGGAAACCAACTACTTAGAAAGCTAAGTTTTGGACAGAACCAAGGTATTGCATGGTCCTCGGACTCAAGCATATGGGGAAACCAACTACTTAAAAACTAAGTTTTGGACAGAACCAAGGTATTAAATGGTCCTCAGACTCAAACCTATAGAGAAACCAATCACTTAAGGAGAATTCTAGATTGCTCAGACCTACGGGATGATTATGTACTAAAAGTCGGATTAAGTCCTAGACGGAATGAAGATCCCGACCTGTCCTCGGATCCTTAGTTCTAAGGGAACTGATGCAAACGAGCGTTTGAGTTCGGTACGATCGTACTTCAATCCTCGGACCGGATGCCAAAAATGGCTAAGGCTATGAAGGACATTAAGAAGGTGGCAAAGCACCCTAGTACTTGGCGACCCGCATGGGCAGCTCATTTTGGGTTACCCCTCCTCGGATGATTACCTCCTACACAGTACCGAGCATTTAGCTATCATCTTGGTTAGTCTTGGGTATGTAACCTTTTTCAGGTCGGTATTATTGTGCCGGATAGTTTCAATAAGCTCGGAATAAGATCTTTTTCTTAACAGGGGTTTCGGCCCTAAGTATCGTTTAGAATAATAAATAAAAAAAGTCATATAATAACACATCCATTCACAGCATAACTATTGCAGAAAAGAAAGAATACATAGAATAAAATAATATCAACTTTTATTAATATAAAGAAGTAGTACAGCGTACAATGAGAGGCTTAAACAAGCCTATACAGGAAGCTAATTACAAAAGCAAAAATAAAATAAAAAGTATATACAATGAAACGACAAATCTTTCTAAACTCTGCTTCAGTAGCGATCGTGTATGAGAGGGTGACCCCCTTTGATGGAAGAGAAGGAGAAGAGGAAGAAGTAAAAGCACCAAGATGGATCTGGTGATGGGAAAGAAGAAGAAGGGGAGGCAAAAAGAGGCACCGGTGAAGGAAGAGAGGAAGAAGCAGGGATACTTAATCCCTGCGTCAACCCTGACTCCTATCACGCTGGTACCATATTAGCTATGCTCGAAAGAGAGCGGATGGTACTGATGATGGGCAACCCCAGTTCAGTTGCACCAAAAATTTGATGCAATTAAGACCTGCTTCGAATTTTGGCTGAAGGAAGATGAAAAATATCTTGAGTCTCTGCCTACCCTGTCCTGACCGAGCCATCTTAAGCTTTGGAGGGACACGGTGCTTCTGGAGAGGGTGTGGTTCCTTCACCCCCGCTTTTACCTCAGACATATCACACTCTAAGGTTTGATTGTGCTGATAAGGAAAACTTTGAGCGCAGCTGGAGGTTTAAGACTTTATAAAGATTAAAGGGTCTCTATGTAAAGGAAGTAACCTCTTGCCTTACTTCTTATATGGAAGGCAAGTTTAGTGGCATTTAATCCATACAGATTTCCAAGAAGAGCTGCAAACGAGATAGTATCCATTCAACTCCCCAACACTGTCTACAACCGTCAGATTTGATTGGCCTTGTAAAGGGAAGTTATTAAAGACGTGCCTCGTACACGGAAACGGCAGGAGCGCATCGTGAGTAAATCTAAAAGAATGTCTCGTAACCCGGCGTATTTTCTAGGCAGATGAAGAGACACCGACATTAATGAAGGACAAAGCTGGGCAAGCCATGATACAGGCCCGACATCAACAAAACCCTCCTCCCCGATCAAGAGGTCGGGCAGAAGGATTTTGAGGGGCTATTGTGGGGCCAAAGAAATTGTGACCCTGGCCCAGTTTACCTTAGGGCCCAAGGCCCGAAACAAGGTGGGATATAGCCGAGGACATACAATAAAAGTCCAAGTAGCCTTGAGACATAGCCGAGTATGACTTTGTCCTCGACATCCCCAAGGCCTTCCTAAAGGAAAGGGTCAGAACGGTATAGGAACAGTTTTGGGAAAAATCTAAAATATCCGCGTTGATAGAGAAAGGACCCCGGATAATATGGTGACAAAGGACAAAGGAAAAGCTGTCATTACTGCCATTGAATACTTTGCGTCAGACAGAGCAATACTTTTCAGCTTTTACAACCACCCCCAACCACTTTGGGTATGGGTTAATGAGACAAGTATCCACCCTGGAAAGTTGAACCTGCACGTGGACGTTGGAGGGAGGGGTAAAGGCTAGTATAAAAGGAGAAGTGAGCAATCCAGAAAAAGGGGCTAGGAAAAAAAGGCTAAGAACCAGAGTCTCCCAGGCCGTACCGAGGAGAAAGACTTCTCGAGCGAAAATAGTTTATTTCCGTATGAACACCACGATTAACCACCGTCCGGTGACCAAGGCCTAACCTTTCAAACCCACGCTCTACAAATTATATTATTTGGGCCCTTAATGTGCGAACCCAATATCATTTTGGAGTCGTTACAAATTGAGTCTTTACATTGATAATTTACCATGTTATTTAACACTTCCCTTACACGTGGTTCTAAATTCTTCTAACACGTGAGAATCTAAATTTTTTAGATGAAAGTGGACTGAAAATAAGATTCGAACTCATCAAATTCAGCACCACTTGATACCATGATAATTTGAAATTGTTCCAAAAGTTAATTTATAACATTATATATACCCATGGCTTCAATACTCCATAATCAGACTACACAAGAAGGTTTTTCAAAAACTTGCCTAAGGCCTCGTTTTGCCACCCCACTCTCCAGCGTCCTAAGTCCTGTCAGACAACATGGGTCGTATTGTGAAAGATCAGGCAGATACCAAGACCCTCAAGCCTATGAAGCTAACGGAAGATCAGATAAAGAAAATTTTCAAGAAATACGACGTCAATAATGACAATCAGCTCAGCAAGGAAGAGCTGAAGAAAGCCTTTCATTACCTGGGCTCAATTATCCCTGGCATTCGTGCTAACCGCGGCCTCCACCACGCCGATGCCAATAAAGACGGAGTAGTTGATGAAGGGGAGATGAACGAACTCGTGAAATATGCTGTGGGACTTGGATTTAAAGTTAAAGCGTAGAAATCCTTAATTAGGTACTTAACAATAACTTTTCAGATATGATGTACTAATAATATGTGTGCTTTGTACTTGCAAGCTTCAGCTTCTTCTATGATGTAGAAGCGAGAAAAAGCTAGACCTTCCGCAATGTTTACTATACAAATTTATGTAAGGAGGCAATGCGGTTGTGTTGGTTTCATGTTTACTTTTCTTTTTCTTTCCTTTCTGGTCGTGCTTGTATTTTCTTGTCATGGTAATAGCAAAGAACATTGTCTGCTCACTATGTTTGCATGGTGGAAGCAGAATTTATATGGTCTATTACTTGAAATCAGTACCATTACCGCTCCTTTGTCTTTCTTTTTTCTTCTTCTTTTCTAAATTTTTTTGCAGCATCATCATAGTTAAAAAAAAAAAAAAAAAAAAAAAAAAAAAAATCAAACTGAACAGAGTTATTGGTTTTGAAGGTGGCAATTCATACAAATTATGAGACATGTTGAAAGATAAGGGTATTTGAATATTTAGCTTAACCCTAACCCAACGTAATACAACCCATTTATTAAATGAGTTGATAACTTGACATAACACAACCCTTTTTGACCTGTTTTAATGCAAATGATACGTATATTTTTGTTTTGGGTAAAAATGTTAGAGACTTTAAAGTTTCAATGTAGAATTTATCAATAGAAGAGCATCCATAATAGTGGAGTTAAAAACTTAGCTATTTGGCACCACAAAAAGTTACTTTATCTATTTTACCTATACACATATTACAACAGTGGATCTATTTTAGTTTTCAACACAATAAAATAATATAAATATCACAATTAAATAAGATATCTACTATAATAAAATAATATATCCACTACATACAACCATCACAGCCACATACACAACCGAACAGGGAATAAAAAATTATTATTATTTTTTAGCTCTAAGCTACAGTGCACATCCATAGATAGATGTGCATTGTAGCAATGAAGCTAAAAAAATAGGTTTAGCTCCACTACTGTATGGGGTTTTTTTTTTTTTTTTTTTTTTTGTGTGTGTGTGTGCTTTGGTGGAGCTAAAATAGCTATATAGCTTTTTAGCTCCACTGCTACAAGTGCTCTAACAATTGAAATTCTTCTAATTACTCAATGATATTTATAATTTAAATTTATGTTAGATAAAAATGACATTGATTTAAATAAAATGGGTTATTTCGGGTTGATTACGAATTAAGTTGGCCAACATGAAACTGGCCCATTTATTATATGAATCATGTTAATGTGTGTTGACTCACTTTGACATGAATCCATTTATACTAAATACTAACCTGTAAAAACCTGCATCATGTTTGTGGGCTATGTCAAACATTATCACCTCTAATTTTGTCCAATTTTCACCCTTTTTTTAATTATCAAAAATATTTTTACTTATCAAAAAAAAAAAAAAAAACTTATTACATCCATTAGTAAAACGAGTAACTACATTGAACCAGAGAATTTTAGTCTCACATAAAAAGCTATTAGTTAATACTTAAAATTCTTCAATGAGCGGTCAAGAGCACCTTTTATCTCAATGGTATTATCTGCCCTTCTTTACAATGAGAACAAAAATTCAAGTCTCCCATCTCATATTATTATAACTATTAGATTATCAAAATAAAAATTCTTGATAAGTGTAATAATTATAGCAAAAGCAACATGGCATAGTATTTCATTTTTTTTTTCAATGTGGAACTTTCGGTACGTCTTTATCACAAAACAACAAATCTCAAATTTAACATTTTTACTTATAATTATTATTTCTTCCCATTTGTCTTTCATTCTTCAGGGGCACAAAACTTTCAAATCGAAAATTCATATAATACTTGACAATAAAGTGTTTGAAAATCTCTCTCTTAAATTCAACATGAAGAAGTATTTCCCAAAATATTTTGGCTAGCTAGTAAATAAGTTTAGTAATTTTTTTTTTTTTTTTTTGGAGATAGTAATAATATGGTGCTAACTCCACAACTTCAAACCTAATTGAACCCCATTCAATCACAAATTTAGGAACCAACTCTTTTTCTCGATTCTTTGTTTAGTTTAGGATTTTAAATCTGGAGCATCTTCCGTAAAATAAAAAACCCTGGAGCATCATCCATTAATTACATCTAAGATTTTTATTAAATCAACAAGAAAATTGATATTATTGTTATTCTTTCCACATAATGACCATGTATATATGATACGACAAGAATAAAATATCTTAAAGATGTACCAAAACACTTACTTGCCGACATGCAATATTTTTAGTCATATAATTATATAAATGTGATGATATGTTGTTTGTAGTAGATAGAAATCCTCCTTCCAACAATTAAATATTCACCATTTTGATGCTTTCCTTGTATCATTTTTATTTTATATTTCACCAATCATAATTTGTTATACCTTTTTTTTTCTTTATAAAATAACTAAATTTTAAAATAAAATTTATAGACGTACAACATATTATAGTTGGTAGGGTATAAAATAACACCAAGTGAGGCAAAATATTTTTATACCAGATACACCAAGTATCAGGTAATGGTTTTTTACTTTCGAATTATGTTCCTAATTAATCTAGAAATGATAGTATTCGCATTTTGCTTTTAACTAAGGATTCTATCCTAAGAAAAGAGTAGCATGCGCGAGTAACGATACTAAGGGGACAACACGTGTGAGACCTTAAACGTTATCCAATGAGCATCTTAATCTAAATGCAGTTAGATCGAAATGTAAAGTTTAAACTAAAAAAATATATATATATATATATATATATCAAAGGAGTTTTATAATTCAATAATATTGCTATAAGCTAATAAATTTTTACTCGGTACAATTTTCCCTCTTTGTATGGGATTTCTTTGCCCAAAATATAATAAAGATGATGATGATGACAGTGGCAGCGCCACGTTTAGGCCAGGGTGTTCCCAGGAATACCCTGACTTGAAAAAAAAAATTATATATAATAATTAAAAAAAATTTGTTTGTTTACCCTTAAAAAAAATTAGGAACACCCTCAAAAAGAAAAAAAAAATTTGTTCTACTTTCAAGAAAAAAAAAAAAGAAACAAAAAAAAGAAGCCCAAATAAAAATTTTGAACTAAACTCAAAAAAGAAAAAGAAAAATTGTAACAGAACAAGCCCACTAGAGAAAGAAAGCCCAACACCAATCCTAAACAACAGATTACAAACCCAATCTAAAGGAAAAAAAAAAAACAAACCCAACATGGTAGCAAACCCACGGATTCTCAAAAAAAATAAAAAATAAAAAGCCAAAACCCAATATACGTGATTACAACCTAACCTAAAGAATCCAGAGCATGGGTTTCTCTCATATAAGAACCTCAGGTTCTCTACAAAAGCGACTCAGCAACACTGCAACAACCACACCCAGAGCAGTCAACAGCGAGATCGGAGATTCCCTTGCCCAGATCGGAGATTGGCGACGGCAAGATCAGCATAAGAACCTCAAGCAACATCAAGGTATTTCAGTTCTCTCTCTTTTTCTTTATCTCATCTTTGCTTTGAGCCTCTAACTGAGAGTGGCATTCTCTCTCTTTTTTTCTTTATCTCATAGTCTGCCTTGTGACTAATTTTTTGATAATGTAGTGTATTGACTTAGAGTTAGACTTACTGACTATTTTTTTGTCTTTTGAAATCTCTCTTTTTCTTTGCTTTGACTTAGACTTAGGCTTTCCTCTAGTTCTCTTTTGGCTAAATTGGCTTTTTGTGTTAGTGTATATATGTAAATATCTAATTGTGTATTTGTGTTGACTGTTGATTGGCTATTGTCTCTTGAGTGGGGGATGGGGTTGGGGCCGTGGCATTGGATTGAGGTAGTGGTCCTAGTCCACTTAAAAGCAACACCCAGAACAACACATTATTAAAAGACAAAAAAATAAAATAAAATAAAATAAAAAATAAACTATGTTAGGCAATGGGTTGAGTCAAGTGGATGATGTAGTGTATTTGTATTCTTTACATTGTGCAAAGCCAACTAAACAGTGAGGTGTGTGCTAGATTGCTAGTGGTTAGTAAAGAAAAATAATTAAACAATTAAACAAAAACAATTAATAATTTTATTGATATTTCAAATGAACTTATAATTTATTGTTTATTTTTTTGCTAGTTATTATTGACAAATATTTGATAAAGAAATCATGTACCTAAGATTAATTTTTTGTGTAAGATTCATCTTCATCTTCTAAGCGGATTTGTGTTAACTTTAACTTAGAAAATCTTCGTTCAGATATGAATTTACGTGTTTTTTGGTTGTTGTTGGCGTCAATATCTGAATTTCATTTTTTATTAGATTGTGTAATTTATCATTTTTAAGGAACACCCTAGAAAAAAAAATTTTGAGCCGCCACTGGATGATGATGATGAGAACTACTGCACTTATTCATTACAAGCATTGGGGAATAGTTTTTACTTTGGACTGGTGATTCTATTATGTGAGAGTGGATAGTTTTCGCTTTCCACTTTCGGCTGAGGATTCTATTTTGAGGAAGTCTGAAGTTGTAGGGGCCCTAGGGGGAACCGCACTAGTTAGTGCTGGGTGACAAGTCTGATGATATCATACTTGGGACTACATTGATGCTTTTGAGTCCAACAGAACTCAAAATAACCCACTTGGCTTCCAAATTCCATTCCCACAATTTCTTGGACCGGCCATGAATTTTATCTGATGAGCATCTTAATCCAAAAACAGTTTAGCACAAAAGGTACAGTTAAAAGCCATCGACTTTTGACTCACACGCAGTGGCGACGCCACGTTGGGTTCAGGGTGTTCCCAGGAACACCCTAACCCAAAAAAAAAAAAAAATTATATATAATAATTTAAATTTTTTTAGTTGTTTACTCATGAAAAAAAAAATAAGAACACCCTCAAACAAAATCAGGGACACTCTCAAAAGTTTTATGCCAAACAAATTTTGAACTAAAATCTTAAAAAAGAAAAAAAAAATGGTAACAGAGATTTTGGAAAAAAAAAAAAATTGTTACAGAGTAAGCCCAAAAATAAAAGCCCAACATCAATCCTAAACAAAACCAACCCCAACCAGATTTTTAAATCAAAATACATTATTAACTAAATACCCAACAGGCCCAACCCAAACGTATTCTCAAAAAAAAAAAAAAATCCTACCTTCTTCTTCATCTTCTTGGTTATGGACCCTTCTTCTTCTTGTTTTTTTTTTTTTTTTCTTCTGCTTCTGGGTTTCAGACCCATCTTCTTCTTCTGGTGGGTTTCGGACCCTTCTTCTTCTCTTCTTCTCTTCTTTATTTTTTCTTCTGGTGGGTTTCGGTCCTGCTGCCAGTCTGCCTTTCCCTTTTTATCTGTGTGTTGTACAGGATGTGACTATTTGTCTTAAATTTTATCTGTGGGTTTCGGTCCTTCTTCTCTTCTTCTCTGCCTTAAATTCTATGTCTTTTGTTTTACATTTTTTATTTGTTCTACTTTTGCCAGCCCACTAGTGGTTTTGGTGGAATTTTTTAATGGTAAATATTTTGTTCATGGGCTAGGCTAACTGTTAAGTCTATGAGAGCTCCGGACCCTACATTACACGTATTTGGTTATTCTTTTAATAAAAGTATTTTACTTTTTCAGTCAAAAAACAAAGAAAACTGATATTAACATCAAATTTTTTTTTTCATATTATTACTCTTATTATATTTTATAAATGATTGAACTTATTATTATTATTATTATTTAGGTTTAAAGATTTTGAAATATGTACTTATAATTTCTTTAAAATCTTTAATAATTTATATAGGTTTTTTTATTAATAATATATATATATATATATATATATTTTTTTTCATTATAAAATAACATAACTTTGAAACACCCTAAAACGGTACGCCGAAATAGCTCGGTATCGAAATATTCCGTTCCAATAGACAAACTGAAACAAGGTCCAAAACAGTATTCATAACATTGATTATACGAATACGCGTCCGTCGGTTAAAATCAGAAACCTAAAATCAGAAACTTACCTAACCTAAAATCAGAAACCACCTAAAGAAAAAAACATCATCAACGACAACACCTTACGCCTCCGTCTGAAACCTTATCATCAAGCACATAGGCGTGACGGGGCGACGACGCCTCTGTTCATTTCTTTTCTTTTCATTTTTTTTTTTCCTTTTGAGGTTTTTGGTGTACATAATGCAAATTTGTTTTGGTTTTAAGAACAATTTTTTTTTTTTTTTTTAAGCACAAACTTCATGCCGACCAAATCTTAAATTTCGACCAGTATTTACCGAAATGTCCCAAAACACTTGAAATAGACTGAAATACCCGAAATTTTTTCAAAGTAGAATAGGGTAGGTTATTGTTTTGGTTTGTCCAGGAACACCCTGGACAAAATTCCTAGAGTCGCCACTGCTCACACGTAAACTACTCCAACAATTTTCCATAATTCACGTCAGAATTCTCCGCCAACTTATTTGGAACCATAGATTCCAGTATTCTTTTGTTGTCGACAAGGTTTCATAGAAGGTTAAGAAAAAGGCCTTATTCTTATTCCCATCTTAAAGGCTTCGTCTTTCTTATCAAGTTGCTTTTATACCATATACATGCTAAATGGTTGGACCACTTTGCAGATGCTACAATTTGATACCATGAGATACTTTCGGCAATTTGATTCCTTTGTGTTTGGTTGTGAAATTAATGTTTTCTTTTCATTTGAATGAATTTGCACGGAAGGAAACAACATTATCAAAACTTGATATAGTTCTTTACAGTCAAATATATTCGACAGTGACATTTCCCAATCAAGAAAACTTGGAATGGATCTCTCGAGTAGAGAAATAGAGACGAGGTTCAATATATATACCCCAAGGCTTCAATACCCCAAACTCAAATCACATAAGAATTAAGATTCTTAAAAAACTTCCCTAAGGCTCTCCATCCTCCAAGTCTCTCCATAACATGGGACGTGCAATAGTACTCGATAGTCTTGATCATAAGACTCTGCCCCCAACGGAGGATCAGCTAAGGCAAATTTTCAAGAAATACGACACCAACAATGACAATCTGCTCAGCAGGGAAGAGCTAAAGAAAGCCTTTAACTACCTCGGCTCAATTATCCCTGGCATTCGTGCCAACCGCGGCCTCCACCATGCTGATGCCAATAAAGACGGATTTGTCAACGAAAGGGAGATGGATGAACTCGTCAAATATGCTGTGCGAGCTGGATTCAGCGTTAAGGCGTAGAAATCCTTAACTACGTACTTATCAATAACTTGTCAGATATCATGTACTAGCTAATAATATGTGTGTTTTGTGCTTGCAAGCTTAATTTACAGCTTCTTCTATATGACTAGACATTCCGTAATGTTTCCTATAAAAATTTATATGAGGAGGCAAGGCGGTTGTGTTGGTTTGCTGATCATTTTTTCCTTTCCTTTCTGATCATGCTTGTATTTTCTTCAGCTATGTAATATCCAAGTGGTAATAACAAGGAATATTGTCTGCTCACCATGTTCACGTGGTGGAAGCAAAATTTTTATGGTCTACATGAAATCGTATACACTTGCAGAATTTGTAATCTGTATCATTATCGCTTCCAAAATCCAATCCTATAGTATAGTCATAATAGTCAAAGCTTGATTTCTTCGATGTTTCTTCTTTAATAAAAAAAAAAGCAAATTATTTAAATACAACCCACGTTAACACTTGTTTTGTTACAATAATTAGCCAACACAAACGTACAGAATTAAAAAAAATAAAAATAAAAAATAATATCAAAAACTAATATCAAATTCACCCAAACTTAACAGGTTGTAATTTACATTTTAGTTAAAAGGAAAAGGAAAATGAAATGATCTAAAGTCATATATGCTGTTTTAATCAATATTTAGGTGTCAAATATATAAGGGATTCAATGATAATTAAGGCCAATCAAGTTTAATGTTCCTTTTTATTTTATTTTTTGTGTTTTATGAAGCATCATTATTGTTTTAAAAATCAAATAGCTGAAACAAATCATGACTAATTTTGACCAATTTTTACTTCTTTTTTTTTAATTACCAAAATAGCTACCATTTAATACTTAAAATTCTTGATCAGGTGACTAAGAGTATCTTGTATCTCAATGGTATTATTTGCTTTTCTTTATAAGGAGAACCCAAATTCAAATTCCCATTCCCATTGTTGTAACAATAGCAAAAGCTATATAGCACTCTTTTTATGTGGGACTTTTTGTACGTCTTTCATAAACAAGTCTCAAAATTTAACAACAGATGGATATTAACAACATTTTTACTTATAATTAGTCATACTTCCTATTTGTCTTCCATTTTTTAAATGCACAACTCTCAAATCAAAAATTCATATAATACTTGACAATAAGTGTTTATAAATCTCTCTTAAATTAAAAATGAAGAACTATTTCTAAAAATATTTCGGCTAACTAGTTAACAAGTGTAGTAAAATAATTAATTAAAATGTTTATCATTATTTATGCATAGACCACTAATTGGACCCTATTCAACTACAATTACGCGAATTTAGTTCTTTTCTTGGAGAAAATTTTCACTCCTACGGGAAGGAGTCCTCCATCCTCTCTTGAGAGGTGGAAGCATTGCATTCCGCCCGTAGTAATGAAAAAATTTCTCATTTTTCCTATTGCTTGTTTAGTTCAGATTTTAAAACTTGATTTATTAAATTGATAGGAAATAATTTGATAAGATTGTTATTCCTTCCATATATGATAAAGACAAAAATGAAGCACTTAAAAATCCGAAACACTTACTTGCCAAATGCCAACATGGAAAGCATGCAAATGGCAACCAATTTATCTACTTCTCCAACGAGAACAGCACATCACCACATTTATATATATAAATAATAATAATAATCTTATTTCCCTTTTATTTTTATATTTCACAATTATAATTTGCTACTCTCTCTCTAAAGTAACCCAAGTTTATAAGAAATATTATACACGTGGCATATATTTCAATCAGTGGGGCATGAAATAACACAAAATGAAATAGAAAATTTTATACCAGATGCCAAGTATCGGATAATGGTTTTTTTTACCACGAATGATGCTCCTAATCTGGAATAGATCGATAGTATTCACTTTTTGCTTTTAACTTAGGATTCTATTCTGGGGAAAAAGCAGTAGGCAACAACAATCAATGAACTCGTTCAATTAGATTGAAAGATAAAGTTAAAAGCCAAAAAATTGTATCAAGAGTTTTATGATTAAGTGATATTGTTGACTTGTAAGTAAAAAACTAATAAATTTTTTACTCAATAAGTGAAATTCTCAAATTAACATTTTCCCCTTCATATATGGGATTTCTTTGCCCAAAACATTACAATAATGATAATGATTAATACTGTACTTATTCATGACAAGCATCAGGCAATAGTTTTTACTTTGGACTGACGATTCTATTATATGTGCCAGCGAGTGTAAATAGTTTTCGCTTTTCACATTTGACTAAGGATTCTACATTGATAGAGTAATTCAATGGACACATAAAATATACAATTTTGTGCACAACTCGCCATGTGGCCAATTGTGATTGGTGGATGTGTAATGGTGGCCATGTGGGGACACACTTCCACCACTCATAACTCGCCATGTGGCGAGATATTGTGATACAAAATTGTACATTTTTATGTGTCTCTAGCATTACTTATGTTGATATTATGGTGATGAGTCTAATGACTAATACCTGTGACGACATTGATGCTTTTGAAGTGACATTTGAGTCCATTAGTTATAGAACTCCAACTGCCCACTTGGCTTCTGGATCCTGGAATTCCTTGGACCCGACCATGAATGTTATCTGATAAGCATCTTAATCCAAAAAAAGTTACCAACAAAAGGTTTCGTCTTTCTTATCTAGTTGTCTTTCTACAATATATGCTAAATGTTTGGATCACTTTGCAGATGCTACAATTTGATAGCAGAAGATATTTTGGACAATTTTATTCTTGTGTTTGATTGTGATGACACGTTTTCTTTTCATTTGAATGAATTTGCATAGAAAGGAACAACATTATCAACACTTAAATATAGTATCAAAATTTCTACCACCTCAAGAAAACTTGGAATAGATGTCTTGTATGGAGAAATAGATATTAGAGCACTAACATTTGTTAGTGCAAAATAGGAAAAAAAAATGGTCAATTTTACACATTTTTGCTTACAAACTATCCATATACACTGTACATATACATTATTGCTATAATAACCGTGTAAATATACACAATTACTATGACTTTCTCTTTTATTATTTTAATATGTTTTTTCTCTCTCATGTCCCGAAAAGGAAGAGAGAGCTTGTGTTATAGGTGATATAATAAATAAAAAATAAAAGATGATTATTTAAAGAAAATAAAGTTTATAATATATGCTAAATGTTTGGATCACTTTGCAGATGCTACAATTTGATACCATGAGATATTTTGTACAATTTTATTCTTGTGTTTGATTGTGATGACATGTTTTCTTTTCATTTGAATGAATTTGCGTAGAAAGGAACAACATTATCAACACTTTAATATAGTATCAAAATCTCTACCACATCAAGAAAACTTGGAATAGATCTCTTGTATAGAGAAATAGATATTAGAGCACTTGCATTTGTTAGTGCAAAATAGAAGGAAAAAAAATGGTCAATTTTACACATTTTTGCTTACAAACTACCCATATACACTATACATATACATTATTGTTATAATAACTATGTAAATATACACGATTACTATGACTTTTGCTTTTATTATTTTAATATTTTTTTTCCTCTGTCATCTCTCTCTCTCATGTCCTGAAAAGGAAGAGAGAGATTGTGTTGTAGGTGATATAATAAATAAAAAATAAAAGATGATTATTTAAAGAAAATAAAGTATATACAATCCATTTGTTTCGTTGGAAAACCTTTTATAAAGATAGTTTTTCATATTTTCCAGTGTTAGGTAGTATAAAAAAAAAATTAGTCAACGGAAAACTATGTTTAGTCAACAGAAAACTCTTATAAAAATAAGGCTTATTTTCTATAGGCTGTTTTCCAAAAAAAAAAAAAAAAAATTGGAAAACAATCTCTCTCACAAAGTACGTAGCTCCTATAAATATTATCTTCTTTTGACCTAGGAAAAAATATTTTCTTTCGCTCATTCAACCTTTCTCACAATAAACTCTCTCACTTCTTCTCCTCCCTATGTTTTTTCTCTCTTTTCACACTCTCACTATCACCCCCTCTTACCTCTTCTCTTCCCACAGATTTCTCTCTCTATCTGACTCTCTTCTCTTTTTTCTCCCTATTTCTTCTACCCTCTATAACACCGTTCTTTAATAAGGTTTTTATTTTTTTTTTCTTCTCACAAATCGGTCAACAGTTCTATAACAATATTCAGTATATTTATCAAACTATTTGTACTGGATTAGTTTGCTAGTAAAACTATTTGGCCTATGTGGCATTTTGAACTATTTAAAATGGAACTTAAATATGAGAAGTCTAGTTATTTTGAATTATGAGAAGTATGGTTTATATATATATATATATATATATATATTATGTATGTTACTATTTATATATATGAGCAAGATGAATATTTGAGATCATGAAATTTGGACAGCTAATTTTGATTGTATCTGTTGTCAAAATTTTAGTTTGAAAACCAAATTCATTCTTGGTTTTTATTATTATTATTATTTATTTATTTATATTGATTACATTAGGTGGGTTTATACAATACACATATTATATATGTTTTAAATTATACAAGAAATGTTATAAAAACTATGAATACCAAATACCAGAAAACATTCTCAAGCCCATTTTCAAGATTGTTACCAAACATCAGAAAATAAGATAGTTTTCCATAAAATAATCTCTGAAAAATGAATAATTTTTCCAAAAAACGTTAATGCCTAAACAAATAGAGCGATAATATAATCTCATGTAAGCGTTTATGTAAAATAGAAAAAAGAAAAAATGTTCTTATATTAAAATTTTAGTCGAACTAAAATTTATATATATATACATATACCCCCGGCTTCAATACCCCAAACTCAAACCACACAAGAATTAAGGTTCTCAAAAAACTTGCCAAAGGCTCTCCATCCTCCAAGTCTCCATATAACATGGGCAGTTTTGTTACTAAGAGTTTGCCCCTACCGGAGGATCAGCTAAGGACCTTTTCAAGAAATACTGTTGGTGTGGGTGTGTGTTCCAAACACTTTTATTCTTATTTATTTTCTAGCCGTTGGAAATTTATGAGTAAAATAGCCATTGGGCAATTATGAGAAAAATAACCGTTAGACAATAATTGATAATATAGTCGTTGGGCTTTTAAGGGTTATTAGTAACCAATAACTATAGACTGTTATCTTCATAAGTAGCCTATATAATGCTCATCATAACACACTTTCTAAAGGGGTCTTTTTTACTACTCTATATTTTAGAAATACACAAGTCTACTATCTTTTTCTCCCACATATTTTTTCTACAAGAATATTTGTTCTAAGGAAAGACAATAGAGGGTTGTTCTTAAACCTTTTGTGAGTGGAAGTGTGTACATCACAAAGGTCGACACTATAGTCTAATGCTGGGGGGTTGTTTGGTCAAGAGAACCAATCGCACCAAGTTTTACTTTGGATGGCACGAATCAACCTTTAAGGACAACGCTTTCGCAGCGTGATTCTATAGCATTGTGAGATTGTTCTAAACTCATTTTTATTTTATGTTCTTGCTAATTATTTGGGATATTATTTTTTGTATCAAAACTTATTTATTCACTAAAATATTTCCAACAAATACGACGCCAATAATGACAATAAGCTTAGCAAGGAAGAGCTAAAGAAAGCCTCTGAATACCTGGGCTTAATTATCCCTGGCTTTCGTGCCGACCGTGGCCTCCACCATGCTGATGCCAATAAAGACGGATACGTCAACGAAGGGGAGATGGATGAACTCGTCAAATACACTGTGTGAGTTGGATTTACCGTTAATGCGTAGAAATCCATAATTTACGTAGTATTTAAGAATGTTAGTTTTTAGACCCCTTAAACAATTGATTAAACCTAGGTAATTAGCCAAGTTGTTACTTAGTCCAATTAAACAAGTCTAGGTTATCACAATAATAAAGATCAAATCATGTAAAGCAGCGGAAAATAAATAATACAAGATATGATCACCCAGGAAACCAAACCGGTAAAAACCTGGGGAGGATTTGACCTAACTATCCTCAAGGTAAACCTGAATCCACTATCTTGAAAGAATCGAAGTTCATACAAAATGACTTACAAGCACCCCCGCTCGACTTCCTAATGCTACCAACCAGTAGAACTTACTGACACGACTACGTGCAAGCTCCGAATCCACGGACTCCTTCTTTCTTAGATTCCCACCAGCTACAAGCACACCCGCTTGTGTAATCTTTAAGCTTTAATGGCAGCAACTGAATTGATCATCAAGGTGTAGATAAATCTTCTCCTTGAAAACCCTAAGCTTGTGTAAAGGAAAGCTCCTCTAGATCTCACAAGAGATTTACACAAACCGCAAATATGAGCAACCTTTAGAGAGCCTTTGGGTACAAAACCCTAAAAATAAAAAGAGGCACAAGAGGCACTCTAATCTCTCTAAAAACCACTTTAAAAAACGTTCTAGGGTTTCCCTTATATATAGGAGAGTTTTACTTGAACCCTAATACGTTTAAGTAGAGTTTGGGCTGAACTGGAACTCTGCAGAAAAATAAATCTGCAGATTTAGTCCAATAAATTCTGCAATCACTTGATTCCAATTTCACAAATAAACATACTTTGAGCAAGCCTAAACCTAGACTCTATGTTTTGATCATGGTTTGCCAACATAATACAAATTGAAGTTCTAATACATTAGTTCCTAATTTCTTAGAACCTAACAAAGAATAACTTGTCAAATATCATGTACTAATAATATATATGTGTGCTTTGTACTTGCAAGCTTCAGCTTCTTCTATGATGTAGAAGCGAGAAAAGCTAGACCTTCCGCAATGTTTCCTATGAAAATTTATATGAGGAGGCAAGGCGGTTGTGTTGGTTTCCTGATCACTTTTCTTTTACTTTCCTTTCTGGTCATGCTTGTATTTTCTTGGCAGCTATGTAATATCCAAGTGGTAATAACAAGGAATATTGTCTGCTCACTATGTTTACGTGGTGTAAGCAGAATTTATGTGCTCTACTTCAGTATCATTATCGCTCCCAACACTATAGTATACCCATAATAGTCAATCCCAAGATTGCCTTATAGAGACATTATAGCTTGATTTCTTCCCTGTTTCTTCTTGACTCACTCAATACAAAAGCAAATTATTATTTAAATCCAACCCACATTAACATTTGTTTTATTACAAGAATTAGCGAACACAAACGTTAGGAATTAAAAATAAAAACTTTTAAATATCAGTAACCAATATTAGATTAACCCAAACTTTAAATGTTGTATTTTGCATTTTAGTTAAAAGGAAAAAGAAAATGTGTACGTTTTTAGACCCCTTAAAACACAAGTTGTTAAACCTAATTATTTAGCCAAGTGATTATTACTTAGATAAATTATTCAGATCTAGGTTAACACAATCAAATCATATCATGTAAAATAGTGCGGAAATATAAAGAACACACAATATGATAACCCAGGAAAACCAAACTGGTAAAAAACCTAGGGAGGATTTAACCTAGGTATCCTCAAGGTAAAACAGATCCACTATGAAAGAATTGAAGTTTTTACAATAAGATTTAGACCACTAATATTCTATTGCTACATTGAGTAGAAAACTTACTACCACAACCACGTGATAGCTCCGAGTCCACAGATTACTTCTTTCTTTGATTTACAGCAACCACAAGTTCTCCTACTTGTGACTTTGAGACTCCATTCAAAAGTTTCAAATCTTCTTTAAGTTCTTTATGCAGCAACTGAAGCGATCACCAAATTCTTGACATGAATCTTGATAACGCTAAGTGTGTATGAAGGTAAACACCTCTAGATCTCACAAGAGATTCAACACACAGCACATCAAAGACTTTTAAAACATAGCTAGGGTTTTTCCTTTTATATTTGGAGTAAAACATAAAACCCTAAACGTCAAACTGGGCTTAGGCTTAGTTGGAAAATTTTGCAGAAAATTAATCTGCACGAGGTTTGATTGATCGTGCCTAATTTTCGATCGATCGAGCTTACAGATTTAGCCAATAAATCCTGCAATTCACTCGATTCTAACTTTACAAATAAACACACTTTGAGCAGTCTTAATCTAGATTTTAAGTTTTGATCATGGTTTACCAACATATTACAATTTGAAGTTTTAATACATTTAGGTCCTAAAGTCTTAGAACCTAACAAAAATGAATAGATCTAAAGTCACATATGTTGTTTTAATCTATATTTAGGTGTCACTGATAAGGCCAATCAAGTTTATCATTCATTTATATTTTATTTTATTTTATTTTATGAATTATCATTATTGTTTTAAAAATCAAACAACTGAACAAAATTATGACTGGTTTTGACCAATTTTTGCCCCTTATTTAATTACCAAAAAGCTACCATTAATACTTAAAATTCTTGATCAAGTGACCAAGAGCATCTTGTATCTCAGTGGTATTATTTGCTCTTTTTATAAGAAGAACAAAAATTCAAACATCCCCTCCCATTATTGTAACTATTAGGTTATCAAAATAAAATTCTTCATCAAATGTAATAATTATATTAAAATCAATATACGACACTCTATTTATGTGGGACTTTTTTTTATGTCTTTCCGAAACAAACAAGTCTCAAATTAAACTACAGAGGGATATTAAAAACATTTTTACATATAATTATTCATTCTTCCCATTTCTTTTCCATTTTTTAAATGCTAAACTCTCACATTGAAAATTCATATAATACTTGACAACAAATGCTTATAAATCTCTCTCTCAAATTCAAAATGAAAAAGTACTTTTTAACATATTTCGGCTAACTAGTTAGTAGGTTCAGTGAGGTCCTTTTAGATATACATTACTGTCAGTTTCTTTAAAACCTTCTCCCATTTCCTTGTATGTTTATGTGTTAAAATTATTAGTATTCTAAAAAAATAATAATATGTTTAGTAACATAATTAATTAAAATGGTTAGTATTATTTTTGCATAGACCACTAATTGAACCCTATTCAACTACGATTTCGGGAACAAGTTCTTTTCTTGGAGAAAATTTTCACTCCTATGGGGAGGAGTCCTCCCTTTTCTCTAGCACTCAACTTGTAGGCATGAAAATTTTTCTAATTCTTTTTATTGTTTGTTTAGTTTCGATTTTAAAACCTAGAGCATCATTCATTAATTGCATCTAAGATTTTTATTAAATTGATAGGAAATAATTTGATAAGATTTTTATTCCTTTTCCCATAATGACCATGTATATATGATAAACACAAATATGAACCATCTAAAATGATAGTTTTTAGACCCCTTAAAAACACAAATGGATTAATCTAGGTATTAGCCAAGTTGTTACTTAGTCCAATTTAACAAAACTAGGTTATCACAATCACAAAAATCATAGCATGCATAGAAGCGGAAAGATAAATAACACAAAGATATGATCACCCAAGAAACCAAACCGGTAAAAACCTGGGGAGGATTTAACCTAGCTATCCTCAAGGTAAACTTGAATCCACTATTTTGAAAGAATCGAAGTTCATACAATAAGACTTACAAGCTCCCACGCTCGACTTCTTATTGCTACCCACCAGTAGAACTTACTAACACGACCACGTGCAAGTTTTGAATCCACGGACTCCTTCTTTCTTGGATTTACCACCAAATACAAGCACACCTTCTTGTATTTCTTTAAGCTTCAATGGCAGCAACTGAGTTCATCATCAAAGTGTAGATAATATCTCCTCCTTGAAAACCCTAAGTTTGTGTAAAGGAAAGTTTCTTTAGATCTCACAAGAGATTTACACAAACAGCAATATGAGCAACACTAAAACGTGGCTAAGGTTTTTCCTTTTATACTTAGGACAAATGAGAAAACCCTAAACGTTTTAAATAAACTAGGGCTGAGTTGGAAATCTGCAGAAAAACACATTTTGCCCAAGATTCGATCGATCGAGCCTAAGTTTCAATCGATCGAGCCAGGCCGAAATGCACAGTAACTTCTGCATCAGCTCGATTCCAACTTTACATAAAAGATACAACTTTGAACAAGTCTAAACACAACTAAACATATTGTTTTGATCATGGTTTGCTAACAATACACATTAGAGTTCTAAATACATAAAAACCTAAGTCTTTAGAACCTAACATAAAAGACCAAAACAGTTACTTGCCAACACGGAAAGCATGAAAATGGTGAATATTAATTGTTGGAAGGAGAATATATCCGAATTTATCTACTTCCCCAACGAGACCTACAAACAGAACATCACCCTATTTTATATATATATATATATATATATATTATGTACCTTTCATTTTTATATTTCACCACTTATAATCTCCGATACATTCTCTTTTTCTTTCTTCTTTTTTTATTTATTCTTTATAAATCAACCCAAGTTTAATATATAAGAAATTTAAACACATGGCACATATTTCAATAGGTGGAGTATATATAAAATAACAGTAAAAATGAAATAGATAATTTTTATACAAGATGCCAAGTATCGGGTAAAGTTTTTTCACCACGAATGATGATCTAATTTGGAATAGATAGTATTCGCCTTTTGCTTTTAACTTAGGATTCTATTCTGGGAAAAGAGTAGTAGGTGTTAAGTTTTAGACCCTCGAAAACATAGAGTTTAACCTAATTTAATAGCCAAATTATTACTTAGGCCAATTATGAAGATCTAGGTTAAACATTTATCAAACATATCATGCATTATGAAAAAGTAAATAAGGCACAAATATGATGACTCAAAAAAACTAATGAAACAAATTAGTTTCAAGGTAAAAAAACCTAGGGGAACAATCTCAAGAGGACAATCCACTATATCAAATTGAGATTTACAGTAAAAAATACCAACTTGTAATAAATCTAACTACAAGTATCAAAATGAGCTCTGAACCCCTCAAACTTCTTTGATGTGGATTTGCTCTCACACGAACCTCCAGTTCATACTTTAGATCTCCCATATAGACCTCCACTCTATGACTCCAAGACCATTCTTGGAGGTTTAGATCTATCACCTTTGATGATTGGTATGCAACAACTTCATATATACTGGTTATAATAATATGTAGATGGAATTTAGGTAGCGACTTTGAATGGAGTAGGCACAAAACCTTTTAGATCTTAAAAGAGAAACTCCAAAGTCATAGTAAAATGTGCCTTAGGATTTCCTTTAAATATTATGTGAATTAGATCTGAAACTCTAATCACTTGATAGGCTTAATGGGTTATTGGGCCTTAATTAAAATTCTACAGATCCATGTCTTGATTAGTCAAGCCTTCTTCTCAATCTATTGAGCCTGGCAAGTTTTGTTTTCTTGAACATGCAGCCTCCTTGTTTATGTAATTTGACTTGTAGCACTTTGAGTATTGTCTAATATACCTTATAGAATTAGTAATTTATATTTAGACAAATTTGTGCCCACGGTTTGCTAATTATTCTAAACTTTTAGAACCTAAGAGCACTCACAGCAGTGGTGTTAAATAGTTATATTGCTAAAAATATAGCTATTTAGCACCACTAATCACAAAAGTAGAGCTGCATCAGTGGAGGTAAAGCTAAAAAATTTAGCTTCTCAGCTACAGTGCACATCTATCTTTAGATGTGCACTATAGCTCAAAGGCAAAAAAAAAAAAAAAAAAAAAGGTTTCTCTCTCTTCTTTTATTAAATTAAGTTGTTCTCTCTCCTTCTTTCTTTTCTCTTTCTTTTCACATTCACTCTTTCTTCTTCACCGAACCAAACCCAGCACTTCTCCCTTTCAAATTTTTTTTTTATTCCTTCCTCCAGCCATTTTTTCTCTATTTTTTCTTTCTACTTCACCTTTCTTCTTCAATGAAACCAGCCCTTCTCTTCTCCACCTTCATTTTTTATTTTATTTCTTTCTTCCTCCAACTCCTCACCACTCCTTAGCCACTGCCCGCCAAGCTGCCAGCGACCCAAGTCCTAAGCCGTTGCCAACATAAGTCCCAAGCCGCTGGCGACCCAAGCCTGGTGGTGGTGGTTTTTTTTATTTTTAAATTAGAGTTGTGGGTGGGGGTTGTTGAGCTGGGTTTGTGGTGGTGGTGGTGGTGGGTTGTGTTTGTGGTCTATGTTCGTGGTGGTGGTGGGTTGTCCTAAGCCATTACTGTGGGTGGTTGTTGTTGGATGTGGCGGTGGTGTGTAATTTTTTTGTTGGTTGTCCCTAGGTTTTTTTGTTGCTGGATTTGTGGGTTCGTTGAATTTTGGTTGTTTTTATGTGTCATTTTGGTTGGTTTTTGAGATGATTTTGTTGCAAATTTAATGGATTTAGGTTGTGTTAATGGTGGCCTGTGGACAGTGGAGATGGTTGTGGGTGGCAGTGGAGGTGGCTGGGGTTTTGGGTTTGCTTATTGTTCTTCAGAATCTTCAGATGATCGGTTTGTGGTTTTTTTTTTTTAGTAGTGGGGTGTATTATTTTATTATAGTAGATATATTATTTTATTGTGATGTTTATATTATTTTATTGTATTGAAAGCTAAAATAGATCCAGTACTGCTGAATATTTTGTAAAATTAGTAGGTAAAATAAATAAAGTAACTTTTTATGGTGCCAAATAACTAAAAAAATAGCTCCACTGCTGTGGATGCTCTAACAATAGGCAACAACAATGATACTAGGGGACAACACACGTTCAATGTCCTTGAATGCTATCCAATGAGCATCTTAGTCTATACACAATTAAATCAAAAGATAAAGTGTAAAGCCAAAAATTTTGTATCAAGAGTTTTATGATTCCATTGTATTATCGACTTATAAGCAAAAACCTAATAAATTTTTTACTCAGTAGGTGAACTTCTCAAACAATTAACCCCTTTCATATATGGGATTTCTTTGCCCCAAACATATAACAGTAATAGTCTTTACTTGGGACTGATGATTCTATTATGTGGTAGTGGGTGTAAATAGATTTCGCTTTTCACATTTGACTGAGGATTCTATTTAGCAACAAAAATATATGCTAAATATGCTAAGTGTGCTAAATATTTAACATTAAAAAAAAAAAAAAAGACTTTCAAAAAAAAAAAAAAAAAAGAAGAAATATATATATATATATATATATATATATATGCTAAATATGCTCAATGTTTGGACCACTTTGGAGATGCTACAATTTGATACCATGATTTGATTCTTTTGCAATTTAAAAAAAATAAATAAAAATAATAATAAAAAAACAAAAACAAAAACAAAATGTGTAACAAGGTATGCGTAATAGTTTTTATCCCGCTATATATGCCCCAGGCCAGGATTCATTAATTACTCCCAAATTCAAACAACACAAAGGGTCAACGCAGGCCATTTGGACAACATGGGCCGGCAAGCAGTTATTAATAATAAGGCGGCCCCCCACATTCCCATGCCCCTAACTGACGATCAGCTAAAGAAAATTTTCAATCAATTCGACGCCGATAAAGACCATCGCCTCAGCAGGGAAGAGCTAAAGAAAGCCTTTGAGTACTTAGGCTCACAGTTCCCTAGCTTTCGAGTCTGGCGCGGGATGCACCATGCTGATGCCAACAGTGACGGATTCATCAGCGAGGAGGAGCTGGACAAACTCGTGAAATATGTTGTGCCACTCGGATATACCGTTAATGATACTCAATTATTGCGTAGTACTTAACAGTAACTTGTCAGATACCACGTACAAATAATATGCGTGCTTTGTGCTTGCAAGCTTAAGCTTCTTCAATGATGTAGAATCCAGAGGAAGTGAAGACCTGCCGCAGTGTTTCCTATGTTATATGAGGAGGCAGTGCAGGTTGTGTTTCCTTTCCTGTTTTACTTGTCTTTTCCTTACTGGTCATGCTTGTTTTTCCTTGTTAAGGTATGTAATATTCAAGAGGTAATAACATGGAATATTGTCTGATCACTATATTTACGTGGTGGAAGCAGAATTTATATGATCTACTTGAAATTGTATACACTTACAGAATCTGTAATCAGTGATTCAGTAACATTATCGCTACCAATACTATAGCATACTCATAATACTTATGCAGAAAGTATAGCTTGATTTCTTCTATGTTTCTTCTTGACTCACTCAATACAAAAGCAAATTACTTAAATACAACCCACATTAACACTAGTTTTGTTACAAGAATTAGCCATCACAAACGTTAAGAATTAAAATAAAAACTTGTAAATATCAGGAATCAATATTAAAAGAAAATGAAAAGATCTGAAGACGCGCGCGCACACACATATATATATATATATATATATTTTTAATCAATATATTGGTCTCAAATACGGGACCCAATGATAAGGCCAACCAAGTTGCATGTTCCTTTTTATTTTTTGTCTTTTATGAAGCATCATTATTATTTTAAAAATCAAATAGCTGAACCAAATCATGACTGGTTTTGACCAATTTTTACCTTTTTTTCTTAATTACCAAGAATAATTTGACTTATAAAATCAAATAAATAAATAAAAAGAAGCTTACATACATTAGTACACAAGTCAAGTAACAAAGCCAATATTGAATTGAAACATTTTATTAGCAACATTTTTACTTATAATTAGTCTTTCTTCCCCTTTGTCTATCATTTTTGAGGTGCAAAAACTCATAATTGAAAATTCATATGATACTTGACAATAAGTGTTTATAAATCTCTCTCTTAAATTTAAAACAGAGAAGTATTTATAAAAATATTTGGCCTAACAACTTAATAGGTTCAGTAACATATATTAATTGAAATATTTAGAATTATTTATGTCACAGACCAACAATTGAACCCCATTTAACAACAAATCCGGTAACCAGCTCTTTTCTTGATTATTTGTTTAGTCTAGATTTTAAAATTTGGAGCATCATCCATTAATTACAACTAAGGTTTATATTAAGCCGTACGTGATAGAAAATTTGATAAGATTTTTATCCTTTCCGCATAATGATCATGTATATATAACATTACATATGAGGTTTATATTAAACTGTAATAGGAAATTTGATAAGATTGTTATTCTTTCCGCATAATGACCATGTTTATCTGATACGACAAGAATGGAGCATCTTTTTTTTTTTTTCCCTTTTTTTATGGGTATGATAGAATTTAAACTTATAGTGTCCACTCTATGAAAATTGTTTATATCATCAAACTAACAAACCAATTGTTTTTTGATATAGGTGGGGGTTGAACCCAAAATTTCCTATTTAACGATAAGGAATTTCACCAGTTTAGTTAATTAGAACACACAATAAGACTGAAGCATCTAAAAGACTAAAACACTTGCTTGCCAACATGAAAAGCATGAAAATGGAATATATGTATTGTTGGAAGTGGAACATCTTCCAATTTATCTACTTTTCCATTGGGACCTACAAACAATTCATCAACACATTTATATGAATAAAAATCTTGTATCTCTTTATTTTTATATTTCACCAACCATAAGCTACTACATGCTCTTATTTTTAAGTAACCAAAGTTTAAAAAAAAAAAAAAAATTTAGACACTTGGTATATTATTGATGGAGCATAAAATAACACTAAAAGTAGTAGGAAGATTTTTGTACCATTTTCATACCATATGCCAAGTATCGAGCAATGGTTTTTCAATTTCAAATGATGACCCTAATTATGAATGGATAGTATTCACTTTTTTTTTTTTGATTGAGAATTTTATTCCAAGAGTAGCAGGCACTAGTGATGATGCTAAGGGGACAACACATGTGACACAACCTTGAATGCTATCTAGTGAGCATCTTGTTAGTCTAAAGCCAGTTAGGTCAAAAGGTAAAGTTTAAAGCCCGATCATTTTTGTAATGAAATTTATGGTTCAATGGTATTGTTGACTTGTAAGCAAAAAGCCAATAAATTTTTACTCTGTACTTAAATTTCCTTGATGATTTTCTCGTTAATACAGGGTTTCTTTGCCAAAACAATAACAATAACAATAACAATAATAATAATAATAATAATAATGACAACTATTGTACTTATTCATGAGAAGTATTGGGGAATAGTTTTTACTTCGGACTGATGATTTTATTATGTGAGAGTAAATAAATAGGTTTCACATTTCACCTATGACAGAGGATTTTATTTTGAGGAAGTCTGAAGATGAAGGAGGCATCACACTAGTGTTGAAATTAGGGTGACAAGTCTGTTGACATCATACCTGTGATGACATTGATGCTTTTGAAATGACATTTGAGTCCAATAGAACTCCAATTGACCCGCTTGACATCCAAATTTCATTCCCATAATTTCTTGGACCCCATCATGAATGTAGTCTGATAAGCATCTTAATCTAAAAACAGTTAGCATAAAAGGTATGGTAAAAGCTATCGACTTTTGACACACGCACATGAACCACTTCAACAATTTTCCATTCACGTGAGAATTCGAATTCTTTGCCAACGTGGGTATGGTTTCGTAGGAGGTTAAGAAAAAGGTGGAATTCTTATTTCCATACTAGAAGGTTCCGTCTTTCTATTCTAGTTGCTTTTATACACCATATATGCTAAATGTTTGGACTACTTTGCAGATGCTACAATTTTGATACCATGAGATATTTTTTATTATTTGATTCTTGTGTTTGATTGTGACACATGTTTCATTTGAATGAATTTGCATTCAAAGAAACAACATTATCAACACTAAATAGAATGAAAATTTCTAACATTCAAACATATTCGGGCTAGCTTCTGGTCCGAGCCATCACATGCACAACGACAGTGACACTTCCACATCAAGAAACTTGGAATAGATCTCTTTTGTAGAGAAATAGAGACTAGGTCCATTATATATACCCCAAGGCTTCAATACCCCAAACTCAAACCACATAAAACTATAAGGTTCTTAAAAAACTTGCCTAAGCCTCACTACAAGAAAGTTTGCTATTTTCAACAGTTGAAACCGTCGAAAAAGTGTTAGAAACCGTCGAAAAAAGTATTTTCAACGGTTTAAGTGACCGTTGAGAACCGCCACTAAAAACTATGTAGAAAATTTTTTTTCTATAGCCTATGTGACCGTCGAAAAATGTGATTCACCTTTATCAACAGTTATTAAATGTCGAAATATTATTAAAAACCATTGAAACATATGTTATCTTGAGATAAATTTCAACAGTTTGAAACCGTTGAAATAAGTACTTTTTTTAATAAATAAATAAACAAATTTGGATGCAGCCCTTCACATGATCAAAATTTAATAACTTGATCTAAAATATAAACATAAACACAATTGTGCAATTCCAAATTAAACTCCATTCTTATATAAAAACTAAAGAACCAGTCTAATTTTCAAGTCTTCAAATAGTTCCAAGTTTTCAAAATGGCTGATTAAAAGAAAAAAAAAAAATTGAAAACCATTGTGCTCCATCAATTATCCTCAAATAACAGATATATGGAGAAGTGCCACTTCCTAACAAGAAGGCCAGGCCCATGACAAAAGCTAGTATCATTGAAAAAAAGATGATGCATTCTTTCTTCATGTACTTCCCCGTAGAGGACACCCCATCCCTCCTTCCATATTTTCCTTACTCCGTAAAACACATACATCCACTCTAACAAGTGCATATCCACCCAATTTGCTCCAAGTTTCATTGTAGATATTACACCATTGTGTGCATCAAGGACAACCTGTAAACCACATAAAATTGAGTTAGACTTAAGTGAGGAGCTACCTAAATTTTATTAACTGTGTGGATCAAAAAGTCAAGGCCCAAAGGTAAAAAAATGAAATTAAGAGTATAGACAGACCAAACACTAATAATACATGCTTTTTGATAGAGATATCCAACACAATTTAAGGATGATTCTTTCATGGACCAATCTATTTACAATTCTAGTATCATCATCAAATTCAATAGCAAATGAATAAATTTATGAATGATAAATGATTAAGAAACTAACCTGATTGCTAAAGTTAGGAAGAACTATCAGATTGAGTTGGCTTAAATGGCTTATCCTAGTTCAACAGAATCTGAAATACGACTTTGAAGTAAATTGTTCTAAATAACTATTTTGTAGCCCCTAATTAATTCACACTAAACATGTAGGGTGTACGAAATTAAGATAAGCCAAAGGCAATACAAAAAGAAGATATTAATCAAGCTCAGTACACATTACAATAAACCTTCACGGTTTATTGTTTTTTGATGAACTTTTTTTTTTTTGATGAACCCTTCACGGTTTATTGTTATAGATAGATACCTTCACCAATTCCCTGTTTCCACAAATGCACCGATCAAGCATAACTTTCTGAATGCAATCTTCAATAACTTTTTTCTTGAACATCTTTATAGCAGGGACTATAAATGAGCCATATGTCAATGACTTTGTGATCTTGAGGAAGTTCAATTGACTCAGAATCTCCTGACCGAGTAACTGTGGATAGCAACAAATAAAAAAAAAATCTTATAAAATTAGTGTAAAAGATTCTCCAGATTACAACAGAGCATTCCTATGCAGCAAAAGAAAAGGGCAATACATTCTTGAATCAGAGACTTGAATTGAAGCCTCTGTGCTGTCTATAATTGACAACACCTTTCCTTTTTTTGTGTTGTAATGTGCAAGAATTTGATATACCAACAAATTTTAACCGCTCACGAATCTGCAAGATTATTCTCCAAACATTTACTAGTGTCGCTGATAGCAGCAGATACAACATCAATTGTTCTGACACACAATAATGCAATGTTGTTGACCTTGAGGGGAATTGAAAGAAACAACTATTTACTATTAGATATAGCTATTGAAAAAGCTTCACCCATATTTGAGGATAGTGCAAATCACACTGAGTCCGAGTCGATCTTTATGGCTTATCATGAAATGAAATAATCAACTAATAAATTGAAAAGCAGTCACATCCAACTCTAACTCCAACTCAACTATTATGTATGTGAATTTTCTAGTTTTTCCAATACCAAAGAATAGACTCCATATTTCATTGGCAACCAAACAAAGCTTGATGCACTCTTTGTCTTTGGTGGTTGTAAATTTAAAGCAAACAACACAATAAGTTTCTGAATCTTGTACTTACTATATTTTTCCTCTGTTTTAATTCCAAGTGCCAATGACAATACAGCAGCTATGATCAAGATGATAAGGTTTAAAACTTGCCAAGCTTCCCAAAGGAACCTCTGCAGGAAAATAATGGAGATTGGAAACAAATAAAGAAAAAGGAAAAGAAAACCAAAAGAAAATGACAGAATTTAAGTTTACATTAACTCAAAGAAAAAGAAAACCCATACCGAAAAATTTTCTTTATTCCTCCTTGCTATTTCTTTTATTTTACAATGTCTATCACTTTGTGCTTGCCTCATTTATATGCATTGGTGACCTTAACCCAACCAGGAATATAGCAGTTGGTTTTTTATTTGCTAGCTACAACTAAAGAAATGTTTTAAATAGCTATAAAAATTTATATTCCTTTGTATAGTTTATTTAAGATTGTATCATTTTCCCTAGGATGCAATAAATAGGCAAAAACTTGTTTTAAGTTGAAGTGATTACAGACCAACTAAAACTATTGAACAATTAAGTACAAATTCTCTAAAAATAGAAAGGCAACTACCAAAAAGTGCAAAATACTACAAGCCATAAAACATTGACAATGGCATGGTCAAAATACAAGAATAATGCTTTAGGGTGTAGGGGAAAGGCAACAATATAGGAAACTGTTAGGTTCTAAAGACTTAGGATTTTATGTATTTAGAACTCTAATGACAATGGCAAACCATGATCAAAACAAGATTTTTAGTCGTGTTTAGACTTGCTCAAAGTTGGTTCATTTATGTAAAGTTGGAATAAGCTAATGCAGGAATCATTTAAGCTTCTCGGCCTGGTTCAATCGATCGAAGCTTAGGCTCAATCAATCGAAAATCGGGTCAAAGGCGTTTTCTGCAGAATTTCAACTCAGCCCTAGTTTTGCTTTAAAACGTTTAGGGTTTTCTAACTTGCCCTAGGTATAAAAGGCAAACTCTAGCCACGTTTTTGTGTTGCTCATATTGCTGTTTGTGTAAATCTCTTGTGAGATCTGTGAGGAGTTTCCTTCACACAAGCTTAGGATTATCAAGAAGGAGATTCATTCAAGAGCTTGATGATCATTCAGTTGCTGCCATAAGAACTTAAAGAAACACAAGCGGATGTGCTTGTACTTGCTGAAGAATCTAAGAAAGAAGGAGTCCGTGGTTTCAGAGCTTAAACGTGGTCGAGTCAGAAGTTTCTACTAGTGGGTAGTAATAAGATGTTAGTGGTCTAAGTCCTGTTGAACAACTTCGATTCTTTCATAGTAGATTCAGGTTTACCTTGAGGATAGCTAGGTTAAATCCTCCCTAGGTTTTTACTGGTTTGGTTTCTTGGGTGATCATATCTTTGTGTTATTTATCTTTTCGCTGCTTTGCATGATATGATTGTTTTGATTGTGATAACCTTTTTTTTGATAAGTAATAAGATATATTGAAAAAAAGAAACACCCAAGTGCACCGGAAGTGAACAAGGGATAGGAAATCAAATACAAAAATTACAAGAGTCTAGGAAAACAATAAAAGAAGGGAAAGATTTATTTTGCAAAGCAAACAACCAATCCCTTAAAGTTCTAAAAAAGAGAAGCTTGAGGTCCGGAATAGATCTCTCAGAATCTTCAAAACATCTACTATTCCTCTCCCTCCAAAGGCACCACAATAAGCAATGAGGAATGATAGACCAAATAAAACCATTTCGATGACGACCAAAGCTGCCTTGCCAACAACGCAGTAGCCCCAAAACAGAGTGTGGCATAACCCAAGAAACTCCAAAAAGACCCAAAACCATAGACCATAGATCCGAAGCAAAAGGACAATGAAGGAATAGATGGTCAATCGATTCACCATTTCTCTTACACATGTAGCACCAATCCAAAATCCATACCTTCCTTTTACGTAAATTATCAATCGTCAAGTATTTCCCTAAGGCAGCAGTCCAAACAAAGAAAGCAACTCTAGAGGGAATCTTCTGCTTTCAAATACTTTTCCAAGGAAAACCAAAGAAGGCGGAGCCAGCTAAAATTCTATAATAATCACTAACCAAGAAACCCTTAACTTTGCTAGGAATCCAACACAATTTATCCTCACCTAGCCCCCTTATAGAAGAACCATAAATGGTTTCCAAGAAATCAGACATAGCCTCTAGATCCCGAGCATGCACACCCCTAACGAATCTCACATCCCAAAAGCGGACACCATTGGTGGACATCATAAGCTCAGCCACACTAGCATCCTTATTCCTGCAAAATCTAAACAAGTCCGGATAACTAACAGTAAGAGAAGTCTCTCCACACCACCGGTCCTGCCAAAACTTCACTCTAGACCCATCACCAATATCATATAGAATATGGCTAGAGAAGGAAGGCCATCCCTGATGGATATTTTTCCATAAACCAACACCATGAGGGCCAATCACAGCTCTGGTACACCATCCCCCCCACATACATCCATATTTTATCTCTATCACTTCCCTCCAAAGGGCATCTTCCTCAATCCCGAATCTCCAAAGCCACTTCCCAAGCAGAGCTTCATTGAAGAGTCTAAGCTTCCTTATCCCTAAGCCACCCGAAGAAATAGGAGAACAAACAGTAGCCCATTTAACCAAATGAATTTTAGGATCATCTCCAAAACTGCCCCATAAGAAATTCCGCTGGAGCTTCTCAATTCGGTTAGCCACATTAGCAGGAATAGGAAATAGAGACAGAAAATAAGTGGGTAAATTAGAAAGGGTGCTTTTGATTAGGGTGACTCTACCTCCCTTGGATAAATATAAGCGTTTCCAACCCGCCAATCTCCTCTCCATTTTCTCCAGAATTGGATTCCAGATAGTCTTATCCTTGAATTTAGCACCCAAAGGAAGACCAAGATATTTCATTGGGAGAGAGCCCTGCTTGCAGCCCAGAACAACCAAGAAAAGGTCTAAATGATTGACTACCCCAACTGGAACCAATTCTGACTTGCCTAGGTTAATCTTTAGGCCTGACACCGCCTCAAACCAGATAAGAATCATACGAAGAATCAAAATCTGATCTAAATCAGCCTCACAAAAGATTAGAGTGTCATCCGCAAAAAGGAGATGAGACACCGCCTTGGATCTTCCCTCCAAGTTACCCACACTGAAACCCGACATGCGACCTTCACGAACAGCTTTATCCAACATTCTTCCAAGAGCTTCCATCACCAAGACAAACAAGAAAGGAGACAACGGATCACCTTGCCTCAAGCCTCTAGTGCTACCAAAGAATCCACAAGGAGAGCCATTAATCAAGATGGAGAAACGGACAGTGGATAGACAAAAGAGGATCCATTGTCTCCATTTGGCAGAGAAACCACTTCTTTCTAACATCCGCAGCAGGAAATTCCAGTTTACATGGTCAAAGGCCTTCTCAACATCCAACTTACAAATCAGCCCCGGCATCCCAGACTTCAATCTACTGTCAAGACATTCATTAGCAATAAGAACAGGGTCAAGGATCTGCCTGTCCCTCACAAAAGCATTTTGGGAAGCTGAGATTAAATCCCCCATCACCGAGCGGAGACGATTAGCCAAGACTTTAGCAATAATTTTATAAACCCCTCCAACCAAACTAATGGGCCGAAAATCTCCAATCTCATTAGCCGCATGTTTTTTAGGAATGAGAGTAATAAAAGTTGCATTTAAACTTTTCTCAAACTGACCAATGGCATAAAAATGATGAAAAACAGCCATGAGATCAGGCTTAACAATCCCCCAGCAAGCTTGGAAAAAAGCCATAGGGAAACCATCTGGACCAGGGGCTTTATCACCATTAAAACTTTGAATAACATCAAAAATTTCTGCCTCTTCAAAAGGCCTCTCTAACCAATCCGCATTCTCACCAGATATCATTGGAAAAACCAACGAATCCGGAAATGGCCGCCCAACCTGCTGCTCAGAGTATAGATTCATGAAGGAATGAGTAATGTAGTCTGCAATTATACCCTGATCCGAAGACAAGGTACCATTAACCATTAGGCTTTCAATACCATTATTTTTTCTGTTAGAATTAGCCATTCTATGAAAGAATTTGGTATTGGCATCCCCTTCCTTCAAATACAACACCCTAGACTTTTGCCTCCAACTAGTCTCTTCCATAAGAGTCAACTTTTCAATATCTGTACGAAGATTAGTTTGAGCTAACTTCTCCTCAACAGATAGACTAAGAGTCTCCGCTTTAGCATCCAAACCATTCAGTTTGTTCCAAAGGTCTTGTTTCTTGAAAGTGACATTGCCAAACTCGGTCTCATTCCACTTTTTTAAATCCAACTTTAAGGCAGCCAACTTCTTAGCAAGAATAAAACTTGGGGTTCCTTGGAACGAGTAGGAAGCCCACCACATCTTCACTTTGTCGACAAAATTATCCACCCTCAACCACATATTTTCAAAACGGAAAGGAATTTTTCCTCTTCGCTGCCTCCCACCCTCCAACAATATAGGAAAGTGGTCAGAAAGAACTCTAGACATCCTTTTTTGGGTGAACTGAGTGAAGTGATCAGCCAAAGTAGGGGAGAAAAGGAACCGGTCTAGCCGAGAAGCAGAGGAAGAATTGGACCAGGTATAAAGGCCCCCTTCCATATTAATGTCCATCAACCCATGCAAAGAAACAAAATCAGAAAATCCAAACATAGCCCTAGAGAAGGTAGCAGCCCCCAACCGCTCAGAAGGGAAACGGATAATATTAAAGTCCCCTCCTAGACACCAAGGCAAATCCCACCAAGTGATCAACCCGGTTAGTTCCTCCCACATCAACTTACGCCTATTGTTCAAATTTGGCCCATAGACGCCTGAAAAAGCCCACTCAAATTGGTCGCCTACATTTTTAAACTTGCAAGAAACCGAAAAATGCCCCACCGCTTCCTCCACCTTTTCCACAACTCGACTATCCCACATCAATAAAATTCCTCCAGAAGCACCATCTGAGGCCAAGTACAGCCAATCTACATATGGACAACTCCATATACTTCGAACAATACCTCTCGTAATCCATTCTAGTTTGGTCTCTTGCAAACACACAATATCTACCTTCCAGGATCGCAACAAGTTGCGGATCTGAAGCCTCTTGCCAGCTTCATTCAGACCTCTGACATTCCAAGAAAAAAGCTTCAAATTCATTGATCAATGGAAAGAACCCGATTCCGATTAATACCACAACGCCTAGCAAATGAAGAGCCATAATTTATGGAACTAAACAACCCTTTCAACTCTCTTAAACCTTTCACCCCCGAACCTTTTGAACCACATGATTTCTTATTCACCTCAGCCCTTCGAAATAATTCAGCTTCAACAGCCAGTAAAAATTCTGTTGCTTGATCTTCTAAACCCTCAAGGGACGTGCCAAGGAAACTATGAAAATTATTGAATCTCTTTTGAAACCAATCAGAATGAGGTTCAAGATTCTGTGAAGTATCCGTACTCACCACACTTCTCTCATCTACAAGAGATTGTTCTGCCATGGCTGAAGGTAGAGAAAAAGCAATTGGCTCAACAACTAGGGGCTGATCAGCTTCCTCCGAGTAGGAATCCAAAGCCCCATCCTCCACCAGAACCTCATCCTCTTCGAAAAGAGCCGATGACACATTCGTGAGGTCAGGAGATTCCAAATTAACTAAGGCCAACTGTTGATGCATTTCCAAAACATCTGTAGCTTCACACCGAGGCAAAGCGATCTGAAGCGGAACCGCAACCCTCCTCCCATCGCGTAATTCAAGAACCCACTGCTCCGAGTCCCCCCATTTCTTGACTATATTACCGGAATGCTCCTGGAGAGACAAACGGAGTTCACGCAGTAAGCTCTCTGCGCCATCTGAGGTGCATTCCACCCCATTCATGGCCTCCTCGGACTCGTCGGAGCTGAGAAGCTCAGAGTCGACTACGTCGGAGCCGAGAAGCTCAGAGTCGAGAACGTCGGAGCCGAGAAGCTCAGAGAGTACGTCGGAGCCGAGAAGCTCAGGGTCGACTACATCGGAGCCTTGGAGCAACTCAGTCGACGCCGCTAGCTCAAAGCAGGCTTCAACGAGCTTGTCGGAGTTGAGGGGTTGAGCAGCAGCGACATCGGAGACGTCGGAGGGCATCGACGACATCCGAGGCTTGGACGATGAGCGCGAAGAAGTCTGGTTGGGTCGCTCGCCTAGACTCGACATCCCTGGGTTATGGGTCACTCGCATCGGAGAGACTCTGTTGGGCTTTGCTTTTCTTTTGGGTTGCCAGATCTTAGAGGGCTTGGGCTTAAGTTTGAGGGGCTGGGGTGGGTTAAGTGGGGAGGCTTCAGCAAGATCATTGGGCCTAAAAGTACCTTGCGTGGGCCCAGCACCAGAACAGCCCACTTCCTTAATATTGGAGCACTTAATATCCCACTTGCCATTCAGCCCACGCACCAAACTTAGAGAAACTTCTAGGGACAGAGGAGAATCAGCACCATTAAGAGTGTCGTCCTTTATATCAAGCATGACTTCAGCCTCAGGAACTGTGCTTACCTGCCCAGCACCCCTTTCACGCAGATCCTGGTTCTGAGTCTTCCGCCTGCTCAAGGTAGACTTGATAGATTGATATGATTTGATTGAATTTTGAATTATGGGCATTGCAAGCTTTCCTGAACTGCTTCCTCCATTGGTTTTCCGATGACCATCCACCGCTGCCGACAGAAACGATTTTTGATTTCTAAACTTCTGCACTGTCGGGAACATGGCAGATTGAGGTGGCGATTTAACACCAAGAGTGTCAGGAGCAATAGCCTTACGAAGATGTAAGCCAAAACCTCTCCACCCACAACCCAACTTTCCTTCCGGTACAATGATGAGGCCCTTCCGACGACCATGAAGAAGTTCAGAGATCATAAGAAAGCTTCCATGCACATTGAATCCCAGTTGCAAAATAAAAACCTTACTACCATCCCTGAAGGTTCTAGCAAAATTATCAGGACGAGTATTTGACAGGAGTTCCTCAACATAAGATAGCAGACGAAAAGCACTATCTTTTCCCATGAAAACCGACCTGAGAGAATCCTTATATCTTTCAAATATACGTAAAGAGTAGAAAGTACCTCCCTCCTCTACTGAAAATTCAAACGTTTTGGATTCGACAAAAAAGAAAATGGAACCACCCATGAAAACCAAGGACACGAACAGACTAGAGAATTATGTGACTAATCCGAGGTAGCCAGGGAATTATGTGATAACCTAGATCTGTTAATTTGGACTAAGTAACAACTTGGTTAATTACCTAGGTTAATTCAATTGTGTTTTTAAAGGGTTTAAAAACTATCAAAAACTATTGAAAGAGAGAGAACAGACGTGTATGAATACTTAATTTGTACATTGCTGTGTGTGTATTTATGTACATAGATGGACAATATAAATAGGCCCAATGCTAGTTGACTAGAGGGGACAAAGGACCCTTGATTGAGACTAAAATCAAGGACTTCCAGTGACTTTAACATAAAGCTTGATGCAAAATGCCTAATTAGCTAGCTAACAAATAACAATGCCACTAACCTATTGATGGGTTCCTTACACTCTGATTTTAGGAACTTACTACTCCAAATTGAACACCATCATGTATTTAGGAAAGTTAACCAATGTGCTAATGCATTGGACAAGTTGGGCTCTTACCCTCCACCATTTTTTATGGGGTAAGGTACCTTTGAGCTAAAACTCATTATTGGCAATCATGATTTGGTCATTATTATCCATTGAATAGGTAACTGCTGCAATATGGATGAAACATGTTATCACGGGGCACTTTCATTTCATCGCAACAAAAATGGATGGTTGGAGCTTCATCATCCATTCCATGTCAGTTGCATTAAAGAACACATGAAATGCAAATATGTCAAATATTACAATGAATTGTTATGTAGAAAACTTCCATTTCTACCACCTTTTCCTATATAACCAAGAAGGCATACAATGATGTGATGTGGGGGAAAGGTAAAGGGGACACCAATAAAGAAAACAATGCCACAGGAAAATCCTTTCCAATAATCACTCATAACCAAATCTTGACCTCATAATTTATATCAGTTATAATATACAACAAAAATTCAAATGGTGCCCATGAATATTATCATGACTTAACATGCAGCTTATACTTCACAAAACAGTTATAATATATTACAAAAAAAGTTATTTAAGGTCAAATTTTCCCTACATTGTTCCCAAAGAAGAAACAAAGTATACCTTGTTGTTCTTCTCCCCTTTCTTCTCTTCTTAGAGTTTTATTTGTCAAGAACTCCCTTTATCATCAAGGAAGGTACTTCATTAGCCTCTAATTTTGCCTAGTACTTACTCCTTGAAGGGAAATTTCTTCAACCAAATCAATTCAAACAGCTTAGTCTAATGGCTCCTTTTTCCCTTCACTAACCTCTAGCAAATTAAGCTCATACAATGTCTAAAGCCATATTCCAACTAAAGATTAGTTTGAAACCAAAAACCAGCCAACATTGGTGAAACCAAAACCTCTGGGACATGGTCCCATAAACACACTAGGGAATGTAATCCCAAAAAATTCGTACAATTCCCGATTTTATAAAAAAAAAAAAAAAAAAATTTAAAATAGTCATGGTTTCACTACAATATTTCACAAAGAAACTATAAAATCAGAGTAATTTATTATGAGTGCAATGGCTACAATTAAAAAAAATTAAAAAATTAAAACAGTGAGGAACAAAATAGGAACCTAAAAGCTTGAATACTAAGTTGTAAGCTCTAATAAGCATTTTTAGCTCCAAGTCTGCAACTATACAACTACATTAGCTTTAGCTACAAGATTTTTTATTTTTTTTTTAATTTTCAATTAATTCCATATCTATGAATAATTAAGAAGATAACCTATTTTCCTTCATTTGCCTAAATTTTCTCACAAATCAAAGAGAGAAAAACTGCAAAATATAAAATAAATAAATAATAAAAAGAAATACAAGGCAGAGCATTCATGGAGGGTAATAAGAATGTATTTTGGAGCTTCTTGTCCATATATTTGTTTGCAAAAACAACAAAAATTCAAAAACAAATTAGAATCTAGTTTGTAAAAACAATGAAATTGAAATTGAAACCCTAGAAAAAATTGCAGATGAGAGAAAGAATGAGAAATTACTTCTTCAAATCTGGAGGCTGGCCCGATTTGCTCATGTTGAAGACTCTGAGAGAGTGAGTTAGAAAGAGAGAGTTAGATTCTGCAAAACCCTAAGAATTCAACAACAATACTAAAAATATGAGCTCCAGAACTCACCTATATAGCTCTTTGCTTTTCGCTCTTCGGTAATTTGCTCTTGATTACAAGAGAGAGGGCGTGAGAAAGAGAGAGCTATCGTACAAAACTTCGATATAAGCTCCGTGTTCTTTATTTTAAACATTTTCACCAATATTTAATTTATATTTTCTACGTTCATCAAACCGTTGATAACATTTTATTAATTTTTTCCACATTCATCAAACCGGTGATAAAACATTTCATTTATCTTTTCCATGTTCATCCAACCCGCGGATAAAACATTTCATTTTTTTATCCACATTCATCCAACTGTTAATAAAATTTTTCCCTATTTATGTTTTTTTTGTTTAACACTTATTTCAACAGTAATGCTAAATGCGGAAATAAGTATGTGAATTTCCTTCCTTTACTCAACAGTTGAAAATAACGGTAGAAAATTAAAACTTTTATCAACATTTCCTAGTGATTGTGGATAAAAGCATGTTGAAAAAACTCAAGTTTGTTGTAATGCCACCATCCTCCAAGTCTCCATAACATGGGTCGTGCA
Source organism: Quercus robur (assembly GCF_932294415.1). Classification (NCBI taxonomy): domain Eukaryota; kingdom Viridiplantae; phylum Streptophyta; class Magnoliopsida; order Fagales; family Fagaceae; genus Quercus; species Quercus robur. Next base: position 5,413,885 of record NC_065535.1, read on the forward strand.
ATATTTAACCTAGCAGTAATTGATTATAAGACTCTGCCCCTGTCGAAGGATCAGCTAAGGAAAGTTTTCAAGAAATACGACACCAATAATGACAATTTGTTGAGCAAGGAAGAGCTAAAGAAAGCCTTTGAATACCTGGGCTCAATTATCCCTGGCTTTCGTGCCAACCGCGGCCTCCACCATGCTGATGCCAATAAAGACGGATACGTCAACAAGGGGGAGATGGATGTGTTGAAATGGGCCGTGTGTATGACTTTAATTGCCAAGCCCAAGTCAACGTAAATAGAATCCTAGTTGTAAAAGGAATGCTCCAGCCGACTTTGACATATATATATATATATATATATTAGGTTTTGACAAGCAAACGTGTAGCCGTGAGATTAAAAAGGAGTAATTCCAATTAACCCAGTTAGCAGTCGCATGAGAGAAAATAGAGAAAAGAGAGACAGCCAACTTCTATTCTTATTTTTTCTGTGAGAGAGTGCTAGGGTGTAATTGGGATTTGGATTTCTTGAGAGTGTTCTTGTGCACTATTGTATTTTCCCTGATAATAGTGAAATCCCTGCAACTCCGTGGACGTAGGCAAATTGCCGAACCACGTAAATATTGTCTTGTGCGTGTGATTATTTTTCTTTGACGTGTGTTTTCTCTATTTGTTTTGTTTCTCACAGGTTGGGATTTTAGGTTAAATTCCCTACAGGATGAACTTGTCAAATACGCTGTGCGGGTCGGATTTGGCATTAAGGCGTAGAAATCCTTAATTATGTACTTAACAATAACTTGTCAGATATCATGTACTACGTACTAATTAATTAATATGTGTGCTTTGTGCTTGCAAGCTCCAGCTTCTTCAATGATGTAGAATCGAGAAGAAGCTAGACATTCCGCAATGTTTCCTCTCTATATATAAGTTTATATGAGGAGGCAATGCGGTTGTGTTGGTTTCCTGTTTTACTTTTCTTTTCCTTTCTTTTCATGCCTGTTTTTCCTTGGTAGCTATGTAGTACCAAAGCGATAATAACAAGGAATATTTTCTGCTCACTATGTTTACATGGTGGAAGCAGAATTTATATGGATTTACTTGAAATTGAATACACTTGTAGAATCTGTAATAAGTACCATTATCGCTCCCAATACTATAGTATACTCATAATAGTCAATCCCATGATTACGTTTTGAAGACATTATAGCTTGATTTCTTCCATGTTTCTTCTTGACTCACTCAATACAAAAGCAAATTAACTGGACAAAGTTTAGCCATAAAATTAGTTGTAGTCTAGAGTTACAACTTCCTTTAAACAAAATTAACATTATTACATATTTTGAAAATATAACCGTTGGATTGTATGTTCTTTATACTCTTAATACATATGTCAAATTTTGTGTCCATCAGATATTATTTACAAATGTTATGAATACCATTTTGGATCCCGTTTTGGTTTGTCCAATGAAACAAAATATTTTGGTTCCGCCTATTTCAACGTATTGTTTCAGGGTTGTTTAAAAAAAAACTATATATATATATATATATATTCTTATACAACATAAAATTATCAATTCAAAAAAGTGAATTACTAAATATCAAATATTAGAAATCATTTAATTTTAAACCTTAACATCAATATCACATCCCAATATTTATAACAAGTCATTACTTACACCATAGTAATTAATAAAATAATCCCATCAAAAAAATAAAATAAAATAATAATTTTACTAATTGCTATTAATATAGTGATTTAAAAAGAAAATCTTAATAAAGGGGATTAGATTGCTTATTTTTTAAAGATTCATATTTGAGTTATTTTGTAAATAAATGAGTATTTTTTTTTTGCAAAATTTTGTAAATAAATGAATACTTGGGGAATTTGGGATAATTATAATCATGATTCATGAAGCTCTTAGGAAGCTCCACTCCCACCTACTTCCACGTGCATTGAGCCATTTTCCCTTAATAGATAGAGCCCATTTGGGATAAGCTACAAGTTTCATCTTATTTGAATTTTTAGCTTCTTTTTTGTGCTATTTATGGGTCTTATTGCACTTTTTAGTACTATTTTTGGGTCTTATTGTATTATTCAGTTAGCTTTTAACCTTATTTTCTACACTTTCAGCAAAAAATTTCCAGTTTCAACTAAGTAAGTTGTTCTCAAATAGACCTTTAATATCACTTTTCAAAACTTTATTTGTCATTTACAAGTCTCATAAATGAAATCACTCTTGAAGCTCTAGAGAATAGAGATAACTCAGACAAGCCTTGAAGAAGAGATTTCAAATGGTAAGCAAATTAACTTCCATTTTGTCCACCATACTACCAAAGCTTGGATTTTTGCTTTCTTCTTTTCTTCTTCTTTTTTTTTTTTTTTTGGTTTTTTTCCCCTTACAAATCATTTGGTACTGATCTGAGATTTTGATGTCTTTTTCTCTAGTTTTTTTTTTTTTTTTTTCTCCCTAATATATCACTTGGTACTGATCTAATGTCAAGTTTATGTTTGAAATAAGATGAAAAAATTCATTAAAAAAAAAAAAAAAAAACCCTCTATATGCCGGCCGAATCCTTAATTTTGGCCAGTGTTGGTCAAAATTCACAGGATTGGTCGAAACACCCCGAAACTGGCCGAAATTTAATCCAAAGTGAAACAATGGGTATTCTGGTTCGAAATTATGTACTAGTACGAGAAACCGTTCCAGCCAAAACGGAACTGAATTTATAATATTGTTATTTACTATATGATCTATAAGGTTATATTTTATGCATAATTTTAAACTACAAAAACTTTCAATTTAAATGATTTATTGATAACATAGCTATTGATATTTAATTTTCTAGAAATTTTGCAAGTACGAAGGATATAAAAAGAAAATGTAATCCAACAATGGATTTATCAAAATTCACCTCCAACAAAAACATATTAAATAAGGTTGTAACCTTAAGTTACAATCAATTTTATAACTAAATTTTTTCCTTATTTAAATACAATTCACATAAGCACATAAGCTACAATCAATTTTGTAGCTAAATTTTATCCTTATTTACATACAAATCACATTGCTTTATTACAAGAATTAGCCAACACAAACATTAAGAATTGAACAAAATATTTTAAACATTAGGAACCAATATTAAATTCACCCAAATTAAAAGAGTGTAATTTGCATTTTAGTAAAAGGGAAATGAAAATTAAAAGATCTAAAGTCACATATTGTTTTAATCAATACTTAGTGATAGGCCAAGAATGTATTAAGCCCTTGTGATAAATTAACCAATTAATTTAGTCAAGTTAATTAATTAATTCAATTAACATACAAATTTCAAGGTAGCACAAACAAATCACCAATTAACTAAAGTGCAACGGAAATTAAATTGACACGGTGATTTGTTTACGAATGGGGGAAACCTACATGGCAAAAACCCCCATCGGGTGATTTTAAGGTCATCACTCCTGAGAATCCACTATTATCAAAACAAGCGGTTACAAGTAAAGGAATCCCAGCACCTTATACCAACCTACAGTTGAACCCTTACCCCAATACCCAATTGGACTTATTCTGTGATGACAATTTCTCCTTTTCAATGCACGGCTCTCAATACGTGACTAACCAATAGATGCGCAGATCCCAGTACGCGACTTAATCACCAACTTGAGAAAGATGTTAGCTGCAAAGTTCTTAAGTTCATCACACGAAGAAGATCATGAAACTAATTGGTCACAAAACCCTAAGGTGTACAAACACAGCAGCTTCTTCAAAAGAAAGATGAACTAGGGCAAATTCTGTCTCCGGTTACAATTTGCATGAACACAACTTTGCTTCACACTTTCACAACCTTTTATGGCCCTCAAAATAATCATTATATATGTTTAGGGTTGTGAGAAAAAAAATCCTAAACACATACTCACGAATTAAAGTGAAATCAACTCTGAAAAACTGAATTTCATAACATATAGGGTATCTATCGAGCTAGCTGTCAAGCTTCGGGCTTCAAAAGCTTTTTTAACTTTGATAGATGCTAGCTGTCGAGCTTTAAAATCCAGTACTTTCTCACTTGTTTCTTGGACTGACTTGCATGGTTTTAACACTTGAACTTGAAACCTTGTTCCTTGTTCCTTGAAGTATTAAACACATCCTAGATTTACCCAATTACAAGTAAAGTGCGTTTTATCAAAGGATTAGCCAATTCTAAATTTACATATATTCCTAACATCAAATCACATATGTCCTAACACTTAGTTATCAAATAAGGGGCTTAATGATAAGGCCAATCAAGTTGCATATTCTTTTTTTTCTTTTTCTTTTTTCTTTTTTTTCTTTTTTTTGCATTTTATGAAGCATCATTATTATTTTAAAATACAAACAGCCGAAATAAATCATGACTAACAAGCATCATTATTCATGACAAGTATTGGGGAATAGTTTTTCCTTTTGACTAATGATTTTATAATGTGAGAGTAAATAAATTTCGCTTCTCACTTATGGCTGAAGATTCTATTATGAGGAATTCTAAAGGTGAAGGAGGCACAACACTAGTGTTGAAATCAGGGTGACAAATTTGTTGACATCATAACTGTGATGACATTGGTGCTTCTGAAATGACATTTGAGGCCAATAGAACTCCAATTGACCCGCTTGGCTTCCAAATTTCATTCCCATAATTTCTTGGACCCGACCATGAATGTTGTCCTATAATAAGCATCTTAATCTAAAAACAGTTTGCACAACGGGTACAGTTAAGGCTATCAACTTTTTTTCTTGGTAACTAAAAGCTATCGACTTTTGACTTATACGTGAACCGCTCCAACAATTTTCCATTCACGTGAGAATTCGAATTCTCTACCAACATATTTGGATTCGTAGATTCAAGCATTCTTTTGTGGTGGATATGATTTTCGTAGGAGGTTAAGAAATAGGCCGAATTCTTATTTCCATATTAAAGGTTTCGTCTTTCTTCTATATCTAGTTGTTTTTATACCATATAAATGTTTGAACTACTTTGCGGATGCTACAATTTTGATACCATGAGATATTTTAATTTCGATAATTTGATTCTTGTGTTTGATTGTGACACATTTTCTTTTCATTTGAATGAATTTGCATGGAAAGAAACAACATTATCAACACTTAATACATTATGAAAATTTCTTTACAGTCAAATATATTCGGGCAAACTTCTAGTTCGACCCATCACATGCACAACGACAATGAGACTTCCACATTAAGAAAACTTGGAATAGATCTCGTGTAGAGAAATAGAGACGAGGTCCATTATATATCCCCAAGGGCCAAAGCTTCAATACCCCAAACTCAAACCACATAAGAAAAAGTAAGGTTCTTAAAAACCTTCCCCAAGTCTCCATATAACATGGAGCCATGCATGGACCGTGCAATATTTAACCCAACAGTTGATTATAAGAAGGTGATATTTAACACATAGGTAAAGAATTGAAATAAAAACCTTTTTTTTAGAGAGTTCTAATTTATAGCGTTCGTTCCTGATGATCAGACCAAGAGATCAATTTGTTTTTTGGTATAAGCGGAGATTGAACCCTAAATTTCTTATTCAACCATCAGATATTTTATCAGTTGTTCTAACTAGAACTTACAAAAACTTTTACATATCAAGAACTAGTATTAAATCCACCCAAACTTAAAAGGGTGTATTTTGCATTTTTGTTAAAAGGAAAAATAAAATGAAAAGATCTAAACTTACATATGTTATTTTAATCAATTTTTAGGTGTCAAATATGGGACTCAATGATAAGGCCAATCAATTTGCATGTTCCATTTTATTTTTCTTCTTTTTATATTTTTTGGATTTTTATGTACTATCAATATCAATATTGTAAGGTTGAATTTATTCAACCATCTAATTGGCTTTATTCTGTGCCAAATTTGCTTGTAATTCAGCATTTAGTAACCCTGTATTTAGGTGGGTTTGTTGTAAGGGTAGTGAGTGAGATAGAGTGAAGATTGCTCAAGAGTGTGCAAGAAAACAGAGACTCGCGGCTGGGACTCGCGGGTGACTCGCGGCTGCAAGCCGCCAGAAGCAGCACACGTGCCAAGCATGCTGGAAGATGAACAGTCATGCTAGCTGGAGCACTACAGGACAAAACAGGACAACTGGCCATACGGTTAACTCGCGACTGGATCTCGCGACTTAGTCAAGCCGCGAGGTCAAGCCGCGAGCCACCCCTGTTTTGTAAAACCTGACGTTTCACATTCCTCTCCCACTCCAGTATAAATACCCCTTTTACCCACGATTGAAAGAGAGCTTCCAGAGAGAATTTTGAGAGAGAAATCCTAAAGAAAAACAAGATTGTTTCACCCACAATCTATACCTTAGAGTCTCTTCAAATTCCTCTACTCTCTTCCTCTCCATTGTCAAATCCTTGAGAGGCATTATACCAAACCTGGTTCTCACCATCATCATCACTGTGAGACAGTTGTTTGGATTTCTGGGAAGCAGTTAGGAAGAAACCAATCTTCATTGGTTGATGCTACGGTCTAGTAGCGGAATCCGGGAAGCTAGAAAAGAAAAAGGTTCGGCGCAACCTCGTTGGAGCAAGAAGCTTGGAGGGCTTAGGTGCACTGGGTAGATTAGGCTTGGAGGGTCTATTGCTGTCCTTGTATCCCAACTGTATTTTCTAGTGGATTGTTTACCGCTTGGAGGGCGGCGGAGAGGTTTTTCGCCGAGGACTTCGGTTTCCTCTTCGATAACACATCGCGTGTTGTCTTTGTGTTTGCATCTTCCTTCCTCTCTATCTTTGCCTTTTTATTATCTGCTGTGGTTTTATTTTGTTATGGCTTAGATAGTTTTTAACCAATTTCGTATTATAGCATGTGTTAAGTTTCCGCACACTAGTTGTTTGACATATTGCTTGTATTGGTTAAGTTGTAATTTGGGGGTCTAAACGTTCAAAGGTGTTTTGTACACGCTTTTTGAACTTTCATTTGGTATCAGAGCGGGTACACTGCTATTGGTTTCATTACCATTGTGTGATCCTTGACTCCCTTTTGAGATGGATAGGTCTCAATCCCTAAATGCACCTCCATATTTTGATGGTAGTAATTATGCTTTTTGGAAGGTTCGCATGAGAGCTTTTCTGTGTTCTATTGATGAATCCGTTTGGGATGCTGTTGAGATTGGTTGGACCAAACCTGAGGCAGCCAAATCCACATGGGATAAGGCAGCACTTGCTGCATCTAATGCTAACAGTAAAGCACTCAATGCTATTTTTTGTGGTGTGTCTCCAGATGAATTTCACAGGATTTCTCATATTACCGTTGCCAAAGAAGCATGGGAGATTTTGGAAACCACCTATGAAGGCACGAAGAAAGTGAAAGACACCAAGTTGCAAATGCTGACCACTCGGTTTGAGGAGCTCAAAATGAGTGAGGATGAGTCTTTTGACTCTTTCTATAGGAAGCTAAATGAGGTGGTGGTCAATAAGTTCATCTTGGGGGAGAAAACGGAGGACTCAAAGATTGTAAGGAAGATCCTTCAATCATTGCCGGAAAGTTTTCGTGCTAAAGTGACAGCAATTGAAGAGAGCAAGGACCTTGATGACATCAAAGTACAGGAGCTGGTTGGTTCTCTGCAGACTTATGAGATGTCGCTGCCCAATCAACGGAAGAGTAAATCTCTTGCTCTAAAGACCATTAATGAGAAGGTGGAAGATCAAGACTCATCGGGAGAAGATGTGGTTGACAAAGATGTTGCATACCTTGTCAAAAATTTCAGAAAGCTCTTGAAATTCAAAAATAATGGCAAATTTGATGATAAAAGAAAATTCCAAAGTTCTGGAAGGGAGAAGAGGGAATTCAAAAAGAAAGATGGAAAAGAATCCCAACCCACACAAGGTGTCACTTGTTTCGAATGTAACGGGCATAGACACTTTAAGAAGGAATGTCCGAATTATCTGAAATCGAAAGGTAAAGTGTATGCCACGACCTTGAGTGACTCGGATTTGTCTGACTCAGAATCTGAAGAGAGCTGTGATGGAGAGGGGAACTATTCGGCTTTTATGACCATTGCTCATGTTGAGTTTTCAGATGAGTTGAATCTGCTTGTACGAGACCTTGGAGAACATAGTGATGATGAATCACTAGGAATTGTTGAAGAATCAGATGTTGAAGAAGATGAAAGCACAGCAAATCTTCAAGAGAATTATAACTCACTCTTGGAGAAGTCGAGTGAGTACACAAGGGTGGCCAAGGCTGCTGTGAGAAAAATGAAGAAGGCTGAGGAGGACTACAAAAGTCTCCTAATTCGATATAGGGAGGCCAAATGTGAGACAGAAACACTGAATGGTGAGTTGTCCGAAACTTACACAAAAGTGAGATTTCTTGAGAATGAGGTTGTGCAAGCGAATGCTAAAATAGAGAGGGTCACCACCAAGAAGCTAGATGATGTTATATCATCTCAAAAGAGCTTTTCAGACAAATCCGGATTGGGATATACCGGAGGAAGTAGTTCATCTGGAAATGTCACTAAAGAAGTGAAGTTTGTAAAGGCCAAAGATCCAGTTATAGCTGACCTTACTGGTGAGAAGCTCGAGGTGGAGGAGAAGAAGAATGTGGTGAACCAACGGATGCTGAATCCCTGTAATCAGTCTGTGGGCAGGTCTGAATCTCGTGCCAAGTCACGTCCATGACCACAAAGAGGTCCTAGAGGAACTTATGTGTGCCATTATTGCGGACTTCAAGGGCATACTCGACCAAATTGCCAAAAGCTGAGAGCAAAGAACAGTGCAACTCCTCAAAGGTCAGGAGGACCCAGAAATGATAGGAGAATTTGGGCAGGTGATCAATCTAGAGATCAAAATGGAGATCCCGGAATGATGAACGTGATGAAGATGATTGGTGCATTCACCAACTGCTTGGAAAGCTTCTCACGAAGGTTTGAAAGCCCTAACTCCCGTACCCAATCCTATAAGGAAATCACCCCAAACGCAAGTGACGTGTGGGTGAAAAAGGGTACTCATGCATAAGCATTACAACATGTCCATGCATTAATATTTCCTATGCTTTGTGACAATGTTTGTTTGGTTTGCTTGCTGTTTTTGATGTTGGTTGTTTGCTTGTCTACTTGTGAATATTTTTAATTTTGTTTTATCAATCTTTTTGTTTCTTGTGTCAAAAATCCAAAAATCACATAAAAAATTAGAAAATCAAAAAGCTTGATTGACTTTGTTGAGTTTTGTCTCAAAACTTGTTTTGTCTTGTACCTTTGTGCTAATGGCTTTGTGTATTTTCGAGCATTGCTTGTTTTCATGCACTTATATCACTGTGGGAAAAATCTTGAAATCTATGTGATTGTTGTAAATAGATCTTCAAACTTGTCATGAATGATTAGTGAATGGTTATGTTGATCTTGAGACATGCATAGACTTATGTCTATATATCTTCCCACTCTTTATTTTTGTTTTGCTAAAAAGAGCTCACCAAATGTAAATCTCCAAATGAAAAGAGATATTGAGCTGCAAAAGCCTGTCGCACATTCTAGTATTCGACTAGGAAAAAGGGTAAGCGACCTTATATTAAAGTGAATGTTTATTCAAAAAGCCAAAAGCTTGTTCATTAAAGTGAAATGTCAAATATCACTCTCACAATGAGAGGTGATTGCCTCAAAAGATCAAAAAGATCAAATGTTATGATTAAAAGTGGAGTAAAATGTAAAGCTCCAAGTCATGTTATCAAGTTTTGTGGGAGGTCATATATACATATTTCTATAATTGAGATAGGTCACATGATCTAGTGCTAATTGTGTATGCCTTGGTTGAATCGATCATTGAAGCTTCACATTAGACGAAGGACTATCTCATTGTTGATATCCACGCACAACACACAAGTTTATGTTCAATAAATGTCATATTCATTTGTGTAATTGTACTTGATGAAATGTGTTTTCACATGCTCAATCTTTGTTAATTCAAGCACAAAAAGATTTTTGAGTGTTTTAGGTGTTTTTGGAAAGTATTTTGTTTGAAAAATCTGAAAATTTCAAAAATCCTGTTTTGCCCTGTTTTGGCGGCTCAGTCGCGGGTATGTCAAGTAGCGAGCCTCAGTTGCATCTTCGCTGGTCATTTTTGGCGACTTGTTCGCGAGTGGAAGGTCTAGTCGCGAGGTTCACTCAGAGATTTTCGCGGCTCAGCTCACAACTCACTCGCGGGTAGACCTTCTAGTTGCGAAAAACACTTAGAAAAATTTTTCAAATTTTTGTTCTTGAGTGCTTTGGCGGCTTGAGCTGGCGACTGTGTGGCGACTTAATCAAGTCGCGAAAAACGCATGTTTTGCATAAATAAGAGCAGTTTTTAAATCTTTTTCAGTTTTCCCTCGAATATTTGTGACTGTTCATCTTCTCTCTAAACTATCTCCCTCCCAAACACTCCGTGCCCCCATTTCCAATCTCCATTGTTGCATTCTTGTAGCTCAAAATCTTCAAGTCACAGGTATGGGTTTTTAGTTTTGCACTCTTTTCTACTTGATTTTGTGCTTTTCCCTTTGATTTTTCGCATATGTTTGTGATTTAGAAATGGGTTTGTGTTTCGGATTTTGCTCCTTGTTCATGCTTAGCTTGCGAATGCTGCTGCTAGAATTTGATTTGATCTTAGTTGTTTCCTTATTGCTCTTCATCCTGTGCTTAGCTAAGTGATTCTTTTATTTTATCTGAACTTTGAGCTGTTGAGTTGTTTCAAATTGTTCCTTTTGAGGCTGTGAGTTTTACTGTGCTAAATATGCATGCTCTATTGTGTAAATCTTTTGGGAGCATATGTGAGCTTCACAATGCTGTTTATGAGCCATATCATTTTTCATTATCTGTCTCATTGACATATATCTGCCTTTAGGATAGTTTCTATATCTGTTGCTTTTATATGTGTTTCCTATCTTAGGCTTGTTTATCCATGTGTTTGATCTAAGTAGCTTGTGTTTAAATGTTTCAACTTCATTTGTATGGATGAAATCTCTTTGTTAATTACATGGTACTGACTAGTTCTACACATATATTGCTCTATACTGTTGTGGCCTCTTCTGATTGTTCACAGATGGCTCCCTCACCTCCTAAGAAGAAAACTCCTGCAAAGAAGGCTGACAAAAGATTGAAAATGGATTCTAAACTATTTAGGTCAGTTCATCATTTTGAGAGATACAGGGATAACTTCATGAAAGCAGAAATTATTCAAGAACGATTTGTAGATTTGGAGGATTTGAGACAAACCTTTATCCCCAGCTGTTTTGAAGGAAGAGGATGGGAAAAGCTTCTGAGTGATTTCCCTGTAGTGTGTGAACCCCTGATTAGGGAATTTTACTCAAATGCTGTGATAAAGGAGAATGAGTTAAGTTGCTGGGTTAGAGGTAAAGAATTCATTTTGGATGCACATGTCATAGATGATGCATTAGGGCTTGAAGGATTAGAAGATGAGGAATTTATCAACTACAAGGATAGGAGTGTCTCTATTGAAACAGTTCAACAAAGGATAGGTGGGCAGAGAGAAGGAAAATGTTTGAATACCACTGCCTTTCCAGTGGACATGAGGTGTCTAACAATCATCATGATGTTTAACCTCTATCCCATTAAGAAGTTGACTACAATCAATTGTGCTAGAGCAATCTTTCTGATGGATCTCAAAGAAAAGAATTTCATAGACATAAGTTCCCACATATATGACACCATTGTGGATGAGACAAGAACAACCTCTAGGCCAAAATTGATCTTTCCCAGTTTGCTGATGAGGATCTTTAGAAGGAAGGGGGTTCCAATCCCTCAAGACATCAGTCCCATGTCCACACCTTCTGCAATTAACAAGCTTACCTGCAAAAGGATAAGTGTTAGGCTTCCAGGAGAAGAAGATGAAGGTGATGAAGGAGAAGGTGTCCCAATGGAGACTGAAGCAGAGGCAGCAGGGCATGCATCAACCTCAACACCCAGGAGGAGTGGCAAAAGACCCAGAGCATCAACTTCTTTAGATACACCTCCAGATGCTTTCCAAATCATTCTGGAAAGACTTGATGGGATCAGAGAAGTCCAGACTGAGCACTCTGAGAGGATGAGAGCCATGCAGGATCAGATTGATGTTTTGTCTGCAAAACTTGATAGCTTCACCACTCAGCCTGAACACTGACCCTTTGGCCATTCCTGTCAAAAAGGGGGAGAAGTTTCTGTCTGTTGATAATGTCATTGATGATTGAGAAGCAGAAAAGCAGCTCTTAAGGGGGAGTATTGTGTTGAGGGGGAGTGTCATTACCTAAGGGGGAGTGTCTTTACATTCTTCTTCAGTTTCAATTTTCTCTTTAAGTTGATATATTGTGCTTTTGTAAGCTTTTAGGGTTAATGTTTTATGCATAGTTTGTAGGCTTTATGGTATGTACCTTGCTTAATGCAGCCTTTATGCTATGTTGAAATCAGTACTTTAATCTAAATGTTCTGCATTTTGGTTTATGTACTATCACTCTTGTGCCCTTGTAGGATTGTTCCTAGATGCATATGCCTTGTGTGTTATGCATTGGTTGAGTGTTGAGCATACAAGTGTCTTGCCTTGTGCTTGTTAACTTGTATGTCCTTGTGTTCATTCCAAGTGTGAATGAGCACTGTGATCACTACCTTGTAGTGTTCACTTGGTTGATCAAGCCATGGTTTGTTTCTTAACTCCATCTTTGCTTGATCACATATTGCCTGTTTCATATGCATTTATAATTTTCTACTTACAATGATCATGGTGTATTGTTGTGTTTCAGGAGTATTATGTCCATATGATTCAAGTGCTTCACAGCTTCTAGAATTAGGTGTGAGTGAGTTTTGTTCAACTGTTCCCAACTCACATGTTAAGTCTAGAGTCTGTTTTAGGGTTTTGTCACGGAATAGCCAAAGGGGGAGATTGTAAGGTTGAATTTATTCAACCATCTAATTGGCTTTATTCCGTGCCAAATTTGCTTGTAATTCAGCATTTAGTAACCCTGTATTTAGGTGGGTTTGTTGTAAGGGTAGTGAGTGAGATAGAGTGAAGATTGCTCAAGAGTGTGCAAGAAAACAGAGACTCGCGGATGGGACTCGCGGGTGACTCGCGGCTGCAAGCCGCCAGAAGCAGCACACGTGCCAAGCATGCTGGAAGATGAACAGTCATGCTAGCTGGAGCACTACAGGACAAAACAGGACAACTGGCCATACGGTTAACTCGCGACTGGATCTCGCGACTTAGTCAAGCCGCGAGGTCAAGCCGCGAGCCACCCCTGTTTTGTAAAACCTGACGTTTCACATTCCTCTCCCACTCCAGTATAAATACCCCTTTTACCCACGATTGAAAGAGAGCTTCCAGAGAGAATTTTAAGAGAGAAACCCTAAAGAAAAACAAGATTGTTTCACCCACAATCTATACCTTAGAGTCTCTTCAAATTCCTCTACTCTCTTCTTCTCCATTGTCAAATCCTTGAGAGGCATTATACCAAACCTGGTTCTCACCATCATCATCACTGTGAGACAGTTGTTTGGATTTCTGGGAAGCAGTTAGGAAGGAACCAATCTTCATTGGTTGATGCTACGGTCTAGTAGCGAAATCCGGGAAGCTAGAAAAGAAAAAGGTTCGGCGCAACCTCGTTGGAGCAAGATGCTTGGAGGGCTTAGGTGCACTGGGTAGATTAGGCTTGGAGGGTCTATTGCTGTCCTTGTATCCCAACTGTATTTTCTAGTGGATTGTTTACCGCTTGGAGGGCGGCGGAGAGGTTTTTCGCCGAGGACTTCGGTTTCCTCTTCGATAACACATCGCGTGTTGTCTTTGTGTTTGCATCTTCCTTCCTCTCTATCTTTGCCTTTTTATTATCTGCTGTGGTTTTATTTTGTTATGGCTTAGATAGTTTTTAACCAATTTCGTATTATAGCACGTGTTAAGTTTCCGCACACTAGTTGTTTGACATATTGCTTGTATTGGTTAAGTTGTAATTTGGGGGTCTAAACGTTCAAAGGTGTTTTGTACACGTTTTTGAACTTTCAAATATCTATATATATATATATATATATAATCGCAGAAGCTGAGAGAAAGTGGGTTCCTACAATCAAGGAGGTGGTGACAAATAGAAAAAGTGTCTATCTAAAATTCAGACGCGTATAAGTTAAAAAGCGATACATTACATTGTTTGGCACGCTATGTACCATTTAAAAGCTTCTCATTATAAAATTATAAATATAAAAAAATTAACCAGTTAAAATTAGATGTGCACCAAGATAGAAATAGAGAGGAGCGATGCGGACACGGAGAGTAACAAAGAAAGAGAGAGGTGATGAAATCAAAAACCTTCAAAAAATGTTTTTGCAAACCCAAAACATCGTTTACCGCAAAACATAACCCAGTTCTCTTCTAAACCTAGACATACACCAAGATAGAAACAGAGAGAGGCGATGAGTACACGGAGAAAGAAGCAAAGAAAGAGAGGCGATGAAATCAAAAAGTTTCAAGAAACGATTTTGCAGACCCAAAACCTTGGTAGAACGGTAAACAGAGAAGGCACGGAGTGGGGACTAGGGAGAGAGGCGATGAATATATGGAGAAAGAAACAGAAAAAGAGAGAGGCGATGAAGACACGGAGAACGAAAGAGAAAAAGAGAGAGGCGATCCTGGGACACGGAGAAAGAAGAGAATGCCTCTCTGTTTCTCTCACTAAGATCAGAGTAAAAGTCCCCTCTGCCCACAAACAACGCCTCCGATGGGTTCTATTCTTTCACTGATTTTTTTTAGGTAAATTAGATCTGTTATATGCTTTCAATTTTTTCAATTGGGTTCTAGAATTGGATTCAAAAATTAGGGCTAAGGAAAGCAGGTTTTAATATGTGACTATTCTTTTTTTCATTTTTTGGGTAATAGATTTTTTTTTTCAATTCGTCTATTTTGGAATTAAATCATTCAATTTCTTTCTCTCCAGAGATGAAGTGGAATCTTTCCACAATCCAGAGTCTCTAATTTCATCAAATCAAGGTACTGATTTCTTTTCCCAAAAATCGTAAAACAAACGCACATTGCAAATACCACAGTCAATATTAATTTTCACAGAAACCTTATTAAAGACCACTATCAGGTTCCAATAAATTATACTTCTACAATGATTGCGATGTGTATATATATTGTTATTGAAATTATTTTTATTTAGGCTTAGGTTTGGGTATGATCTGTTAAGGTTTCTGATATTCTCATAATCTGTTTTCTTTTTCTTTTCTTTTTTTTGTGTGTTGAAAATGTTGTTAGGTTGATCATCGTATAAACATTTACATTTAATGCCTGCTGATTTTTTTTTATAGGTTCTAAGTTTGCATATAATTGTTATTATTATTTTAATACTTGATGCGTAGAATTGGAATATGAGTGAATTAGAAACTGAAATCATAGATTGATGGGGTTGGATCCGTAGTGGGTTTTGATCATTCAAATTTACTTTGTGCATTGGATTGTTATATTGCTATCTGTGTTGTGATGTTCATACATGTATGTTTGTTGCTTTGATGGACTCAAAATCGCAAAGTGTGTGTGTCATTAAATCCACTTTTAGTTGGTAGATCTTAGATCACGTTCAATTTGAATGGTTCCCTTTGGTCAAAAGTCCATACCTTACATAAGATTCATTGGAACACCACTGGTTTTTTTTTTTTTTTTTTTTTTTTTTTTTTTTTTTTTTAATTTAAACTGTATTTTTATTTGCAGGTATAGAGAGTTGAATGTAAGAAAATTCCCAACAAATCACTTTATAATTTATGCCCACCACTGTAATATGCACCAAGTTCAGATTTTTATGTCAATCTTCTTGCACTGCGAAAGCTTGACATGATGCTCAAATGCAAGTTAAGTTTTATTTTCTTAAAGAGAAATTCATTTTTTTAGATAAACGCTATTTTCCCTTAGATGTGGAAAATATTGCCTATAGTGGTTTATTTAGAAGCTTTCTTTGAGCAATTTTTCAAAATTTATGAAGGATCATAATAACGTTTAATTGTGGTCCTCCACTAAATATGCATGTAGTTCTAGGGTGCAATTTCTTCACTTTATATGTTGTTTAAATAGATAATATTTTTGAAAGTTATCCCATGTCTTTTTTTTTCCCAGTTAAATAACAATTTCATTTCAATAGAAACAAGAAATTAGATATTGATTTTGCATAAATATTGATGTTTATATTTGGTTATAATAAAAAGCAATTTTTTCTTCTAGAATAGATGGTTGTTAAAGGAGGCTTACAGGCAAATAACTCATTGTAAATATGCACCAAGTTCAGATTTTTATGTCAATCTTCTTGCACTGTCAAAAGCTTGACATGATGCTCAAAAGTAAGTTAAGTTTTATTTTCTTAAAGAGAAATTCATTTTTTTAGATAAACGCTATTTTCCCTTAGGTGTGGAAGCTCATAAAAATGAAAATATTCTTTTACAGGAAATATTAAATGTTTTTAAAGATATTGCATTAGGAGCATTATGGAGAATTCCCTTTGTTTGGACTCATTTCATGTGTTCCTCCAAGTGGCCCCTTTGAGAAGGGTATGACACACATGATGTGATTCAAAGATACTAATGTTTTAACATTTTTTTGGGAATATTGGATACTATATGTCTAAATATACTACATTATTTAAGTTTGAATGTTTGCAGTGGAAATGGGAGAACTAAGTTTATGTTGAATGCAAAGTATTTTAAATCGTAAAATGATCCCGCGCATTGCGCGGGTTAAACGCTAGTTGTTTTAAAAATCAAACTGAACCAAATCACTACTAGTTTTGACATATTTTTACCTTTTTTTAATTACAAAAAATAATTTGACTTATTAAAATCAAATAAATAAATAAAAGCTTACATACATTAGTGCACAAGTCAAGTAACAAAGCCAGTATTGAATTAAAACATTTTAGTCCCACATTAACAACATTTTACTTATAATTAGTCTTTCTTCCCCTTTGTCTTTCATTTTTGAGGTGCAAAAACTCATAAATTGAAAATTCATATGATACTTGACAATAAGTGTTTAATTTATAAATCTTTCTCTTAAATTTAAAACAAAGAAGTATTTATAAAAATCTTTGGTCTAACAACCTAATATGTTCAGTAACATATATTAATTGAAATATTTAGTATTATTTATGTCACAGACCACCAATTGAACCACATAACCACAAATCCGGTAACCAGCTCTTTTCTTGATTACTTGTTTAGCCTAGATTTTTAAACATGGAGCATCATCCATTAATTACAACTAAGGTTTATATTAAGCCGTGATAGATAATTTGATAAGATTATTATTCTTTCCATAGAATGATCATGTAGATATGATATTACATTTGAGGTTTATATATAATAAACCGCAATAGGAAATTTGATAAGTTTGTTATTCTGTCCGCATAATGATCACGTATATTTGATACGACAATAATGAGCTTTTTATAGGTATAATATAATTTAAACCTATGATGTCAATTTATGGTTTTTTTTTTTTTTTTTCTATCATCAAATTAAGACACCAGTTGGTTTTTGGTATAGGTGGGGTTTGAACTCTAAATTTCTTATTTAATTATAAGAAACTTTACCAATTGAGTTAATTGAAACACACAATGAGACTGAAGCATTTAAAAGACTAAAACACTTTCTTGCCAACATGGAAAGCGTGAAAATGGTAAATATGTGTTGTTGGAAGTGGAACATTTTCCAGTTTATCTACCTACAAACAATACATAACACATTTAGATTAATAATAATCTTGTGTTCCTTTATTTTTATATTTCTCCAATCATAAGCAACTATATGTTCTTATTTTAAAGTAACCAAAGTTTATAAAATTAAAAATTAAAAAAAAAAGACACTTGGTATATTATTATTGGTGGAGTATAAAATAACACTAAAAGTGGTAAGAAGGATTTTGTACCATTTTTATACCAGATGCCAAGTATTGAGCAATGGTTTTTCAATTTCAAATGATGACCTTAATCATGTATGAGTAGTATTTGCTTTTTTATTTTGATTTGAGAATTTTATTCTAAGAAAAGAGTAGCAGACACTAGTGATGATACTAAGGGGACAACACACATGACACAACCTTGAATGCTATCCAATGAGCATCTTATTAGTCTAAAGCTAGTTAGATCAAAAGGTAAAGTTTAAAGACCAATAATTTCTGTCACGAAATTTATGGTTCAATGGTATTGTTGATTTGTAAGCAAAAAAGACAATAAATTTTTACTCTATACATGAATTACTCTAACAATTTTCCCCTTAATATGGGATTTCTTGGCCAAAACCATAACAATAATAATAATGATGACAACTACTGTACTTATTCAGGACAAGTATCGGGGAATAGTTTTTACTTTGGATTAATGATCCTATTATGTGAGAGTAAATAAATAGTTTTCACATTTCACTTATGACAAGATTCTATTTTGAGGAAGTCTGGAGATGAAGGAGGCACCCACCCTAGTGTTGAAATTAAGGTGACAAGTCTATTGACATCATACCTGTGATGACATTGATGCTTTTGAAAATTGGAATGACATTTGAGTCTAATAGAACTCCAATTGAGCCACTTGGCTTCCAAATTTCATTCCCATTATTTCTTGGACCCAACCATGAATGTTGTCTGATAAGCATCTTAATCTAAAAACAGTTAGCATAAAAGCTATAGCAAAAGCTATCGACTTTTGACACACATGAACCACCCCAACAATTTTCCATTCACATGAGAATTCGAATTCTCTGCCGACATATTTGGATTCATAGATTCAATATTCTTTTGTTCTGGATATGGTTTCATAGGACGTTAAGAAAAAGGCGGAATTCTTATTTCCATATTAAAAGTTTCGTCTTTCTTATCTAGTTGCTTTTATACACCATATATGCTAAATGTTTGGACAACTTTGCAGATGCTACAATTTGATACCATGAGATAATTTCAATAATTTGATTCTTGTGTTTGATTGGGACACATGTTTTCTTTTCATTGGAATGAATTTGTGTGGAAAGAAACAACATTATCAACACTTAATATAGTATGAAAATTTATTTACAGTCAAATATATTCGGACAAGCTTTTGGTCTGACCCATCGATCACATGCACAACGACAGTGACACTTCTCAATAAAGAAAACTTGGAAAAGATCTCGTGTAGAGAAACCGAGATGAGGCCTCCGATTGGCTACTAATGAAAAATGAAAATTATTTCACTGTTTAGCTTATTTTTACTACTATTTATGGGCCCCACTGCACTTTTTGGTATTATTTATGCACCCCATTGTACTATTTCAACTAATTTTTACCTTTATTTACAGTACTTTCAGCAATAAATTTTCAATTTCAACAAAATAAATAGTATCCAAATAGACTCGAGATTCATTATATATACCCCAGGGCTTCAATACCCCAAACTCAAACAACATAAGAAGAATCTTAAAAAACTTGCCTAAGGTTCTCCATCCTCCAAGTCAGCACATTAAAATGGATAGTGCAATATTTAACCCAACAGTTGATTATAAGAAGCTGGCCCAAAAGATTCTACTGCCCCTATCGAACAATCAACTAAGGAACATTTACAAGAAATATGACGCCAATAATGACAATCAGCTCAGCAAGGAAGAGCTAAAAAAGGCCTTTGCATACCTTGGCTCAATTATCCCTGGCATCATGGTTTTGAAACCCAAATCGTTCAATAAACCGTAAAAGGGAGATGTTCAAGATTTTAAGGTTGGACCGAGGTCGAACCGTGATGACGTCATAATTAATTTAATAATTATTTAAAATATAAATAAATATATTAAATTAGTAAAAATTGAAAATTGAAAATTTATCTAAAAATAAAGATAAATAATTATATACATACATATATATATATATATATATATTTATATATATATATATATATATTTAAAATTTTTGTAAGAGCTCTTAAGTCATGACAAAGCTCATTTGAGTACCCAATAATTTTTATTTTTATTTTATGAGACCCAATAAAATGGTAAAGAGATAAATTAATGTCTGCCCATGGCTACGCCCATTTGACAACCTAAACAATTTTTTTTATGCCCAAGCCCATTTGAATAGTCCACCATTTATGAATTTAAAAAAAAAAAAAAAAAAAAAAAAAAAACTATAGGATAAATACGAAAGCTAGAGCCTAGAACTAGAAGTGGTTAACAGTTGTTTGACTTGTTTCAAAAAAAAGAAGTGGTTGATTGTAAAGCAAATGTTGGTGGTTGACAGTAAAGCAGCAAAAAAGAGGACTTCGTTTACCAAAAACAGAAGAAGACTCGGAAGGAAAAATGAAGAAACAACATCGTCAAAAACACAGAGAAGGCGTGCGAGCGAAAAAGAGAAGAATAGGAAGATGGCGGTGCGATCTCAAGTCTGATAGCATCTCATGGTGGTTGAAGCTTCAGCCTTCAACAATGGCTGTAAGCGTGTAAGTACTCTGAAGGGAGCTGCCTGATGTACTCTGAAGGGAGTAGAATTTAAAGCTTGTTTTCCTGTGTTCGTTATTTTTTTTTTTTTTTTTTTTTTTTTTTTTTTTTTTTTTTTTTTTTTTTTTAGGTTCAAATTCAAAGGGAAGTAGGGAATCGTGAGAAATGGTCTAATCACGGTTCTTAGAACCATACGGTTGGACCGTGGTTCGAACGGTTTCCTACTTTTTTGGCATAGACCGATTCTTAAGACTAAAAGAATCGTGTTTATGAGAGGTTCATGGTTAACCTAGTCGGACCGTACGGTCCGGTCCGAGTTTAAAAATCATGCCTGGCATTCGTGCCAATCGGGCCCTCCACCATGCTGATGCCAATAAAGATGGATTCATCAACAAAGGGGAGATGGATGAACTTGTCAAATATGCTGTGCGAGTTGGATTTAGCGTACTATTCATGGGCCCCACTATACTATTTCAACTAACTTTTATCTTTACCTCAGTACTTTCAGTAATAAGTTTTCAGTTTCAGCAAAATAAACAGTATTCAAACAGACCCTAAGTGTTTAATTTATAAATCTCTCTCTTAAATTTAAAACGAAGAAGTATTTATAAAAATCTTTGGCCTAACAACCTAATATGCTGAGTAACATATATTAATTGAAATATTTAGTATTATTTATGTCACAGACCACCAATTGAACCACATAACCACTAATCCAGTAACCAGCTCTTTTCTTCATTATTTGTTTAGCCTAGATTTTTAAACACGGAGCATCATCCATTAATTACAACTAAGGTTTATATTAAGCCGTGATAGATAATTTGATAAGATTATTATTCTTTCTATATAATGATCATGTACATATGATATTACATTTGAGGTTTATATATATTAAACCGCAACAGGAAATTTGATAAGATTGTTATTCTTTTTGCATAATGATCATGTATATTTGATATGACAATAATGAGCTTTTTATAGGTATAATATAATTTAAACCTATGATGTCCAATCTATGGTAATTTTTTATTTATCATCAAATTAAGACACCAATTGGTCTTTGGTATAGGTTGGGTTTGAACTCTAAATTTCTTATTCAACTATAAGAAACTTTACCAGTTGAATTAATTGAAACACACGATAAGACTAAAGCATTTAAAAGACTAAAACACTTTCTTGCCAACATGTAAAGCATGGAAATGGTATATATGTGTTGTTGGAAGTGGAACATTTTCCAATTTATCTACCTACAAACAATACATCAATACATTTAGATTAATAATAATCTTGTATCCCTTTATTTTTATATTTCTCCAATCATAAGCAACCATATGTTCTTATTTTAAAGTAACCAAAGTTTTTTTTTTTTTTTTTTTAAATTTTTTTATAAATTTTAAAAAGACACTTGGTATATTATTATTGGTGGAGTATAAAATTACACCAAAAGTGGTAAGAAGGATTTTTTTACCATTTTTATACCAGATGCCAAGTACCAAGCAATGGTTTTTCAATTTCAAATGATGACCTTAATCATGTATGAGTAGTATTCGCATTTTAATTTTGATTTGAGAATTTTATTCTAAGAAAAGTGTAGCAGACACTAGTGATGATACTAAGGGGACAACACACATGACACAACCTTGAATGCTATCCACTGAGCATCTTATTAGTCTAAAGCTAGTTAGATCAAAAGATAAAGTTTAAAGACCAATAATTTTTGTCACAAAATTTATGGTTCAATGGTATTGCTGACTTGTAAGCAAAAAAGACAATAAATTTTTACTCCGTACATGAATTACTCTAACGATTTTCCCCTTAATATGGGATTTCTTGGCCAAAACCATAACAATAATAATAATGATGACAACTACTGTACTTATTCATGACAAGTATCGTGGAATAGTTTTTACTTTGGATTGATGATCCTATTATTTGAGAGTAAATAAATTGTTTTCACATTTCACTTATGACAGGATTCTATTTTGAGGAAGTCTGGAGATGAAGGAGGCACCCACCCTAGTGTTGAAATTAGGGTGACAAGTCTATTGACATCATGCCTGTGATGACATTGATGCTTTTGAAAATTGAAATGACATTTAAGTCTAATAGAACTCCAATTGAGCCACTTGGCTTCCAAATTTCATTCCCATTATTTCTTGGACCGGACCATGAATGTTGTATGATAAGCATCTTAATCTAAAAACAGTTAGCATAAAAGCTATAGCAAAAGCTATCGACTTTTGACACACACATGAACCACTCTAACAATTTTCCATTCACGTGAGAATTCGAATTCTCTGTCGGCATATTTGGATTCATAGATTCAATATTCTTTTGTTCTGGATATGGTTTCGTAGGAGGTTAAGAAAAAGGCGGAATTCTTATTTCCATATTAAAAGTTTCGTCTTTCTTATCTAGTTGCATTTATACACCGCATATGCTAAATGTTTGGACAACTTTGCAGATGCTATAATTTGATACCATGAGATATTTTCGATAATTTGATTCTTGTGTTTGATTGTGACACATGTTTTCTTTTCATTTGAATGAATTTGTGTGGAAAGAAATAACATTATCAACACTTAATATAGTACGAAAATTTATTTACAGTCGAATATATTCGGTCAAGCTTGTCCGACTCATTGATCATGATGGTTTTTAGACCCCTTAAAACACAACTGGATTAACCTAGTTAATTAGCCAAGTTATTACTTAGTCCAAATTCCAAATCTAGGTTATCACAATCAAACAATCATATCATGCAAAGCAGCGGAAGGATAAATAACACAATGATATGATCACCTAGGAAATCAAACCGGTAAAAACCTGGAGAGGATTTAACCTAGTTATCCTCAAGGTAAACCTAAATCCACAATGAAAGAATCGAAGTTTTACAATAGAACTTAGACCGCTAACATCCTATTGCTACCCACCAATAGAAATTTACTAACACGACCACGTGTAAGCTCCGAGACTACGAACTCCTTCTTTCTTGGATTCTCCAGCAAGTACAAGCACACCTGCTTGTGTTTCTTTAGGTTCTTATGGCAGCAACTGAATGATCATCAAGTTCTTGAACGAATCTCCTCTTGATAATCCCAAGTTTGTGTAAAGGAAAGCTCCTCACAAATCTCATAAGAGATTTACACAAACAGTAATATGAGCAACACTAAAACGTGGCTAGGGTTTGCCTTATATACCTAGGGCAAAAACACAAAACCCTAAACATTTTAAATAAACTAGGGCTGAGTTGCAATTCTGTAGAAAACGCATTATGCTCGAATTTCGATTGATCGAGCCTAAGCTTCGATTGATCGAACCAGGCCGAATTACTTTATTAAATCTGCATCAACTTAAATCCAACTTTACATAAATGACACAACTTTGAGCAAGTCTAAACAAGACTAAACATCTTGTTTTGATCATGGTTTGCCAACAATACACATTAGAGTTCTAAATACATAAGATCCTAAGTCTTTAGAACCTAATAGATCACATGCACAACGACAGTGACACTTCTCAATAAAGAAAACTTGGAATATATATCATGTAGAGAAACAGAGACGAGGTTCATTATATATACCCCAGGGCTTCAATACCCCAAACTCAAACAATATAAGAAGGTTCTTAAAAAACTTGCCTAAGGTTCTCCATCCTCCAAGTCTCCACATAAAAATGGTCCGTGCAATAGTTAACGCAACAGTTGATTACAAGATGCTGCCCCCAACGGAGGATCAGCTAAGGAACATTTTCAAGAAATACGACACCAATAATGACAATAAGCTCAGCAGGGAAGAGCTAAAGAAAGCCTTTGACTACCTGGGCGCACTTATCCCTGGCTTTCGTGCAGACCGCGGCCTCCACCATGCCGATGCCAATAAAGACGGATACATCAACGAAAGGGAGATGGATGAACTCGTCAAATACGCTGTGCGAGTCGGATTTACCGTTAAGGCGTAGAAATTCTTAATTGCGTACTTAACAATAACTTGTCAGACATCATGTACTAATAATATGTGTGCTTTGTACTTGCAAGCTTCAGCTTCTTCTATGATGTAGAAGCGAGAAAAAGCTAGACCTTCCGCAATGTTTCCTATACAAATTTATATGAGGAGGCAAGGCGGTTGTGTTGGTTTCCTGATCACTTTTCTTTTACTTTCCTTTCTGGTCATGCTTGTATTTTCTTGTCAGCTATGTAATATCCAAGTGGTAATAACAAGGAATATAATATTGTCTGCTCACTATGTTTACGTGGTGGAAGCAGAATTTATGTGCTCTACTTCAGTATCATTATCGCTCCCAATACTATAGTATACTCATAATAGTCAATCCCAAGATTACCTTATAGAGACATTATAGCTTGATTTCTTCCATGTTTCTTCTTGACTCACTCAATACAAAAGCAAATTATTTAAATACAACCCACATTAACACTTGCTTTATTACAAGAATTAGCGAACACAAACGTTGGGAATTAAAATAAAAACTTTTAAATATCAGTAACCAATATTAGATTAACCCAAACTTAAAAGGTTGTAATTTACATTTTAGTTCAAAGGAAAAAGAAAATGAATAGATCTAAAGTCACATATGTTGTTTTAATCAATATTTAGGTGTCAATGATAAGGCCAATCACGTTTATCGTTCCTTTATATTTTATTTTATTTTATGAATTATCATTATTGTTTTAAAAATCAAACAACTGAACCAAATTATGACTAGTTTTGACCAATTTTTGCCCCTTTTTTAATTACCAAAAAGCTACCATTTAATACTTAAAATTCTTGATCGAGTGACCAAGAGCATCTTGTATCTCAGCGGTATTATCTGCTCTTTTTTATAAGAAGAACGAAAATTCAAACATCCCCTCCCATTATTGTAACTATTAGGTTATCAAAATAAAATTCTTCATCAAATGTAATAATTATATCAAAATCAATATACAACTAAACATATTTCGGTTAACTAGTAATTAATAGGTTCAGTAACATAATTAATTAAAATGGATAGTATTATTTATGCATAGACCACTAATTGAACCCTATTCAACTACAATTTCAGGAACTAGTTCTTTTCTTAGAGAAAATTTTCACTCCTATATATGGGGAGGAGTCCTCCCTCCTTTCTAGCACTCAACCTTGTAGGAATGAAAATTTTCTCATTTTTTTTATTGTTTGTTTAGTTTCGATTTTAAAACCTAGAGCATCATCCATTAATTACATCTAAGATTTTTATTAAATTGATAGGAAATAATTTGATAAGATTTTTATTCCTTTCCCCATAATGACCATGTATATATGATAAAGACAAATATGAACCATCTAAAAGACCAAAACAGTTACTTGCCAACACGGAAAGCATGAAAATGGTGAATATTAATTGTTGGAAGGAGAATATATCCGAATTTATCTACTTCTCCAACGAGACCTACAAACAGAACATCACCCCATTTTATATATATATATATATATATATATATAAAATATATTATGTCCCTTTCATTTTTATATTTCACCAATTATAACCTACTATACATTCTCTTTTTTTTCTTCCTTTTTTATTTATTCTTTATAAATTAACCCAAGTTTAATATAAGAAATATTAAACACGTGGCACATATTTCAATAGGTGGAGTATATATAAAATAACACTAAAAATGAAATAGAAAATTTTTATACAAGATGCCAAGTATCGAGTAATGTAAATTCACCACGAATGATGATCTATAATTTGGAATAGATGGTATTCGCTTTTGCTTTTTGTTAGGTTCTAAGACTTTAGGATCTTAATGTATTAAAATTTTAATGTGTAATGTTGGCAAATCATGATCAAAATGTTTAGACTAGATTTAGGCTGCTCAAAGTATGTGTATGTGTAAAGTTGGAATCGAGTAACTACAGGAAATTACTATCAATTTCTGCAAGGCTCGATCAATCGAAAATTAGACTCGATCGATCGAAAATCGTGCAGATTATTTTTCTGCAGAATTTTCCAACTCGGCCCAAGCCCATATGACGTATAGGGTTTTATGTTTTGCTTCAAGTATAAAAGGAAAAACTCTAGCCACGTTTATGATGTTGTTGATATGCTGTATGTGTGAATCTCTTGTGAGATCTACAAGTGTTTGCCTTCATATATACTTAGAGTTATCAAGATCAAGATTGATGTCAAGGGCTTGGTGATTGCTTCAGTTGTTGTTTTAAGAGTTTAAAGAAAAACACAAGTGGGAGTACTTGTGGTTGTTGTGGATCAAGGAAAGAAGTAATCCGTGGACTCGGAGCTGTCACATGGTCATGGTAGTAAGTTTTCTACTCGAGATAGCAATAGGATGTTAGTGGTTTAAGTCGTTATTGTAAAACTTCAATTCTTTCATAGTGAATTTGTTTTACCTTGAGGATAGCTAGGTTAAATCCTCCCCAAGTTTTTTACAGGTTTAGTTTTCTTAAGTTATCATATCGTTATGTTCTTTATTTTCCGCATTATTTACTTGATATGATTTACTTGTGTTAACCTAGATTTGAATAATTTACCTAAGTAATCACTTGGCTAAATAATTAGGTTAAACAACTTGTGTTTTAAGGGGTCTAAAAAGTACACTTTTAACTTAGGATTCTATTCTGGAAAAAGAGTAGTAAGTGTTAAGTTTTAGACCCCTGAAAACACAGTGTTTAAGCTAATTTAATAGCCAAGTTGTTACTTAGGTCAATTATGAAGATTAAGGTTAAATATTCATCAAACATATCATGCATAATGAAAAAGTAAATAAGACACAGATATGATGACCCAAAAAAACCAATGAAACAAACTAGTTTCAAAGTAAAAAACTTGGGGAGAACAATCCACTATATCAAATTAAGATTTACCGTCAAGAATACCAATTCGTAGTAAATCTAACTACAATTACCAAACTGAGCTCTGAACCTCTCAGACTTCTTTGATTTGGATCTACTCTCACATGAACCTCCAGTTCACACTTTAGATCTCCTACATAAACACCCAGTCTATAACTTCAAGATCACCCTTAAAAGTTTAGATCTAGCACCTTTGATGACTGGTATGCAGCAATTTTAGATTTACATAATAATGTGTAGATGGAATTCCGGTAGTGACTTTGAAAGGAGTAAGTACAAAACCTTTTAGATCTCAAAAGAAAAGCTCCAAAGTCATAAAAAAAATGTGTCTTAGGGTTTCCTTTAAATATTATGAGAATTAGATCTGAAATCCTAATCACTTGATGGGCTTAATGGGCTATTGGGCCTTAATTAAAATTCTGCAGATCCTTGTCTTGATTGGTCGAGCCTTCTTCTCAATCAATTGAGCCTAGCAAGTTTTGTTTTCTAGAACTTGCAACCTCCTTGTTCACATAATCTGACTTGCAATACTTTGAGCACTGTCTAATATACCTTATAGACTTCGTAATTTATATCTAAATAAGTTTGTGCTCATGGTTTGCCAATTGTTCTAAACTTTTAGAACCTAACAGTAGGCAACAACAATGATACTATGGGACAACACATGTTCAAAATTCCTTGAATGCTATCCAATGAGTATCTTAGTCTATACAAAATTAGATCAAAAGATAAAGTTTAAAGCCAAAAACTAGAATCGAGAAAGAGCTAGACATTCCACAATGTTTCCTCTCTATATATAAGTTTATATGAGGAGGCAATGCGGTTGTGTTGGTTTCCTGTTTTACTTTTCTTTTCCTTTCTTTTCATGCCTGTTTTTCCTTGGTTGCTATGTATTACCAAAGCGGTAATAACAAGGAATATTGTCTGCTCACTATGTTTACATGGTGGAAGCAGAATTTATATGGATCTACTTGAAATCGAATACACTTGTAGAATCTGTAATAAGTACCATTATCGCTCCCAATACTATAGTATACTGTTCTTTATACTCTTAATACATGTGTCAAATTTTGTGTCAATTGGATATTATTTACCAATGTTATGAATATCGTTTCGGACCCCGTTTCGGTTTGTCCAATGAAACAAAATAGTTCGGTACCAGCCTATTTCGGCATATTGTTTCAAGGTTGTTTTTTTTAAAAAAAAAAAAAAACTATATATATATATATATATTCTTTTTTTTGGTATAAAAGGAATATATTAAAAAACTAAACTGAAAACAAAGGAATAGGACAGAGCCTGTTTACAGCCCTACCACAGGCATCATCCTCTAGAATATGCAAAAGGTCCACAGGTGGACTAGGCAACTCAACATAATCACTAACAATGGACAATCCTAATTTAGCTAAAAAATCCGCACATCTATTAGCTTCTCTATAAATGTGCCTAACTCTCAAATGGGAGATTTGTGTAGCTAAATGTCTGCAATCATCCATAATGGAGGATATAACAATATTGGAATAGCTTTGCATGTTAAAAGCATCAACAACGGCTTTTGCATCTAACTCAACACAAACAGCTTGTGCTTGAATTTGTAAGCAAAGTAGAAGACCATCCCGAAGAGCCCAAAGTTCCGCCATGAAACTAGTAGTTGTCCCGATCTTTCTTGCAAAACAAATAACCCAATCCCCATTTCCATCTCTGATTAAACCTCCTCCTCCTGCCATCCCAGAAGCTCCTGCTGCCGAGCCATCTACATTCAAAGTCAGCCACCCCTCTCTCGGCTTCTCCCAGCAAATACTCCTCAGGACCAGCCTTTTAGTAGTTAGTTGATTACAAGCACAGAAAAAATAGTGAAGAGAAATACCTGGCACCACGGAATTTTTATTGACCCAAAATGGAGGCCAGATTTGGCATTCAACCTGAGCCATTCCCGCATGTTCTGGTTGGAAAAGAACGCATCTATAGCTTGCCTCCCCAGCTGCTGCCAGATTCTCTTGCTAACAGGACAGTCACGCAGAGCATGAAAAATGGATTCAGGTTCTCTATGGCAGCGGGGACAAATGGTTTCAACGTTAACACCTCTAGCCATAAGACATTGATTAACTCCTATGCTATAATGCATACATTTCCAAACAAAAATTTGGATTCTCGGCATGGTCTTCAACTTCCAAATCCAATTCCCCATGAAAGGAACATCCCCTCTAGAAGCAGTGGTTAATAAATAAGCACTCTTAAGATCAAACTCTCCTCTCGGGGAATACTTCCAAGCAAGTCTGTCATTCATTCTAGTGGTTAGAGGGATTGGCGTAGCTTTAAGCTCACTGATAATTTCACTTGGGAGAGTCATCTGCAGAATATTCCAATTCCAAACACCTGCACAATCTACAACATCCTTAAACTTCAGCTCCGAAGCTTGCCTTGACAAAGGACCATGAATAATCTTCCTAAGAGGGCCAAGAGTAGACCAACTTTCTTCCCAAAAATCTAGCTTGCTCTCAGAACCAGGCAGCCATCTAATCCCCTTTTCAAAAATATCTTCACCATGCTTTAAGCCTTTCCAAGTTCTGGAACTTGGCAGCCGGCTAACATTTCTGGAGCTTAATCTTTGCTGGGTACAATATTTCAACCTAAGGACTTTGGCCTAAGGGGCCTTATCTTCAGTGTGAAATCTCCAATTCAACTTTGCCAAGAGAGCCGTGTTTCTTCCTTTTGCGGTTTGTAAACCCAGCCCCCCTTCTGCCTTCTGTCTGGTTACCTTTTGCCACCCCACCCAATGCATTTTTCCCTTGCTCTCATCTGAACCCCATAGAAAATTTCTGTTCACCCTATCAATGCCTTCCAAAACTTTTGCAGGCAGCTGGTTGCATTGCATCACATAGGCGGGAACCGCAGAAGATGATGCTTGGATTAACACTACCCTTCCCGCCATGGATAAGAGATTTGCCTTCCACCCCGCCAACTTGTTCTTCACTCTATCCAGCACAAAATTGAAGTCCTGGTTGCTGCCCCCTTTATGCTTGATGGGAAAGCCTAAGTATTTCCCAATACAATCCGTTTGTTGAAAGCCAAGGATATCACTAAGAGCCTCTTTATCACTTGGGTTGATATTTGGAGAAAAATAGACCCTAGACTTATCTTCACTCACTGTTTGCCCAGATAGACTACAAAAGGTATCAAGCACATCCCTTATGGCAATACAATTTTCTGCATTGGCTTTGCAAAAAGCATTAAGTCATCCGCAAAAAATAAATGTGAGAAGGAAGGACCACTCCTAGAAGCTTTAACCGGGCTCCAAACTTTGGCTTCACATTTTTCCTGAATAAGTTGACCCAAAAAGTCCATGCAAAGAATAAATATGTAAGGGGAAAGAGGGTCTCCTTGCCTTATACCTCTGGTGGGGTAAAAAGGCTCAAGGCTTCCCCCATTGAACAGAATCGAGGTAGAGACCGAAGAAATGCAACTCAACCCAAGCTCAATAATATTGTTTGGGAAGTTGTATCTCATCAACATACACTTTATGAAACTCCATTCAAGTTTGTCATAGGCTTTCTCTAAATCAATCTTGATCGCCATGTACCCCACTTTTCCATTGGCTTTCCCCATAGTATGGACTAACTCCTGGACAATGATTGCATTATCCACACCCCTTCTACCTGGCACAAAGGCCGTTTGACACGGAGAGACAAGCTGGTCCAGGAAAGGTCTTAATCTGCCCACTAGAATTTTGGAGATAATCTTATACACCGAGTTACATAAGCTGATGGGTCGAAAGTTACTAATGGATTCAGGTCCTTGCTTCTTCGGAATGAGCACAATGTTTGTTTTATTCAGATACTCCGGGATTTTCCTATCCCTGAACACTTACTTCACCTCATCTTTGACCGACCCGCCCACAATGTGCCAAAAACTTTGGAAGAACCCGGCATGCAAACCATCAGGCCCGGGAGCTTTAAAAGCTTTAAGAGACCAGATGGCTATGGATATTTCCTCGTCTGTGACCATGTGACTAATGCTTTCTTTCTCAACATCTGTTAATTTGGCTTGCCATTGCTGATTGTAACTTATATCTCCATCTACTACCTCCTGACTGGTGGTATATAGCTTAATAAAACCCTCCCTGATATGATTGGCAACTTCCCTTTCCTCAGTTAGCCACTCACCCACTTCATTTCTAATTGCTGTAATGAGATTTCGCTTCCTACGAGCAATCGCAGAAACATGGTAAAAGGAAGTATTCCTATCCCCCAAGACCATCTAGTTAATTCTGGATTTTAGTGCACACAGATCCTTTTCTTGCTCCAAAACAACATCCAACTCCTTAAGAAGATGGTTCTCAAGATTTACTAGAGAGGCAGAAGGCTCCGAGGCCAAAGCCATTTGAACACCATCAAGCCGGGTCATGATTCTCTTCTTCTTATGAAAGATATTACCGAAGTGGTTTTTATTCCACAGGGTAGCTTGCTTGGCGAAAGAGTCAATTGCTTCCATAAGCTTCCTAGGTTGCCGCCAAGCCTGATTTACTACAAAGGGAAAAGAAGGATCGGATAACCAAAAGCTCTGAAATTTAAAAGGTCTATTCAGAAACATTTGGCCTCTAGGATTAGTTTCCATTAGAACCGGGCAATGGTCCGAGTGACACCTCGTGAGGTGCGTCACCTTAGCATTCGGGTACAACAGACACCAACTGGGGTTCATAAAAAACCTGTCTAATCTCTCTTGAATAAGACTACTGATCTCCCTTCTATTAGTCCAAGTATATTTTGACCCATTAAAACCCATATCCACCATACTACATTTGTCCAGACACTCTTTAAATAGAAGAGATCTAGATATGCTCACTGGCCTACCCCCATATTTATCCTCATCTACAAGGGGCTCGTTAAAATCCCCAGCTATAATCCAAGGCAAATTATGAAGTTTAGCAACTTTAGAAAGATTCTCCCACAAAATCTGTCTTTCTACACATCTATGACTAGCATATACAGCCGTAAAAATCCAAGATAAGTTAGAAGGTAATACCTTAATTTCCACATGAATCTCTTGCTCCGTATTGGCAAGATGCGTTACCTCAACCCTGTCAGAATTCCAGAGAAGCCAAATGCCACCAGCAAAACCGATTGTCTCCGTGTGAATAGCGCCATCAAAAGGAAGACGGTCAGTTATCTCCTTAGCTCTGTCTCCCCCAATCCGGGTTTCCATTATTACCATAATATCAGGATTATAATTCCTCACAAGCTCCCTAACGTGTCTCTGAAAATTGGGCTTCAGAGCACCCCTGCTATTCCAAACTATTATATTCATAACTAACTGATGATAGAGAAAGGACGCTTGAAAAGGGGGCAGTAGGTTCACTTCCCTCCTCACATTCCATCCCGTCACCACTAGCACCAAAGCTGTCTTCCCCTTTCTTGTGAACAGGGTAAGACCCAACTTCCATTCCCTCACCAAGACTTGGAACTTGATCTTCGACAACAGGGGTGTCAACAACCCCCTTGCTTGCTCCATAAATTTTGATCATCCCTTCCCTACTCTTGTCGTCGACACCATTACCATGAGCTTCCAATTCCGCTTCTTCTTCCTGACGCTCCATATCAGCACACAAGTGTTCTTCGCTTTTATCTCCCTCATGTTGTCTCCGCGATTGAAAGTCCTCCTCGGCTTGATCCAACGCTGTGAACTGGAAATGGCTATGCGAACATTCTCCCTCGTTGATCTTACTTAGAGAAGACCACTGCACTGAAGTCTTTAGAGCTATATTCCTAGAGTTTCCAGCGGCTTCTTTAGTGTTCCACTTACTAACTCTGTTGCGTGCTAAGTCTTTTTTACTTCTGACTGAAGCATTGGACCGGTTAGTGGGCTTAACACTACTCCTCTCCTTGTTACTAACCTCACGGCCCAGCTTAAAAGGCTCGTTCTTATGGCCTTCATTAACCTCACGGCCCAGCTCAAAAGGCTCGTTAGACACACCTCTCTTATGGCCTTCATTAAATTTTCTGCCCAAACCTTCAGCCCAATCCTTTAGCCCACTCGCAGGTCCAGCCCTGTAATCCCGTTTCAGTGGTCCCAAGCCAACATTTGCGTGGCCCCCAGGACTACCGAAATTTTTTGTCTTTCTCTGCCCAGATTTTCTACGTTCCACTAACATCCAAGGGCCGTACCTTACATTCTCTGTCCCTACACCCGTATCCTCCAACGTACCACTAGCTGGAATGGTACTATGCGCGTCATGCAACTCGCGTGCATTGGCTGTCTGGGTCGGATCATCACCCGCTTCTGCACTCACCGGCTTTCCCTCCGCCGGGCTTCTAATGGTGAACGGACATGCCTCTTTCTTGTGCCCGATTCTTCCACATGAAAAACACAGTTTTTGGATTCCTTCGTATATCACCGGCTGCTCAAATCTCCCTATAAGGATCGTATCAACAAGCGGCTTGTTAACATCGATCTGAATACAGAGTCTGGCATACCTCCCTCTAGCCTCTAAAGCTGTGTGGGTGTCTATTCTAAGCACCCTTCCAATTGATCCTCCTATCTGCTGGAGAACTTCAGGTTCATATAGCTCCAAAGGAAGTCCATGCAGTCGGACCCAGGTTGCTATGGAAGAAACACAAGCGCACGCAGGCTTAAAGAAAGGTTCCCACGGCCTGATAGAGAGGAAATGACCGGCGATGAACCACGGTCCATTCTTAAGAACAACCTCCATATCTTCTCTCAAGGAAAATCTAACTGAGTAGAAATCTTCTCCTAAGTCTACCACGTCAAGTCTCCCAGCTGGTTTCCACAAGATATTAAGCTTGTTTTGGAGAACATGGAACCCCACCGTTCTGCCATACAGCTTAATGATTAAAGCGTTTGACCACGGCTTCCTAATCCTGATCTTTGTTTCCTTGGAGAGTTTCACCGCCACAAGACCTTGACGAAGTTCCTCCATCTCCTCATCTGAATCGGCTTCCATGTCCAACATGTCTGTAAAGTCAAAAGCTGTAGCATACGCACCTGGCATTTCCCCCACCAGTTTTTCTTTGAAAGTTCTCCTATCTGAACCCCACTTATCCTGTAATACCTGGAAATGACCTCTCTCACTTGCACCGTCAACAAAATCAGCATGGTGAACTTCCTTCACCTTCTCTTTACTCCTAGACAACTCGGCTTCCTCCTCCCTGGAGAGGGTGCGGTTTTTTGGATGAGCGTCAGTCATTTCTTTATATATCTATATTCTTATACAACATAAAATTATCAATTCAAAAAAGTGTATTACTAAAATATCAAATATTAGAAATCATTTAATTTTAAACCTTAACATCAATATCACATCCCAAGATTTATAACAAGTCATTACTTACACAATAGTAATTAATAAAATAATCCCATCAAAAAAATTAAATAAAATAATAATTTTACTAATTGCTATTAATATAGTGATTTAAAAAGAAAATCTTAATAAAGGGGATTAGATTGCTTATTTAAAAAAAAAAAAATTCATATTTGAGTTATTTTGTAAATTAATGAGTATTTTTTTTTTTTGCAAAATTTTGTAAATAAATGAATATTTTAGGAATATGGGATAATTATAATCATGATTCATGAAGCTTCTAGGAAGCTCCACTCCCACCTACTCCCACGTGTATTAAGCCATTTTCCCTTAATAGATAGAGCCCGTTTGGGATGAACTACAAGTTTCAGGTTATTTGAATTTTTAGCTTCTTTTTGTGCTATTTATGGGTCTTATTGCACTTTTTGATATTATTTATGAGTCTTGATAGGCCAAAAACGAATTGACCCCTAGTGATAGATTAATTGATTAATTAGCCAAGTTTTATAATTAATCAAATTAAAATATAAATGCATGGTAGCACAAACAAATCACCAATTAAACTAAGTATGCAGCGAAAAATAAATAACACGGTGATTTGTTTATGAATGGGGAAAACCTAACGACCAAAACCCCACCGGGTGATTTTAAGATCACCACTCCTGAAATTCCACTATTATCACAAGTGGTTACAAGTAAAGAAATTTCAGTACCTTATACCAACCTACAGTTGAATCCTTACCCCAATACCCAATTGGACTTGTTCTGTAGTGACAATTTCTCCTTTTGATGCATGGCTCCCAGTACGTAACTAACCAATTGCGCGGATCCTAGTACGCGACTTCAATCACCAACTAGAGGAGGTTGTTGACTGCAAAGTTCTTCAGTTCATCCCAACGATGAAGATCAAGAAGATGCTTGGTCACAAAACCTACGGTGCACAAACACAGCAACTTCTTCACAAAAACGATGAACTAGGGCAAAACTATGTCTCCGGTCATAATTTGCTTAAACAAACTTTGCTCAACACTTGTGCAACTTGTGAACACTTTGACGGCCCTTAAAATAATCCTTTTATATGTCTAGGATTGTAAGAAAAGAAAGCTCAAACACATAATCATGGATTAGAGTCAAAACAGAACTGAAAATTTGTTTTTCATAAACCTCAATAGATACCCTATTTGTCAAGCTGCTATCGAGCCACGGGGCTGAACAGCTCTTTAAGCTCGATAGATGGCTAGCTATCAAGCTTTAATGACAGGCACTTCAACTTGAATCTTGGACAGACTTGCATGGCTTCAATACTTGATCTTGAAACAACGTTTCTTGAAGTATTAAACACATCCTAGATCTATCCAATTACAAGCAAAGTGCGTTTTGTCGAAGGATTAGCTAATTACATAAATAGTGACAGATGTTCCTAACAAGTGAATCACATATGTCCTAACAGGTCTCATTGTACTATTCAGCTAGCTTTTAACCTTATTTTCTACACTTCTAGCAAAAAATTTTCAATTTCAACTAAATAAGTTGTTCTCAAATAGACCCTTAATATCACTTTTTAAACTTTATTTGTCATTTACAAGTCTCATAAATGAAATCATCACTCTCGAAGCTCTAGAGAATCGAAACAACTCAGACAAGCCTTGAAGAAGAGATTTCAAATGGTAAGCAAATTAACTTCCATTTCGTCCACCATACTACCAAAGCTTGGATTTTTTCTTTCTTCTTCTTCTTCTTCTTTTTGGGGGGGCGGGGGGGGGGGGGGGTGGGGGGGAGTGTGTTTCCCCTTACAAATCATTTGGTACTAATCTGAGATTCTAATGTCTTTTTCTCTGGGTTTTTTTTTTTTTTTTTTTTTTTTTTTTTTTTTTTTTTTTTTTTTTCTCCCTAATATATCATTTGGTACCGATCTGATGTCAAGCTTATGTTTGAAATAAGATGAAAAAATTTGTTTTAAAAAAAAAACTATGTATGCCGGCCAAATCCTTAATTTCGGCCAATATTGGCCGAAATTCACAGGAATAGTCGAAACACCCCGAAACTGGCCGAAATTCAATCTGAAGTGAGACAACGGGTATTCTGGTTCCAAATTACATACTAGTACAAGAAACCGTTCCAGCCAAAACGGAATAGAATTTACAAAATTGTTATTTACTATGTGATCTATAAGGTTATATTTTATGCATAATTTTAAACTACAAAAACTTTCAATTTAAAAAATTTATTAATAACATAGCTATTAATATTTAATTTTCTAGAAATTTTGCAAGTAAGGAGGATATAAGAAGAAAATGTAATCCAACGGTGGATTTATCAAAATTCACCTCCAATAAACATATTAAATAAGGTTGTAACCTTAAGCTACAATCAATTTTATAGCTAAATTTTATCCTTAATTTAAATAAAACTCACATAAGCACTTAAGTTACAATCAATTTTGTAGCTAAATTTTATCCTTATTTAAATACAACTCACTTAAGCACTTGCTTTATTACAAGAATCAACCAACACAAACATTAAGAATTGAACAAAATATTTTAAACATTAGGAACCAATATTAAATTCACCCAAATTAAAAGAGTGTAATTTTCATTTTAGTAAAAAGGGAAAAGAAAATTAAAAGATCTAAAGTCACATATTGTTTTTGTAAGGTCACAATTTGGGTCCCTAGCCCAAGGGATGGATTGGTTTAGGCCCAAAAAGCCCAATACAATGAATTTGTAGAGAGTGGGTTGGAAAACTGAGCTCTAATGTGTTAGACAACAAGTATAATGGATCTAGATGGCCAGAAAGTAAAGATAGACTGGTTTAAGTTGAAGTAAACCGTCCTCAGCACAATCCGAGGAGATCAGTTCTTATATATTCCTCTTGAGTTTGATTACAAGTATAGTTCTTGTTGCTATAGTATGTTTCTCTCAAATCCTCAGTCCCTTTTTCTCAGGGTCTCATTTCTGTTTTATACTATCTTTCTTCCTTCATCTCCACCCTCCACGTGTAGATTTAGATTACTGGTGTTGATACTTGTCCCATTAGCACCTTCCTAAGGTCTTTGGGTGTAGCTGTAAGGCTAAAACTTACTGTTCATGTATCACTTCCACATTAATGCGGCTAGAAAGTTAGCTGCAGAGCATTCAATGTGGTGGTAGCAACTTTCTCTTGGATATTTCATAGTCTCCCTTTGTCCTGTACCTTCAAGATGTGTATCCTTACCAATAGAATATCCTAGAATGTTGCTCTGGAAGGCAGACCATATGCTTGGACTTCGACTTTGAACAGCTGAGGAGACATTCCTCCTCAGATCACCATCTTGGACTCTTATGACCGAACCAAACCTCTTCACTTCCCTAATACGGACTCCCATGACAGTGTTTACCTATCCTCGGACTACTTAGTGTCTTCAGATTGGGCGCCTAACCCAATATTTACACAGATATATACTATTGGGCCTATCACCCCTACAGTTTTAATCAATACTTAGTTATCAAATAAGGGACTTGATGATAAGGCCAATCAAGTTGCATTTTTTTTTTTTACATTTTATGAAGCATCATTATTATTTTAAAAATCAAATAGCTGAACTAAATCATGACTGACAAGCATCATTATTCATGACAAGTATTGGGGAATAGTTTTTCCTTTTGACTGATGATTTTATAATATGAGAGTAAATAAATTTTGCTTCTCACTTATGGCTGAAGATTCTATTATGAGGAAGTCTAAAGGTGAAGGAGGCACCACACTAGTGTTGAAATCAGGGTGACAGATATGTTGACATCATAACTGTGATGACATTGATGCTTTTGAAATGACATTTGAGGCCAATAGAACTCCAATTGATCTGCTTGGCTTCCAAATTTCAATCCCATAATTTCTTGGACCCAACCATGAATGTTGTCCTATAATAAGCATCCTAATCCAAAAAGAGTTTGCACAACAGGTACAGTTAAAGCTATCGACTTTTTTTTTTTTTTTTTTTCTTTTTTTGGTAAATAAAAGCTATCAACTTTTGACTTATACATGAACCACTACAACAATTTTCCATTCACATGAGAATTCGAATTCTCTGCCAACGTATTTGGATTCGTAGATTCAAGTATTCTTTTGTGGTGGATATCATTTTTGTAGGAGGTTAAGAAATAGGCCGAATTCTAATTATTTCCATATTAAAGGTTTCGTCTTTCTTATATATCTAGTTGCTTTTATACCATATATGCTAAATGTTTGAACCACATGCTACAATTTTGATACCATGAGATATTTTCGATAATTTGATTCTTGTGTTTGATTGTGACACATATTTTCTTTCATTTGAATGAATTTGAGTGGAAAGAAACAACATTATCAACACTTAATACAGTATGAAAATTTCTTTACAATCAAATATATTCGGGCAAACTTCTGGTCCAACCCATCACATGCACAACGACAGTGAGACTTCCACATTAAGAAAACTTGGAATAGATCCCGTGTAGAGAAATAGAGACGAGGTCCATTATTTATACCCCAACGGCCAAGGCTTCAATACCCCAAACTCAAACCACATAAAAAAAAGTAAGGTTCTTAAAAACCTTCCCAAGTCTCCATATAACATGGAGCCATGCATGGACCGTGCAATATTTAACCCAACAGTTAATTATAAGTAGGTGATATTTATTATTTAACACATACGTTAAGAATTGAAATAAAAAATTTTTTTTAGAGAGTTCCAATTTATAGCATTCGTTCCTGATGATCAAACCAAGACATCAATTTGTCTTTTGGTGTAAGCGGAGATTGAACCCTAGATTTCTTATTTAACAATCAAAGACTTTACCAGTTGATCTAACTGGAACTCACAAAAACTTTTACATATCAAGAACCAGTATTAAATCCACCCAAACTCAAAAGGGTGTACTTTGAATTTTTGTTAAAAGGAAAAAGAAAATGAAAAGATCTAAACTTACATATGTTATTTTAATCAATTTTTAGGTATCAAATATGGGACTCAATGATAACGCCAATCAATTTGAATGTTCCATTTTATTTTTGTTCTTTTTATATTTTTTGGATTTTTATGGACCATCGATATTGTTTTAAAAATCAAACTGAATCAAATCACTACTGGTTTTGACATATTTTTACCTTTTTTTAATTACAAAAAATAATTTGACTTATTAAAATCAAATAAGTGAATAAATAAAAGCTTACATACATTAGTGCACAAGTCAAGTAACCAAGCCAGTATTGAATTAAAACATTTTAGTCCCACATTAATAAAATTTTACTTATAATTAGTCTTTCTTCTCCTTTGTCTTTCATTTTTGAGGTGCAAAACTCATAAATTGAAAATTCATATGATACTTGTCAATAAGTGTTTAATTTATAAATCTCTCTCTTAAATTTAAAACGAAGTATTTATAAAAATCTTTGGCCTAACAACCTAATATGTTCAGTAACATATATTAATTGAAATATTTAGTATTATTTATGTCACAGACCACCAATGGAACCACATAACCACAAATCCGGTAACCAGCTCTTTTCTTGATTATTTGTTTAGCCTAGATTTTTAAAAACGGAGCCTCATCCATTAATTACAACTAAGGTTTATACTAAGCTATGATAGATAATTTGATAAGATTATTATTCTTACAATATAATGATCATGTATATATGATAT
The DNA here is from genome assembly GCF_932294415.1 of Quercus robur. Taxonomy (NCBI): domain Eukaryota; kingdom Viridiplantae; phylum Streptophyta; class Magnoliopsida; order Fagales; family Fagaceae; genus Quercus; species Quercus robur. Next base: position 5,454,120 of record NC_065535.1, read on the forward strand.
TACATTTGAGGTTTATATATATTAAACCGCAACAGGAAATTTGATAAGATTGTTATTCTTTCCACATAATGATCATGTATATTTGATACAACAATAATGAGCTTTTTATAGGTATAATATAATTTAAACCTATGATGTCCAATTTATGGTAATTTTTTTTTAATTATCAAACTAAGATACCGGTTGGTTTTTGGTATAGGTGAGATTTGAACTCTAAATTTCTTATTCAATTATAAGAAACTTTACCAGTTAAGTTAATTGAAATACACGATAAGATTGAAGCATTTAAAAGACTAAAGCATTTAAAATACTAAAACACTTTCTTGCCAACATGGAAAGCGTGAAAATGGTAAATGTGTTGTTGGAAGTGGAACATTTTCCAGTTTATCTACCTACAAACAATACATCAACACATTTAGATTAATAATGATCTTGTGTCCCTTTATTTTTATATTTCTCCAATCATAAGCAACTCTATGTTCTTATTTTAGAGTAACCAAAGTTAAAAAAAAAATAGACACTTGGTATATTATTATTGGTGGAGTATAAAATAACACCAAAAGTGGTAATTAAGAAGGATTTTGTACCATTTTTATACCAGATGCCAAGTATCAAGCAATGGTTTTTCAATTTCAAATGATGACCTTAATCATGTATGAGTAGTATTCGCTTTTTTATTTTGATTTGAGAATTTTATTCTAAGAAAAGAGTAGCAGACACTAGTGATGATACTAAGGGAACAACACACGTGACACAACCTTGAATGCTATCCAATGAGCATCTTATTAGTCTAAAGCTAGTTAGATCAAAATGTAAAGTTTAAAGACCAATAATTTTTGTCACGAAATTTATGGTTCAATGGTATTGTTGACTTGTAAGCAAAAAAGAAAATAAATTTTTACTCCGTACATGAATTACTCTAACAATTTTCCCCTTAAAATGGGATTTCTTGGCCAAAACCATAACAATAATAATGATGATGACAACTACTGTACTTATTCATGACAAGTATCGGGGAATAGTTTTTACTTTGGATTGATGATCCTATTATGTGAGAGTAAATAAATAGTTTTCACATTTCACTTATGACAGGATTCTATTTTGAGGAACTTTGGAGATGGAGGCACCCACCCTAGTGTTGAAATTAGGGTGACAAGTCTATTGACATCATACATGTGATGACATTGATACTTTTGAAAATTGAAATGACATTTGTGTCTAATAGAACTCCAAATGACCCGCTTGGCTTCCAAATTCCATTCCCATAATTTCTTGGACCCGACCATGAATGTTGTCCAATAAGCGTCTTAATCTAAAAACAGTTAGCATAAAACTTATAGCGAAAGCTATCGACTTTTGACACACACATGAACCACTCCAACAATTTTCCATTCATGTCAGAATTCGAATTCTTTGCCAACATATTTGGATTCATAGATTCAAGTATTCTTTTGCATTGGATATGGTTTCGTAGGAGGTTAAGAAAAAGGCAGAATTCTTATTTCCATATTAAACGTTCCGTCTTTCTTATCTAGCTGCTTTTGTACACCATATATGCTAAATGTTTGGACAGCTTTGCAAATGCTACAATTTGATACCAAGAGATATTTTCAATAATTTGATTCTTGCGTTTGATTGTGACACATGTTTTCTTTTCATTTGAATGAATTTGTGTGGAAAGAAACAACATTATCAACACTTAATATAGTAAGAAAATTTATTTATAGTCAAATATATTCGGGCAAGCTTCTGGTCCGACCCATCGATCACATGCACAACGACAGAGTACTTCTCAATAAAGAAAACTTGTAATAGATCTTGTGTAGGGAAACAGAGGCGAGGTTTATTATATATACCCAGGGCTTCAATACCCCAAACTCAAACAACATAAGAAGGTTTTTAAAAAACTTGCCTAAGGTTCTCCATCCTCCTAGTCACCACATTAAAATTGTCCTTGCAATATTTAACCCAACAGTTGATTATAAGAAGCTGCCCCAAAAGATTCTGCTGCCCCTATTGGACAATCAGCTAAGGAACATTTTCAAGAAATACGACGCCAATAATGACAATCAACTCAGCAAGAAAGAGCTAAAAAAGGCCTTTGCATACCTTGGCTCAATTATCCCTGGCATTCGTGCCAACCGCGTCCTCCACCATGCCGATGCCAATAAAGACGGATTCATCAACGAAGGGGAGATGGAAGAACTCATCAAATACGCTGTGCGAGTTGGATTTAGCATTACGGCGTAGAAATCCTTAATTACGTATTTAACAATAACTTGTAAGATATCATGTACTACTAACATGTGTGCCCTTTGTGCTTGCAACCTTCAGCTTCTTCTATATGATGTAGAATCCCGAGGAATAACAAGTGAAAAAATTATTCAACAAAAAACCTATTATTAAACAAAAAGATAAAATTTGCAGCTCGTTCAACTTATTTAATAAAAATAATTTCTAATTTTATTTTTTCTTAAAAAATAGTACTAAGAAAAATATTATGGTAATTTAAATTTCTTAGTAACCACCTTAAATAAAATTTCTAGAGTCGCCACTGGTCACGTAATATCCAAGTCATAATAACATGCATGGAATATTGTCTGCACACTATGTTTACGTGGTGGAAGCAGAATTTATATGCTCTACTTGAAATCGTATACACTTACAGAATAGTCAATCCCATGATTACCTTATGGAGGCATTATAGCTTGGTTTCTTACATGTTTCTTCTTGACTCACTCGATACAAAATAAGTTATTTAAATACAACCCACATTTACACTTGTTTTTGTTACAAGAATTAGCAAACACAAACGCAGTTGAACAACAGGTAAAGTTTGGCCAACACAAACGCAGTATAAGGGGACAACACACATGCCACGACCTTGAATGTTATCCAATGAGTGTCTGAATCTAAACGTAGTTAGATCAAAAGGTAAAGTTAAAGCCAAAATATTTTAACATGAATTTTATAGCTCAATGATATTTTTGACTTGTAAGCATAAAGCTTGAGGTGAATTGAATTACTCTTAACAATTTTCCCCTTTATATATGGGATTCCATGCCCAAAACATGACAACAGTAATAATAATGATAACTTACTGTACTAATTCATGCATGACAATCATCAGGTAATAGTTTTTACTTTGGACTAATGATTCTATTATGTGAGAGTAAATAGTTTTCGCTTTTCACTTATGACTGAAGATTATATTTTGAGGAAGTCGAAAGGTGAAGGAAGCACCACACTAGTATTGAAATAAGGGTGACAAGTCTGTTGAAATCATACCTGTGATGGCATTAATGTTTTTAAAGTGACATTTGAGTCAAATAGAACACAAACTGACCAGCTTATTGGCTTCCAAACTTCATTCCCATAATTTCTTGGACCCGACCATGAATGTTGTCCAATAAGCATCTTGATCCAAAAACAATTAGCACAAAAGGTACAATTAAAGCTATCGACTTTTGACTCACACGTGAACATAGATTCAAGTATTCTTTTGTTGTGGATATGGTTTAGTAGGAGGTAAAGAAAAAGCCGAATTCTTATATCCATATTAAAATTTTCATCTTTCTTATCTAGTTGCTTTTAATTTATAACATATATGCAAAATGTTTGGAATACTTTGCAGATGCTACAATTTGATACCATGTGATATTTTCGATAATTTGATTCTTGTGTTTGATTGTGACACATATTTTCTTTTCATTTGAATGAATTTGCATGGATTGAAACAACATTATCAACACTAAATAGAATGAAAATTTCTAACATTCAAATATATTCGGGCTAGCTTCACATGCACAACGACAGTGACACTCCTTAATCAAGAAAACTTGGAATAGATCTCGTGTAGAGAAACAGAGACGAGGTTCATTATATATACCCCAGGGCTTCAATACCCACAAACTCAAACCACATAAGAAGGTTCTTAAAAAACTTGCCTAAGCCTCCATCCTCCAAGTCTCCATAACATGGGCCGTATAGTACATAATAAGCCTGCGCCCCTACCGGAGGATCAGCTAAGGAATGTTTTCAAGAAATTCGACACCAATAATGACAATATGCTCAGCAAGGAAGAGCTAAAGAAAGCCTTTGAATACCTGGGCTCAATTATCCCTGGCTTTCGTGCCGACCGCGGCCTCCTCTATGCTGATGCCAATGAAGATGGATACGTCAACGAAGGGGAGATAGATAAACTCGTCAAATACGCTGCGAGAGTTGGATTTACCGCTAAAGCGTAGAAATCCTTAATTTACGTAGTATTTAACAATAACTTGTCAGATATCATGTACTAATAATGTGTGCTTTGTACTTGCAAGCTTCAGCTTCTTCTATGATGTAGAAGCGAGAAAAAGCTAGACTTCCGCAATGTTTCCTACACAAATTTATATGAGGAGGCAAGGCGGTTGTGTTGGTTTCCTGATCACTTTTCTTTTACTTTCCTTTCTGGTCATGCTTGTATTTTCTTGTCAGCTATGTAATATCCAAGTGGTAATAACAAGGAATATTGTCTGCTCACTATGTTTACGTGGTGGAAGCAGAATTTATGTGCTCTACTTCAGTATCATTATCGCTCCCAATACTATAGTATACTCGTAATAGTCCATCCCAAGATTACCTTATAGAGACATTATAGCTTGATTTCTTCCATGTTTCTTCTTGACTCACTCAATACAAAAGCAAATTATTTAAATACAGCCCACATTAACACTTGTTTTATTATACAAACGTTGTAATTAGCGAACACAAACGTTGGGAATTAAAATAAAAACTTTTAAATATCAGTAACCAATATTAGATTAACCCAAACTTAAAACGTTGTAATTTGCATTTTAGTTAAAAGGAAAAAGAAAATGAATAGATCTAAAGTCACATATGTTGTTTTAATCAATATTTAGGTGTCAATGATAAGGCCAATCAAGTTTATCGTTCCTTTATATTTTATTTTATTATTTTATTTTATTTTATGAATTATCATTATTGTTTTAAAAATCAAACAACTGAACCAAATTATGACTGGTTTTGACCTATTTTTGCCCTTTTTTTAATTACCAAAAAACTACCATTTAATACTTAAAATTCTTGATCAAGTGACCAAGAGCGTCTTGTATCTCAGCGGTTTTATCTGCTCTTTTTTATAAGAAAAACAAACATTCAAACATCCCCTCCCATTATTCTAACTACTAGGTTATCAAAATAAAATTCTTCATCAAATGTATTAATTATGTCAAAATCAATATACAACTAAACATATTTTCAGCTAACTAGTTAATAGGTTCAGTAACATAATTAATTAAAATGGTTAGTATTATTTATGCATAGACCACTAATTGAACCTGTAGGGTGTTAGTTTTGAGCGCTCTTCCTATTGGACGAAAGGTCTCAAGCCCAACTGGCCCAATACAATGAATTTTTAGAGAGTGGGCCTAAGAACTAGGTGTTAGTTTAAACCACAATCACTATACACAATTGGGTGTGGGCGGACCAATTGCAATGAGAAAATGGATTTGAGTTTGAAATGTTGTCCCTGGGTGTATCGTCCAAGGAGCTTGATATTCTTCTTCTTCCACTTTCAATACTAGGTTCCCGTAGTTCTTCAAGACCATGCAGACTGCTGCTGTTTTCTTCTTTTTCTCTCTTCCTGTCCCTTTTTCGTGATCCCCCATTCTTGGGGGGTCTTTCCCATTATATATTTCTTTCTGGTCGATCTTGACCCTCCATCTGTTGATTGTGCAAGCCATTACTCGAGTGCTCGTCCCATCAGCCACCTTCTCGCACCCTCTGAGTTGCGGCAACCAAGGTCATACTGTTCAGGGGTCCCTTCATCATTAATGCGGTCAGGACGTTAGTTGGGCGTATTAAATGCAGAGGTGACAGCTTTTCCTTGAACTGCTCCTACATCATACTCCCGTATGCGTCCTACTGTAATCGTCCTTTATTCGAGGAACGCTTTGGGAGGCTGCCTTTGATGGTGTACCGTTCTCTCCTATTGGATTCTGGAATGCCGAGGACGGAATCGTCCTCGGCAACATTTCTAGGCCATTTGGATTTTCATCGTATGTCCTCAGACATTTCTCTCCTCAGTGCGGGCCTTGGCCTAGCACAAAGTGGGCCAGGGTCGCCAAGTTCTTTGGCCCCACAGAACCCTATTCAACTAGAATTTCAAGAACTAGTTCTTTTCTTGGAGAAAATTTTCACTGCTATATATGGGGAGGAGTCCTCCCTCCTCTCTAACACTCAACCTTGTAGGAATGAAAATTTTTCTCTTTTTTTTTTTTTTTTATTGTTTGTTTAGTTTCAATTTTAAAACCTAGAGCATCATCCATTAATTACATCTAATATTTTTATTAAATTGATAGATAATAATTTGATAAGATTTTTATTCCTTTCCCCATAATGACCATGTATATATGATAAAGGCAAATATGAACCATCCAAAAGACCAAAACAGTTACTTGCCAACACGGAAAGCATAAAAATGGTGAATATTAATTGTTGGAAGGAGAATATATCTGAATTTATCTGCTTCTCCAACAAGACCTACAAACAGAACATCACCCTATTTTATATATATATAAAATATATTATGTCCCTTTCATTTTTATATTTCACCAATTATAACCTGCTATACATTCTCTTTTTCTTTCTTCTTTTTTTATTTATTCTTTATAAATTAACCCAAGTTTAATATAAGAAATATTAAACACATGACACATATTTCAATAGGTGGAGTATATATAAAATAACACTAAAAATGAAATAGAAAATTTTTATACAAGATGCCAAGTATCGGGTAACGTTTTTTCACCACAAATGATGATTTAATTTGGAATAGATAGTATTCGCCTTTTGCTTTTAACTTAGGATTCTATTCTGGGAAAGGAGTAGTATGTGTTAAGTTTAGACCTCTAAAAACACAGTGTTTAAGCTAATTTAATAGCCATGTTGTTACAAGATCAAGGTTAAATATTCATCAAACATATCATGCACAATGAAAAAGTAAATAAGACATAGATATGATGTCCTAGAAAAACCAATGAAACAAACCAGTTTCATGGTAAAAAACCTTGAGAAACAATCCCAAGAGAACAATCCACTACATCAAATTGAGATTTGCAGTCGAATACCATTTCATAGTAAATCTAACTACAATTACCAAATTGATCTCTGAACCCCTTAGACTTCTTTGATTTAGATCTGCTCTCACATGAACCTCCAGTTCACACTTTAGATCTCCAACATAGACATCCAGTCTATGACTCCAAAACCACCCTTGAAGGTTTAGATCCAGCACCTTTGATAACTGGTATGCACCTTTGATAACTAGTATGATAATGTGTAGATGGAATTCTGGTAGTGACTTTGAAAGGAGTAGACATAAAACCTTTTAGATCTCAAAAGAGAAGCTCCAAAGTCATAACAAAATGAGCCTTAGGGTTGATGGGTTTAATGGGCTGTTGGGCCTTAATTAAAATTCTGTAGATCCATGTCTTGATTGGTCGAGCCTTCTTCTCGATCAGTTGAGCCTGGCAAGTTTTGTTTTCTTAAACCAGCAACCTCCTTGTTCACAAAATTTGACTTGTAGTACTTTGAGCATTGTCTAATATACCTTATAGATAAGTTTATGCTCACGGTTTGCCAATTGTTCTAAACTTTTAGAACCTAACAATAGGCAACAGCAATGATACTAGGGGACAACACATGTTCAATGTTCTTGTATGCTATCCAATGAGTATCTTAGTCTATACAAAATTAGATCAAAAGATAAAGTTTAAAGCCAAAAATTTTGTATCAAGAGTTTTATGATTCAATTGTATTGTCGACTTGTAAGCAAAAACCTAATAAACTTTTTACTCAGTAGGTGAATTTCTCAAACAATTAACCCCTTTCATATATGGGATTTCTTTGTCCAAAACATATAACAGTTGTTGATGCTCATTTTGGGAAGCCCAGTAGAAAGAGGAAGCCCAGCAACATGGGCAGAAAAGAGTTAGTAAGTGGATAGAAAAACCATTAAGCCCAAGCGGTAGAAATAATAGATCACAGGCCCATGAAATAAACAAATGGGCCTTAAGGAAGCAAATGGGCCTAAAAGGAGCCCGAAGAGAGAGAAGTAGCAAACCCATAGGCAGTATGTGATGTAGAAAAGTGAGAATGGGCCACAGCAAGCCCGAAGTAATGCAAGCAAAGAAAGTAAGGAATTGATGGCAAGCCCATGAGCCCCAAGAATGAAGGATAAGGTAATTGGGTCAGGGAAGTCCAAAGGAGTTAGTAAAAGCCCATGGGAATGCAGAGTTAAGAAAAGGGCCAAAGAAAGCAAATGGGCCAAGTATGCCCAAAAGGAAATAAATGGGATACAACAGCCCGCAAGTAATGTAATAAAAAGCCCAATGATCATGCTGAGTCATTGAGAGAAGAACAAGCACCAGGGCCAAAGAAGCCTAGCAAGCTTGGGTCAAATGACATCATAGTAAGAATGGCAGAATAGTGCAATAGGGAATGGTAGCAAGACTGTAGGAAGGAGCAAAAGAGTGGGCTGAAGAAGGAAAAGCCCACAATCAAGCAAAGCTCAGCCCCTACGGGGAGCAAACCATAAAGAAAGGGAAATCAGAAAACAACTTACGCCATAGGAAGTCAGGGATGGACAGCAGAATGTGCAGAGGAGCCTTCCAGACCACGGCAAACGCAACGGGCAAGTTTTGGACATACGCAGGAGTTGAGCACACACAAGGCCCAGACTTTACCAACCTGTACCCAGCCAATACAGGAGGTGGTGGGTCATGGGTCAGAGGTAAAAGGGTATGGCCGGTCTGGCGGTAGGGAGAGGGAAAACCTATTCTGAGGTTCCTACTCAGGTTCTTTTGGGAGAAATGTCCTGCTGGAATGACATAACACCCAAAAGAAGTAAGGATGAGTTGGAACCACTAAGTGCATGCCATAAGGGATGGAGAGAGAGAGAGAGAGAGCACCCACACCGTAGCAGGTAAGAGTGTCACGGCAAACAAAAGAACAAAATAGATTTCTTTGTCTGGTGATGGGGAGTGGCACGGCTAGCACAGGCAAGTGGTGCTGGCTGAGCAGCTGACAAGCCAATGATGGTCGGCAAGGACATTCAGACCAGACAAAGGTAGTTAAAGGCTAAAATAGTAAAAGCCAGTCACAACAGGCATTATATAAAGGGACCCTTGCAGTGCATAGGAGGCACGGTAATAGGAACCTCTAGGAGAAAATCACCACACAGAAACAAATACTGAGTAAAGAAGAGAAAAAGAAAGAGAAAAGAAAAGTTAGAAATAAGGAAAGAAAATAAAGAGATAGAACGGCAGGTATGCACCAATAGGTTAATCCCCTCTCTCCCTCTAAAAGTCTTGCTCTTTACCAAAAGCAAGAGGATTTTTTTGGGCACAAGCCATTCAGGTCCGCTTCCCTCAAAGTAATTAATTTCCACGGCAGGATTTTCCTTGGGAGATTTTTCGCATTGAGAAAACACTGTTTCCCTCCTTGTTCTTGGTCCTATGACATAACTTGGCATAACATATTGACCTTTTTTTTCTTTTGCTAACTCATGCCTTACCTATTTATTTCCACCATTTTCTTTACAAGGCTTTTCTTATCATTGTGATTATCATTTTAGTTGGGGATTATTTATTCAATTTGTCTAAAGGTAAAAGTACTATTTTATTATTATTATCATGTCTGCTTGCCATGACTCATCCGAAGTAGCTCCACCTGCCATGGGCATATGAATGAAGTTCCTAGCAAACGAGGCATAGTTTGTGCACAAGTCGGACCAAAGTGAGTTGCAATAGGACCAGTCTCAACTCCCTTACTCAGAACACTTGGATTTAATACAGCAGGAGGCAACTCATCCCAACATTGCAAAAAAGGCCCACCACAACAGTAATTAATGATAATGACAACTACTGCACTAATTCATGACAAGCATCAGGCAATAGTCTTTACTTTGGACTGATGATTCTATTATGTGGCAATGGGTGTAAATAGATTTCGTTTTTCACATTTGACTGAGGATTCTATTTAGCAACAAAATTATATGCTAAATATTTAACATTTAAAAAAAAATGAATGACTTTCAACATATATATATATATATATATATATATATATATGCTCTTTGAACCACTTTGCAAATGCTACAATTTGATACCATGATTTGATTCTTTTGTGTTTGATTGTGAATTGATATTTGGTATCGATGGGGTTTGAACCCAAAATTTCCTATTCGACGATAAGGAATTTTACCAGTTGAGTTAACTGGAACATACAATAAGACTAAAGTATCTAAAAGATTAAAACACTTGCTTGCTAACATGGAAAGCACGAAAATGGAAAATATGTGCTGTTGGAAGTGGAATATTTTCCAATTTATCTACTTTTCCATTGGGACCTACAAACAATACATCAACACATTTATATGAATAAAAATCTTGTATCTCTTTATTTTTATATTTCACCAACCATAAGCTACTATATGTTCTTATTTTTAAGTAACCAGTGTTTTTTTAAAAACAAAATTAGACACTTGGTATATTATTGGTGGAGTATAAAATAACACAAAAAGTGTTAAGAAGATTTTTGTACCATTTTCATACCATATGCCAAGTATCGAGCAATGGTTTTTCAATTTCAAATGATGACCCTAATTATGAATGGATAGTATTCACTTTTTTATTTTGATTGAGAATTTTAATCTATGAAAAGAGTAGCAAGTACTAGTGATGTTGCTAAGAGGACAACACACATGACACAACCTTGAATGCAATCCAATGAGCGTCTTATTAGTCTAAAGCTAATTAGATCAAAAGGTAAAGTTTAAAGCCCAATCATTTTTGTCACTAAATTTATGGTTCAATGGTATTGTTGACTTGTAAGCAAAAAGCCAATAAATTTTTACCTTGTACTTAACTTAGCCTGACGATTTTCTCGTTAATACGGGGTTTCTTTGCCAAAACAATAACAATAATAATAACGATGACAACCACTGTACTTATTCATGAGAACTATTGGGGAATAGTTTTTACTTCGGACTAATGATTCTATTATGTGAGAGTAAATAAATAGTTTTCGTATTTCACTTATGACAGAGGATTCTATTTTGAGGAAGTCTGAAGATGAAGGAGGCACCACACTAGTGTTGAAATTAGGGTGACAAGTCTATTGACATCATACCTGTGATGACATTGATGCTTTTGAAATGACATTTGAGTCCAATATAACTCCAATTGACCCGCTTGGCTTCCAAATTTCATTCCCATAATTTCTTGGACCCCATCATGAATGTAGTCCGATAAGCATCTTAATCTAAAAACAGTTAGCATTATAGGTATAGTAAAAGCTATCAACTTTTGACACACACATACATGAACCACTCCAACAATTTTCTATTCACGTGAGAATTCGAATTCTCTGCCGACATATTTGGATTCATAGATTCAGGTATTCTTTTGTTGTGGATATGGTTTCGTAGGAGGTTAAGAAAAAGGCGGAATTCTTATTTCCATATTAAAGGTTTCGTCTTTCTATTCTAGTTGCTTTTATACACCATATATGCTAATTGTTTGGGGTACTTTGCAAATGCTACAATTTTGATACCATGAGATATTTTCGATTATTTGATTCTTGTGTTTGATTGTGACACATGTTTTCATTTCATTTGAATGAATTTGCATGGAAAGAAACAACATTATCAACACTAAATAGAATGAAAATTTCTAACATTCAAATATATTCGGGCTAGGCTTTTGGTCTTACCCATCACATGCACAACGACAGTGACACTTCTGTTAGAATTCATGCACACACCAAGGTTCATCAATGGAGTAAACCAGAGAGAGAAAGAAAATATATGAGAATTGGTGTGTATATTCATCATCAATAAACAAGCTCTGCTATTTATATCTAAAGCAGAGAGAGGCGGGAAAACTCCAACCAAACAATTAACTAATCTACTGACCAATAGAAAGATGCCAGCTGTCTTCTAACTCTAACTAACTTCACTATACAAAAACTACTTGTAGCTTAGCATCTAACCCATAAACGACTTAGAGTTTCGACTCTATATACAGAACTAACAGATTTGCTACTCTACTCTACTGAACTACAATACATCACAATGTGGAATTACAATACATCATCTAACAACTTCCACATCAAGAAAACTTGGAATAGATCTCTTTTGTAGAGAAATAGAGACTAGGTCTATTATATATACCCCAAGGCTTCAATACCCCCAAACTCAAACCACATAAGGTTCTTAAAAAACTTGCCTAAGCCTCCATCCTCCAAGTCTCCATAACATGGGCCGTGCAATATTTAACCCAACAATACTTGATTATAAGACTGCGCCCCTACCGGAGGATCAGCAAAGGAAAGTTTTCAAGAAATACGACACCAATAATGACAATCTGCTCAGCAAGGAAGAGCTAAAGAAAGCCTTTGAATATCTGGGCTGGATGAGCTTGTCAAATACGCTATGCGGGTCGGATTTGGCATTAAGGCGTAGAAATCCTTAATTACGTACTTAACAATAACTTGTCAGATATCATGTACTACATACTAATATGTGTTTTGTGCTTGCAAGCTCCAGCTTCTTCAATGATGTAGAATCGAGAAGAATCTAGACATTCTGCAATGTTTCCTCTCTATAAGTTTATACGAAGAGGCAATGTAGTTGTGTTGGTTTCCTGTTTTACTTTTCTTTTCCTTTCTATCCATGCCTGTTTTTCCTTGGTAGCTATGTAATACCAAAGCGGTAATAACAAGGAATATCGTCTGCTCACTTTGTTTACATGGTGGAAGTAGAATTTAGATGGATCTACTTGAAATCGAATACACTTGTAGAATCTGTAATATGTACCAGTATCGCTCCCAATACTATAGTATACTCATAATAGTCAATCCCATGATTACGTTTTGGAGACATTATAGCTCGATTTCTTCCATGTTTCTTCTTGACTCACTCAATACAAAAGCAAATTAACTAAACAAAGTTTAGCTAAAAAATTTGTTGTAACTTAGGGTTACAACTTCCTTTAAACAAAGTTAGCATTATTACATATTTTGAAAATATGTACACTCTTAATACATATTTCAAATTTTGTGTCAATCGAATATTATTTACCAATAATATGAATACCGTTTCAAACCCCATTTCAATTTATCTAATGAAACGAAATATTTTGGTACCGGCCTATTTCAACGTACTGTTTTAGGGTGTTTTAGAGTTGTTTTAAATATATATATATATATATATATATTCTTATACAACATGTTTGTTTTTAGACCCCTTAAACACAACCAAATTAACCTAGTTATTTAGCCAAGTGATTAACTTAGGTAAATTATGTAAATTTAGGTTAACACATAGAAATCATATCATTGACAAGTGCGGAAAATAAAAAACACAACAATATGATAACCCAGGAAAACCAAATCGGTAAAAAACCTGGGGAGGATTTAACCTAGCTATCCTCAAGGTAAAACTGAATCCCCTATGAAAGAATTGAAGTTTACACAATAGCAACTTAGACCACTAACATCCTACTGCTACCTCGAGTAGGTTACTTACTACCACAACCACGTGACAGCTCCGAGTCCACGGACTACTTCTTTCTTGGATTCCCAGCAAGTACAAGCACTCTCGCTTGTGTATCTTTAAACTCTTGAAACAACAACTGAATTGATCACCAAGTTCTCGACATAATCTTGAATCTTGGAAACTCTAAGTATGTGTGAAGATAACCACCTCTTGATCTCACAAAAGATTCACACACACAGCATAATGAGCAACTCTAAAAACATGGTTAGGGTTTTTCCTTTTATACTTAAGGCAAAACATAAAACCCTACACATCAAACTGGCTTGGGCTGAGTTGGAAAATTCTACAGAAAAACAATCTGCACGAGCTTCGATCGATCGAGTCTAATTTTCGATCGATCGAGCCAGGCAGATTTACACAGTAAATCCTGCAAAACACTCGATTCCAACTTTATATATAAACACACTTTGAGCAAGTCTAAAACAAAGACTAAAAAGTTTAATCGCAATTTCGATCGGTCGAGAAACAGGTTCGATCGATCGAAATTCAGGAAAAACCATTTTTTTGAAAAACAAAGCAATTTTATGCAGACACCCCTCAAAGCATAGTATTTTATGAATAAAATGCATGAGTATAAGATGAAATTTTTTTCAAAAACACTTGTTTTGAACCCAGTTTTCCCAAAGTTAAGATTTTCAAACAATTCTCCTTAAATTTTCAAGCTTTAAACACATTTTACATAAAATTCAATGAATTTTCGAACTTGGTTGGCCAAACCAAAATCACACACAATAACATGTACAAAGTTTACAAAGAGTAACTTGTGTAGTGTGTGCAACTAGCAAAAATTTGAAATACATGTGAGGTGATATGTAAATAGAAATCAATCAAAATTTCTACAAAATTCATCACATAAATTTGAAAGAGACTATCACCTAAAGAGTTACATCATATAACTCCCACATCTCCTAGAAAACAAGCTTGCAATCATGTAAGTTTCTTGATTTGCCTCATAACGTACACGCCAATTTTATTTGATTAGAAACTTATTAAAGATAGCCGGGATAATGTACACACCAATTTTATTTGATTGTGAAGTTATTAAAGCCCAATAATGTACACACCAATTTTAGCATTTAAACCGAGGCTACACCTTATGTTCTTTTTGTGCATGTACTACACTTTCTCAAGCACAAAATCTTACGATATGCACTAAGGTGTTCATGATTGGCTAGTAAACAGTGGTGAGATGGTTATTTATGCCTTTCTCAATAAGTTCAAGTCTGACAATCAAAAGCATGTGACTTCAAGATCAAGATCATGTAATCAAAAACAATAAACATCTTCCCACACAACATGCACTACAAGGCTTCAACTAGTAAAGTGTAATAAATAAACTCATCTAAGCTAAACAATGTACATAAACATGTTATGTAAAAATAAATTGGCCAACCTTAATTTCAAATCCAAGATAAACAATGCAAAACACATTTTACTTCCCTTTTCCTTCCTTTTTTTTGTTTGTTTGTTTTTTTTTTTTTTTTTTTTGAAAATAAATAACAAAAACAACCTAAAATGAAATGCATGAATGTTATGCGATGCAAATTTTAGAAAAACAAAGAAAACAAGAGCAACAAAGAAGAATGGTCACAAAGAGTAGAGCGATGAAGCACAAGGACCATGTCAGAAAAACTCAATTAGATTGAGCCAAAAACGTGTATAAAAACACTTTTGAACGTTTAGACCCCCAAAAACCAATTTAATCAACACAGCAATATGTTAAACAACTAGTGTGCGGAAACTTAACATATGCTATAATAAGGAATTGATTAAACAACTATCTAAGCCACAACAAAATAAATCACAGCAGATAATGTAAAGGCAGAGATAGAGAGGAAGGAAGATGCAAACACAGCGATAACACCAGATATGTTATCGAAGAGGAAACCGAAGACCTCGGCGAAAAACCTCTCCGCCGCCCTCCAAGCGGTAATCAATCCACTAGAAAATACAGTTGGGATACAAGGACAGCAATAGACCCTCCAAGCCTAATCTACCCAATGCACCTAAGCCCTCCAAGCTTCTTGCTCCAACGAGGTTGCGCCGAACCTTTTTCTTTTCTAGCTTTCCGGATTCCGCTACTACACCGTAGCATCAACCAATGAATATTGGCTCCTTCCTAACTGCTTCCCAGAACTCCAAACGTCTGTCTCACAGAGATGATAATGGTGAGAACCAGGTTTGGTATAAAGGCCTCTCAAGGATTTGACAATGGAGAGGAAGAGAGTGAGGGATTTTGATGAGACTCTAAGGTAGAGATTGTGGGTAAAACAATCTGGTTTTTCTTTAGGGTTTCTCTCTCAAAATTCTCTCTGGAAGCTCTCTTTCAATCGTGGGTTAAAAGGGTATTTATACTGAAGTGGAGTGGAATGCGAAACGTCAGGTTTTTCCAAAACAGGGGTGGCTCGCGGCTTGACCTCGCGGCTTAACTAAGTCGCGAGTTCCAGTCGCGAGTTAACCGTATGGCCAGTTGTCCTGTTTTGTCCTGTAGTACTCCAGCTAGCATGACTGTTCATCTTCCAGCATGCTTGGCACGTGTGCATCTTCTGGCGGGTTGAAGCCGCGAGTCCAGCCGCGAGTCCCAGCCGCGACACTCTGTTTTCTTGCACACTCTTGAGCAATCTTCACACTATCTCACTCACTACCCTTACAACAATCCCACCTAAATACAGGGTTACTAAATGCTGAATTACAAGCAAATTTGGCACGGAATAAAGCCAATTAGATGGTTGAATAAATTCAACCTTACAATCTCCCCCTTTGGCTATTCCGTGACAAAACCCTAAAACAGACTCTAGACTTAACATGTGAGTTGGGAACAGTTGATCAAAACTCACTCACACCTAATTCTAGAAGCTGTGAAGCACTTGAATCATATGAACATAAACTCCTGAAACACAACAATACACCATGATCATTGTAAGCAGAAAATTATAAATGCATATGAAACAGGCAATATGTGATCAAGCAAAGATGGAGTTAATAAACAAACCATGGCTTGATCAACCAAGTGAACACCACAAAGTAGTGATCACAGTGCTCATTCACACTTGGAATGAACACAAGAACATACAAGTTAACAGGCACAAAGCAAGACACTTGTATGCTCAACACTCAACCAATGCATAGCACACAAGGCATATGCATCTAGGAACAATCCTACAAGGGCACAAGAGTGACAGTACAACAATCACAATGCAGAACATTTAGATTAAAGTACTGATTTCAACATAGCATAAAGGCTGCACTTAAGCATGGTACAAACCACAAGGCCTACAAACTATGCATAAAACATAAACCCTGAAAGCTTACATAAGCATATGGGTACAAACACATTATATTGAATAAAAACTTAAACAATATAAACTAAAAGTGCATAAAGTTTCTCCCCTTCAAAGTGATGAGAAGCTGTGATGCACTTGGAATATATATACTTGTAACCTGAAACACTTGCACAAAACACATTAGACCTTCAAGGTAAAGCAAGTAATAAAAGGATAAGTATAATGTAACAAGTAAATTGCGATCAAGTAAACATGATGTGAAACATGTGAGCAACTTGATCAAACACCAAAATAGTCATATAGAAATGACAACAATGATCACATAGCAAAGCAATTGATCATCCGAACATGCATTCAAAGAAGCACAATAGCATAAGGAAGTATGCATGTCTAAAACAAAAACATGATGCGAAGAGAATCACAAAACATAACTCAAAGCACCATAAAGCCTGTGCTTATTCAAAACAAAGTTTTCTTATTATCTCAATGTCTTCTCCCCCTTGGTATATGCATCTCCCCTATGGAATATCTCTCCCCCTACAAATGTGCATGAGAAATAGAATTTCTCCCCCTAAGGATGTGCACAAGAGTCATATAGAAATGACAAAACACCCCGACATACTCATTAGAGTATATTCTCCCCCTTTTTGTCAGGAATAGACAAAGGGTCAAGGAGAAACAAGGGCAAGAGATGAAGGTACGAACAATGCCAATGATGCATGAGGGGAAAAATGAAAAAAAAAATTTTTTTTTTTGAAAACAACTTTGAAAATAACCCTCAATATGCAAAACACGCAATTTTCGCGACTAAGTTAAGTCGCCAGGGCAAGCCGCCAAAACGCTCAAAGACAAAATTTTGAAAAATTTTCTAAGTGTTTTTCGCGACAGGAGGGTCTACCCGCGAGGGAGTCGCGATCTGAGCCGCCAAAATCTCTGAGTAACCCTCGCGACTGGACCTTCCACTCGCGAACAAGTCGCCAAAAATGACCCGCGAAGACGCGACTGAGTCTCGCGACTTGACTTACCCGCGACTGAGTCGCCAAAACAGGGCAAAACTGGGTTTCTTGAAAAATTTCAGATTTTTTAACAAAATACTTTCCAAAAACACCTAAAACACTCAAAAATCTTTTTGCGCTTGAATTAACAAAGATTGAGTATGTGAAAACACATTTCATCAAGTACAATCACACAAATGAATATGGCATTTATTGAACATAAACTTGTGTGTTGTGTGTGGATATCAACAATGAAATAGTCCTTAGTCTAATGTGAAACTTCAATGATCAATTCAACCAAGGCATACACAATTAGCACTAGATCAAGTGATCCATCTCAATTATAGAAATATGTATATATGACCTCCCACAAAACTTGATAACATATCTTGGAGCTTTACATTTGACTCCATAACATTTGATCATTTTGATCTCTTGAGACAATCGCCTCTCATTGTGAGAGTGATATTTGATATTTCACTTTAATGAACAAGCCTTTGGCTTTTTGAATAAACATTCTCTTTAATATAAGGTCGCTTACCCTTTTTCCTAGTCGAATACTAGAATGTGCGACAGGCTTTTGCAGCTCAATATCTCTTTTCATTTGGAGATTTACATTTAGTGAGCTCTTTTTAGCAAAAAAAATAAAAAGTGGGAAGAGATATAGACACAAGTCTATGCATGTTTCAAGATCAACATAACCATTCACTAATCATTCATGACAAGTTTGAAGATCTATTTACAACAATCACATAGATTTCAAGATTTTTCCCATAGTGATATGAGTGCAAAGAAACAAGCAATGCTCGAAAATGCACAAAGCCATTAGCACAAAGGTACAAGGCAAAACAAGTTTTGAGACAAAACTTAACAACGTCGATCAAGCTTTTTGATTTTCTACTTTTTATGTAGTTTTGGATTTTTACACAGACAAACCAAAGACATAAAAGTAAGATCAAAACAAAAACAAAACAATGCATATAAAGATATGCATGATGCACAAATGCATGACAATGAAGCATCTAATGCATGAAGGGTCCTATAAAGATCGAAAGAATTAGATCAAGGACCAAAGGAGCAAAAGCTCAACCATAGGAACCCTTCCTCATCCAAACAGAACAATTGTTTGGAATGAGTGTCTCATGAGAAGTGAGACGAGGGTTGGAAGAATGAGAACCGGAGATGCACATAGACAAGGAGTTAAGAGCATTAAACACTTTCTTTAACAACATGCTATTATCACTCAAATCCGGTTTATCCTTTTTAGCACAACTTCCAAGAAGCTCAAGTTTTTCTTTTCTTTTGATTCTTTTAAAAGCATGAAACTTAGAGCATTGAGATCTTAGATGACCAAAGGCACCACAATGGTGACACACAATGTGTTTAGGTCCACTAGGTCTTTTGGGAAGGGATCTAGCAATATGGTTTTGTTCCCTCTTCAACTTATGACATTGAGGTCTTATATGACCAATCACACCACAATGGTGGCAAGTTGGAACAAACTTAGATCCATCCAGAGCCTTAGGTTGAGACCTAAACAGAGGTTTTGACTTAACAGCCTTTCTCTCCACCTTTTGATTTCTTTTATGTGGAGGAATGTACACCGATTTGTCCTTTAAGGTAGAACACACACTAGGCACAAAATCGGGTATCACAACATGATTGCAACAAATATTTTCATCCTTTTTAACAATAGGTTCAGCAATCAAACACTTGGCATGCATCTTAAGAGATTCATTTTCACATTTAAGATCATCAACAAGTTTGTTAGACAAAACAAGTTTAGCATCCAAGTCCATATTCAAACATTCAAACTCTTTCAGCTTTTCAAGAGAAATTTCAGCAAGTTTTTTATATTTCTCAACCAATTTGTTGGATTCATTGAGCTTAGCAATCAAATCATCCTTTTCACAAAATAACTTGCTCAAATTCTTTTGAAACTTCTTAGCATTTTTCTTCAAGAGTTTGTCAACAACACCCATGGATTCAAATAACATGTCATCACACTTATGAGGATTAACACTCATAGAGGCATTTTCACAAACATGTGGCATGTTACATTCATCACCAACCAAATCATGCAAAGAGGCATACAAAGCACAATCCATGGCAAATAAACACAAGGGGTCAAGGATCACACTTAGGTATTTAAACCACAGCAAGTGTACCCGCTCTGATACCAATTGAGAGTTCAAAAACGTGTATAAAAACACTTTTGAACGTTTAGACCCCCAAAAACCAATTTAATCAACACAGCAATATGTTAAACAACTAGTGTGCGGAAACTTAACATATGCTATAATAAGGAATTGATTAAACAACTATCTAAGCCACAACAAAATAAATCACAGCAGATAATGTAAAGGCAGAGATAGAGAGGAAGGAAGATGCAAACACAGCGATAACACCAGATATGTTATCGAAGAGGAAACCGAAGACCTCGGCGAAAAACCTCTCCGCCGCCCTCCAAGCGGTAATCAATCCACTAGAAAATACAGTTGGGATACAAGGACAGCAATAGACCCTCCAAGCCTAATCTACCCAATGCACCTAAGCCCTCCAAGCTTCTTGCTCCAACGAGGTTGCGCCGAACCTTTTTCTTTTCTAGCTTTCCGGATTCCGCTACTACACCGTAGCATCAACCAATGAATATTGGCTCCTTCCTAACTGCTTCCCAGAACTCCAAACGTCTGTCTCACAGAGATGATAATGGTGAGAACCAGGTTTGGTATAAAGGCCTCTCAAGGATTTGACAATGGAGAGGAAGAGAGTGAGGGATTTTGATGAGATTCTAAGGTAGAGATTGTGGGTAAAACAATCTGGTTTTTCTTTAGGGTTTCTCTCTCAAAATTCTCTCTGGAAGCTCTCTTTCAATCGTGGGTTAAAAGGGTATTTATACTGAAGTGGAGTGGAATGCGAAACGTCAGGTTTTTCCAAAACAGGGGTGGCTCGCGGCTTGACCTCGCGGCTTAACTAAGTCGCGAGTTCCAGTCGCGAGTTAACCATATGGCCAGTTGTCCTGTTTTGTCCTGTAGTGCTCCAGCTAGCATGACTGTTCATCTTCCAGCATGCTTGGCACGTGTGCATCTTCTGGCGGGTTGAAGCCGCGAGTCCAGCCGCGAGTCCCAGCCGCGACACTCTGTTTTCTTGCACACTCTTGAGCAATCTTCACACTATCTCACTCACTACCCTTACAACAATCCCACCTAAATACAGGGTTACTAAATGCTGAATTACAAGCAAATTTGGCACGGAATAAAGCCAATTAGATGGTTGAATAAATTCAACCTTACACTTTTACATCCAAAACTTTTTAGATGCACCTCGAGCATTGGAGTTCTTATTCACATTAGAATGATTTCCAACTCCAAGATTGGAATAAAGGTTTAAAACCTTTACCAATTCACCAATAAGTACCATAGGATCTTGTGCTTGAAGCACAGGTACTTTTGGCTTATTTGCTCGCTTAGCAACTTGCAACTTGAAATAGTTTGGACAAATGTACCCAGACTTTCCACAAAAATGATAAACCCATGCAGGCTTATCATACAACTTGCCCTTAGGAAGGTAAAGAGCCTTAGGTTTAGACTCTTGAAAATCAACCCTAATCTTCCTGAGAAGTGTAACTTCTACAGAATTAACAGCCTCACTCACAGAGGGTTTGACAACCTCACTCACAGGGGGTTCGGAAGAAGAAGAAGGAACAAAGTTTGTGGAATGGAGTGCAGGCACAGAGATGCTTTCTACAAAACCTAAGCCAATTTTGTCAGAGTGAGACTTTTGAACACTCAGCATGTGATCAAGTTTGGAGCTTGCAAACCTATTAGTTTGTTCTCTAGCAACAGATAATTCAAGTTCCAAATTATTAACTTTATCAAGCAAAAGCATGTTCTCAGTCTTCACATTATTCAACAATTCATTAGCATCAAACAATTTCACAAGCAAATTTTTCTTTTCAAGTTCAAGAAATGCGATTTTCTTTAAGCCTAAATCAACACTCATAGCATCCTTTGCAACAACTTTGCAAAGTTTATTGTAGGCTTCTTGTAAATCTGCATCCTCAAAGAGTTCCCCATCAAAAGGGTTATCCTCAACAGCAACACTTTCATCAACTATAGCAGTAGCAGTGAAAGCAATGAAGTTTCCATCCTCATCACTGCCAGATTCATTATCAGAAATTTCATCATCACTAAGGGTTACAGCCATAGCCTTACCCTTAGACCTCAAGAATGTTGGACATTCAGATTTCACATGACCATACCCTTGACAACCAAAACATTGTTAACCCATAGAATTATTAGAAGATTGACATACTTTCTCTTTAGGTTTTTCAGTATTATTAACCTTAGTGGGATCATTCCTCCTAAAATTTCTAGGTTCAACAGTGTTTTTATCTCTTGCCCTTCTATTATTGTTCCTAAGAAAATTTTTAAAGTTCTTGGTAAAGTAAGCAATCTCTATAGCAGAGAGCTCATCATCAAATCCACTCACATCAACATCATTAACAGACTTAAGAGCCATTGATTTGGATTTGCTAGTCTTAGGTAGGTCCAACTCATAGGACTGAAGAGATCCTACAAGTTCATCAACAGGGATGGAGTCCACATCCTTACTTTCAGTGATGGCAGTCACTTTGGGTCTAAAATCCTCAGTTAAAGATCTAAGAATCTTCTTAACAATTTTAGGTTGATCATAGATTTCACCCAGATTATATGCAAAATTAATAATATCATTAAGCTTAGCATAGAATTCATCAAAAAATTCATCATTAAACATCCTAATGCTTTCAAATCTAGTAGTTAATTGCTGCAATTTATTGATTTTAACTACCTTTGTGCCTTCATGCACAGTCTAGAGGATATTCCAAGTAGTATGAGCAATCTCAACATTAGAGATTCTCTTAAATTCCTCCATAGAAACAATATTAAAAATAGCATTCATAGCTTTGCTATTAAAAGCGGCTGCTTCTTTCTGAAAAGTTTGCCACTCACTAACAGGAGTAGTGGGCTTCTCCCATCCGTATTCAAAGGAGTTCCAGACTCTCTCATCAATAGATTTCAGGAATTCTTTTATCCTTATTTTCCAATAAGCATAGTTATTCCCATCAGAGTGAGGTGGAATAACAAGAGAGTGTTTGTGTTCCATGACAACAAGGGTCAAGGACTAGCTCTTAGATCAAAGAATCTATAACAAGAGAGCAATCAGCTCTGATACCACTTGTTTGTTTTTAGACCCCTTAAACACAACCAGATTAACCTAATTATTTAGTCAAGTGATTAATTTAGGTAAATTATGCAAATCTAGGTTAACACATATAAATTATATCATTGACAAGTGCGGAAAATAAAGAACACAACAATATGATAATCTAGGAAAACCAAATCGGTGAAAAACCTGGGGAGGATTTAACCTAGCTATCCTCAAGGTAAAACTGAATCCACTATGAAAGAATTGAAATTTACACAATTAGCGACTTACACCACTAACATCTTATTGCTATCTCGAGTAGGTTACTTACTACGACCACGTGACAGCTCCGAGTCCACAGACTACTTCTTTCTTGGATTCTCAACAAGTATAAGCACTCCCGCTTGTGTATCTTTAAGCTCTTGAAACAACAACTGAATTGATCACCAAGTTCTTGACATAATCTCGAATCTTGGAAACCGTAAGTATGTGTGAAGACAACCACCTCTTGATCTCACAAAAGATTCACACACACAGCATAATGAGCAACTCTAAAAACATGGCTAGGGTTTTTCCTTTTATACTTAAGACAAAACATAAAACCCTACACGTCAAACAGGCTTGGGCTAAGTTGGAAAATTCTACAGAAAAACAATCTGTACGAGCTTCGATCGATCAAGTCTAATTTTCGATTGATCGAGCCAGGCAGATTTACACAATAAATCCTGCAGAACACTCGATTCCAACTTTATATATAAACACACTTTAAGCAAGTCTAAAACAAAGACTAAAACGTTTTGATCATGGTTTGCCAACATTACAAATTGAAGTTCTAATACATTTAAACCTAAAGTCTTAGAACCCAACACAATATAAAATTATCAATTCAAAAAAGTGAATTACTAAATATCAAATATTACAAATCATTTAATATTAAACCTTAACATCAATATCACATCCCAAGATTTATAACAAGTCATTACTTACACAATAGTAATTAATAAAATAATCCCATCAAAAAAAATTAAATTAAAATAACATTTTTACTAATTGCTATTAATATAGTGATTTTAAAAAAATCTTAATAAAGGGGATTAGATTTTTTGTTTTTTAAAAAAATTCATACTTGAGTTATTTTGTAATTTTTTCGCAAAATTTGGTAAATAAATGAATATTTTGGGAATTTCGGATAATTATAATCATGATTCATGAAGCTTCTAGGACGCTACACTCTCACCTACTCCCACGTGCATTGAGCCATTTTCCCTTAATAGTTAACATCACTTTTCAAAGCTTTATTTGTCATTTACAAGTCTCATAAATGAAATCACTCTCAAAGTTCTAGAGAGCAAAGACAACTCAGACAAGCCTTGAAGAAGAGATTTCAAATGGTAAGCAAATTAACTTCCACTTCGTCCACCATACTGCCAAAGCTTGGATTTTGCTTTCTTCTTCTTCTTTTTCTCTGGTTTTTTTTCCCCTTACAAATCATTTGGTATTGATCTGAGATTCTGATGTCTTCTTCTCTGGGTTTTTTTTTTCTCCCTAACATATCATTTGGTACCGATCTGATGTCAAGTTTATGTTTGAAATAAGATGAAAAAATTCATTAAAAAAAAAATCTGTATGTTACAAGAATTAGCCAACACAAACGTTAAGAATTAAAATAAAATTTTTTAAATATCAGTAACTAATATTAGATTCACCCAAACTTAACAGGGTGTAATTTACATTTTAGATAAAAAGGAAAAAGAAAAGAAACGATCTAAAGTCACATATGTAGTTTTAATCAATATTTAGTTGTCAAATAAGGGACTAAATGATAAGGCCAATCAAGTTACATCTTCCTTTTTTATATATATATTTTATGAAACGTCATTATTATTTTAAAAATCAAGCAACTGAACCAAATCATGACTGGTTATGACCATTTTTTTACCTTTTTTTTAATTAAAAAAAAGTTTACATACATTAAGTAACAAAGCCAGTATTGAATTAAAACATTTTAGTCCGCCATAAAAAGCTAGTGTATTAGTCAATACCTAAAATTCTTGATGGAGTGGCCAAGAGCGCCTTGTATATTAGTGGTATTCCCTACTCTTCTTTATAAGGAGAATCAAGATTCAAATCCCCTCCCATTGTAGTAACTATTTGATTACACCATGAAAAAAAAAAAACTAACTATTTGATTATCAAAGTAAATTTTTTTGTCATGTGTAATAATTATAGCAAAAGGATTGCGGCATACTCTTTTATTTTTTTTAGTGTTAAGACTTTTTGGTACGTCTTTCTCACCAAAAAAAATTCTCAAATTTTGTACAAGAAAGGTATTAGCAACATTTTTACTTATAATTAGCCTTTCTTCTCCTTTGTCTTTCATTTTTGAGGTGCAAAACTCATTAATTGTAAATTCATATGATACTTGACAATAAGTCTTTATAAATCTCTCTCTTAAATTTAAACCGAAGAAGTATTTATAAATACATTTGGCCTAACTACTTAATAAGTTGAAAGTTCAAAAACGTGTACAAAACACCTTTGAACGTTTAGACCCCCAAATTACAACTTAACCAATACAAGCAATATGTCAAACAACTAGTGTGCGGAAACTTAACACATGCTATAATACGAAATTGGTTAAAGACTATCTAAGCCATAACAAAATAAAACCACAGCAGATAATAAAAAGGCAAAGATAGAGAGGAAGGAAGATGCAAACACAAAGACAACACGCGATGTGTTATCGAAGAGGAAACCGAAGTCCTCGGCGAAAAACCTCTCCGCCGCCCTCCAAGCGGTAAACAATCCACTAGAAAATACAGTTAGGATACAAGGACAGCAATAGACTCTCCAAGCCTAATCTACCCAGTGCACCTAAGCCCTCCAAGCTTCTTGCTCCAATGAGGTTACGCCGAACCTTTTTCTTTTCTAGCTTCCCGGATTCCGCTACTAGACCGTAGCATCAACCAATGAAGATTGGTTCCTTCCTAACTGCTTCCCAGAAATCCAAACAACTGTCTCACAGTGATGATGATGGTGAGAACCAGGTTTGGTATAATGCCTCTCAAGGATTAGACAATGGAGAGGAAGAGAGTAGAGGAATTTGAAGAGACTCTAAGGTATAGATTGTGGGTGAAACAATCTTGTTTTTCTTTAGGGTTTCTCTCTCAAAATTCTCTCTGGAAGCTCTCTTTCAATCGTGGGTAAAAGGGGTATTTATACTAGGGTGGGAGAGGAATGTGAAACGTCAGGTTTTACAAAACAGGGGTGGCTCGCGGCTTGACCTCGCGGCTTGACTAAGTAGCGAGATCCAGTCGCGAGTTAACCGTATGGCCAGTTGTCCTGTTTTGTCCTGTAGTGCTCCAGCTAACATGACTGTTCATCTTCCAGCATGCTTGGCACGTGTGCTGCTTCTGGTGGCTTGCAGTCGCAAGTCACCCGCGAGTCCCAGCCGCGAGTCTCTGTTTTCTTGCACACTCTTGAGCAATCTTCACTCTATCTCACTCACTACCCTTACAACAAACCCACCTAAATACAGGGTTACTAAATGCTGAATTACAAGCAAATTTGGCACGGAATAAAGCCAATTAGATGGTTGAATAAATTCAACCTTACAATCTCCCCCTTTGGCTATTCCGTGACAAAACCCTAAAACAGACTCTAGACTTAACATGTGAGTTGGGAACAGTTGAACAAAACTCACTCACACCTAACTCTAGAAGCTGTGAAGCACTTGAATCATATGAACATAATACTCCTGAAACACAACAATAAACCATGATCATTGTAAGCAGAAAATTATAAATGCATATGAAACAGGCAATATGTGATCAAGCAAAGATGGAGTTAAGAAACAAACCATGGCTTGATCAACCAAGTGAACACCACAAGGTAGTGATCACAGTGCTCATTCACACTTGGAATGAACACAAGGACATACAAGTTAACAAGCACAAGGCAAGACACTTGTATGCTCAACACTCAACCAATGCATAACACACAAGGCATATGCATCTAGGAACAATCCTACAAGGGCACAAGAGTGACAGTACATAAACCAAAATGCAGAACATTTAGATTAAAGTACTGATTTCAACATAGCATAAAGGCCGCATTAAGCAAGGTACATACCATAAAGCCTACAAACTATGCATAAAATATTAACCCTAAAAGCTTACAAAAGCACATGGGTACAAACACAAAAACATCCTGAATAACATCATCAAAATATATTAAAGTTTAAACCAAGAGTATAAGTAAAGAGTTAGAAACAACTATACACCAAAAACACAGTGTCTCAAAAAAAAAAAAAAAACACAAAATACCCAAAACATAAGCATATATAAACAAAGTTTCTGATTTTGATAACTTTGACAACTCCCCCTCAACATATTACTCCCCCTTAAGATTTGCTTTTCTGCTTTTCATCATCAATGACATCTCCCCCTTTTTGACCGGAATGGCCAAAGGGTCACTGGTCATGCTGAGTGGTGAAGCTGTCAAGTTTTGCAGACAATACATCAATCTGGTCCTGCATGGCTCTCATCCTGTCAGAGTGCTCAGTCTAGACTTCTCTGATCCCATCAAGTCGTTCCAGAATGATTTGGAAAGCATCTGGAGGTGTATCTGAAGAAGTTGATGCTTTAGACCTTTTGCCACTCCTCCTGGGTGTTGAGGTTGATGCATGCCCTGCTGCCTCTGCTTCAGTCTCCATTGGGACACCCTCTCCTTCATCACCTTCATCTTCTTCTCCTCGAAGCCTAACACTTATCCTTTTGCAGGTAAGCTTGTTAATTGCAGAGGGTGTGGACATGGGACTGATGTCTTGAGGGATTGGAACACCCTTCCTTCTAAAAATCCTCATTAGCAAACTGGGAAAGGTCAATTTTGGCCTAGAGGTTGTTCTTGTCTCATCCACAATGGTGTCATATATGTGGGAACTTATGTCTATGAAATTCTTTTCTTTGAGATCCATCAGAAAAACTGCTCTAGCACAATTGATTGTAGTCAATTTCTTAATGGGATAAAGGTTAAACATCATGATTATTGTTAGACACCTCATGTCCACTGGAAAGGCAGTGGTATTCAAACATTTCCCTTCTCTCTGCCCACCTATCCTTTGTTGAACTGTTTCAATAGAAACACTCCTATCCTTGTAATTGATAAATTCCTCATCTTCTAATCCTTCAAGCCCTAGTACATCATCTATGACATGTGCATCCAAAATGAATTCTTTACCTCTAACCCAGCAACTTAACTCATTCTCCTTTATTATAGCATTTGAGTAAAATTCCCTAATCAGGGGTTCACACACAACAGGGAAATCACTCAGAAGCTTTTCCCATCCTCTTCCTTCAAAACAGCTGGGGATAAAGGTTTGTCTTAAGTCCTCCAAATCTACAAATCTTTCTTGAATAATTCCTGCATTCAAGATGTTATCCTTGTATCTCTCAAAGTGATGAACTGACCTAAACAGTTTAGAATCCATTTTCAATCTTTTGTCAGCCTTCTTTGCAGTAGATTTCTTCTTCGGAGGTGAGGGAGCCATCTGTGAACAATCAGAAAAAGCCACAACAGCATAGAACAATATATGTGCAGAACCAATCAGTACCATGTAATTAACAAAGAGATATCATCCATACAAATGAACTTTGAACACTTAAACAATAAGCTACTTAGATCAATCACATGGATAAACCAAGCCTAAGATAGGAAACACATGAACAACATGGAGAAACTATCCTAAAGGCAGATATATGTCATTGAGACATATAATGGAAAAAATGATATGACACACAATCAGTATTTTGAGACTAACAGAAGCTCCCAACAGATTAACACAATAGAACAAGCACATTCAGCACAGTAAAAACACACAATATCCAACGGAACATTTTGAAACAACACAACAGCTCAAGATCAGATAAAATAAAAGACACACTAAGCTAAGCACAGGATGAAGACCAAAAAGGAAACGACTATCCTCAACACAAACTTTAGCAACAGCATCCGCAAGCTAAGCATGAACAAAGAACAATGGCCAAAACACAAACTCATTTCTAAATCAAGAACATATGCGAAAGATCTAAGGGAAAAACACAAAATCAAGTAGAAATGAGTTCAAAATTGAAAACCCATACCTGAGACTTGAAGAATTCGAGCAAAAAGTATGCAACAATGGAGAATGGAAATGGGAGCACGGAGTGTTTGGAAAGGAGATAGTTTAGAGAGAAGATGAACAGTCACAAAAGTTCGAGGGAAAACTAAAAAAGATTTAAAAACTGCTCCTGTTTCTACCAAACATGCGTTTTTCACGACTTGATTAAGTCGCCACACAGTCGCCAGCTCAAGCCGCCAAAACACTCAAGGACAAAAAATTGGAAAATTTTTCTAAGTGTTTTTCGCGACTGGAAGGTCTACCCGCGAGTGAGTCGCGAGATGAGTCGCGAAAATCTCTGAGTGAACCTCGCGACTGGACCTTCCACTCGCGAACAAATCGCCAAAAATGACCAGCGAAGATGCGACTGAGGCTCGCGACTTGAAATACTCGTGACTGAGCCGCCAAAACAGGGCAAAACAGGATTTTTGAAATTTTCAGATTTTTCAAACAAAATACTTTCCAAAAACACCTAAAACACTCAAAAATCTTTTTGTGCTTGAATTAACAAAGATTGAGCATGTGAAAACACATTTCATCAAGTACAATCACACAAATGAATATGGCATTTATTGAACATAAACTTGTGTGTTGTGTGTGGATATCAACAATGAGATAGTCCTTCGTCTAATGTGAAGCTTCAATGATCGATTCAACCAAGGCATACACAATTAGCACTAGATCATGTGACCTATCTCAATTATAGAAATATGTATATATGACCTCCCACAAAACTTGATAACATGACTTGGAGCTTTACATTTTACTCCACTTTTAATCATAACATTTGATCTTTTTGATCTTTTGAGGCAATCACCTCTCATTGTGAGAGTGATATTTGACATTTCACTTTAATGAACAAGCCTTTGGCTTTTTGAATAAACATTCACTTTAATATAAGGTCGCTTACCCTTTTTCCTAGTCGAATACTAGAATGTGCGACAGGCTTTTGCAGCTCAATATCTCTTTTCATTTGGAGATTTACATTTGGTGAGCTCTTTTTAGCAAAACAAAAATAAAGAGTGGGAAGATATATAGACACAAGTCTATGCATGTCTTAAGATCAACATAACCATTCACTAATTATTCATGACAAGTTTGAAGATCTATTTACAACAATCACATAGATTTCAAGATTTTTCCCACAGTGATATAAGCGCATGAAAACAAGCAATGCTCGAAAATGCACAAAGCCATTAGCACAAAGGTACAAGACAAAACAAGTTTTGAGACAAAACTCAACAAAGTCAATCAAGCTTTTTGATTTTCTAATTTTTTATGTGATTTTTGGATTTTTGACACAAGAAACAAAAAGATTGATAAAACAAAATTAAAAATATTCACAAGTAGACAAGCAAACAACCAACATCAAAAACAGCAAGCAAACCAAACAAACATTGTCACAAAGCATAGGAAGTATTAATGCATGGACATGTTGTAATGCCTATGCATGAGTACCCTTTTTCACCCACACGTCACTTGCGTTTGGGGTGATTTCCTTATAGGATTGGGTACGGGAGTTAGGGCTTTCAAACCTTCGTGAGAAGCTTTCCAAGCAGTTGGTGAATGCACCAATCATCTTCATCACGTTCATCATTCCGGGATCTCCATTTTGATCTCTAGATTGATCACCTGCCCAAATTCTCCTATCATTTTTGGGTCCTCCTGACCTTTGAGGAGTTGCACTGTTCTTTGCTCTCAGCTTTTGGCAATTTGGTCGAGTATGCCCTTGAAGTCCGCAATAATGGCACACATAAGTTCCTCTAGGACCTCTTTGTGGTCGTGGACGTGACTTGGCACGAGATTCAGACCTGCCCACAGACGGATCACGGGGATTCAGCATCCGTTGGTTCACCACATTCTTCTTCTCCTCCACCTCGAGCTTCTCACCAGTAAGGTCAGCTACAACTGGATCTTTGGCCTTTACAAACTTCACTTCTTTAGTGACATTTCCAGATGAACTACTTCCTCCGGTATATCCCAATCCGGATTTGTCTGAAAAGCTCTTTTGAGATGATATAACATCATCTAGCTTCTTGGTGGTGACCCTCTCTATTTTAGCATTCGCTTGCACAACCTCATTCTCAAGAAATCTCACTTTTGTGTAAGCTTCGGACAACTCACCATTCAGTGTTTCTATCTCACATTTGGCCTCCCTATATCGAATTAGGAGACTTTTGTAGTCCTCCTCAGCCTTCTTCATTTTTCTCACAGCAGCCTTGGCCACCCTTGTGTACTCACCCGACTTCTTCAAGAGTGAGTTATAATTCTCTTGAAGATTTACTGTGCTTTCATCTTCTTCAGCATCTGATTCTTCAACAATTCCTAGTGATTCATCATCACTATGTTCTCCAAGGTCTCGTACAAGCAGATTCAACTCATCTGAAGACTCAACATGAGCAATAGTCATAAAAGCCAAATAGTTCCCCTCTCTATCACAGCTCTCTTCAGATTCTGAGTCAGACGAATTCGAGTCACTCAAGGTCGTGGCATACACTTTACTTTTCGATTTCAAATAATTCGGACATTCCTTCTTAAAGTGTCCATGTCCGTTACATTCGAAACAAGTGACACCTTATGTGGGTTGGGATTCTTTTCCATCTTTCCTTTTGAATTCCCTTTTCTCCCTTCCAGAACTTTGGAATTTTCTTTTATCATCAAATTTGCCATTATTTTTGAATTTCAAGAACTTTCTGAAATTTTTGACAAGGTAAGCTACATCTTTGTCAACCACATCTTCTCCCGATGAGTCTTGATCTTCCACCTTCTCATTAATGGTCTTTAGAGCAAGGGATTTACTCTTCCGTTGATTGGGCAGCGACATCTCATAAGTCTGCAGAGAACCAACCAGCTCCTGTACTTTGATGTCATTAAGATCCTTGCTCTCTTCAATTGCTGTCACTTTAGCACGAAAACTTTCCGGTAATGATCGAAGGATCTTCCTTACAATCTTTGAGTCCTCCGTTTTCTCCCCCAAGTTGAACTTACTGACCACCACCTCATTTAGCTTCCCATAGAAAGAGTCAAAAGACTCATCCTCACTCATTTTGAGCTCCTCAAACCGAGTGGTCAGCATTTGCAACTTGGTGTCTTTCACTTTCTTCGTGCCTTCATAGGTGGTTTCCAAAATCTCCCATGCTTCTTTGGCAACGGTAATATGAGAAATCCTGTGAAATTCACCTGGAGACACACCACAGAAAATAGCATTGAGTGCTTTACTATTAGCATTAGATGCAGCAAGTGCTGCCTTATCCCATGTGGATTTGGCTGCCTCAGGTTTGGTCCAACCAATCTCAACAGCATCCCAAACGGATTCATCAATAGAACACAAAAAAGCTCTCATGCGAACCTTCCAAAAAGCATAATTACTACCATCAAAATATGGAGGTGCATTTAGGGATTGAGACCTATCCATCTCAAAAGGGAGTCAAGGATCACACAATGGTAATGAAACCAATAGCAGTGTACCCGCTCTGATACCAATTGAAAGTTCAAAAACGTGTACAAAACACCTTTGAACGTTTAGACCCCCAAATTACAACTTAACCAATACAAGCAATATGTCAAACAACTAGTGTGTGGAAACTTAACACATGCTATAATACGAAATTGGTTAAAGACTATCTAAGCCATAACAAAATAAAACCACAGCAGATAATAAAAAGGCAAAGATAGAGAGGAAGGAAGATGCAAACACAAAGACAACACGCGATGTGTTATCGAAGAGGAAACCGAAGTCCTTAGCGAAAAACCTCTCCACCGCCCTCCAAGCGGTAAACAATCCACTAGAAAATACAGTTGGGATACAAGGACAGCAATAGACCCTCCAAGCCTAATCTACCCAGTGCACCTAAGCCCTCCAAGCTTCTTGCTCCAACGAGGTTGCGCCGAACCTTTTTCTTTTCTAGCTTCCCGGATTCCGCTACTAGACCGTAGCATCAACCAATGAAGATTGGTTCCTTCCTAACTGCTTCCCAAAAATCCAAACAACTGTCTCACAGTGATGATGATGGTGAGAACCAGGTTTGGTATAATGCCTCTCAAGGATTAGACAATGGAGAGGAAGAGAGTAGAGGAATTTGAAGAGACTCTAAGGTATAGATTGTGGGTGAAACAATCTTGTTTTTCTTTAGGGTTTCTCTCTCAAAATTCTCTCTGGAAGATCTCTTTCAATCGTGGGTAAAAGGGGTATTTATACTGGAGTGGAAGAGGAATGTGAAACGTCAGGTTTTACAAAACAGGGGTGGCTCACGGCTTGACCTCGCGGCTTGACTAAGTCGCGAGATCCAGTCGCGAGTTAACCGTATGGCCAGTTGTCCTGTTTTGTCCTGTAGTGCTCCAGCTAGCATGACTGTTCATCTTCCAGCATGCTTGGCACGTGTGCTGCTTCTGGCGGCTTGCAGCCGCGAGTCACCCGCGAGTCCCAGCCGCGAGTCTCTGTTTTCTTGCACACTCTTGAGCAATCTTCACTCTATCTCACTCACTACCCTTACAACAAATCCACCTAAATACAGGGTTACTAAATGCTGAATTACAAGCAAATTTGGCACGGAATAAAGCCAATTAGATGGTTGAATAAATTCAACCTTACATACTTAATAAGTTTAGTAGCATATATTAAACGAAATATTTAGTATTATTTATGTCAGAGACCACCAATTGAACCCCATTTAACCACAAATCTTGTCACTATTAAACTGATACTAGGCTTTATTATTTGAACTAACTCGAACCTATGACAAAAATGAAGCATCTAAAAGACCACAAAATGCTTGCTTGCCAATATGAAAAGCATGAAAATGGTAAATAGGTATTGTTGGAAGTAGAAAATTTTCCAATATACGTTCTTTCCATATAAATATATATATATATATATATATATAATATTACATCTAAGGTTTATTTTAAATCGCGATAGGAAATTTGGAAAGATTGTCATACTTTTCGCATAATGACCATGTATATTTGATTAGATAAGAATGAAAAGATTGTTATTCTTTCCGCATAATGACCTTGTATGTCTGATACGACAAGAATGAAGCATCCTTTCTTTATTTGTTTTATAAGTACGATGGAATTTAAACTTATGATGTTCACTCCATAATAATTACTCTTAACATCAGGCAAAGATACTAATTGGTTTTTTGTGTAGATAAGATTTGAACCCTAAATTTCTTATTAATGATAAGAGACCAGTTGAGTTAACTGAAACACATAACAAGAATGAAGCATCTAAAAGACTAAAACACCTACCTACTAACATGAAAGCAAGAAAATGGTAAATGTGTATTGTTGGAAGTGGGACAATTTCAAATTTATCTACTTTTCCATTGGGACCTATAAACAATACATCAACACATTTATATGATTAAAAATCTGGTGTCCCTTTATTTTTACATTTCTCCAATCATTCACTACTACATGTTCTTATTTTGAAGTAACCAAAGTTTAAAAAAAAATTAAAAAAAAAAAAAAAAAAATTAGACACTCAGTATATTATTATTGGTGGAGTATAAAATAACACCAAAAGTGGAAAGAATATTTTTGTACCATTTTTATACTAGATGCTAAGTATCGAGCAATGGTTTTTTACTTTCAAATGATGACCCTAATCAAGAATGGATAGTATTCGCCTTATATATATATATATAATCTTGATTGAGGATTCTAATCTAAGAAAAGAGTAATAGGCACCAGTGATGATACTAAGGGAACAACACATGTGACACAACCTTGAGTGCTATCTGTATGGACCGAGAATACCAGCCCATTACTAAGCTAGTGGCCCATTCACTAGTTAAGCCTAGCTGAACATTTAGACAGTGTACCCCACCCCGGGGACAAGCGTGGACATGAAATAATGCCTTAGTCTAAAGCCAGTTAGATCAAGAGATAAAGTTTTTTTTTGGTAAAGCCTAGGAGTTTTTGTCAAGAAATTATTTATAGTCCAGGAATTTTTGTCAAGAATTTTTTACTTTGTACTTGAATTGCCCTGATGATTCCCCCCTTAATATGGGATTTCTTTACCAAAACCATAACAATAATAATGATGATGACAAGTATTGTACTTGTTTATGACAAGTATTGGGGAGTAGTTTTTCCTTTGGACGGATGATTCTAATATGTGAGAGTAAATAGTTTCCACTTCATACTTATGACTGAGAATTCTATTTTGTGGAAGTACGAAGGTGAAGGAGCCACCACACTAGTGTTGTAATTAGGGTGAGAAGTCTGTTAACATCATACCTATGATGACATTGATGCCTTTGAAATGACATTTGAGTCCAATAGAGAACTCCAACTGACAAATTTCATTTCAATAATTTCTTAGACCCGACCATGAATTTTGTCCGATAATAAGCATCCAAAAATAGTTAGCACCAAAGGTACAATTAAAACTATCGACTTTTGACTCACACATGAATCACTCCAACAATTTTCCATTCACGTGGGAATTCAAATTCTTTGCCAACATATTTGGATTCATAGATTCAAGTATTCTTTTTTTGTGGATATGGTTTCGTAGGAAGTTAAAAGAAAAAGGCCGAATTATTATGTCCATGACATATTTTCGACAATATTAGGTTCTAAATATTTAGAAATAAATGTTTAGATTCTAAATACTTTCTATGTTAGCAAATCAAGAAAACAAACTTGTCTAGGATTAGATCTTAGGGTCTATGAATTGTTTTAGACATTACTCAAAGTGATACAAGTCAAGATTCATGAACGTACAAACTGCAAAAAGAAAAATTGAAAAACTTTCAAGCTCAACCGATCGAGAGCTTCAATCAATTGAACTGCAATCTGCAAAATTTGTTTTAAGGCCCGTTAGCCCGCAAAACGTTTAGGATTTCAGTCCAAACCTACTAGGTATATAAGGAAAACCCTAAAGCACATTTTTCAAGTCTTGGAGAGCTACTCTTATGAGATCTGTGAGGTTATTGTACCTTCTAAATCTTTCAAGCACCTGCTAAAGATCACATGCATATTGCTAGTACTGGTGGAGTAAAAGTTGCAGCAAGCTTCAGCTATCAAGCGTACTGAAGATCAAGACGTGAACTGGAGGTTCATGTTGGAGCAAGTCCACATCAAAGATGTCTGAGGGGTTCAGAGCTTAATTTGGTAACTATAGTTAGATTTACTACAAATTGGTATTCTTGAACTATGAATCTCAATTTGATATAGTGGATTGTTCTCTTGGGATTGTTTCCCCCAAGTTTTTTTTACCTTGAAACTAGTTTGTCTCATTGGTTTTCTTGGGTCATCACATCTTGTGTTATTTAGATTACCACTATGCATATTATTTGTGAGAAATGTTTAACCTAGATTTAAATAATTAACCTAAGTAAGAACTTAGCTAATAAATTAGGTTAAACATTGTGTAGAGAAATAGAGACAAGGTCCATTATATATATAATATATATACCCCAAGGCTTCAATACCCCCAAACTCAAACCACGTTCTTAAAAACCTTGCCCAAGGCTCTCCATCCTCCTAGTCTCCATAACATGGGTCTTCTCACAAAAATTGATGCGACTCTACCCCCAACAGAGGAGCTAAGGGACATTTTCAAGAAATACAACACCAATAATGACAATCAACTTAGCAGGGAAGCGCTAATAGTAATGCTAGGACCACCGAATTGGGCACAACTCTGTGCCACAACTCGCCACGTGGCGAGTTGTGATTGGCAAAAATGTGTTCCCAGTTGGACCCGACCATGAATGTTGTCCAATTAAGCTTCTTAATCCAAAAACAGTTAGCACAGAAGGTATGATTAAAGCTATCGACTTTCGACTTAGACGAAAACCACTCCAACAATTTTCCATTCACATTAGAATTCAAATTCTCTGCCGACGTACTTCAATTCATAGATTCAATTATTCTTTTGTTGTGGATAATGTTTCGTAGCAGGTTAAGAAAAGGCCGAATTCTTATTTCCATATATGTTAAAGGTTTCATCTTTCTTATCTACTTGCTTTTATACCATTTTTGGTAAATGTTTGGACCACTTTGCGGATGCCACAATTTTGATACCATGA
The DNA here is from genome assembly GCF_932294415.1 of Quercus robur. Taxonomy (NCBI): domain Eukaryota; kingdom Viridiplantae; phylum Streptophyta; class Magnoliopsida; order Fagales; family Fagaceae; genus Quercus; species Quercus robur. The sequence continues at coordinate 5,491,412 of NC_065535.1, forward strand.
GATATTTTCCATAATTTGATTCTTGCGTTTGATTGTGACACATTTTTGTTAGTTTTTAGACCCCTTAAAACCACAATCAGATTAACCTAGGTAATTAGTCAAGTGATTACTTAGTCCAAATTACAAGTCTAGGTTATCATAATCAAACAATCATATCATGCATAGTAGCGAAAAGATAAATAACGCAACGATATGATAACCCAGGAAAACCAAACCGGTAAAAAACCTGGGAAGGATTTAACCTAGCTATCCTCAAGGTAAAAAACAAATCCACTAGAAAGAATCGAAGTTCATACAATAAGACTTACAAGCCCCCACGCTCGACTTCTTATTGCTATCAACCAGTAGAACTTACTGACACGACCACGTGCAAGCTCCGAATCTACGGACTCCTTCTTTCTTTGGCCTTTGCAAAACATAAACACCCCCGTTTGTGATTTTGAGATCCCACTCAAAGGTTTAGCAACACAAACTCTCATGTTTGTGACTCCAAGACCACCCTTGAAGGTTTAGATCATCAACACCTTTGATGACAAAAGAAGGCAGCAACTTCTACAATACCGGATCTTGAGATTCTTCAAGGAATAGCACCGGTAGAAGATATAAGAGAGTTTTTTAGGAACAAAACCCTAAATACAAAAGAGGCACACTCTTTTCTTTCTAAAAAGCCACATAAAAACGTGCTTAGGGTTTCCTTTATATACTGGGAGAAGTAGATTAGAAACCCTAATCCTAAATGGGCTTGAACTGCTGTTTGAACTTAATTAAAATTCTGCAGATATGACTTTCGATCGATCGAGCCTGTCTTTCGATCGGTCGAACCAGACAGATTATGAAATCTTCTTCCTGCAGCTTGTATGTTCTTGAATCTTGACTTGAATCACCTTGAGCATTGTCTAATAATACCTATAGACTCTAAGATCTATATCTAGACAAGTCTGTGTTCACGATTTGCCAATTGGTCTAAACATTTAGAACCTAACAATTTTTTTTTCATTTACGAGCACGGTACAAGCATGGATATAATACGACGATACAACAATTTTTGAAAAAGTAAGATACAAATACGACAAGAATACATATATTAATTAATTATCAAATATATTTTTATATATGATCAAACATTTATTTTCATATAATATTAAAAATGTATTAAGATAAATAATGAATATTTTATTTAATTAAAGTATGAGAGTTATATATATATATATATATATATATATTGCCTCCTTTAATAATTTAAGCCCACGTCCTAATCTATATATATATATATATAAAACCGAAGCTTTTGAAGCTTCCACAAATTTCCACGTCAGCACCATATTAAAAAAAAAAATAATAATAATAAAATAATAAAAATAATAAAATTTTTTTAAAACCCTACCTGATGCTCTGCGTTCTCTCACTGTTTTATTTTTCTTTTTATTTTAGGCTACAAAGAGACCGAATACTTTCTTCTTTGCCGTTCTCTCTGCTTCTCTCAATTCTCAGAATCCCCAACCCGATGCTCTGCGTTCTCACTATTTTATTTTTCTTTTTATTTTAGGCTCCAGAGAGACCGAATACTCTTTCTTCTTTGCTGTTCTCTCTGCTTCTCTCAATTCTCAGAATCCCTAAACCATAGCCCATGGTCACTCTCTCACTCCTTCAGTGGCAAAAAGTGCCAGCCTCCGGCCGCCACCGTCATATATCGCCAAAGCCACTACCAGTGTAGGTATTTTATGATTTAATTTTTGCTATCTTAGATTTAGGTACTTGGATTTGGTTTGATTTTCTTTAATTTAGGTATTTGGATAATTGGTTTTGATTAAGGTTGAACCCGTGCAAAATTGAAGATATCTGCTTCTTCTTCAACTCTCTCTCAGCCTCCATCTTTTCCCTGAAAAACACAAAACACGAACTGACCTCTGACCTCTAGGTTATTGGCGTTAAATTTTTAAAAAAAAATTAAATAGGAATTATTGAAGCTTGGCTTAGACTATATGGGAGTGAAACACAAGAAAATGATGGGAAAGTTAAGAAGATTCTGTCGTGCGAGCCTTTTCAAAGGCGATTCTGACTTTGTTGGTGTCATGGTGGGTTAACCCCTGAAAATCTGTCTTTATTAATCTTAATTTTCTTAATTTGTTTTTTTGTTTTTTTTTTTTTTTTGTTTTGTTTTGTTTTTTTTTTTTTTGGTTAGTAAATGAATTATGAATGAATATTGGCCTCAGTGTTGTATCAATATGCCTCTCTTATATTTTAGGTTTGATTTGTTCAAGTTTAGTTGAAGCTGCTAACTCTGTTGGTTGACCAAATTTGTTGATTTAATGATTTTAGCATCATCTTCTTAAATCGTTTTCTAGGGAGGGTTTATTACTTTTATTTTTTTAGTTATTGAAGAAGACCTTTGTTCATGTTAGGCACACATTCACGCAATGTTTGAACCAATCTTAGATGCCTAAACCGTTCTTTCCTTTTTTTGGGGTTTACAATAAATGGATTATAGGAATTCAAACCTAAAGTCTTTCTAGAGAGAAAATTGAATAACACCATTTACTTATCATTGGAGAGTATGTTGTTCCTGTGATACAACCTCATAATTACGAATAGCTACTTTTCATCTGTAAGGGCAGGAAGAGAAGATGTGGAAATTTGTGGTGCTTTGGTCAGCCAAAACTAAGTTACTGGTGAAGGATCTGTCAATTGCATGCCACAAAACCTGCATAAGTTTGCATACTCCTAATTTGGCTTTCAATATTGGTCATTGTCCCTAGCAGAAGATACAGCAAGACTTCTTTTGCATCTCTCACGCCCACATGAACCACATTGTGAGTGTCCTTTCTGTGTTTTTCTTACTTTCTCTTTGTTTATATTGCTCTTGGTATTGGAAATTTTTTGTATACTTCACTGTGTGTGTGATAAATTACAGTGGTTAGATGTTAAATACTTAGTAACTATTTATACATTTGTATTTTGTTTAAAGTTGTACTACAAGTTGAAGATTTTGGTTGGTGACTATGTTATTTGCTCCCCAAAGCATTTGTAAAAATGCCTAAACCAAACTTTCCATCACTTAGGAAGTACAAGGAAAAAAAATCTAATAGAAAACTTTCCATCCTTACTGAAAGTTATTTTGAATCTTAACTTCAATGTGAAGGGTTCACTGAATTTTTTCAGATAAGCTTTCACTTTGAGGAAAATATTTCCTATTAATATAGCAGTCCTACACTCCTATTGTTGAGTGCTCTGCTTATGGGGATATTTAGATTTGCTTAGGAATTTTGATTCATGGGAACTGTTTTTGTTAAGGTGGTGCTGTCTTTGTTAGAAAAAGAGGAAAAGGAAGTTTATAAGAAGCCTAAATCTGAGATAAAGAAAGGGTATTTCTTTCCCCATTGTTACTTCCCAGAAATGCCAAAAATAATTGTTTCACTTGAACTTGGGACCTATATGGCTTGAATTGTTTAAGAACTTTGTATGTCTGGAGCAATTTAGTAATAATTTTCATTTTTTAATCCTACTTAGTTTTTGAAGATATTTTTTTCATCTATTCTTTGTTTGCCGATATCTATTTCTTTCAAATGGTAAATGTTTTAGTGACTCTACTTCTTTACACTATCAATGTTAAAGTTGTTCTCTATATATGAGTGAAAAGGCTCCACATGTGAGGCTGTACTAACACTAGCATATATATAGTTTGAATGGGGCTCTCTTGATTTTCCTTATCTTATTGATGTAATTGAAATATTTAACTTTCTCATCATTGATGCAAAATTTCATAGTCTTCTCTTTGGTTATATTAGTCCTAACTTTGTATTGCTTTGTTTTGTTTATTTTTTTTAAAAATCATTTATTTGTTTCTTTTGTTACAATTTTATATAGTGTTGAGGTTAAGGTGTATATGACCATATCTACATTACAGCTAATTTCACATCATGTTTTCTTGGCTTACGGAGGGCTGAGACCTTGGGAATTGCTAAATTCCCAATACTAGGCTGCATCATGAATATCCAAGTTGGGGTTAAAGATACAATCTTTTCATCAAGGTAAACATATTACACATGTTTGTATTATTTTATTGTGAACAAAATAAATTAAGAACTTATTATTGTCACTATCTAGAATAATTTGTGCATCATGTATCATAAAGAGCTTAATTGTGATCATAAATAAAACTGTCTTTTAAATATATATTGGAAGACTCCTAGAATAACCTACCGTAGATGGGTGGAATCTCATTAAAAATCTTGAGGTGAATGGGATGTATGATCCACCATGGTTAATAAATAGACTTTAACAGGCACATGAATCAGTAATGAAATTGGTCTGTCCAATTCACACTGATTTGTTACTGTGATGATTTCCTTGAAACTTCAATATTAATGAAATGGTAGTAAAGTGATTTGTGTTGTTGCCTTCCATTTCTTTGTGTATTGGCAGAATACACACACACACATTACACTTCAATCAATAACTTCCATGGGAACGTCCTGTAACTTCTGTTTATGTAAGAAATATGAAGTTGAAATCAAAAGCTGCTTTTAAGCAATAAATGAGTAATCCATCCAATGCTAGGTAACAATAAGAAATAAAGAATTGAAGGAAAATTCAAGTCTAAAACAATAAAGCTAATCAAAATCGTAGAAACCCCATAAGAGATTATCCTAAAGAAAACAAAATAATTTTCTCTCAAAGACTATTTCTTTGGCTACTGATTTTATGGCTACTAAATTGGATATGTCACTTGATGATCTTATTAAAAATAGAGGTTCCCGTGAGAGAGTTAGATAAGTAACAGCTATTTGATTTAGTTTTATAGATTTTTGTAGATTAGGTATTTTGTTGTATATTTGCTTCTCATAGTGCTTATTAAAAGTGGCTGTATTGGATATTGCATGATGGTGGTAATGTTTTTTAGAGACTTCTAATTATTGATTTTGTCCTTTTCAATGTTGGGCTTTTCTGGGTTTTGCATGTAATGCTATTCTTAAAATTTTAGTTGATAATCTGTTTGAGTGATGAGGGGAGAAAATCAAACGTCTTGATTTGAATTATATGGAGTAGTAAGTATGGTTAAGCTATATATAGGTAAATTATTCCAAATTTTTGCAGCATTCCCTGTTTTAATGTTTTGAAGATAAAATGTTAAGGATAGTCTTTTAAAAAAAAAAAAAAAAACCATGCAGAGGGTTGTAATTTACTGCTTCAATTTTTTAATCACATTTATGATGAGTATTTCTAATCATGGCTTTTGATTGAAATTTAATAGCCAAAATTGCACCATATTTGTCACAAATAAAAAGATATATGTGGAAACTAACAATGGCAAAATTGCTAATTGATGTGCATCATTAAAATGTTGAATTTTGGTTAAAAGGCTGATATCAACCTAATTTTTAGCATCTTTCACAATTTTAAGTGAATACATGTAAATTTGTTCAAAAGTTAATTTTTATGCCTTACAGGGTTTTGAGGAGTATATAAATTTAATTCTAGATGATGCTGGAAAAGTCAACATCAAGAGGAAGAGCAAAAAACTTTAGATGGGTTCATTTTCCTTTACTTTTAATCTCCCAAATGTACATGCTTTGAACATGGTACATCTATTTTGTTATGGGTTGATTACATCAAAAAAAAAATGTAAAGGGTAAATTCTTCTTAAGAGATGCAACACAACAGCCACCTCTCTCTCTCTCTCTCTCTCTCTTGCAATAATGGAAAGTGATGATTTTAGCAATGGTGTAAATCGGCATTATGTTGCCTTTTCAATTCCATTAAGGTCTAGCATCTTTGTTTACTGGCAATGTTAGAATTTAGATACATCTTGGATATCAAGAATGATTAATATAATTTATGAAAGATATTTGATTGAATGAGTATGAAAACTATATTTGTGTAATTAATTGTATTGGATAGTACTTATATCAGTTATATATATTTTAAATATGATTTCAAGCTCTTGGTTATCACGATTTCTCAGTGCATGTGATAAATTTTATTATCATGCAAGTGATAGATTTTATTGGTTTGGTATATAAATTACATCATGATATTGATTTTTTTTTTTCATATTAGGGAAGTTATCAATAGCTTTCCCGTGCATCGCACGGGTTAGCGACTAGTTATATTTAAACCCATGTTCCAAGTATATTAATGCCCATTCATTTTGATGTCCACGCTTTTCTAGATTATCAACACTTTAATATGGTATAAATCATATGAAAATTTCACAGTCTTTTCTGGTCCAACCCATCACATGCACAACGATAGTGACACTTCTCCATCAAGAAAACTTGGAATAGATCTCCTGTGTAGAGAAATAGAGACGAAGGTCTCCATTATATATACCCCAAGGCTCCAATACCCAAAATCATACCACATAAGAATTAAGGTTCTTCAAAATCTTGCCTAGGGCTCCCCATTAAGTCTCCATAACATGGGCCGTCTCACTGTCATAGTTCCTAAGGGTGTGGCACCCCTACCGGAGGATCAGCTAAGGAACACTTTCAAGAAATTCGACACCGATAATGACAATCAGCTCAGCATTGAAGAGCTAACGAAAGCCTTTCAATTCCTCGGCTCTAGGATCCCTGTCTATCGAGCCGACCGCAGCCTCCTCCATGCCGATGCCAATAATGACGGATTCGTCAACGAAGAGGAGATGAACGAACTCGTGAAATACGTTGCAGGTCTCGGATTTACCGTGCGTAGAAATCCTTAATTTACGTACTAAACAATAACTTGCCAAATATCATGTACTAATATTATGTGTGCTTTGTGTTTGCAAGCTTCAGCTTCTTCTATATGATGTAGAATCCAGAAGAAGCTAGACCCTCCGCAACGTTTCCTCTAAAAATTTATATTAGGAGGCAATTCGGTTGTGTTGGTTTCCTGTTTTACTTTTCTTTGCCTTTCTGGTTGTGCCTGTTTTTCCTTGGCAGCTATGTAATATCCAAGTGGTAATAACAAGAAATATTGTGTACTCACTATGTTTACCTGGTGGAAGCAGGATATATACGGTCTACTAGAAACCTTATACACCGACCGTTATCGCTCCAAATTCTATAGTATGCTTTAAGGGCGGAGCCAAGAATTTTTACTTTTAAGGGTTAACTTCTTGTTTTTTTTTTTTTTAGAATCTCTGCAACAAAAATTGGTGTATTAATACAATAATCATAATTCAAAAATCTTTTGAATACGGAATTATCAACTTTGATATATCATTATATTCTCAGCAATTATTTACTTCACTATAGATATATACAAAAATTTTCATTATTGTTTTAAAAAATGATGATATAAAGAGATAAAATATATTATAATAGAGCAATACAAAAATTGAACAACAAAATCTTGATAAACAAAACATATTCATTAAACTAATTAGAAAGCCAATATGGTCAAATTCATATTATAATAAATAAAAACAAAAAACAAAAAACAAAACTATATGACCATTATCATATGTATAACAAAACTTAAATCTAAATGCCCGAGTTTATTTGGTTGTGTTGAAAAGAGAGTTAATGTGTTGACTTGAGAGAGGGCAGTGTAGGCTAGTAGAAGTAGGGAGAAGTACTAAAGGTAGCTTCTTGAGATTAAGAAAGATGGAAAATTAATTAAATACAACCCACATTAACACTTGTTTTTTGTTTGGGTTATGTGAAGTCTAGTTGTGTTTAATCTGGATTATGACCCAACACAATATAAAAGTGCTACGATTTTTAATGAGATTTTTCCTAAGGCTTAAAAGTGTGTATTTTACAATTTAGTTAAAAGGAAAAAGAAAAAGAAAAATCTAGTCACATATGTTATTTTAAACAATATTTAGGTGACAAATAAGGGAGTACTTAATGATAATGATAAGGCCAATCAAGCCACATATTCCTTTTTATTTTACTTCATTTTTTGTATTTAATGAAGCGTCATTATTGTTTAAAAAATCAAACAGTTGAAACAAATCATGACTAGTTTTGAACAAATTTTACCTTTCTTTTTAATTACTAAAAATAATTTGACTTATAAAATAAAATAAAAAAAATAAAATGCTTACATACATTAGTACACGAGTCAAGTACTTAAAAAGCTAGCGTATTAGTCAATACTTAAAATCCTTGTTAGAGCGGCCAAGAGCCTTATGCATCTCAATGATATTACTTGATCTCCTTTATAAGGAAAATTAGGATACGAATTCTCCCTCCCATTGTTTTAATAATTGGATTATCAAAGTAAAATTATTAATTGAGCTAGTGCAATAACTAGTGCAGAAGACCGTGGCACACTCTTTTATTTTTTTCAATGTGGGACTTTTTGGTACGTCTTTCACACAAAACAAAGAATCTCAAATTAGCACGAGAAAGATATTAGCAACATTTTTATTTATAATTAGTCTTTCTTCCCCTTTGTATTTCATTTTTGAGGTGCAAAACTCTTATATTAAAAATTCATATAATACTTGACAATAAATATTTATAAATCTCTCTCTTAAATTTAAAATGAAGAAGTATTTCTAAATATAGTTGGGCTAACAACTTAATAAGTTGGGTAACATATATTCATTGAGATATTTAGTATTATTTATGCCACAAACCACCAATTGAACCCCATTCAACCACAAATCTGATAACCAGCTCTTTTCTCGATAATTTGTTTTAAAACCTGGAGCATCATCCATTAATTTACACCTAAGGTTTATATTAAACCGCGATTGGAAATTTGATAGGATTGTTATTCTTTCCCCATAATGACCATGTATATTTGATATGACAAGAATGAAGTATGTAAAAGACTAAAACACTTGCTTGACGAGATGGAAAGCATAAAAATGGTAAATATGTATTGTTGGAAGTAGTACATTTTTCAATTTATCTACCTTTCCATCCTGGCCTACAAACATTTCACCAACACACTTATATGAATAAAAAACTCATGTCCCTTAATTTTTATATTTCACCCATCATAACCTAATATATGTTCTTTATTTTTGTAAGTAACCGAAGTTTAAAAGTAAAAATAAAAATTAGACACGTGGTATATATATTATTGTTGGTGGAGTATAAAATAACACCAAAAGTGGTAAGAATATTTTTGTACCATTTTTATTCCATAGGCCAAGTATCGGGCCATAGTCATTCACTTTCAGATAATGATCCTAATTGAGAATGGATGGTATTCGCTTTTCTATTTTGATTAAGGATTCTATCTCATAAATGAGTAGCAGGTGCTATGAACTAAGGGGATAACACACATGCCAAGACCTTGAATGTTATCTAATGAGTGTCTAAATCTAAACGCAGTTAGATCAAAAGGTAAAGTTTAATGCCAAAATTTTTGGACATGAATTTTATAGTTTGATGATATTTTTGACTTGTAAGCATAAAGCTTGAGGTGAATTGAATTACTCTTAACAATTTTCCCCTTTATATATGGGATTTCATGCCCAAAACATAACAATAGTAATAATAATGATAACTTACTGTACTAATTCATGCATGACAAGCATCAGGTAATAGTTTTTACTTTGGACTAATGATTCTATTATGTGAGGGTAAATAGTTTTCGCTTTTCACTTATTACAGAAGATTCTATTTTGAGGAAGGCTGAAAGGGAAGGAAGCACCACACTAGTATTGAAATTAGGGTGACAAGTCTGTTGAAATCATACCTGTGACGACATTATTGATGCTTTTATAGTGACATTTCAGTGCAATAGAACTCAAATTGACCCGCTTGGCTTCCAAATTTCATTCCCATAATTTCTTGGACCCGACCATGAATGTTGTTGGATAAGCATCTTAATCTAAAATCAATTAGCATAAAAGCTATAGCAAAAGCTATCGACTTTTGACACACACATGAACCACTCCAACAATTTTCCATTCACGTGAGAATTCGAATTCTCTGCTGACGTATTTGGATTCATGGATTTAAGTATTCTTTTGTTGTGGATATGGTTTCGTAGGAGGTTAAGAAAAAGGCAGAATTCTTATTTCCATATTAAAAGTTTCGTCTTTCTTATCTAGTTGCTTTTATACCATATATGCTAAATATTTGGACAACTTTGCAGATGCTACAATTTGATACCATGAGATATTTTCGATAATTTGATTCTTGTGTTTGATTGTGACACATGTTTTCTTTTTATTTGAATGAATTTGCATGGATTGGAACAACATTATCAACACTAAATAGAATGAAAATTTCTAACATTCAAAATATCTTCGGGCTCGCGAGCACGACAGTGACACTTCTTAATTTAGAAAACTAGGAATAGATCTCGTGTAGAAACAGAGACGAGGTTCATTATATATACCCCAGGGCTTCAATACCCCCAAACTCAAACCACATAAGAAGGTTCTTTAAAAACTTGCCTAAGGCTCTCCATCCTCCAAGTCTCCATAACATGGTCCGTGCAATATTTTCAACATTTGATAATAAGCCTCTGCCCCCAACGGAGGATCAGCTAAGGAACATTTTCAAGAAATTCGACACCAATAATGACAAAAAGCTCAGCATGGAAGAGCTAAAGAAAGCCTTTGAACACCTGGGCTCAATTATCCCTGGCTATCGTGCCGACCGCGGCCTCCTCCATGCTGATGCCAATGAAGATGGATACGTCAACGAAGGGGAGATGAATGAACTCGTCAAATACGCTGCGAGAGTTGGATTTACCGCTAAAGCGTAGAAATCCTTAATTTACGTAGTATTTAACAATAACTTGTCAGATATCATGTACTAATAATGTGTGCTTTGTACTTGCAAGCTTCAGCTTCTTCTATGATGTAGAAGCGAGAAAAAGCTAGACCTTCCGCAATGTTTCCTACACAAATTTATATGAGGAGGCAAGGCGGTTGTGTTGGTTTCCTGATCACTTTTCTTTTACTTTCCTTTCTGGTCATGCTTGTATTTTCTTGTCAGCTATGTAATATCCAAGTGGTAATAACAAGGAATATTGTCTGCTCACTATGTTTACGTGGTGGAAGCAGAATTTATATGCTCTACTTGAAATCGTATACACTTACATATCTGTAATCGGTATCATTCTCCCAATACTATAGTATACTCATAATAGTCAATCCCATGATTGCCTTATGGAGACATTATAGCCTGGTTTCTTACATGTTTCTTCTGGTGTCACTTCATACAAAATAAGTTAGTTAAATACAACACACATTTACACTTGTTTTGTTACAAGAATTAGCCAACACAAACCTTAAGTATTAAAATAAGAACTTCTAAATATCAGGTACCAATATTAAATTCACCCAAACTAAAAAAAAAGTGTAATTTGCATTTTAGTAAAAAGGGAAAAGATCGAAAATGAAAAGTTCTAAAGTGATAATTAACGCCAATCAAGTTGCATGTTCCTTTTTATTTTTTGTATTTTATGAAGCATCATTATTACTTAAAAAAACCAAACAGCTGAACCAAATATTGACTAGTAACCAATTTTTACCCTTTTTCGTAATTACTGTTAGAGTTTGTATGTGAGCATATGCTACAAGTCGTTTATGTATATATTAGAGGTTAGACTACAAGTAGTTTTTTTGTATAGTTGAGTTAGTTAGAGTATGATGACGGCTGTCAGTTAGTTAGATTTTCTGTTTTACTTTCCTTTCTCTGCTCTTCATATATAAGAGGTAGAGCTTGATTATTGTACATAACATTCTTACTCAATATACATACAGATATGATTTTCTCTGTTCCATTAAAGAATTGTCTTCACCATTGATGAGACTTCATGTGTGTGTATGGATTTCAACCATTACTAGTTTGAGATACATGTGCAAGGCACGTGCTAACCATTATAAAGATTATCAATTAAGATAAGATTTAGAATTCATTTAAAACACAGATTAAAAATATAATTATTTGAGCCTTGGAGTGCTAAGAAATTGCAAAGTAGACAGAATAGGACCGAAAAGGAACAAGGTGGACCAATAAGGGATAAGGGATGGATTAAGTTAAACTTGGGGATTGATTTGGGAATTATTAACCCTATAATTGAGGCGGACACTCAGATAGTCATAACGCTCGTAATGGAAGCAACTAATGGTGTTTTTCATCCTTTTAATGCTATATATGGTTTCAAATTGCAAGATCCCGATAATCCAGTAAACATGATGAACTTGATTGGTATTTGGAAAGAGTGATAGTCGTTAGGGCTTTGGTGAAGGTGATGGAAGAATTTCGTTTGCAAGGCTTGACCAAATTGATGCCAAGGCGAAGATTTTTTACGTTTCTTGATTCGGATCCCGCATACAACAAGTTGAACACCAAACCAAATTTGACTCAGCAGATGTTATCCATGACAACATGTAAATAGACCAAATCAACAAGTTGATTTAAGATAATTAGGAATTCATGTGGTGTACTAGCTGTGGTGATAGAGATTTGTTTGGATGTTTGTGATTTAGGTTTTGTGCTAGGCCAACTCAACATAATTTGAAGTTTAAGGTGAAAATTTTTAGTACAACTAATTCACTTGAGTGATATATATTATATAAGAATACTGCAAATTTTACAATATAAGCCTTACAAAGCATGTCATTAATAAATAAAAAATTGATTAAAACATTCATTTATTATCTTGTTTAAGTGGCATCAATCATGTTCTTACCACATCATTGTAAATATTTTATAATATTTTTAGAATTTTTCATTCACTTAATGGTGATTTGGTTGGGTTTCTACTAATCCTTTTTTTTTTGGGGGGGGGGGGATGCTAAAGCTACCACAAATTTTTCTATAAAAAGAGTAAAAGAAAAGAGATTAATAACACTTCAATAAGATAATAAATGAATATGTAAATTACTTCTTGTGATTAGTGAAATAAAAATTTGTAAAACCTATGTAATAAAATTTGTGGTATTTAAAGCATCACTCAACTGTTTTGGGCTTTCTTAAAAGTAGAGGAAAAAATATACCACTCAGGCACATTTTAATAAATAAATAAGAAAAATAACTTATTGCCACCTACTCTTTGGGGCTTTCTTTTAGTAGGGCCTCGTAGGCGATGGCCTAGCTAGGTCCAGGGCCGGCATTGGTTTTATGAAAGCGTTTATGTACCGCATCTGTAGTCTTCATATTTCATTAATAACTTTCTCCTCAATAACGCCACTTATAGACATAAGTTTAAGCGAAACCATGTAAATCTTTGTCTTCCTTATATAGGGGGTTTTTTTTTTTTTCCCTTCTATTTTGTCTATATTGGATAAAGTTACAATAAATTCTTCTTTATTATCTAGTTGCTTTTATACCATGATAAACGTTTGGACCACTTTGCAGATGCTACATTTTGATACCATGAGATATTTTCCACAATTTGATTGTGAAATGTTTTATTTTCATTTGAATGAATTTGCATGGAAAGAAATAACATTATCAACAGTTGCCCAAAATATTTTTTTTTTTTTTTTGAAAAAGAAGTATGAAAAAGTCTTACAATCAAATATATTCGAGCTAGCTAGCTTCTGATCCAACCCTTCACACACACAACAACGGCACTTCTTCATCAAGAAAAATTGGAATAAAACAGAGACTGATATCCATATTATATATATACGCCCAGGTTTCATTACTCCAAACTCAAACCACACAACAAGGTTCTCAAAAAACTTGCCTCAGGCTCTCTCCATCCTCCAAGTCTCCTTAACATGGGCCCAGGGATGGAGCTAGAACTTGGTGTTAGGGGGGGCAAAGTATACCCAAAAAAAAAATCATTATGATATTCTAAATAAGTTTTCCATTTAGTGTGTATGTATATGTTCGAATATATATATATATATATATATACACATATACATATAATAAGACAAATCAAAATCACAAATAGGAAAACAAAATAAACAAGTGAACAAAGAAATAAAGGCACAAATAGAAAAAATAAAAAATAAAAAAGTTGTCGCACTAGGTACACAACACAACTTTTCAATTCATTGACTTTATTATATCTGAAGTCCCAATTAATTTCAAAGTTTCAAACAAACTTAACTTTTACTTTTAAAGAAAACACTAATAGAAAAGCATAACTATTAACTATTATAAAATTTCAATTTATATAAGCACAAAAAGATAAAATTCAACTCACAATGCACAACACGTGGGTGGATATCAATGATCCATCCATTACTAGTCACTTCTACTATTATTTTAAAGTCAAAAAAGTTTCTTAAAAAGAGAAATATCACTCTTTCTATCTGAGTCTTTTGGCTGAATATTGCGGAAATGGAGTTTATTTGGGATATAAGTACTGTTCACAGTTATTTGGCAAAATGCCGAAATTCTAACAAAAAATATGAGAGAGGAAACACAAGTGATGTGATGGGAGGATTTGAATTTCGGTAATCCCATTGCCGAAATTCTTGCTGCCCAAATTTGCTACCCAGCTACCAGGTGAAGTGCTCGCATGAGGAGTGGCTGAAAGGAAACCAATTGTGGCAACCAAGTTGCCGAAATTCTAGGGAGTGAGGAGAGAGAAATTAAGAATTGTGGCAACTAAGTTGCTGAGAATGGGAGGGAAAAAAAAAAAAAAAGAAACCAATTAATTTAGGCAATGAAATTGCCGAAAATGGGGGTGGGGGGGGGGGGGAGGATGATTTAGGCCGAAAATTGAAGGGAAAAAAAATAGTGGCAATTGATTTGTGGCAATGTTGTTGCCGAAATGAAAGGACAAAAAAGGTGGCAATTGATTTGTGGCAATGGAGTTGCCGAAAATTGGAGAGAGAAAAATTCCCTGGATTCTTATTCTAAAAAGTACCCCTATTCTTATTCTATTAGTGTGTCAGTAGTTTTTTTTTTAACCAAAGCAGTTTGGTTTGTGTGTGTGTGATGTTATTTTATTTCGAATAGTAAAAGTATTTTTGCATGATTTGCCCTATGAAACAAATAATAAATCTAGATTCAAAGTACATTGATTCTTATTCTAAAAAAAAAGTAATAGATTCTTACAATAGGAAGAAAAAAAAATGATTGATATGCACATTGTAAACAACCAAAAAAAAAAAAAAAAACAAAAACAAAAAAACAAAGAAAGAAAGTACATAGATTCTTATAGAAGAAAAAAATGATTGATGTGCACGCTGTAAAAAATTTTAAAAAACAAAGAAAGTACATAGATTCCTACAATACGAAATGGAAGAAAAAAAATGATTGATGTGCACACTGTAAACAAAAAAATAAATAAATAAACAAAAAACAAAAAACAAAAACAAAGAAACTAAGACTTTTGCAAAGATCTTTGTAGTGAATGTATGTTTATAGTTAAGTAACTCATTTGTATCAGAGTGTCCCATCTTGGTCTGTGTTATGTTGTATTTGGTCAATTGCGTATCTAATTATACAGTTTAAAATCTAAGAATTTAACTTAAATGAAACTTGCATCCTATTTAAACAACACTAATATTACTGAAGTTTCCACGGTTCTTATTTTCTACTCTTTTTCCCCCAAAAATTCCATCAACCTTCTTCTCCACTCTTATTCCCCTCGTAATTCTACCAACCATTTTCAATTCATGCATGCCATACATTCTACAAACAACTATAAGGAACAACATTTGCAAATATCTATCCGTTCTTTATCTCTTACAAGGTGAGTTACATCTCTTAAGTAGTTACTTTATATATATATATATATATATATATATATAATATTCATGTTGATATGTTTTAGGGGCATAACTAAGCATGAAAATCTTTTTTTTGTTAAATTATTTGTTCATGCATATCTTGTTTTTGTATTATGTGTTTTACAACATGAACTATTTTGTATGATATGTTTTAAATTATTTGTTCATGAATTCTTGCCTAAAATTTCATATATCAAAAATATATTTCAAGATTGACATAAATTTTCCTTCAAGAAATACTAGGAGAGGAATGAAAAGACAAAAAAGAATCCATCATATAGATTCATATTAGTAGAGTAGGTTTTATAGGGTTTATTGGAAATGATCAAAGAATATATTTCAAAGTACATGGAGAATAGAATCAAAGTAAAAGGTGAGGTGATTGACTCTTTTTTTTTTTTTTTTTTATTCTGACAATTCTCTCTCTCTCTCTCTCTCTCTCTCTCTCTCTCTCTCTCTCTCTCTCTCTCTCTCCTTCAATTTTTGGCAACTCCATTGCCATAATACTTTTTTTTTCCCACAAATTAATTGGAACAAATTTTTTTTTCCTTCCATTTCAACAGCAACATTGCAACAAATCAATTGCTACAATTTTTTTTCCTTCAATTTTCAATAACTTCATTGCCTAAATTACTATTAAATTTCTACCACAATTCTTTTTTTTTTCTTTTTTTCCTCCCATCTTCGGCAACTGGGTTGCCAAAATTCTTATTTTCTCTCTCCTCACCCCTTCAATTTCGGCAAATTGGTTGCCACAATTGACTTCTCTTTTTTTTTTTTTTTTGCCTCCCATTTTCGGCAACTTGGTTGCCACAATTCTTATTTTCTCTTTCCTCACTCCCCTAGAATTTCAGCAACTTGGTTGCCACAATTGGTTTCCTTTCAGCCACTCCTCATGTGGGCACTTCACCTGGCAACTGGGCAACAAATTCAAGCAGCAATTAATGGGATTATCGAAATTCAAATCTTCCCATCACATCACTTGTGTTTCCTCTCTCATACTTTTTGTTAGAATTTCGACAACACTGTTGCCGAAATTCACTATTTTTCCTCATTTTGCCAAATAACTTTGAACAGTACCTATATCCCAAATAAACTCCATTTTTCACAATATTCAGACAAAAAACTCCTCTCTGTCTCCTGTTTCAAACAGTAACAAAAGACTTTTATTTTTTTTATTTTTACTCGTTGCAAATGCTCATATGAGAGAGAGAGAGAGAGAGAGAGGGGGGGGGGGGGAAATACCAGATTTGGTGAGTCGGGGCTAGGGGTGAGTCTGGCGGCTCTTCTGCTGTCGTGCTATTGCTACTACCTCTCCCTTCACTGCTTCAGTTCAGCCATTCAACCCTCTTGTCTTTTGTGAGTTTAAAGTGCAATTGAATTTATTCTCACTGCATTAGAACATGCATCATGTGTTGATATTGTTCATGTATCATATAGCTAGTTATTTTCTATATATTTTCTGTGCTAACTTGCAGTCTACCCTTGGTTTTTGTTTTTTTTTTCTCTATCTCTTTTGTGTCTATCCTTTTGATCCTTAGTATCATGGTTAGGAAGACTAGAGCTCATAGGACCCCCACCTCTACTTCTTCTCCCACCTTTGACAATGAGAGGTTCCTTAGTGAGAAAAACAGGGAAACTTATGAGAAGCTAAACATTCATAGGAATGTATGGGTTGAGGGGAAGGTTTTGTTAGATGAGTTAGATGGTGAGATACGGAGAAATTTTGAGCATAGGGGTTGGCTTTCTTTGTTGGACATTTCACATCCCTGTTGAAGCCTCATTTTGCAACCCGCATTTAACCTCACATGGAGGGTAAAAGGGTAATTTTGCCTTGAAAATATCTATCTTGTTTCTGGTCACTAGTCCTTAATCTCACTTCACCAAAATGATCCTGATGTTGTAACAATAAATTGACTGGCCATAAGACCTAATCGAACCATCAGATTGAAAGTTATCATCAAATCAAGTTTTAATGGCCGAGATGCACTATCACAAATTGAGTCCGACTATATGTGATTATGAACAATTGATTCTAATTGGTTATAATTATAATCAATTTGAGATTAATGATGTGTCATAATTTGATTGATCAGGACTACATTTTATGGTGAGGTTGCATACAACTTATTAATTAGATAAATAAACATTAATTATTCAATGAGTAATTTATTCAATTATCTTTTAATTAGGGTAAATTTGGAACCAATTAAGTCTGAAATGAGAGTGATTGGAGCCATTTAATGTTAATTGGGAGCTAATTTGGGACCTATTAATATTAATTGTGCTGAAATAATTTTCTAACAAATGGCCTCTGCTCACAATTTCATCGATATCTCTCAGAATATTTTGAATCTAAGAATGAGATTAATTTTCCCAGAAACTGACATCCGGACTTCAATTTGAGCATAAGAATGAGACAATTCCAATCAGGACTGAGTCAAATATGATTTTTCAAAGTTAGCTCTACAAGCTGTTACAGCAACTACGGGAAAACCGAATTTTTGCTTGCTCCTCACTCTCACCAATCTCCACATTTAATGCACCAAATTTTCCCAAAGGTGAAAATGAGGTCTAGGTTCATGATTCTTTGGCAACCCTCATTAAATGACATTCTATTCATATTTCCTCCACCACTACTATATAAACCCTCCCTCTCCTTCATTCCAAAGTATACAAAAACTCCATCTCTTCTCCCCTCTTGAGTTCTAGGAAATTGAGTAATCTTATCATATCTTGGTCTTCTTGAGACTCACTCTTCCTCTCTTAACTCTTCTTTCCTCCACTCTTAGGACCTCCCTCAAGAGTCTCCTCCTCCACTATATGGATCTTGCATGAAGGTATAATTCATTTCCCTTTTTTTTTTTCTTTGTGTTGCCATGATGGGAGTTTAAGATTAAAACATGATAATAATCATTTAAATTCCTTTGAATATGTTTTGAATGTTCTTAATTTTCTTATATGTTCTTCACATATTCTTGGTTTTTCATCATATGTTCATGCATGACACTAGTTTCGATCTTAAGTCCACATCAAAAATATGAAAAAACATGTTTGTTTAATAATTCTTTCAAATCCTTGAATCTAGGATATCACCATCTATACACATTCACTAGAATTTATTTTTCAATTCAAATGAAGTACTTAATAAATTGAATTAGGGTTTATCACATGCACACACTTTAAATTCAATATGCAAATTTATTGATAACATATTGGATGATGAGATATGAAGGTTGGCCACCATAGTCTAGAAAACCGGTTTCACCGAGCAAGGTGGGTGCCTAACACCTTCCCATCTTGTAACATAGCCTCCGAACTTAGATCAAGGGTTGATAGACCAATGTTTAACATTGTAATTTACAATTTCTAGATTGTAACTAGGAAACAAAACTATGTACTTTATCTTAGATTGTACCTAGGACCAAAGCCATGTAATTTTCCTATGATCAATGTAAATTCAATTGAAAATTAATAAAATGAGGAATTTTTCAATTTTGGTTTTCTTATTTATCCCAATAATTAAATAAGTGACGACTCCATTGTAAAACCCTTAATCTAAAAGGGAAAATATAACTAGTTGAACCTCTATTTTGAGAGGCAATAACACAATTTCATCCATTCATGTGGGTTTGGCCCAACATCATAAAAATGGGCCGGCGGCGTGATCTCTCACAGTGGCGACTCAACTGGGGATATTGAGGGCTAAGTTTCAATTAGATTATGGTGGCCAACCATGTCATTGTTTGTTTATTACTTTTTTATATATAATATGTCTAACATGTCATTATTTTGCATGTCATGCATCATTTACTTGAATGAAATTTATTTTATTTGTATGCTAGTCTGGAAGCCCGATAGTATTAGCCGTGGATTGTGGTCTTCCTAAGACTCACATACCCAGCGATGAACCTACCACCCACCGCGACAAGGATCATCATGGTTATGCCATGGTGGTTCATAAGGACAAACTGTACCGTTAGGACCAACGCGGTGCTCCTAACGTCACAAGTTGGGAGATACGACATCCTAGATTGTGGGGACCTTTAACCTACCTTCTACCCATGTTGTAATGACCTATAGAACCTACCTTTAGGTCGGTCCATGTAAATTGCATTGCATTATGTACGTGTTTGGCCGTTATTTGAACCATGATGAGCTCTAGTCCAAAGCTTGAGCCCATCATAATTGTTTGAACCTTGTATGCTATGAATGAACTCAAGCCTAAAAGCCTATGATTGAACTCTACTTGGTATGGAAACTAAAAATTGTTTCTTGAATCATTATAAGCTCAACACTTGAGCCCATCAAAGGTGTATACATATGATCAACATCAAGGGCAAAAAGCTCACAAGATACATGCCTTCCAAGTGTAAGGTCAAGCCATTTCAAGCAAATACCAAATGATCATAATCATGGTTCAAGCCTTCCAAGTGCAAGCCCAAGCCATTTCATCATAATCAAGGTTCAAGCACACCAAGACTCAAGCATCCTAAATGGACCAAGAAGAAGCAAGTGGCCCAACTTTGCCTCGCTTCATATTTGGTTTGCAACATCATGGTTAAGCTTAAAGTTTGTTTGTTTATTCCATGTTTCTATGTTTCTTTGAATTCTAAAAATCCATGTAGCATTTGATGTACTTTGTTCATGTATATATTTTTAAAACAAATTTCAAAAAAAAAAAAAAAAAAATCAAGATTCCCAAATCTTTCCCAAAAAAAAAGAAGAAAAAGAAAAAATTTCAAATGAGAAAGTGTTTGGACTAGAGGCATTGAGCCTTTGAGTCATTTTTTTTTTTAAAAAAAAAAATCTTTGAACTAGGGCCATTGAATTTCCTAGTAACTTTTTCAAAAATACCCAATTTTTTTTCTCTTTCAAGATTTATAAAAAATAAAAAATAAAAAATAAAAAAAAGAAGAAGAAGAAGTCTCCTTTTCAAAATGGTACATGAGGATCCCTTGGACAAAAAATTTTCTAAATCTTGATGTTTAAAGGCTTGAGCAATCAACTTGTACCAAGGAATGATTAATTTTATTTGATCCATGACTTTTGCTACTTGACTTAAAATATAAGAAGAAATGGTCTTAAATGGCAATAAAAAAGAATCCATCCATCGGAAAATCCCAAGAATCCATGCACTTGATCCAATTTTCAAAAGTCTTTTGTTTCACAACATTAAAGCATTCATACTTTTTCTTTTAAGATGAATTTATTAAGAGAGCTTAAGTCACTGTGCCTACAAGCAGGCATTACTAGGTATAGGAGGTCATCTTTGGTTAAACAAGATTATTCCCTAATACCTAGAATGATCATTATCCATTACTAGCCCATTTGAGCCTTCAAACACTTAGCCTCTTTTACGCATGAACCCACTAAAATCTGAACCTAGGGTGGGAAAAATTCAAATTATGCATGCTTAAATCTCATGTTGAGGAGGAGTCGACCTTGTAACTTTGAAGCTAATTGATAAAGCTCTTGTAGAAGACATGAAAGACAAGTGTAGAATTCATAAAGCTAAAGATAAGAGATCATCAAAGAAAAATGAGGTTTCACACAATGAAGGAAAGAGAAATAAAATTCCATCAATGTAAGAAAAAAAAAAGTGTGCATCAGGTTTGAAGAGCCTAAAATTCATCATGCCAAGAGGAATACAAGATTCATCTAAAAGATAGTTCATCAGAAAAGGAAAAGGTTCATCCAGCATAGAAATGTGCAAGCACATCAAGGAAAGAAAGAAGTCTAGAGAGTGTATCAAAATGACTTAAGCTAAGGAAAACAAGGAAGGCAAAAGATCCACAAAAAATTTCATTCAATCAAGAGATGAAAAAAAAAAAAAAAAAAACACCCGTTAGGCTGAAAACCCAAAAGGGCAGTCTAGGCAAAAGTTAGGACTAAAGAAAAGAAGAAGAAGAAGAAAAGAAAAAATTGGAAAATCCTACCAAGTTGGAAACTTGAAGATGCAACCTAAAATGAGAATAATTTTACAAGATGAAAGTCTAGAGGTATGATTCAAGAGGAATGAGCATAAAAACGATTGTTGATATAAGTAACCAATGAAGACTAGTGAGAAAATGACAAAGAAGAAATGGGAAAACTCTTCCAATACTTGATTTTTGAGTAATGTATACTTGGGGGAAACATTATAGGGAATTTTAAGCCTTTTATATCTTTCATTTTATAACCCAAACCCGGCCTACATTACAACCCATGAGTAAAGACCTCCTTGAAGTGTTGCCAGTTGTAGGCACATCTTAAACTCTAATATTATTTTCTCTTGAATTAAAAATGAAAAATGCTTAAAATTGTCAAACCCCACAAGATGATATGTCCAAAGACAAAATTTCTCAAATTCTCAAATTCTCAAATCCTCAAAATGACTCAAAAGAACTTCCAAACCTGGAGCACTCTACTTGTTTGCACCCAACAATGTGATTCATAAATATTATCACATTTCATTTCTTGATTGCCTTTGGAGACTTAATCTGACGATGTTCAAAAGGATGAAGCAAATTTGATTACATGAATTTAATGATCTTGATCCTTTCTAATCAAGGAGATTTGTTTGATTCTTAAACACTTTGATCTGCCAAAATGGTTGTTCTCTTGTTCATAAAAAAAATAAAAATAAAAAGAGAAGAAGAAAGAAAGAGAAATGTCATTTCCACCAAAAAAAAAAATCATTCTTTTTCAAAATCCAGTTCTCTTGAACTATGTCTTGACCTGATCCTCTACGAGAGAGAGGTACGTAGGTATCCTTTCAAAGGCTCGGTCCCAATCATCCAAACAACCTTGTGGAGCAAAATCAAAACAATGTGACAAAATTGTTTGGGTGCAAGTTAGGCTAAGCCCATTTGTTTTGCATCAAGCATGCTTAAACTTGGGGCATTGGCTTATTTATATTGTATGAGGATATGTCCTTCTTGCATGAAAGCATGTTTTCATTTGAGGCATCAATCCTTTTTTCTTTTTTTTTATAATCATGTCCACATTAGGGGCATTGGCCAAAATATTTTCATGATAACTAGTTTCTAACAAGCTAGAGAAAGAAAGTCATTTTGTAGGATTCAAGGATGGTGGACCGTGATATTCTTTCATGTTCCCCAATGGTCGCAACATCAAATGAACTCAGCTTTCATCTAAGCATGGAATATGGCCCAAACTAGGGGCATTGGGTAAGTACTTCCAATTCATTTCAATGAATAAATCCATTGCTAATTGAAATTATCTTTTTGCAAGAATTAAGCAAGGACTTATCTAGCAATCCCCATCAACTTCCAGCAAAAGTTGTTCTCATTCAAAGGATAGGTTTTTCAAATATATATATATATATATATATATATATCATCATGAATAAATCTTCATCACTTTTACTCCATCTTCATCTTCATCTTCTTCACTTATTGATAATGAACAAATCTTCAAATCTCAACAACAACAACAACCAAAAAAAAAAAGATTTCCATATCTTTCTAAGAGAGAGAGAGAGAGAGAAAGAAGGGATTTTCAAAAAAGCCTTAGGACTGGAGGCATTAGGCTCGTACTTCTTAGATTGCTTTCAAAAAAAAAAAAAAATCATCAATCAAAATTTTCAATTCCTTCAAAAACTTCAAGATTTCAAAATTTTTCAAAAAAAAAAAAAATCATTAGTCAAAATTTTCAATTCCTTCAAAAAATTCAAGATTTCGAAATTTTCAAAAATAAAAAATAAAAAATCTTCATTAAATTCTTCTTCAAAAATAGAAAACTATGATCCTCTTCCATATTCTCCAATGGTGCAACATTAAGTCAATTGTCCACCCTCAACATTCATCGAAGCATGGAATATGTCCCAAACTAAGGGCATTCGCCTGGTATGCCAAATTCTTTTCAATGAATAACTCTGTTACTAATGGAAAATATTTATTTTATAGGTACTAAGGTAAAAGGCCTGCGCACATCAGCATGAATAATACCTTCCAAACTTCAATCCATCGAACCTCTGGGAAGCACCTCCAAACTTCAATCCATCAGACCTCTAGGAAGCACATCCAAATTCAATTTCAATGGACCTCTGGGAAGCACGTCCAAATTCAATTTTAGTGGACCTCTAGGAAGCATGTCCTAATTTCAAATCCATCAAACCTCTGGAAAGCACGTCCAAAATCAAACCATTGGACCTCTGGGAAGCACGTCCAAATTCAAATCCATCAGACCTTTAGGAAGCATGTCCAAAAACCAATTCCATCAGACCTTTGTGAAGTACGTCCAAACTTCAATCCATCAGATCTCTAGGAAGCACATCCAAATTCAATTTCAATGTACCTTTGGGAAGCATGTCCAAAATCTAATTCCATCGGACCTTTAGGAAACACGTCCAAATTTCAAATCCATCAGACCTCTAGGAAGCACGTCCAAATTCAAATCCATCGGACCTCTGGGAAGCACGTCCAAAATTCAATTTCAATGGACCTCTGGGAAGCACGTCCAAATTTCAAATCCATCAGACCTCTGGGAAGCACATCCAAAATCCAATTCCATCGGACCTCTGGGAAGCACATCCAAACTTCAAGTCCATCGAACCTTTAGGAAGCACGTTCAAAATTCAATTTCAACGGACCTCTGGGAAGCATGTCCAAACTTCAAACCATCGGACCTCTAGGAAGCATGTCCAAATACATTGGACCTCTACGAAGCATGTCCAAAACCCAATTCCATTGGACCTCTGGGAAGCACGTCCAAACTTCAAACCATCAGACCTCTGGGAAGCACATCCAAAATTCAATGGACCTCTGGGAAGCACGTCCAAATATCAAATCCATTGG
Source organism: Quercus robur (assembly GCF_932294415.1). Taxonomy (NCBI): domain Eukaryota; kingdom Viridiplantae; phylum Streptophyta; class Magnoliopsida; order Fagales; family Fagaceae; genus Quercus; species Quercus robur. The sequence continues at coordinate 5,515,820 of NC_065535.1, forward strand.
ACCTCTGGAAGCACATCCTAATTCAAATCCATCGGACCTTTAGGAAGCACGTCCAAACTTCAAACCATTAGACCTCTGGGAAGCATGTCCAAACTTCAAATCCACGGACCTCTGGGAAGCACGTCCAAAACTTCAAATCCATCAAACCTCTGGGAAGCATGTCCAAAATTCAAGATCACAACTGAAATCCTAATTTTGCCATGACCACTGGTAAAAGCATGTCTTGTACACATTTTTTTTTCCAAAAATAAAAATAAAAATAAAACCTACATGTATGAACTACTTTTGGACCTGATCCTCTCACCAAGAGGTACATAGGCAATCTCCCTTGAGATTCGGTCCACATTTTGATCCATAACATAGCCGTCTACATTTTTATCTACATGCATCATACATTCACCAAGGTTAAATGCTGATTGCAAAGTTAGGTGTCTCTTTCATACATTGACATTTGCTTTTCGAGCTCTACCAATGAGGGGCATTCTCTTGACACTCCATTTTACAACTCGCATTTCACCTCACATGGAGGGTAAAAGGGTAATTTCGCTTTGGAAATATGCATCTTGATTTTATCACTAGTCCTTAATCTCACTTCACCAAAATGATCTTGATGTTGTAACGATCAAATCGACTGGTCATAAGCCCTAATCGGACGAACAGATTAAAAGTTATCATCAAATCAAATTTTAATGGCCAAGACGCACTATCATAAATTTAGTACAACTATATGTGATTATGAACAATTGATTTCAATTGATTATAATTATAATTAATTTGAGATCAATGATGTGTCATAATTTGATTGGTTAGGACTACATTTTATGGTGAGATTGCATACACCTAATTAATTAGATAGATAAACATTAATTATTCAATGAGTAATTTGTACAATTATCTTTTAATTAGCGTAAATTTGGAATCAATTTAAGTTTGAAATGGGAGTGATTGGAGCCATTTAATATTAATTGGGAGCTAATTTAGGACCTATTAATGTTAATTGTGCTAAAATAATTTTCTAACAAATAACCTCTGCTCACCATTTCGTCGATATCTCTCAGAATATTTTGAATCTGTGAATGAGGTTAATTTTCCCAGAAACTAGACATCCGGGGCTTCAATTGGAGTACAAGAATGAGACAATTACGATCAGAATTAAGTCAGATATGATTTTTCGAAATTGACTCTACAAGCTGTTACAGCAACTACAGGAAAACCAAATTTTTGCTTACTCCTCACTCTCACCAATCTCCACATTTAATGCATCAGATTTCCCCAAAGGCTAAAATGAGGTCAAAGTTCATGATTCTTTGTCAACCCTCATTAAATGGCATTCCATTCATGTTTTATCTACCACTACTATATAAACCCCTCATCTCCTTCATTCCAAAGCACACAAAAACCCTATCTCTTCTCCTCTCTTGAGTTGGAGGAAATTGAGTAGTCTTGTCATATCTTGGTCTTCTTGAGACTTAAGGTATTGAATCAAACTCACTCTTCCTCTCCTAACTCTTCTTTTCCTCCACCCTTAGGACCTCCCTCAAGAGTCTCCTCCTCCACCATATGGATCTTGTATGAAGGTATAATCACTTTCCCTAATTGTTATTTTATATTTTATTTTTTTGTATTGCCATGATGGAAGTTTAAGAGTAAAGCATGATAATAATCATTTAAATTCCTTTGAATATGTTTGAATATTCTTAATTTTCTTATATGTTCTTCACATGTTCTTGGTTGTTCATCACATGTTCATGCATGAAACTAGTTTCGATCTTAAATCCACATCAAAAATAAGGAAAACATGTTTGTTTAATAATTCTTTCAAATCCTTGAATCTAAGATATCACCATCCATACACATTCACTAGAATTTATTTTTCAATTCAAATGAAGTACTTAATAAATTGAATTAGGGTTTATCACATGCACACACGTTATATTCAACATGCAAATTGATTGATAACATATTAAATGATGTGATATGAATGTTGCCCACCATAGTCTAGAAGATCGGTTTTACTAGGCAAGGTGGGTCCTAATACCTTCCCACCTTGTAACATAGCCTCCAAACTTAGATCAAGGGTTGATAGACCAATGTTTAACCTTATAATTTTCAATTTCTAGATTGTAACTAGGAAACAAAGTTATGTACTTTATCTTAGATTGTATCTAGGACTAAAGCTATGTAATTTTCCTATAATCAATGTAAATTCAATTAAAATTTAATAAAATGAGGAATTTTTCAATATTGGTTTTCTTATTTATCCCAATAATTAAATAAGTGGCAACTCCATTGTAAAACCCTTAATCTAAAGGGAAAAATATAACTAGTCGAACCTCCATTTTGAGAGGCAATAACATGACTCCACCCATTCACGTGAGTTTGGACCAACATCATAAAAACGGGCCAAGGGCACGGTCTCTCACAATCCCCCTCCGACTACCTTGATCAGAGAGTTCTACTCGAACCTCTCGATCCACTCTTATGATTCCAAAACTTGGGTGAAGAGTTAGATACGGGGTGAAGAGTACACCATTACTCCTTCGGTAGTGGCTGATGCTCTTGGGCTGCCACTGGTCTAACATCCTGTTTATCCTTACGATGAGTCTCCTTCCCTAAATGACATTATGTCATTTATTACTGGTCCTTCTTTCTAGTGGGGTTCTAATACTCGGATCACCTCTCACGAGTTGACCGAGATTCATTATCTCTTTTTCCGAATTTCTTGCCATTCCATTTGGCCTATCTATCACCTGCACACTATTCCTTTGGAGAGATGTGCATTATTATATGCCCTTGTCATTGATGCTTCTATGACCTTTCCTCATCTTTTCATTCATTCTTTGATTAAGGTTCATAGGAGTAGTTCTACTGCTCATGCTCTTTTCTTTCTTGTTTTCATTCATAGGATTTTGTTACATTTAGGATTAGAGCAATTTTCGGTGTCTAAGCCCGTTCATATCATAGCTCCTATAGGTGCCACCTTTCTTAGGCAGAGGGCTACTCAGATGCGGGCTAGCTCTAAATGCCCTAAAGTCAATTCTTCTTCTTCTGGTGCACCTCCTCCTCCTCCTCCTTCTCCTTCTCCTTCTACTTCAGGTGATCCGGTTGCACATGCTTATGTTGATCTAACCGCTACTGCTACTGCTCCTCCACCTTCTGCATCGGATGTTTCTAGCATTCGTCATGATTTGGACACTGTCATGACTGTTCAAGCCGCTCATAGTCAACTGTTGGTGGACGTGCTTACCGAGCTACAGGGTTTGAGAGCAGATTTGGCTAGTTTTAGACGATCACCTCCGCCACCTCCTTTTGATGATGAATGATTACCCTTTGGCAATTCGTTACAAAAGGGGGAGTACATATGGATAGGAGATTTTGTTGATAGGGGGAGATTTGTGTTGTTTTAGAGCTGTGGAGCTTTAGATTGTATCTAGGTGCTTCATCTTGTATTTATATTTTTTGGCTCATGATGTATTTTGTTTTATTTGAGTTGTCTATGATTGGGGGAGATACTGTGATGTGTTTATTTCTATTTCTTGTTTCACATTGTGCTACATTAATTATTGATTATATTTATAAGGTTATTCATGATATATGTCTTGTAATTTATGTTATGTGAAATTAAGAATTTATTTTGTTTTACTTGTATTTTCCACACATGCGTTTATGTGTTTGTTGAGTGTTGTAGGAATATACAGGTCGATTTAGTCGTGTTGCTGTCTACACTTGCAACTAATAGATAGTAGTTAGATTGAATTTGTTTTGTTGGGCAATGTTTGTGTAATGGGCTGTTTTTTGAAAACTGTGAGCACTTCATTTAGTTTGTGTTTTGTCACGGATTGCCAAAGGGAGAGTTTGTTGAGTTCTAAGACTTTAGGTTTAAATGTATTAGAACTTCAATTTGTAATATTGACAAACCATGATCAAAATGTTTAGTCTTGTTTTAGACTTGCTCAAAGTATGTTTAAGTGTAAAGTTGGAATCGAGTGTATTGCAGAATTTACTATGTAAATTTGCCTGGCTCAATCAATCGAAAATTAGACTCGATCGATTGAAGCTTGTATAGATTGTTTTTTTATAGAATTTTTAACTCAGCCCAAGCCCGTTTGACGTATAGGGTTTTATGTTTTACCTTAAATATAAAAGGGAAAACCCTAGCCACATTTTGAGGTTGTTCTTTATGCTGTGTGTGTGAATCTCTTGTGAGATTTAGAGGTGTTTGCCTTCATACACACTTAGGGATATCAAGATCTAGATTGATGTCAAGAGTTTGGTGATCAATTCAGTTACATTTTCAAGAGCTTAAAGATACACAAGCAGGAGTGCTTGTACTTGCTAAGAATCGAAGAAAAAAGTAGTCCGTGGACTCGGAGCTGTCACGTGGTCGTGGTAGAAAGTTTCCTACTCAAGGTAGCAATAGGATGTTAGTAGTTTAAGTCGCTATTGTGTAAATTTCAATTCTTTCATAGTGGATTTGTTTTACCTTGAGAATAACTAGGTTAAATCCTCACTAAGTTTTTTACCGGTTTGGTTTTCTTGAGTTATCATATCATTATGTTATTTATTTTCTGCACTCTACAATGATATGATATATTTGTGTTAACCTAGATCTGATAATTTGACTAAGTAATTAGTTGGCTAATTAACTAGGTTAATTTGGTTGTGTTTTAAGGGGTCTAAAAACGTACAGCCGGGCTATATGTTCTTTGTAAATTTTAGTTGATTGGGTTAAACTTTCTATAACTTTGTTATTTGTGATTTTTATCGTTGTGCTAAATTTTTTGGGCGTGCTAAATTTCTTCTAGATTAGATCCATAATTTTTTTTTTTTTTTTTTTATGGCCTTTTAGAGTGCTAATAATATTGTTAAGAGGTGCGAGTGTAATTTTAGTGTGGAGTTAGAGGCTAAGTTTCCTGATCCTATGCTCCGAACAGAAGGGGAGCTAAAGAAAATTTTCAAGCAGCATGACGTGAATAATGATTGTCTCCTCAGCCAAGCAAAGCTAAAGAAAGCCTTTCAATACCTCGGCTCATGGATCCCTTGCATTCTAGCTAGCAATGGGATTCACCATGCTGATGCCAACAAAGACGGGCAAATCGACGATGAGGAGTTGAACAAACTCGTGAAATATGCTATGCAACTTGGATATACCGTTAAGGTGCAGAAATCCTTAATTACGCTTACGTACATAACAATAACTTGTCAGGTATCATGTACTAATGACATGGGTGCTATGTGCTTGTAAGCTTCATCTTCTTCTATGATGTAAAATCGACAAGAGGCAGCTAGACCTTCTGCAATGTTTCTATAAAAGTTATATGAGGAGGCAATGTGGTTGTGTTGGTTTCATGTTTACTTTTCTATTTCTTTCTGGTCATGCTTGTATTTCCTTGTCAGCTATGTAATATCCAACTGCTAATAACTAATAATTAACTAATAACTAATAACAAGGAATATTGTCTGCCCATATGTTTACATGGTGGAAGCAGAATTTATATGGTCTACTTGAAAACGTACACTTAAAGAACTTTTTGATGAACAAAAAATGGGTAGAGGGGAGACCAATGTGACAATTTTACTTGGGCGTGATTATAGTAGCACTCTACTCGCTGAGTCTGGGCCCTGTCAGGACACAATGGGGACCACGGTGAACTATAGCTTCTTAGCCCCATGAGGAACACTAGCGAGCCTTGAATTGCTGAGGGAGGTTACCCAAGCGCTTCCAGATTCAGATTTGAACACGCACTCAGCGCACGCTCTTGTACATCACCCAAGACTCCTAAACCACAACCTCGGTGGTTTATTTTTATCCCGTTATTGTTCCCAATCCTATATATAGTATACTCATAAGAGTACTGATAGGGCTATTAAAATGTATAGGTATAGTTAACGAATGCCTCAGAAGAGCATTCTCCAAGGATTGGACAACAAATGCATTTGAGCTAGAGATATTACAAATTCTTACTTTTAAAAGGACTAATTCACTTTAGTGATATTAGAGATACTACAAATTTTACTATTTAAGCCTTACAAATTACGTGTCACTAATCAAGAATATTGATTCAAACACTCATTTATTATATTGTTTAAATGACACCAATAATATTCTTACCACGTCATTGGAAATATTTTGTAGTAGCTTTAGAATTTTTCATTCACTTAATGGTGATTAGATAGGATTTCTATTAATCTATAATTTTATTTTATTTTTTTTTTTGGAGAAAATGTTAAAACTACCACAAATTTTTCTATAAAAAACTTACAAATTGATGTGGAAAAAAAAAAAAGTGATTGGTGGCACTTCTACAAAATAATAATTGGGTATATGATTTACTTGTGATTCATGAAACAAAAATTTGTAAAACCTATGTAATAAATTTTTGAGTATTAAAAGCATCACTCAATTTTTAAAAGAACAAAAAAAGAAAATTCACTTATTGCCCCCAGTTGGGGGCTTTTGTCTAGTACTTGGTCCTATGCAGTGGCATAAATGGCCTAGACCTAGGGCCAACTCTGATTTTGTGAAGGTGTTTTTGTGCCACCTTTATAATCTTCATATTTCCTTAATGAAACTAATTCCTCTTAAATTACGCCACTCATAAATGTAATCGTCCATCTTAATGGATGGTCATTGCATCATTATTAGGCCATCAAAGATAGATAGGTAACCACCAAACACATTCAATAACAATCATCAAAGGCCTTAGACCCTCTTATCAAGACAAAGAACATTACAATTAGGGTAATAATCACCCTCATTTATGTCCAACAGCTACCTAAGTCATCTATAAAAGGGACAATTTGTCCATTTGCTAAGTTACGTTAGAAACTATTACAGAATACCATATATATACAAAAGATATGGGTTGATACTAACTTAAGCATCGAAGGCTCCCCCATCGGGCACAACCCGATGGTCTTTTTGATGAACTCTCTTTATCTTGCAAGTCCCACAAGATTTTCAAGAGCTCCAGATTGGACGGGTGACCCAACTGACGATTTAGGCATCATCAGTTTAGTGCTGTCTGTGAGGAAACAAGTAGTCATCTAACCTTTCCTGTAACAAAGGGTTCAATCGGTTCAATCTAGAGTACTTCATAGGATGAGAATCAATGATTATCTCTTTACTCTGCCTATATCCAGTCATCTAAAATTGGGTTAAGATGAGAAAGATAAAGAGATATTACTAAAGCACCATTGTCGTTAAAACACGACTTGTCAACCAAATGAATAGATGATGATGAGAGAGCCTAGATCCAAGGTCTCAAATCTGTTGGCCTCTAGCTTAAGGGTTTGGTTGAAAGACACCTCCAGTGATGTTGTTACCAATGAAAGTGTGACTCCCATGTTGGGTGCCTTACCGTGTGGGTCCAGCCCACTTGCTTGCCATGCCTTGTCAAAGCTCATTTATGAGCTTGGTTCCAAGAGTCTTCAAATTCAGCTTTCCATTTATTGAGAAGTGACCAAAACATGGAGAGGTCTAACTTCTCTTAATGAGAAGTGTTCCAAAGTCAGCATGCCATTTTTCTTGGGCAGTGACTTAGGCATGTGAGACACGTTGAAACTGACAAAAGAAGAAAAGAAGAAAAACAAAGGCCATTCGGCGTTGTGAGCAAAGCTGAAAACTGAGAGCCTTTCTTGACCATTGTATGTGAGTTCCAAAGAGAGCAAAACACAAAAAGAGAGAGCTTCAGCTGGAGGTGCAGTCCGAAAAATAGAGAGAAACACAGTGAGAGTGTGAGAGAGTGAAAAAGAAAAAGGAGACATTTTTCTTTGCTCAAGTTACACACAAGGAAGATAAATTGGTGGAGTTCTCATGAAGTTTTTGAGTGCTACAACCATGGAGAGTTGGAGTATTCAGAGGAAGATTTTGATACTGGCTTTGTGGTGAGATTGTATTTACTCCTTGAGATATATTTGTTGTATATCCAATTTATTGTGAACACAAGTTTAGCATAAACTTGATAGTTGTAATCTCTATTTTATAGTGGATATTTTTCGGAGCTGCCCCGTGGTTTTTCCCTCTACACTAGAGGGTTTTCCACGTAAGATTTGGTGTTCTTGTGTGATTGTGTTTATGTGGTGCTTGCTGGAATATTTTTTTGTTTCCATAATATTGCTATTGCTTGGTAGTCATTAATTTTAATTCACACATAGACATAGAGGGGATTAGGATTTTTTCCCAACAAGTGGTATCAGAGCTTTTGGTTGCTTGGGTTTGACTGTCTTGTGTTGGATTAAATGGAAAATATGGCTATGAACACTATGATTAAACTCTTGGCATCGAATTATTCGATATGGAAGCCGATGATGGAGGATTTCCTTTATTGCAAGGATTTGCATGACCCTATTGAGGGTGATAGTGCCAAGCCTAGTGATATGTCAGATAGAGACTGGGAGAAATTAAATAGAAAAACTATCAGGTGTATTAGACAATGCATCGATGTTAGTGTTTTTCACCACGTGTCTCAGGAAACAAATGCAGAGACTCTTTGGGAAAAATTAAGGAGTCTTTATGAAAGAAAGACAGCTCAAAATAAAGCTTTTATTGCTAGAAAGCTTGTGAATTTGAAGCTTAAAGAGGGTAAGTCCATTGCCGAGCACCTTAGTGAGTTCCAAGACTTGGTTAATCAGATGGTTACAATGAAGCTAGTAATAGATGATGAGTTGCAAGCTTTATTACTTTTGAGTTCCTTACCTGATAGTTGGGAGACTTTGGTAGTGTCACTTAGTAATTCTGCTCCGAATGGTGTGTTACAACTTGCCATGGTTAAAGATAGTTTACTTAATGAAGAAACTAGAAGAAAGGATATGGGCAAGGATATTGCACATGCTCTTGTCACAGAGAACAGGGGGAGAAGTAAGAGTAGAAATTCTAAAGGGCGAGGTAAATCCAGAAGTCGGTCAGAGTCGAAAGGGAAATTCAAGTGTTTTTATTGTGATAAAGAAGGTCACATAAAAAGGAATTGCAAGGCTTGGAAGAACAAACAGAAAGAGGATAAAAATCAAAAAAGGGTGGATGATGAGAACACTGCTGCTGTTATAGTATTGGAAGATGAGGTCCTAGCCATAGGACAAGATGATTGTTGTACAGTTTCAGATCCTTATGTTGAATGGGTGATTGATTCAGCTGCTTCTTGCCATGTCACTCCTAGAAAGGAGTTATTCACTTCATACAAAGCGGGAAACTTTGGAAGAGTGAAGATGGGCAATGATAGTTATGCCGACATTGTGGGAATTGGTGATATATGTGTTAGGGCTAACACTGGATACACCTTGATTTTAAAGGATGTGAGACATGTTCCGGATATTCGCCTGAATTTGATTTCCACTCATGTTCTTGATAAAGAAGGTTATGGCAATTATTTCCGTGATGGAAAATGGAGGCTTAGCAAAGGATCATTGGTGTTGGCTAGAGGGAAAATTTGTTGTACAGTTTACAAGACACAAGTAAAGTTATGCAAGGATGTTGTTAGTGCAGCTCAGGAGGATTCCTCGCCTAACTTATGGCATAGGCGGCTGGCTCACATGAGTGAAAAAGGGTTGCAGATTTTGGCAAAGAAGTCTCTCATTCCCTTTGCCAAAGGTACGTCACTAAATCCTTGTGATTTTTGTTTATTTGGTAAACAACATAGAGTTTCATTTAATATACCCTCTACTAGAAAACCCAATGTATTAGAACTTGTTTATTCTGATGTATATGGTCCCATTGATGTTGAAACTTTAGGTGGCAATAAATATTTTGTTACATTTATTGATGATGCTTCACGAAAGGTGTGGGTTTATGTTTTGAAAACAAAAGACCAGGTATTTGAGCACTTCAAGAAATTCCATGCCATGGTGGAAAGAGAGAAAGGGAAGCCTTTGAAGTGTCTCCGTAGTGATAACGGAGGTGAATACACATCTAATGAATTCAAGAGTTATTGCTCCGAGAAAGGCATTAGACATGAGAAAACAGTTCCTGGTACCCCACAACAAAATGGTGTGGCAGAAAGGATGAACCGCACTATTGTTGAGAAGATCAGATGTATGTTAAGAATGGCTAATCTACCTAAGTCATTCTGGGGTGAAGCTGTTGTGACTGCATGCTACCTAATTAATAGATCTCCATCAGTTCCTTTGGATTTTGATATTCCAGAAAGAGTATGGACAGGGAAAGATGTTTCTTACTCTCACTTGAAGGTATTCGGGTGCAAGGCATTTGTTCATGTGCCTAAGGAACAAAGATCAAAACTTGATAGCAAATCCACTCCTTGTATATTTGTTGGATATGGAGATGCAGAATTTGGCTACAAGCTATGGGATCCAAAAGAAAAGAAGATGATCAGAAGTCGAGATGTAGTTTTTCATGAGAATGAAAACTTGGCAGACTTTGAAAAAACTGAGAAGCCTAAAGCTACAGTTGGATGTGTTCCTGATCTTACACCTACCTCTTCTTCCTCAGATAATGCCACAAATAGAGAAGAGGTACAAGATGAGAATTATGGTGATGAACCAACTGAATTTGATGCTGATGAGCCAGCAGGTGTTGATGGTGATGATGTGACAGATACAAATGGTGTTGAGCAGGGGGAGCAGCCTCCTCCACTAGAGATGGTAGAACCTCAGGTGAGAAGGTCTACTAGAGAGCGTCGTCCATCGACTAGATACCCCACTTCTGAGTATGCTATGATTACTGAAGAGGGGGAGCCAGAAAGTTTTCAGGAAGTACAGTCTCATAAGGATAGGCAAAGCTGGTTGAAGGCTATGCATGAAGAGATAAATTTTTTGAACAAGAATAAGACTTATGACTTGGTGGAACTTCCTAAAGGCAAAAGGGTATTGAGAAACAAATGGGTGTTCAAGTTGAAGAAAGATGGTGACAAGTTAGTGAAGTATAAAGCTCGATTGGTGGTCAAGGGTTTCAGTCAGAAACAAGGGATTGACTTTGATGAGATATTCTCTCCAGTAGTCAAGATGAGTTCCATTCGGGTAGTTTTGGGATTAGTAGCTAGCTTGGATCTTGAGCTTGAGCAACTTGATGTGAAGACTGCTTTTCTTCATGGTGATTTGAAAGAAGAAATCTACATGGATCAGCCAGAGGGATACAAAGTGAAAGGGAAAGAACATATGGTTTGCAAGTTAAAGAAGAGTTTGTATGGCTTGAAGCAAGCTCCAAGACAGTGGTACAAGAAGTTTGACTCATTCATGGTGGGTCACGAGTACACGAGGACAAATGCAGATCATTGTGTGTATGTTAGAAAATTTCCCAATGGTAAATTTGTTATTCTTCTGCTATATGTAGATGATATGTTGATAGTAGGACAAGATGCAGGTGTGATTGGAAATTTAAAGAAGGACTTGTTCAAGTCATTTGATATGAAAGACTTGGGTCCAGCAAGACAAATTTTGGGTTTGCAGATTCTACGTGACAGGAAAGCCAAGAAGCTATGGTTATCACAAGAGAAGTATATTGAGCGGGTTCTTGAAAGGTTCAATATGAAGCATGCCAAGCCAGTCAATACACCTCTTGGTTCTCATTTCAAGCTAAGAAAGAAATCTTGTTCTTCATCAAAGAAAGAGAAGGAAGACATAGCATCAACTATTTATTCCTCAGCAGTTGGGAGTTTGATGTACGCTATGGTTTGCACACGACCAGATATTGCTCATGCAGTTGGTGTTGTTAGTAGGCTCATGGTTAATCCTGGTAAGGATCACTGGGAAGCAGTGAAGTGGATTTTCAAGTATTTAAGGGGTAGCTCTAAATTGTGCTTGACTTTTGGTGATTCTAAACCAATTTTGGAGGGTTATGTAGATGCAGATTGGGCAGGTGACCTTGATGGTAGGAAATCTACATCGGGGTATTTATTTACTTTTGCAGGGGGAGCTGTATCATGGCAGTCGAGATTGCAGAAGTGTGTTGCCTTATCTACAACTGAAGCTGAGTATATTGCAACTAATGAAGCAGGTAAAGAGATGCTTTGGTTGAAACGGTTTCTCCAAGAATTGGGTTTGAAGCAAGATGGATATGTAGTTAATTGTGATAGTCAGAGTGCTATAGACTTGAGCAAGAATTCTATGTACCATTCACGCTCGAAGCACATTGAGGTGAGATACAATTGGTTGAGACTAGTTGTTGAACAACAGTTATTTGAATTAGAGAAATTAACACAGATGAAAATCCAGCTGACATGTGACCAAGGTTGTGTCTAGAGAGAAGCTAAAGCTTTGTGTCGGGTTGGCCGGCATGAACTCTGATTGAAGACTTGGGTTGAAGATCTCCTCCGTAGTGGGCTGGAGGGGGAGATTGTTGGGTGCCTTACCGTGTGGGTCCAGCCCACTTGCTTGCCATGCCTTGTCAAAGCTCATTTATGAGCTTGGTTCCAAGAGTCTTCAAATTCAGCTTTCCATTTATTGAGAAGTGACCAAAACATGGAGAGGTCTAACTTCTCTTAATGAGAAGTGTTCCAAAGTCAGCATGCCATTTTTCTTTGGCAGTGACTTAGGCATGTGAGACACGTTGAAACTGACAAAAGAAGAAAAGAAGAAAAACAAAGGCCATTCGGCCTTGTGAGCAAAGCTGAAAACTGAGAGCCTTTCTTGACCATTGTATGTGAGTTCCAAAGAGAGCAAAACACAAAAAGAGAGAGCTTCAGCTGGAGGTGCAGTCCGAAAAATAGAGAGAAACACAGTGAGAGTGTGAGAGAGTGAAAAAGAAAAAGGAGACATTTTTCTTTGCTCAAGTTACACACAAGGAAGATAAATTGGTGGAGTTCTCATGAAGTTTTTGAGTGCTACAACCATGGAGAGTTGGAGTATTCAGAGGAAGATTTTGCTACTGGCTTTGTGGTGAGATTGTATTTACTCCTTGAGATATATTTGTTGTATATCCAATTTATTGTGAACACAAGTTTAGCATAAACTTGATAGTTGTAATCTCTATTTTATAGTGGATATTTTTCGGAGCTGCCCCGTGGTTTTTCCCTCTACATTAGAGGGTTTTCCACGTAAGATTTGGTGTTCTTGTGTGATTGTGTTTATGTGGTGCTTGCTGGAATTTTTTTTTGTTTCCATAATATTGCTATTGCTTGGTAGTCATTAATTTTAATTCACACATAGACATAGAGGGGATTAGGATTTTTTCCCAACATCCCAGCCGCAAGACATGATTGGGTTGGTCAACGGCAACGTAAGAACTTCACAACCTGTGATCTTCTAGGCATGACACAGTACACACAACAACCATAGAAATTGAGCGACTTTGGCAGACCTCACAGGAATGGCCCAGTTCCTAGGCCTTGAGGTAAGATGTGTTGTTTCTCGTTTTGTTAAATGGTCTTACATCATCTTGTTAAATGATCTAGAATACTAGAAGTCTAAAAAAAAAATGATAACCTCGTCTAAAACTTTAGAAACATAACAAAGGATTTTATTCTATTGGATATCCTTATGTTAAAAAAATAAAAAGAAGTGATTGTAGGTGGTCATATAATTTTCAGCCACCCAAGTCAACTATGATGAAATTACCATAGGAGAACTTTCCTTTCTTAGTTTCACCGGCTCCCCATTGTTTTTAGTTTGCATGAAAGGTGGAACCAAACTTCAATAGAACATAATTACCTTACCAAAATTGTGATCTTAAATATAGGCATTAAAAAAAAAGGGTAATGAATACCTTGATTGTTATAAACTGCATTAGTCAAATCGATCTCTTTGACGTCCTTGCCATTAAAGCCAAATATAATTATCTATTGTTAAGGATACAATCATACAACTATAGTCATCAAGGATAGTAGCTAAGTCATTCACAGCTAGTGTTACTGATGTATCACAGCTATAGTATTCAAAATACAAATCTTGGATTGTGTTGAGATAGGATTAGGATAAGATGGAATTGTATTTAATTTTGCATCTAAGTGATAATGGAGAGAAGCATATCTGATTGTGTATAGATGTGGCAAGGCCGAATTGTATTTTAAATTTTGAATATGTAACAAACTCTGTTGTATATGAAAATGCCTTGAACCGTGAATGGTAAGGCTTGGAAACAATTTCAATTATTTTTTTTTTTTTTTTTTTACATATATTATGGTGTAATTGATATCCTAGTAATGGCTCCTGCTATAACTAAAACAAAAATAGATTGTTTGTGTCCCTTTATGGTATTAGATTAATGGTATGCTAAAGAAGAAAAATAAATGGTACCCTGATAATATCTTGGTTGTTATTCACGGGTAATAAAGCAACAACATAAGGCCATCCCCCAAATTTATGTGTATTTATTGGTGGCAAAAGTATAGTAGAAAATGCATAACATGGTTAGAATGCTCTACAGTCAGTTATGCATGAGTTATTAGTCCGTCAATTGGTTAATGAAACAATGATTTTCAAGGAACAATTCCAAAATGATTTAAAAGAAACTTTTAGGAATAAAATGCATGAATGGCGTATTCAGCCTTGCACACAGAATAATTTTCAAAGTGACTGCAAGGTGGACTAAGGTTGAAAGACCCAAAGAATTATAAAATTCAGTACTTACAAAATTACAACAATAGTTAAGCATAAATCATTTTCAAAATATTATGAAATTTTGTATCTTAAAATGTCCCACAATAAAATGAACAAAATTTACTATTCAAACTTTTCCATGTATAAATATATGTTGCTTTGACTTTGAGAATGGAGAATTTAAATGGTTCCATCTATACCTAATCATGGCCTTGAGCATTCAAAGGGAAAAATGTGGGACTCTCACGATGTCACAATCCACATGTATGATTCAATAAAAGCAGCTAGATAAGTACAATGTTTTTATTTTATGCTCGCACTAGTGATATCACCAGAGTAAGTACTTACTCACATATATGATATACGAGCAAAGCTTATTGTCTCTAAATACTAAATAGTATCAAATTATTTCCACGTGATTCTATTAAATGAAATGACATGTACTCTATATTAAGCTCATCATTTGAGAACAATCAAGATTATTAATTTGTTAGTGTTTTTTGGAGCAAAATGAGCATAGTAAAGCTTGACAAAATGGACCAAAATTAAAAAGGCTCGACGTAAGAAAAATCATCTGGTAGAAAAAGCTCATGGCATAGGCACAACTGTTGAGAATGTGGTAGAGGTTTTCTTGCCAGGTCAGGTCCCTACTCCTCTTATTTATATTATAGCATTACTTGCTTAGAATAGAGCAAATTTTGATTAAAAATATATATAAAGAGCAAAATATAAAATTATTTCAAACCACACTATGGGGAAAGATATCATATATCTCACCCTCCTTTTAGCGCCATATTTACGGATCAATTATGCAACACTTATTATTGCCCCACCATAGTTGCTATTGTTTAAATAATTTCTATGTTAAGGGCCAAGAGTTAGACAACCGTATGCTATGTGGTTAAACATTTGTTGATAGATTGCATAGTCAACCAATGAAGGAAACATTTTTCATAAAAAGAAAGAAAATGAGATGGTAGGCAATTTCTACTTTATCGCTACAAAATGGACTTGGCAACCGATGTGCACATGTGTGTCATGTGGGCTGGAATATATACAAGAATTTATTTCCTTATTTGTTTGCAATGATTTCCTTTTGTGAATTATATGCAGCCATATCACGATCTTCTCTTATCATTTCATAAGGTTGCCATCCCTGTAAGTATAAAATCAACGAAGGTAAAATGAGACATAAGTTTCTCATAAATGGCCTATATGTCGTTCACTAGTAGCCACCTTGGCTTGAGGTGCCAATATAATTGATTATGGAATTTCATATCTTGAAAATACCATACCTAAGATGATGGTATTTTCCATATTTATTCCCCCAAAATTGAAATACTATCACCTTGCACTATGAAATAATTTATCCAGTTAATTATCTCTTCATTCTACTCATTTATTTTAAAGAGTTGCAATATCTTTTGGGATCACTCTATAATTTTATACATAATTTTCTATCATGAACGTATTACCTCATCTCTATCCATACATATTCATAGGAATTGGTCTATAAGTTTCTAAATTTTGTTCTAATACATTAGACATGAAATTTTATGAAGATTGCCCTTTGGGACTAAGATTAAGTCCAAAGGAAGAAAAATACAGGTACAAACCATAATAGGCCCTTCTTTTGGTCATCATCCAACAGTGAATGTATCTTTCATGTTTGAACGGGGGGAAACCCTCTGGATATACCTACATCTTCAAATAACTGGAACAAAATATAGCAACAATGGTGCCCAGTTCTTAGGCCTTAAGGTTAGATTTAAAATTTTCTTTTCCTTTTAGCTCTCCAAGTATTTGCAACAACATTTGAAGTCAAGTTTTAGGCATAATGACAAATATCATTATTGCCAAATAAAAACCTAGCTATAAATTTAAAATAAGATTATAACTATTTATTATGATAAATATGATGACTATTTATCATAATGGCTAATGGCAAATGTCATTAAGCACACCAAATTCCAACACTCTTTAAAAAATTTAAACACTTTGCCAAGTGTTATTTAGTGCACTAGAATAGGGTAATAGTTATGAAAACGATTGTGGGAATGGAAAATTGCTAAATTACAAGATTGGAACAAACATGCACAATTGACACAAAAGGCTAGATATTTTCTTGCTAAAGTTAAAAGGCTTGACTAGTAATATCTGCTCTAGCTAGTGTGACCTATTTCAGACTTTTGATCTCTAGCCGATCAAATGATCTTAAGTCCATCCATTTCTTTTATTATTCTACTATCGCCAAAACCAAGAAAAAAGTGGAAATCTAAATTGCCTATAGAGCATGTGCTTCATACATAAAATAAGACAATTCTATTCGATCGCATGGCATTAAGTGTGGCTTTAATCCTCACTAAGTTTCTATACTCTTACATGAAATGATATTGTTTGGACGTAAGCTATATCAATTCACCCAAAATTTTGTATAATATGTAAACCTATAAGAGGTTTGCTAGATTACTAGCCTCAGATATGCAAAAAATAGATGTTCCAAATTTTCTAAGGGGATGTCATAATTTGACAAAGAGAAACCCTTAAAAAGAAAATAGAGATATAGCTAAAAGTTGTAAAAATTCCATCTAAATCATAAATGCTGAGTTTAACTCCTGTAAATTATGGGTTGTACAAATCTAACAAAGAAGAGCTCTATGAATATTGAGATTTAAGGTCTTCTATTGAGGTAACTCATTTTCTTTCTTTCTTTCTTTCTTTCTTTCTTATCCATAAAATCATTTTATTGAAACTAAATAACTATCAAGCTTGCATGATTATTACAAATGTGTATGTAAAACATATTGAAAATATTGTGTTAGGTTCTAAAGACTTAGGAACTAATGTATTTAGAACTCTAATGTGTAATATTGGCAAACCATGATAAAAACAATTGTTAGTTTTGTTTAAACTTGCTCAAAGTTGTGTCTTTTATGTAAAGTTGGATTCAAGCTGATGAAAATTGATAGTGCATTTCGACCTAGTTCGATCAATCGAAACTTAGGCTTGATCAATCGAAAATCGGGCAGA
This sequence comes from Quercus robur, assembly GCF_932294415.1. Lineage (NCBI taxonomy): Eukaryota > Viridiplantae > Streptophyta > Magnoliopsida > Fagales > Fagaceae > Quercus > Quercus robur. The sequence goes on from NC_065535.1 coordinate 5,533,337, forward strand.
ATGCGTTTTTCTGCAGAATTCCAACTCAACCCTAGTTCATTAAAACTTTTAGGGTTTTATGCTTTTGCCCTAGGTATATAAGGCAAACTCTAGCCACATTTTAGTAGTTACTCATATTGCGGTTTGTGTAAATCTCTTGTGAGATCGGTAGGAGTTTTCCTTTACACAAGCTTAGGGTTATCAAGAGGAGATTCGTTCAAGAACTTGATGATCATTTAGTTGTTGCCATAAGAACTTAAAGAAACACAAGCAGGTGTGCTTGTACTTGCTAGAGAATCCAAGAAAGAAGAAGTTCGTGGTCTCGGAGCTTGCACGTGGTCGTGTCAGTAAGTTTCTACTGGTGGGTAGTAATAAGATGTTAGTGGTTTAAGTCCTATTGTAAAACTTCGATTCTTTCATAGTAGATTCAGGTTTACCTTAAGGATAGCTAGGTTAAATCCTCCCCAGGTTTTTACCGATTTGGTTTCCTAGGTCATCATATCATTGTGTTTTTTATATTTCCCCTGCTATGCATGATATGATTATTTGATTATGATAACCTAAATTTGTTAATTTGAACTAAGTAATAACTTGGCTAATTAACTATGTTAATCCAATTGTGTTTTAAAGGGTCTAAAAACTAACATATTGCTATAAAATTGTTACAATTATCACCATCAATATAACTATATTTTTAGTAGCATATGTTTCCTCGTAATGAATCTGAGAAGTTCTATTAAGTTTCCTACACTTAAAATGAAAAATGATCGTGTTCATAATATACTCATGAATTTAAGTCTTAATAAATTTCCGCTATCTCCATCAACTCACCAAAATCTTCTTAAATTGCTTTAAAAATCATATACGGTGCATGCACCTAACAAAGACCAGTTTAAAGAAGCATATAGTCAAATAGCTTCAATTTTTATGCTTCTCTATAATTCATATAGAATGCACTTCGTCTTGTATAGCATGCAATTACACATTTGTACATTGTCATGCAACTAGCACTATTGAAGTGACTTAAGCGTACAATTAAAAAAGAAGGAAGAGGAAATTACTATTACAAATGGCAATGATCATAGTTATCAAAGCATGCCAAAAAAAAAAAAAAAAGGTTTCAATCGTGATAGATCATTCCTCTAGTCGTCAACAAACAAGAATTGTACTTTTCATGTTTGAACAGGAGCCAAAACATGGCCTAGTTTTTACGCCTTCAAAACATGTGCTACTTAATGCAGATATCAACATGGCCTCAAGAAGGTCCAAAACGACATAGCGTCAAGGAATCTTTCTAACAACAAGTGACAAGATTCCTTAAATGGATGTAAGTCACCAAAAAATGGCTACGTGGTGAGATTCTGCCAAGACGGATGTGAATCACTAGCGAAGCCTAAGTGACATGATTCCTTAAATGGATGTAAGTCACCAAAAAATAGGTAAGTGATGAGATTCTGCCAAGACGGATGTAAATCACTGACGAAGCCTAAGTGACAAGATTCCTTAAATGGATGTAAGTCACCAAAAAATGGCTAAGTGATAAGATTCTGCCAAGACGGATGTAAATCATTGATAAAGCCTAAGTGACAAGATTCCTTAAATGGATGTAAGTCACCAAAAAATGGCTAAGTGATGAGATTCTGCCAAGACGGATGTAAATCACTAGCGAAGCCTAAGTGACAAGATTCCTTAAATGGATGTAAGTCACCAAAAAATGGCTAAGTGATGAGATTCTGCCAAGACGGATGTAAATCACTGACGAAGCAAATTCAAGTCACACGCAAATCAAGAATATCAAAATGACAACCAGAAAATGAATGAAAGAAGAAGCATCGAAGTGATAAAAAATGGTCGTCCAAAAAAAATCACCTCACTCTTCAGCAATGATAAAAAATGGTCGTCCAAAGAAATCACCTCACTCCTCAGCAGTGATAAAAAATGGTCGTCCAAAAAAAATTACCTTACTCTTCAGTAGTGATAAAAAAATGATTGTCCAAAGAAATTAGCTCACTTTCAAGATTAAGCTATGATCCCTCGAATGTCCAAAAAGATCGTCAAAAGGCAGATACTAAGAAGTCATCGTAAAAATACTACCGTTCTTGAAGAAGAAAGTAGTTGAAGATAAAGAAGTCTAAATCTAAATAAGTCGAGAATATTCCCACAGCTTGATTAGCACAAAACAAAATTAGACCTGGGAATGAGGGGCAATTGATGAGTCCATAAAAATTATTAAGGTCGTCCATCTTAATGGACGGTCATTGCGTCATTAGTAGGCCATCAAAGATAGATGAGTAACTGCCCAACACATTTAATAACGATCATCAAAGGCCTTAAACCCTCTCATCAAGACAAAAAATGTTACAATTAGGGTAATAATCACCCTCATTTATGTCCAACAACTACCTAAGTCATCCATAAAAGGGACAATTTGTCCATTTGTTAAGGTACGTCAAAAACTATTACAAAATATCATCTATATACGAAAGATATGGGTTAATGCTAACTTAAGCATCAGAGGCTCCCCCACCGGGCACAACCCGGTGGTCTTTTCGATGAACTCTCTTTATCTCGCAAGTCCTACAAGATTGTCAAGAGCTCCGAATTAGACGAGTGACCCAACTGACGATTTAGGCATCATCATACATGAATCTTTGTCTTCCTTGTAATTTCTTTTTTTTTTTCAATTTTAGCTATATTGGATAAAGTTAAAACGAATTCTTCTTCCTTATCAAGTTACTTTTATACTATGATAAACGTTTGGACCACTTTGCAGATGCTAAAATTTGATACCATATTATATTTTCGACAATTTGATTCTTTTGTGTTTGATTATGACATGTTTGATTACGACATTAATTTTTGCCACTTTCCCAAAATATTTTAAAAAAAAAGAAGTATGAAAATGTCTTACAGTAAAATATATTCGAGCTAGCTAGCTTCTGGTCCAACCTGGCCATCACACACACAACGACACTTCTCCATCAAGAAAAACTGGAATAAAACAGAGATTATATATACCCCCAGGCTTCATTACTTCAAACTCAAACCACACAAGAAGGTTCTTAAAAAACTTGCCTAAGTCTCTCCGTCCTCCAAGTCTCCTTAACATGGGCCGTGTGAAATTCGACTCCAAGCCTTCTACGCCGGAGCATCAGCTAAGGAAAATTTTCAAGAAATTCGTCAATAACGAACATCGGCTCGGCAAGCAAGAGCTAAAGGAAGCCTTTGAATACTTAGGCTCAATTATCCCTGGCTTTCGAGCCAACCGCGCCCTCCATCATGCCGATGCCAATGAAGATGGATTCATCGACGAAGAGGAGATGAACGAACTAGTGAATTACGCTATCAGAGTTGGATTTACTTGTAATAAGGTGTAGAAATTCTTAATTACATACTTTAACAAAATGTAACTAGTCAGATATTATGTACTAATAATATGTCTGCTTTGTGCTTTCAAGCTTCAGAAATCAAGTGGAATCGAGGCCCTAGCGGACGAGCAGCTGAGGAAAATTTTTAAGCGATACGACATCAACAATGATGGTCAGCTAAGCAGGGAAGTGCTAAAGAAAGCCTGTCAATACCTTGACTCAGTTATCCCTGGCTTTGGAGTCGACCATGCCAATGCCAATGGAGAAAATTTCAACGAGGAAGAGGGGATGAACGAACTCGTGAAACACGCTGCGCGACTTGGATATACTGTTAAGGCGCAGAAATTCTTAATTACGTACTTAATACCAATATATAGCTAGTCAGATATCATGTACTAATAATAATATGTCTGCTTTGTGCTTTCAAGCTTCAGATATCAGGTGGAACCGTAACAGATGATCAGCTGAGGAAAATTTTCAAGCAATACGATGTCAAGAACGATGGTCAGCTCAGCAGGGCAGATATAAAGAAAGCCTATCAATACCACAACAAAGAGGAGTTGAACAAACTCGTGAAAGACGCTGTGCGAGTAGGATTTACCGTTAAGCCGTAGAAATCCTTAATTACGTACGTACGTACTTAAAAATTTAACTTGTCAGATGTTGTGTCCTAATAATATTTGTGCGTTGATTGTGCAAGGTACAGAACTGCCCAATGGCTGCGTTTTCTAAAACGCGGCTATAGGTTCATAACGCAGCTTAGCTAGCGTTTTTTTGTATAATCCACCGTCAATGACAATATCAAACTTCTACTCTACTTCTATTGCATTTAAAATTTATTTTTCTCTCTCCAAATATATTTTTATGATCTCCACCTTCTTTCCTATATCAAACAACTTTCAGAAGCGGACTCACCCCACACCAGAAGGCTAAGTGGCACATAGAAAGCTCGCTGGTGGAGATCGTTTGTCCAGGCCTTTTCGGCAATACAAGAGTGAGATCTGAGATTTTCCGCCGAGAGAAAAGCATCAAGATGAGTGGTTGTGGAGTAACTTGTGGTGGAATAGGCAGAGAAAGGTGAATTTCGTGAACTCTCAGAGCGAATTAATGCTATTAAAAATACCCAGAAGATACGGAAGTCTGAAGCTATGAAGCTCGTGGCAACTGCACAGGTCCGACGAGCTCAAGAGGCAGTCATAAATGGCACACTCAAAGTCGCGGTGAGGGTGAATCGTTCAACACAGATTTATGGTTGAGGGTGGATTGTTGACAGCGTTCCGCCTCGTCCCCCAGCCTAAGTTTCATTTCGAGAGAGAGCGAGAGAGAGGAAAACAAAAATTATTTCTATGGTTTTGCTAATGAACAGTAATGAGTAATCTCGTATTCTTAATATTCATTGAGGGAAATTATTAGGTAGTTTGGGACTATAAAATTAGCTTGCTGATCTTGTAGTTTCAGTTAGTAGAAAAAAGACACATCACTAAAAATAGATAACATTTGATTACATGTTATATCATTTCAACACACTTATAGATTTTAACATCATTAGAGCATCTACATCATGGATGTAAAACTTTGCAAAATACAAAAAGTAACAAATTTTACACATTTTGCTCCAAAAATCTTCCACATCAGTCATTTTAAAACTGTATATATTTACACATTTGCTACAGTAACCGTATATATATACATAGTTACTATAGTTGTGTATACTATTATTTTATTAATTTCACATTTCAGACCTTTTTTCTCTCTCTTCTGTGTGTAAAACAAACTCAGTCTTAGACTTCTCCTCTCCTCATCTTCTTTTTCCTCATATACACACCCACATACAAACAAATCCACAGAGACAAATTAACACAGAGATACACAACCACACCCTCACACAAACACACCCACATGAACAAACCAACAAATAGATAGATCGGTGCTAGTGTTAGTCGCTTGTGGATCGATGGATTAGTGCTAGTGGCGCTAGATCAGAGTTTATGGATCGACAAAAATGGGTCTAGATGCTTGTGGATCAGTGTTGGCGGCAAAGATCAGTGCTTGTGGGTTGACAAGAATGGGTTTTGATGCTTGTGGATTGGTGCTGGCAGTGGAGATCGGTGCTTGTGGGTTGACGGAGTCCGTGCTTGTAGGTTTTGATTCTTGTGGTTCTTGTAGTTGATAAGTGATTTGACCATGAGAGGAAAAAGAAGAAGAAGATGCATGTGGAGGGAGGTGACCTAACCATGACCTTGAAAGGAAGAAGGAGAAGTTACCTTGGAAGGAAGAAGAAGAAGTAGAAGAGGGATAAAAGATTGGTATAAGAGATGAGATAAGAACAAAGAAAAAAAAAGGGATAAGTACAAAAGAAAAGATAAAAAGATAGGGACAAAATAAAAATACAAAATAATAATTAAAAATTAAAAAATATATATTATTATTTAAATAGAAGAGATTGTAAAATAGATGAACTGATGTGAGTACTTTGGAAAAGAGGCAGTGTAAAATAGAAAAATTAGGTTTTTAGTGTAAAATAGATGAAAAAAATTGGTCAGACTGATGCAATTGCTCTTACTCCCTCTCCGTTAACCTCGTCCTTGTGCAAATTTCAAATTTTCATTTTGAATTAGGAAGGTCAACAAGAGATTTCAGAAGATAAAAGAATCTAAAAAATTTGCAAATTTCATTATTTTGAGAATTCTATCTCTCTCCCTTTGTGATGGATCTACCTATTCATCATCATCAATATTTGCTGTCGTTTCCTTCGCAATGTTGGCACCACTTCTTCTCTGTTTCTATTTCATCTATCTCTACCCCTACGGTTTCTCAATTCCATTGTTGTCATATGAAAATTTTGGTTTTTGACCTTGAATGTGAGCCACCTACATGATAAATCGTTTATTTTTTTACTTGGTAAGTTCAAAATCATTTAGTGTTCTTTTCCCTTCTTAACTCAATATTATCTAGGTCAAGATCTTGTTGCCTTACTTTTGTTTTATATTTGAATGGGTCAAGCTTTAATCGTGTTCCTTTAATGGCAACTGATGGGAATGACGAGATCACATTACCTTGACGAGATCAATACTAGTGACGAGGTAAACCTTGACGACAAACGAGTCATCACCGACGAGGAAAAGAAAATCATTCAATGGCGCCAGCAGATAACCTGGACAGTTACAAAACCAGCAAAGCAAACCGTTAGAGCCTAATAAAAGCCCCATAATTGGGCTAAAGGCGTTACAAGAAAGAGGCATTGACACCCCAACGGCTTGCAGTCAAACTCACATATATAAAGTCCTCACATTGACAGCAGAAGGTACACATATACTAAGACTCTAAAAAGATACCTACTATCTTCTAGTTCTGTGAATTGCTTTATTGTTCTAACTTTAGCATCGGAGGCGTTGTGGCAGGCACCACACCGATGACCCCTTTCTTGAAGATAATCGGGCGCTGACAGGGAGTTCCATCTGCCTACTGTGACTGATGAGTTTGCACCTCATCAGTTTGGCGCTGTCTGTGGGGAACGATATTTTCAGATTCATATTTGAGAGCGTAGTTCCCATCAACCCTCTACATTCAGATGGAATCCAACCCAGACTCAGCAGCCTTGGCCCAGCAAGTCCAGGCCCTTGCAGCCACCATTGAAGAACTCACCAAACAGAACCAGGAAATGAAGCTGCGGCTTCAGCAAGTCCAACAGGCTCAACAGGAAGAGAACCGATCCAAAGATAACTTGGAGGAAGAAGGGGATAGTCAACGGAGAGGAACCCCTCATAGACCAACTACTCCGGACGAGCAGAACTCGGACCTCCTTCGAGAAATGAGGAAGGAAATGGTTGAGCTAAGGAGCGCCATTAAAGAAAAGACAGATCGAAGCGTGGACAAAATGGTAACAGCTACGGATTCCCCCTTCACCGCCGCGGTACTAGAATGCCCTGTGCCTTCAAAACTTCGCTTACCTCAGCTTGAGCCGTTCGACGGGCTAAAAGACCCCCAGGATCACCTTAATACCTTCAAGACGACTCTGGAACTTCAACAACCACCTGATGAGATACTGTGCCGTTCCTTCCCAACAACTCTCAAAGGAGCTGCGAGAGAATGGTTTACTAAGTTGCCAAACTCGTCCATCGACAACTTCGATCAGCTGAGTAGTGCCTTCTTGCGCCACTTCATAGGAGGGCAACGCCCAAGGAGGCCAGTAGACTACTTACTCACCATAAAACAGGGGGAGAAGGAAACCCTGAGATCATATGTCAAACGATTCACCCGGGAAACTCTGAAGGTGGACGAAGTTGATGACAAGGTGCAGCTGACGACCTTCAAAGCAGGGCTGAGGTCCAGAGACCTCGTGGCCTCTTTCGCGAAGAACCCCCCGAAGACGATGGCGGAGATGCTCCTGAAGGCACAAAAATACATGAATACGGAAGATGCTCTAGCTGCCATAAAAGATACCGAGAAGCTAGGAGACAAGGCCAAGAGGGAAGAAGACCGTAGGGGGCAAAAGAGAGATCGACCAGACCGTCGGAACAATGACGGGAACAGTAGGAAGGATGATAAAAGTCCTCGGACGGTAAGATTTACTCCCCTGGTTATGCCTGTTGATAAAATTTTCACGCAGATCAAGGACAAGCATTATCTCAAATGGCCCAGGCCATTACACTCATCCCCCAATGTCCGAGACAAAAACAAGTACTGCCGGTTCCACAGAGACCATAGCCACCATACAGAGGATTGCAGAGATCTAAAGGAGCAAATAGAGGAGTTAATACGGAAAGGGAAGTTACAAAAGTATATAAAGAAAGGAGAATATGGTAAGTTCAGGGACGACAATAAAACCCAGCATGAAGCCTTCTCCCGAGATGCCGACCATACATCCCAGCCTCCACACAAGGTGATCGGGGAGATAAACACAATCACAGGAGGACCATTCTCAGGAGGATCGTTCAGATCACTCAAAAAGGCATACCAGAGACAGGTGAACAGCGTCCACACTGTACCTCCATCAAAACACCGACGAACATACCAGGACATGTCTTTCAGCGAAGGAGACGCCGCGGGAGTGAAGCAGCCTCACAATGATCCCCTGGTCATAATGCTGAATATAGAAGGGTTTAATACCAAAAGAATCCTCGTTGATAATGGAAGCTCCGCGGACATCATTTACTTCCCAGCCTTCCAGCAGATAAGATTAGATCCAAAAAGACTTCGCCCTTTCGACTCTCCACTCGTCAGTTTCAACGGAGACAGGGTCTACCCCAGAGGCATAGTAACGTTGACGGTGACCGCAGGGACCTATCCAATACAATTGACAAAACAAGCAGACTTCCTGGTGGTAGATTGTCCCTCATCCTACAATGTCATCATTAGGAGGCCCACCCTCAACAAGTGGAGGGCAGCGACGTCAACCTACTGTTTGAAGGTGAAATTCCCGACCAATAATGGCGTTGGTGAGGTGAAGGGTGATCAAGTCCTGGCAAGAGAATGCTATCAAGCTGTCCTAGCTGGAAAAGAAAACCACACGTGGATGATTGAAGAAAAAGAGGAAGACGGGATAGAAGCCCTGGAAACAGTGGAATTGGTAGAAGGAAGCGTGAACAAGACGACCAAGATAGGGACGACGCTGAGCCCCGAGATGAGAACAAGACTCATAAGGTTCTTAAAAGAGAATCTAGATGTCTTTACATGGAGTCACGAGGACATGCCGAGCATATCTCCAGAAGTCATCCAGCACAGGCTGAATGTGGACCCAGAACAGAAGCCCGTCCAGCAACGACGAAGAACCTTCGCTCCAAAACGAGATCAAGCAGTTGTAGAGGAAGTTAACACACTCTTGACAGCTGGATTCATCCAGGAAGTGTATTACCCTGAATGGCTCGCCAATGTCATCCTAGTCAAGAAAGCGAACAGGAAATGGAGGATGTGTGTAGACTTCACCGACCTGAACAAGGCATGCCCAAAAGACAGCTTCCCTCTACCAAGAATAGACTAGCTCGTGGACTCCACTGCCGGGCATAAGTTACTGACGTTCATGGACGCCTTCTCAGGGTATAACCAAATAAAAATGGCTGAAGAAGACCAAGAGAAGACCGCCTTCATCACAAGTCAAGGACTCTACTGCTACAAGGTAATGCCTTTTGGGTTAAAAAATGCTAGAGCTACGTATCAGAGGCTCGTGAACAAAATGTTCAGCCAGCAGATTGGCAAAAACATGGAAGTGTACGTGGACGATATGCTCGTCAAGAGCAAGGAAGAGCTTGCACATCTGGACGACTTGAAGGAAACTTTTGCAACCCTCAAAAAACACCAGATGAGGTTGAATCCAAGTAAGTGCGTTTTTGGGGTAGCCTCGGGGAAGTTCCTAGGATTCATGGTGTCCTAGAGAGGAATAGAAGCAAACCCAGAGAAAGTGCGAGCTATCATCGACATGGCCTCACCCAAAACCGTCAAGGACGTTCAAAAACTCACAGGAAGGATAGCGGCTTTAAACAGGTTCGTCTCTAGGGCTACAGACAAATGCCTCCCCTTTTTCAAAACCTTGAAGCAAGCTTTTGCCTGGACCGATGGGTGCGAGGTAGCGTTCCAAGAGCTAAAGCACTACCTGAGCAGCCCACCCCTCCTAAGCCCGTCCAAAGAAGGAGAAAACTTATACTTATACCTGGCAGTGTCAGGCTCGACAGTAAGTGCAGCTTTGATTAGAGAAGAAGGCAAGAAGCAACTCCCGGTTTACTACGTCAGCCAAGCTTTCCAAGGAGCTGAGTCTAAATACCCAAGGATCGAAAAGATTGCATTTGCACTAATAGTGGCCTCGCACAAGCTCAGGCAATATTTCCAGTCAAATCCTATTCTCGTAATGACGGACCAACCAATCAGGAAGTCAATGAACAAGCCAGAAGCAGCAGGGAGAATGGTCCAATGGGCAATTGAACTTAGTCAATTTGACATCGAGTACCATCCAAGAACAGTGATCAAGGCACAAGCTCTGGCAGACTTCATCGCAGAATTCACACTCCCTGACGAAGACAGGATTACCGACGAAGCAGATAAATTAATAATACAGACTGATGGTTCGTCAGCCCAAAAGAAGGGGGGAGTAGGGGCCATCATAACCACCCCCGACGGAGAAGTGCTGAAATATGGGGTCCAACTAAAGTTCCCAGCCACCAACAACGAAGCTGAATACGAAGGAATATTGACGGAACTGAGGCTTGGGAAAGCTCTTGGTGCCAAAAATTTGTTGATCCAAAGTGATTCAAAGCTAGTGATTGGACAGATCAAGGGAGAATACGAGGCAAAGGAAGAAAGGATGCAGAAGTACCTCAAGTTGGCAAGACAACTAGCTCAGGAATTCGATACAGTGGAGTTCATACAAATCCCAAGAAGTCAGAATATGGCTGACGAAGTGTCAAAGCTAGCGTCATCAGAAGAAGAAGGGACTAGCACGGACCTGGCGATGGAAGTCCAGAAACACCCTAGTATCGAGGAAGTTGAAACATTCACCATCCAGAGCACCGATACCTGGATGACGCCCATAATGTCCTTCCTCCAGGACGGGCACCTACCTCAAAACACTGAAGAAGCCAGAAAGATCAAGAAGAGGGCAGCCAGGTTCACGATCCTGAATGACGTCTTGTACAAGAGAGGCTTCTCTATGCCTTACTTGAAGTGCGTCGACGAGGAAGAGGCCAAATACATCCTGGAGGAAGTACACTGAGGAATTTGTGGCGACCATGCTGGCTCCAGATCCCTTGTAAACAAAGTGGAAAGGGCAGGGTATTTTTGGCCAACCATGTAGGTGGACGCTGCTGAGATCGTCAGGAGGTGCGACAAATGCTAGCGATACGGGAATGTACAGCGGCTTCCAGTAGAGAAAATGACGACCATAGCTTCCCCATGGCCATTTGCACAATGGGGAATCGATATCGTCGGTCCTCTGCCCCAAGGTAAAGGTCAGGTAAAATTCCTTCTTGTTGCTATTGACTATTTCACCAAATGGGTTGAAGCAGAGGCCCTAGCAACGATCACTGAGGCTCGGATCCAGAACTTTGTGTGGAAGAACATAATCTGCAGGTTCGGGATTCCCTCAACGATCATATCAGACAATGGAAGGCAATTCGACAGCCAAGGCTTCAAGTAATTCTGCTCAAACCTTGGGATCAAGAATCAGTTCTCATCCCCAGGGCATCCTCAGGCAAACGGGAAGACGGAAGTGACGAATCGGACGCTGCTCAAGATTATCAAGACCAGACTGGACGATGCGAAAGGTGCCTGGCTAGAAGAACTACCAAATGTCCTGTGGGCTTACAAAACCACCGCCAGAACCCCAACAGGAGAAACCCCCTTCAGGCTTACCTATGGCACAGAAGCAATAATCCCAGTCGAAGTGGGGGTCACGAGCATCAGGCGTGGAACTTTCAACGAAGAGATTAATGACGACAAACTGCGACTCAACCTAGATTGTCTGGACGAAGTAAGAGACAACGCATCCAGCAAGATGATGAAGTATCAAAGAAAGATGGCCGAATACTATGACAAAAGGGTCAAACTGAGACGCTTAGACATAGGTGACCTCGTCCTACGCAGGACCACCGTGGCAACTAAAGACCCTACCCAGGGAAAGCTGGGTCCTACGTGGGAAGGTCCCTACCGAGTCATTCACTACTCGAGACAAGGAAGTTATCACCTGGAAACCATGGACGGACAAAGGCTCCCTCGACCATGGAACATTGAGCATTTAAAAAAGTACCACCAGTAGATGTAATAGACAAATACAGTTACTCTTGAATTCAATAAAAATTTTATCCTTTGATGCCTTTATGCAGATGGGTCCAGTCAATCGTGAGTCAAACTAACGTAACAAGAGTCCGCCTAGACGGACGCAAGTTACCAACGATAATGCCAATAAGTATGAGATAAACTAAAGTAACAAGATTTCGCCTTGACAAATGTAAGTTGCTGGCGACTTTCATAACGGGTACAAAATAAAAATGGCTAAGTGATAAGGTTCCGCCGAGACGGATGTAGATCACTGACGAAGCCCTAAGTGACGAAATTCCTTAATCAGATGTAAGTCACCTAAATAAAAATGGCTAAGTGATAAGATTCGGCCGAGACAGATGTAAATCACTGACGAAGCCCTAAAGTGACGAGATTCCTTAATCGGATGTAAGTCACCTAAATAAAAATGGCTAAGTGATAAGATTCCGCCGAGACGGATGTAGATCACTGACGAACCCCTAAGTGACGAAAGTCCTTAATCGGATGTAAGTCACCTAAATAAAAATGGCTAAGTGATAAGATTCTGCCGAGACGGATGTAAATCACTGACGAAGCCCTAAAGTGACGAGATTCCTTAATCGGATGTAAGTCACCTAAATAAAAATGGCTAAGTGATAAGATTCCGCCAAGACGGATGTAAATCACTAACGAAGCCCTAAGTGACGAGATTCCTTAATCAGATGTAAGTCACCAAAATAAAAATAGCTAAGTGATAAGATTCCGCTAGGACGGATGTAAATCACTGATGGAGGCACACAAAACGTGCTGAAAATATAGACGTAATCCTAAAGTCTACGCGAATGGTGGGGTCCCACTCAACGAACTAAGGATACTGACAAACCCGCAAGGAAAAGAGCAAGGAGAAAAAGAAGAAGGATAAAAATGACAAGCAAATCTCAAGTGGAAAAATTTGCTCCAATTACAAGCTAAGTATAAGGTACGCTAAGAAGTTTTGTACTAATATGTGCATAGTCATAAACAGTAGCATAAAAGCAAGTAAGCATTAAATCATAAAAAAACCCCCAAAAACATAAGGCAATTATCCTTGTTCTTCCTACAGACCCATAAAACAAATTGCCAAAAGATATTGTTCTGAAAATAAAAATAAAAAATAAAAAAAAAATATGTACATCTCCAAAAAAAGGGCCCGAAACACAACGGGCAGATATAGATAAAATCTTCTAAGTGTCAAGTTCGGCAGTAACATGATCGTCAGCAGCAGGAACGTTTTCAGCAACAGGAGCATCGTCAGCAGCAGGGGCATCACCGTCAAGAACAGAAGACTGGGCAGCCTCGTCAGCAGCCATCACTTGATCTACCACCTCTAAATCCAGATTTGGTAGATCAACTCCTGTAGGGTACTAGACGAGGTATCGGCGGAGGAGTTCAAATCCCTTGAAATACCAACTAAAAAGTACAGTGGAATACTCCTCCGTCTGCTGAAAGGCCTCGACGGACCTGGCAGCGATTGTCTTCAACTTCTCTTTGGCCGCCTGAAGCTGGTCATCCTTCTCCAGATTCAGCTGACGCTCAACCCTTAGGTCAGAATTTAGAGCCTTGACTTTCTCCTTCAAGGTGGCAGACTCGTCCATCGACTGTATAAGGTCCTTTTTCAAAGTTGAGTTCTCCTTCTCCAGAGCCTCCATCCTAGAAGTCAAAGAAGTCACCTTAGCCTCTTGAGTAAGACACTCAGAAGCCAGATGAAGGCTCTCCCCCAACACCTGACGAAGCAAGATAAGAACGTCAGTAAAAAAAAAAAAAAAATGGAAAAAGAGGCCAAGGAAAAATGTATGAACAGCCTTACCTGCACAATCTTGTGGACGTGCTGACTCGCGACCACGTTGACAGGTACCCCAGAAAAGACCTTAAGGTCCTCAGCTTTCACAATGTGGTGTGCCCGCTCCACAGCCACACCCTCGTCATCAAAGACGGACGAGCCTACTCTCTCCTTCTCTTTGTCCTTGGCTAACAGCCTCGGCCTCTTTGATGACAGAGTAGGGATCTCCTCGACGGAGGTAGCAGGCGAAGTTACTCGAGCACCCTCTACTCCCGAGATGATTGGAGTAGCATCCACGGAAGGAACGGCGAAAGGACCCTTCCCCATCACACGAACCACTTTCTTGCCGATACTAGCCAAGGGTTCGTCCTTTTTGGCTCTCATCTTGGCGTACATATCCTTATTGAATTTGGTCGTCATCTCTATAAAAATTTAAAAAAATAAATAAAATAAAAAAAAAAGAGTAAGAAATCCAAAGTACGCGATTAAAGGTCAGTATGGACGAAGTAAACACTTACTTTTCTTCTCCTCGATGCTGATGCTGCGCAAAACGTAGGGAGATGGATCCGGGCCCAAACAGTAGAAAGCAAGTGTCCGTGGGTCAAGGAGATCGTCCCAACTCTCAATCGACTTGGAATATTCGATTGCCTTTTGAAGACATTCCTGGTATTTGCTCTTCAACTTGGGACGCTTTTGAACTGCAAAAGGAAGTGAATAAGTGGTTAATGACGACCAAACATGCAAGACAAAAAATAAACAGACGAAAAGGAACATAGACGCACCTAAGTTTGGGGTTCCCCACCGACGAAGTAACCTTGGGATATCACCCCAAGCCTCACTGGAAGGGGTCTCAAAGTCATCCCCGGACACGAAAATGAAACGGGACTTCCAGTACCTGAATGACGAGGCTAGACCCTTAATGATTCTAGTCCTCCTCGTCCAAGGGACTAATTCGTAGTACCCATACTCTTTTGATTCTTTCAAACGATAGATATGGACGAGCTCACTCACTTTGATCATATCCTCGTTGGCAGCAAGCCAAATTTCCTTACAATTAATGACTATCCTCCAGGAGTTCGACATGAGCTGCCCGGGGGCAATGCCAAAATGATCCAATAGCTCCATCACCAAAGGATGGACGGGTAGCCTAAGTCCAGAGGTGAAAGCAGCCTCTTAGAAGCACACTTCACCTGGGAAGAAATGGTGGGCCCGATCCTCAGGACCAGGCCGACGAACCCGAACCCGCACAGGAAACTGGAACCTGTCCTTGAACCTGGCCACTGTATCAGCGTCCAGCCTACACTCTTCGTTGAGAGCGTAAAAAGCCCTAACCTAATGAGGGGTAAAGACGGCTGTATCACCCTCGGCCGGGCCGCCGCTAGACGACAACCCCGTGTCAAACTCACTGGATCTCACCTCAGACATCCTCTTCATCTCTCTCTCAAACCAAGCCAATGATCGACCCAAAATCGGAGATAACTCCCCTAAAACCACACTCAAACCACTACCTTCAAATAGATAGTCCCCAATCAAAGGAAAAAAGTCCCCAGAAACACCCAAAGCCGCCCCTAAGCGAGCAAAAAAGAAAGAAACTGAGGGGCAAGCTACCCAAACCTCAGAGGAATTAACCATGAAAAGGGATACCCAAACCTAAATGCCCAACATACCAAACACGAAAATAAAAGACAAAGGGAGAAAAAATCAGAAATTTATAAAGAGACTTTGGAGAAGAAATCTGAGAAATCGAAGAAGTAGCGTACCTTGGAGAACGGAACAGTCGAGGCCGGAGAAATTCGCCACCGGAGTAAGGTTAGAGTCGCCGGAGCAGGATTGGGGTGGTGGCAGAAGCAAGCAAAGAAAAAAGAACAAACTCTCGGAGCAGAAAAAGAAAGAAAAACCAGAGTGAAGAAAAATGAAAGGTTTTTAAAACCAGAAACCCAAGGAAACTGAAAAGTGGGGGGAAACCCAATGGGTCGTGCCATCAATACTCCCAATCAACCTATGCCACGTGGCCACTTCCCATACTGCGCCGCCATCACACATTAAATTCGAAACGAAACCCCAAGCGTCACAAACTATTCAGGAAAAGAAACTCTTCACCTTCTATGGCCTTCATGACACGTCACTGACGACCACAGAAGCTGGGGGGCAACTGATAGGAATGACGAGATCACATTACCCTGACGAGATCAATACTAGTGACGAGGTAAACCTTGACAACAAACGAGTCATCACCGACTAGGAAAAGAAAATCATTCAATGGCGCCAGCAGATAACCTGGACAGTTACAAAACCAGCAAAGCAAACCGTTGGAGCCTAATAAAAGCCCCATAATTGGGCTGAAGGCGTTACAAGAAAGAGGCATTAACACCCCAACGGCTAGCAGTCAAACTCACATATATAAAGTCCTCACATTGACAACAGAAGGTACACATATACTAAGACTCTAAAAAGATACCTACTATCTTCTAGTTCTGTGAATTGCTTTATTGTTCTAACTTTGGCATCGGAGGCGTTGTGGCAGGCACCACACCAGTGACCCCTTTCTTGAAGATAATCGGGCGCTGACAGGGAGTTCCATCTGCCTACTGTAACTGATGAGTTTGCACCTCATCAGCACTTTCTTGGAAATTGGAATCTAGGTTTTATAAAACATGAACATGGGTTTTAGATTTGATTTATAGTTTAAATTTATCCATTGTTAAACATGTGAAATAGTTTTTGTTCATGTTTCCTATTAAATAAAAAAATAAAAAAGTTTTTTTTTTTTTTGGGTTGGATTTGATTTTATCAAATAGCTTTTAGAAGTGGTTGAGATCAAAAGTGCTAGATCTAGGCAAAGCATCAATGTCCCACAATTATTTTTTTCATTGGAATAGAAAGTGCTTGTTTAAATTCTTCATTGAGTTTTGGTTTGTCTAAACTTGTTATGGCTTTGCATCCATGTTTATTTGGTGCTAATTTTCTGATTTTTGTGAAATCCATTGTAGGAGCTGTCTTTAAGGGTAAAATATCTGGTATTGTTAGAACATATGTGAATCATGTTAGGAACATATGTCAATGTAGAATTGGCTAATCCTTTGACAAAACACACTTTACTTGTAATTGGGTAGATCTAGGATGTATTCAATACTTCAAGGAACAAGGTTTCAAGTCCAAGTTTTAAAGTCATGCAAATCTGTCTAAAAATCAAGTGAAGAAGTGCTAGATTTTAAAGCTCAATAACTAGCTTGACAAATAGCATCTATCGAGATTTAAAATGCAACTTTTGCCCGATGCTCGACAGCTGCTCGATAGATACCTTATCTATCGAGATTTAAGAAAATCAGATTTTCAGTTCTAATTTCACTCCAATCATTGTATAAATGTTTGGACTTTCTTTTCTCACAATCCTAAACATATATAAGGATTATTTTGAGTGCCCATAACTAATGCAAGTGAGTGCAACTTGATGCAAAGGTTTTTCACAAGCATATTATGACCAGAGACAATTTGCCCTAGTTCATCTTTCTTTTCAAGAAGTTATTATGTTTGTACGTCATAGGGTTTTGTAACCAATGAGCTTTATGATCTTCATTGTGTTGATGAACTGAAAAACTTTGCAACCAACATCCTTCTCAAGTTGGTGGTTAGTCATATACTTGGATTCGTGCATCGATTGGTTAGTCACGTATTGGGAGCAGTGCATTGAAAAAGAGAGATTGTCACTAAAGAAGAAGTCCAATTGGGTATTGGGGTAAGGGTTCAACTGTAGGTTGGTATAAGGTACTGTGATTCTTTTACTTGTAACCGCTTGTTATGGTAATAGTGGATTCTCGGGAGTGGTGACCTTAAAATTATCTGGTCGGGTTTTTGCCTTGGAGGTTTTCCCCATTCGTAAACAAATCACCGTGTTAATTTTATTTTTCACTGCATATTAACTTAGTCGTTGGTGATTTGTTTGTACTACCACGTATATTGCATGCTAATCGGATTAATTAATTAACTTGGCTAATTAACTGATTAATTCATCACAAGGGATCCATACATCTAGGCCTATTAGGCATGCACTTGCTTCAGTTTGTATTATTTTGAGTCGTTCCTTTTTCAATTAGTCAGTCCATGATCTCAAAGTTTGATGGTAGGGTATCGTATAAGTATGCCATAGGCTTCAGCTGCTAAACTTGTTTCAATGATGGGAGCAAAACCTACCGATGGTCAATCCATATCAGAACTGATAGCCACTGCTTATGATACTTTATTGGCTTTTGCTTAGTTTACAAATTCATAAATCATGAATTTGCTTTGAGTGATCTAACATAATATCAAATACATTTTATTTGAGAGGACTCACTCATACATTTGTAAAATGGCCATGGAATGACCCAAGGACCGACACAAACACCACTCGGGTCCAAAGTAACACGAAGGGACTTACAACACATTGATAGGATTCACAATTTTAGAGTTAGATGCAAATGATCGTTTCATGACACTTGAAATTATAGTTTCATGATAGTTTGAAACTATAATTTCAAGTGTCATGAAACTATCATTTGCATCTAACTCTCAAACCATGAGTCCTATCAATGTGTCGTAAGTTACTTCGTGTTACTTTGGACCCAAGAGTGGTGTCTGTGTCAATCCTTGGGTCATTCCGTGGCCATTTTATGTTTTTGCACCTTGGTAGCTAATTTCTAAGCTTTGTTTCGGTGTAAATGTTTTACAGAAAACATTTTTAGCATTTTACATGTTTGTTTTGTTGAAAAATGCTGGTCAAATAAAAAAAAAACATTTTCAATTAACTGTAAAATCCTTCGTAAAACTTTTTACAAAATAAATTCCACTAAAATGTTTTCCAAATTGGTGAGCTTACACAACACCCCCCCCCCCCCCCTCTCCCCCTCCCCCTCCCCCCCCACGCCCCTCTCCTCTCTAACATAAGTGGTTGTCGAAGCCTTGAATCATGGTGGTTATCAGAGCCTAGTTCGGTATCAACGAATCATAATTGGGAAGCTCCAACCTACGTTGGGGAGACTTCATTTGTTGTTGGGGGGCTCCGATCGCAGCTAAGGGCATTAATTGTGGCAGGAGGCACTAATTTGGGCGCCAATTTGATGTCTGGGGCCACAGATCTACTGAGGTTGCATCGTTCTAATGCTTGGGATCATGGATCCAATGGGATTTTAGGCAGATTTGGTGGTTTATGGTTGAAAAGTTTTAGGTCACACTTAAGATAGCATCATTTTGGAATTGGTATGGCTATCTCCTTGATGCTAATAGACACCGATTCAACCTAAAAATAAATAAATAAATTGAACCTTTAGATTCTAAGTCTTTGTTACAATTGGCAAAAATTAAAAATAAATAAAATAAATAAATAAAATTAAGTTATTTGTTAGGAAAGAATCAATAAATGTGATGAACACTTACTCTTTATAGCTTCTTAATTTTGTAAAGTGATTACACCCAATCACTTCAAAAAGTAAAGCTGGCACAATTTTTGTTGATAAAGAGGCAAGATACGAATCAATTACTCTACCTCCTGTAGAGAATGCATCTTCTGAAGCTATTGTGGTGATGTCAGATGTCATAATTGAGAGAATACAAAATTTCAGATTGTTAGTCTTACACCATTCCAAAGCATCAAAATCTAAGTATGAAGAGTCAGCGCATATAAAAACACCTTCCAAGTAAACATCCAAATTTGATTTTATTGGTAGAATGTTATTGGCATTTCCAACAAATTGATTAAACTTCATTCTGTCTCTGGTTGTAAACTTTGGATTATTGTCATCAACGCTAATACTATCTTCAGTGGATTTAGAAAATGAACAATGGTGTTAAAAGTTGAACTTATATGGATTGTGTGTAAGCAAGAAAATGAACAAACAAAAACAAAAAATATAGAAATTTAACTTCAAAAGGTAAATACCCCAAAAACTAAAAATAAATAATAAGAGATGGAAAATTTTTTAAAAAAAATAATAATAATAAGATTTCCAAAAGAATGTAAAAGTGTAAGAATGAAGGTACTTGAAAATAAGATGTTGAAAATATTGCTTCTCTAAACTTCCACCCATTATATTAAAATACTGTTAATGAATCCCATTAGAGAATCAAAGACTATCTACATCTACACATCAATCAATCATCAAAATATATATATAGACACACACACATAAGTAGAGACCACACATGGGAAAGTATGAGGTTTTGTCATATGGTGTACTTTTTAAAAAAGTAATTAAAATACACTCAAGTGTCATATTAGAGATAAGAACAAATTAAAAAATAAAGACTCTTTGATTCAATGTTTCAATACTACTCTTTCTTTTCTTTGATTTAATGTTTCAAGACTTTTTCTCTCTCACACACACACAAAACTCTTTGCATTTCCATTCACCCTTCTCACCCCTTGCACTTCTACTCCTTTATATACACCTACTCACAACCCTTCATGTCATCTCATCTCAAATACTCCCAAACTAAGAATGATATCATTTACCTTCAATCTTTTAATGACACCTATCAAACTCCAACATTGTTGTCCCATCTGATCCTAACCTGTATGACTTGGCCATGACCAAGAAAGGAGGCTTACGCTTTTTTTTCTAGTGAGGAGGCTTATGATTTTGATGTTGAAGTCAAACATTGTGGGTTTTGTGAGAGTTGTGATATACTGTGAGTCTTTGGGTGTTTGGGATTTTGGTGTGGGAAAGTGTAGGCGTTACATTTTATACCGGTCATTAACCTTTAGTCCTTTCCCCAATGATGAGCTTGATATGTCAACAAATGGTAATTGAAGTTATCTTGGTAGTTCAAAAGTAATCACAACTCAAAAGTGTTCCAAATCGCTTTGAAAACAATGTTGAAAAATGACCTATGCTCACTATTTTGACCATAACTTTTGATCCACAAATATTTTTTGAGTGAGGTTTGTTTCATTGGAAAGTAGACATCATAGACTTCAATTTGAATATAAATTTTTTTAAATTGGGATTTAAAATGAGCGAGTTAGGGCCGTTTAAAGTTGGGCCAATATTGTAATCAAAATTAGGGTTTTTGGGGAAGTATGTGTACGCACCCTCACTTCTAGCAGCCTAGAACTTCAATTTTGGGCCCCCAACATTTCAATATTTGACAGGGATTGGCCCCAAAACCCTTGGAAACATCCAAAACCCTCTAAATGAGCCCAAAAACCTTAGTTTTAGCATATAAATACAATCTTATGCCTCCAACTCCAAAAGCTAGCTAGGAAGAGAGTCTTTTCACCACCACACTTCAAAAAACCTCTTTTCAATATTCACACACAGCAGCTAGCACGATTTTTAAAACCTCTCTCTAGTGATCTTATGGCAAAATTCATCTATCTCATTCCAAGAAACGTTTTTTAAAACATTCTTTCAAAGCTTTTCAAGAACATATTGTATTTTGGAGCTGTGATTACTAATGTTTATTGAGCTCTTTGATTTCCTTTGAATCTCATTGAATATTTTTGTGTAGGCACTGAGGGGCCAATTAAATACTCGAATCTAAAATCCTCAAGTAAGGTGAGTCTCTCACAATGAATATTATCTTGTTTGAAAGAATATGAGCATGCTTTGTTTATGTTTTGTTGTTCTCGTGTAAATCTAGTTCCAATACATGTTTAAGACTTTTATTTGATGTGTTTAATTTAATCCTTAGTGTTATATTCTGTTCTAATTGCAGAGTTAAATGAATGATTGACTTAATGAACAGGTTTGCTTGGTTGTGTGTTGTTCTTGATTAGATTTATATTTTATGCATGCATAGGATTTTTTATTTGATATGTTAAACTTAATCTTTTGTGTTCAATTCCATTCTAAGCATGAAGTTAAATGAATATGTGAATGAGTATGTTTTGTTTTGTATTTTGGTGTTCTTGAGTAATATGAGATCCTATGCATGATTTGTTTTTATTTGTTTATCTTTGTTTACCTTTAATCTGATTTGTTTTTAGTATTGTTTAAAGGGCTGAATTGATATATTAATGGATGTGGATTTGATTGAATATGTGAAAAGGATCTAGATTTGTGTTTCTATGTCAACTGTCGATATGCACATGCATGGTCGAAGGTGCGTACGCAGTTTGAACTAGAAAAGGCCGAATCCATGTTTTGATTGTTTGATATGATTACTTTAATATTTCTATGTTTAATTAGTATGTTTGACACCACCGCACACCCTTGATGCGATGGTCACTCCACAAATATAAGTGCTTGTGAGGTGTGGGGGGCAAGGGACAGGATTCAAGTCTCCAAAAAGGAGTTTCACAAATATTTACACTTAGATTAGGTTAGAGTAGAATTCTTTTTTGTATCAAAAAAAAAAAAAAATTTATTCTGTTTGACTATATTTATGTTAGAATATTTTAATTAATTCCTTGCCATTATTTCCTCTCTTAACTTTTCCATGATATTATATTTGACATGTTTAAAATATGATGTTTCCTTATTTATGCATGATTAGATTTTTGTCTAATTTGATTTGTAAGTAATTGGTATTAGACTTGATATACTTGATTAATTTTTTTATTTTCCTGTGTTTTTTCTTTTAATAATTGCATAATTAGTCTCATAAAAAAAAATAATTGCACGATTAGGAATCTTGGGTTTTGTTAATAATATCCTTCTTTAAATATAACCTATCAACATTAGTAAAGGTTGGCCCACGAGCTGAGTGAAGTTGGATGTCTAACACTTTTTCATTCTTATACCCTAATTCCGGACTTAGTTTCTATATGTAGACCCATGTAAGAGGCCCAAATTGGTTCCTGGACCTAGCAGGTGACGACCCGCAAAAAAAAAAAAAAAAAGGCGGGCCATGGAACCCGCAAGTGCGAAGCAATGCACTCACAGAAAGTCATAAATGTACTTTGTTTTAAAACTAAGGAGAAAGAGAAAGAAACCTTCTAATTAATTATTGATGAGATTAGTTGTTTTTTATTATATTGTTTTAGAACTCATATTTTGTAGGCTTCTTTGTAGTTTTTTACTGCTATTTAGTGTGGTATATACTGTAGTGATAAAATAAAATAAAAGTCAATGATGATTTCAGAGTGTTTTCCTTTTCTTTTTTTTTCTTTTTTTTGAAATATAGAAACCCAATTAAAGATAACTAAATATTGATAAATGGATGTTTGTTAGCCTACTTTTATTTGTTTAATCACATTCTCTTTATGCAGATACTTACAAATTATTTCTTTAATTTCATCAAGATAATTAAATGGGTGTTTGAGATTGGGGTCTTCATATTTGGTTGTAAGAATGGGTGGTCGATGAAGTGTTTGGGAAGTTGCTTAAATTTATGTAATTTCATAATATGAAAGTATTTTATGTTTTAAATTCTTATTAGAGATTTCAAAATCATTTGATCAGTTTAAAAAAATAAAGTATACATTTTACAGTAAATATTATAATATCTTATAGCCTCATAGAAATGTCGAAAACTATGTAGTTTCAACCTCAAAATTTTATATTAATAAAACAATTCCACTCAATATTTGGAAACCAATTCTAGGACAATTTTTTATTGTTATTTTTATAAAATAAGAATTAAGAAGATCAAGCTTCAAAGCATTCAACAATATTGTGGGCAAACATAAATATTATACAATAAAATGAGTATACAATAAAATTTATTTCGAATAAAATTATAAAGTATCCGTGGATCGTGCAGGACATTATCTAGTTTGATATAAAAGAAAGAGAGTGTCACCTAGAAAGAAGAAATATTTATTCAAATATATAACCAAAAGGAAATTATAATAAGGAAGCAAAATGAAATTCTAAATTTGTACAAATGTGTCACTCAAAAACCACCCCATAAAGATTGGCAACTTACGTACAGCCAAATGAGAGTTTGTATTATAGCCAATGCTCCAAATGATTGCCAATTGGTTCCTTAACCTCTCCCCCCATCTCTCAGAGACTATAAACAATGGCTCAATAATAAATAAAGGCTCAGGAGATACACTTACGAAACTACCCTGCACAAGGAAAATAAAAAATAAAAATAAAAAGCATTTACAGTATGTGTGCTTGATTTTGTCATAGTCTAAATTCCAAATCATTACAAAATGAGAGGATCCTCAGCTCACCTCAGTTACAATCTTTGAGTAACACACGAATAAATTATAGCAAATTTTTTTTTTTTTTTTTTTTTTTGGTAACATATTATAGCAATTTTGAATTTTAAGGAAATGTGATCTCAATTTTAATTTGAAATGAAGGTCCAAAAGTCGTGTGTGAAAAATAATTGCACAACGAAGTGTGCAAACGACATTCTTGTGCTATTTACAAAGCCCTTGGTTTCTAGTTTCTACTAGCATCCAAGAGCCACTCCCATTCATGTTATTCCCTGCCATTGCGTATTTCTTGTTTTGCCCTTGCCATTGTTTATTCCCAACTGAGTGCCAACAACTGAAAAATCATATTATCTACAAGCTTCTTGTTTCTAGCCGAAGTGGACAATGCAGGGTACATCCAGACGCAGACAATCATGAGTTGTTACAATGTATTTATGTCATATCTGAACCATGATACCAAGAAAGAGCATTGAAAAAAAATACTGCACTGTCATTATACGAATTTCTCGCACCAGAACTTCTGCGATCATGCATGTAGAAATTACATTGAGCACAATGATCATGTATGTAGAAATTAAAATCACATTTGTCCGTTCTATAAACAATGATCATGTATGTAGAAATTACATTGAGCACAATGATAGATCAAATCTTTGCAAAATCCCTTACAGACTTTACATTTACGAGAGTCTTTAGTTTTCTCTATGAAAGTAAGGGGATGTGGGTGACAATCAACTTTATAAGCACCTCCAAACTTGTAATTTGGGTAATCCCCAAAAATACATTCGATATGAGTAGGATAATTGCAATCTGCACAGTAGTAGAACCAATGCTTTGGATCTCGTTCTTCTTCACAAATATCACAGTAATATTCACCAGAGTCATCTTCGGCTGTATAATGAAGAGTGAAGGGATGCTCATGTTGTTTGTACCTTATAGAATGTGGTAGTGTAGCACATTTGAAGTCCAAAGCAAATTCACAAGTGGTACAACGGAATATTGATAAAGTTTTAGAATCACAACAACTACAACTCTGAAGAGATTTATTGCCAGAGGCAAGAAGAAGACGATGCTCATGACCATGGTGGGTAAGAATGTCTAAGATCAAACTACATTGAACATCAAGATCAAAATGGCATTTCTCACACCGATAGACGAAGCCATTGCATCTTTGAAGACATGCATTGCATAAAAAAAAAGTCACCTGGTTCCGTTGGGAAAAGAGTGAGTGAGTGTCGATGAAGTGGGTGTCGCTTTCTTTTGGGCAATTTAGCACAAGATTCATGAAGAAAGAAGCTACAATTTACACAACTATAAAACGGAGAGAGAATGGCTTGTACACACCCATCACATTTTTCATTACTTAGAACCTCATGAGTAAACTTTAAGTCATGATTATGACTAAAATGAGCAATTTCTATGAATTGTTGAGTTCCATCCTCCCCAACATTGATTTTTTTAACTTCAAAAGTTCCAATGATTTCATCGTGCTCTAGACCCTCATCTTTAAGTTCTTGTAAATCTGTGTCCTCCCTATTTTCCTTGACCATAGCACAATCAAGGTGGGCAACAAAATCACATCTAGAGCAATAGTAAAGTCCAAAGCGTGTTTCCACTTTTTGAACACAAAGTTGACAAAATCGAGAGTCGGATTCATGGAGTTCAAGAGAAGAATGGGTGAGGTGGAGGAGGTGTCTGTGACGTGCAACTTTGATTTTTTCTGGGAAATGAGCACATTTGTTATGAATCCAGAAGCCACACGAGGAACATAGATTAGGCACACCTTTGTCTTCTTTGCCACAAAGGTCACAAGTGAACGTGATCAATTTGCAAATGGGAGTTAATGGATGGTCATGGAATTCGGCTTCAAGTTCTAAAACACCACATTTTATGTGAATGTTAAAGTCACAACGATAACAACAATAACTATATTCCCAACAAAATTCTTTGCAAACAATGCATTTGCTATTTTCTTTCTGGAGATAGCCTGTCGATTCATCAATGAGAATAAGAGGATGAGCTGGATGCAAGGGATGGTGCAACCCAAGGGGTAGTTCTGCACATAATTTATGATGGTAAAACTTCAATTCATTGCATTTCATACAACTGTAGCTAGGACCGAATATTGGTTCCCGACACCCATAACAAGGAAGTCCCATTCTCTCGTCTTTATTAAAGACCAAAGGATGGTCTGAGTGGGAAAAATGTTGAAGCTCCATCTTCTATCACATGCACAATCACAAACAGCATCCAATTTTTTAGGGGAAAAAAAGGACTTAATACAGCAAGGCTGGGTGCTAACCCAAAACCCAAATCTAGAGTTTAGAAAAAAAAATTTTAAAAATTAAAAATTAAAAATTAAGAGAGAGAGAGAGAGAGAGAGAGAGAGAGAGAGAGAGAGAGAGAGAACAAGAGGCTTAAGAATTGCTTTTGATTCTAGTAGCATTTTTTTTTTTTTTTTTATTGTTTAATTTCGATGTAAAAACACCGATTGTAACGTCTGCATGTGAGATTGAGGTGGGGGATTGGTGGTTCTGGGATTTTAATAAAGAATAAAGGCTTTTTGGGGTTCATACATTTAAGGAGTATGCAGAGAACTTGGGTGCAACTAGCAGCACATGATCTGATTGATTTGGGCTATAATAGAGGGATTTTAGAATGAAAAATTGGACGCAATTGTTTAAAATGCATGGGGTCCTAGAAAAAAGGCATGGGGTTGTTAAATTGGGGGTGGGTACTGGGTATTTTGTCGGCTTATTTAGTTGTCAAAGATATTGTTGCTTTTTTGTTTTGTAGCGTAAAAAGTGGAAGGAAATATAAGAGTTAAAGATAATGACATAGATATGATTTTTTTTAATTTTATAAAATAAATTTAAAAAAATAAAACTTGTGGAATTTAATCAAAAGGGATGCACCTAACAAGCTAGGAATAAATATTAAGAACAACGACAGTTCCAATTATGTCCATAATTGAACCCCCAATACTTGTAACTAAAAATGTATAATTTGTTTTACTTTCTTCTATTTATGTCAATTGGCATCATTTGTTAAAAAGTATCTAACTCAAATTTAAGTTTACCTTTATTCAATATATGAAAGAGTGCAGCTAAATTTACCTTCATATTTAATATGGTTAATTATTTATGTCAGCCATTACAATTCAAAACAACAAAGTTAATCAACAAAACCTTCAGTAGAAAGTTTAGTTGTAAATGTTGTATGGGGATACAAAAAATGAAAGAGTAGTGTCTTTTAGAGTTTCACATAAATGTCACACAAGCATGGAAGCAATAAAATGCTACTATATTGAACATCCATATGAAATTTTTTATTTTTTTTTTTTTGGTATAAGTATCTATATGAAAAATTTTAAGCAAGCAAAACAACCTACCAATTATGAATAGCAATAGAAAAACACACATACATATGAACAAATTTGCATAAGCAACTATTAATACTTACAAGAAGAAGAATTCAATTTTGGCTTCAAAACACACCAATGGAAGCTTCTAAGTTAGTCTCAACTTCAATTTTGTTAAACCTAAGTTCGTGTGAAACTTATAACTCCTACTATACATAAGATTATTATGTCATTGTGCCATATAAAGAGAAGTAAGTAGGCAATGTGGAAGGCATTTATGCTTGCTTGCCAAATTAAACTTACAACTCATGTAAAACAAGCTTTCTTGCCAGATTAAACTTATGAAGCAATTTGGCAAAACATTTATGCTTGCTTGCCAACTTAGACTTATAACTCATGTGGAACAAAAGAGACAAGTAGGCAAATCATTGATACTTGCTTGCCAACTTAGACTTTACAACTCATGTGGAACAAAAGAAGCAACTAGGCAAAGCATTGATGCTTGCTGGCCAACTTAAACTTATAAACTTCTCTCTCTTTTTTCCTTTTTTTTTTTCTTTTTTTATCCATGTCCAAACTTCATACTAACATAGTAACATTTACTTTTTCTTTTTTGTTTGTAAACATGTTCATACTAACATTTTATTTTTTCATTCATTTATAAGATTTTATTTATGCATCTCTATCTAGCTACACATATGAAACTCTATCTCTTATGTTGCATTTGAATGATGAATTTTGAGGTGGAATTTACAAAAAAAATTGTACTTAGGACATTTTTAATATTAATTTTTATTGTACATGTTAATAAGAAATGCAATTCAAAAATTTTGTAGAATTTTAGACTTTAGATTTCAAAGCATTCAAATTCAAAGTTCAATTTTTATGAAGGAATGCATCATATATAAATGCTACCAACATTCAATTTTTATGAAGGAGCGCATCATTTATAAATGCTACTAACATTAATCTTGTCGTACCACCAACCAAATCACCATTTCATTTGCTGCAAAACTATACATATATGCTAGGGGCATCCAAACTTTTTAAATTGTCAAACTTTACCCTTATATTTCTGTTTAATTTTGAAGTATATTGGTGCCCCCAAAATTTTCTTATTTCTTATACGACCCATTTAAGTTTGTTTATATAATCTTTCTTACATTGGACCCCTAATCTTGAAATTTTAGTTCCACCCTTAACCACTTTTCATACTGTCGCCGACACTACGTCGTCACAACTACCCTCACCATTATTATTAGTACATCTTTAATATTTAATCTGAATAAAAAATAGATATTTTTGAAATGCAAAATATCCTAATGAACACAGGCCGAAGTGAACTGCAGTATGTGTGTGGGCCGAAATGTGTATGAGGATTTAAACCCAAAGAAAAGACCTAGGCTGATTTTAAGAGTGGGCTAGCCGAAGGTTGGGTTTTAAGAAGCAAATATGGGCCCAGGGTGAGTTTCGGACCTGGTCTAGGCTCTAAAAGTTGATGGGCCTGCTCGGTGTGGGCTAACCTCGCTTGAGAGAAGCCCAGTGGATTGGGTTGGATCAGGCCCAACCCAAGGATAAACGGGTAATGCACCAAACGACTGGGTCGGGTCTAACCCGACCCGTTTATATTTCAGACTCCAGCCCCTCTCTATTCGAACTCTATCTAACTCTCCCAATCGGACCACCATGGTCGAGAAACCTCAAGCTCCTCACCTCCACCACCGGCGGTGGTTCGCACTTCGATCATAACCTCGCTCAAACTTCGATCTAGACCCATCTCTCTTCCTTTCTCACACTTCGATCTCAACAGAATGGAGTTTCCATGCTCCTCCGTGGTAAACACTAACCACCACCACCACCACCATGAGGTGGTCTCCTCCTCTCGGCGTCTTGATCTCTCTCTCTCTCTGAGTTCTCAAACCCAAAACCCACTCTCCCTAACCGATTCTCTCTCTCAAGCTCAACTTTTCGATCTAACCCCTAGGAAGGCTCTACACAGCGCGTGTACAACGAATCGGTGGTGTGGAGGCCTAGGCGATCACGGATCGACCATGATAGCATGTTCTTGTATAAATTAGCATCATAGAGACTGTGTGATTCTGTGACTGTGGGTGTACTGTGTACAGTGGTGAGATGCTACCATATACGAGAAAGAAATAAAACAGAAAAAAATAAAAAGGGTTTCGGATTTACACATTGGATGCACCCTCTTTATTTTAGGTTTCTTGTTCTCTTTGCTTTGATGATTGCTGGCTGTATTGTGTTGGTTTCCTCTGGCTTCATGCTTGTGGTTACCTCCGTGGGTGTTTGGCTGAAGAAAAAACACAAAGGACAAGTTAAAACTCAAGCTAAAACAAAACCAAAAAAAAAAATGAGTAAAGGAAAAAAAGAGAAGAAACTCATGTTTTCTGCATCTTCTGTGCTCTGGTTCTATGCTGTTATTTCTCTCTGCCCAAACCGTGAAATTTCTGAATGATGAGGTCTCTCCCCTTGTCTGAGGTGAGGACAGTGTGCACGAAGGTGTGGGAGTGAGGCCGGGAGGTGTGTGCTGCTGGCAGAGGGAATTCTTCCATCTGATGCTGCGGCAATGAAATTCCATCTCTTTTCTTATATCCATTCCTTTTAATTGCGAAGAAACAAGGTGACACTCACCCAATTAAAAGTAAAATATTTATCGCCGCTTGTTTGGCTACAATTGGTTATTTTTTTTATTAAATGTACTGTAGATAAAGATAAAAGTTAGTTAAAATAATTTAGTAGGATCTATAAATAATACCAAAAAATACAATAGAACCATAAATAATAACAAAAATAAACTAACTTTTTAATTTGGAACCAAACGCACACTTTTTAAAGTGATTTTTCACAAGACCAAAATTTAAAAAATGTGAAACTTTCAGACCAAATTAAAAATAGTGATAAGTATCTCGTGACAAATTCAAATAATTTCTTCAATTAAACTGTGTCTCCTAGTATTTTCAAGATTAACTTTTATCCAAAATTGGGTTTATTAGAGCAACTTGAAAACTTTGGTAAAACATCATAACGAAGTTTTTAGCAATGATATTTTCTAGAAAATGAAACATTTTTCAAAATTCATTTTTTATAAAACTATCTCATTTTTTAATGTTTGGTAGCAACTTTAAATGAGTTGAAAAACAATCTCCTAATTTCCCTTGTTTAGCTTGTTGTGAGATAGAGTTGTTTTCTAAAAAAATTTAATGGAAAAAAATGTCTAAAAATAAGTCATACTTTTTATGTTGACCAAAGATAATTTTCCTTTGACTCATCTTTTTTTATGCTACTAAACACAGAAAACTATCTTTACGCAAGGTTTTCCATCAAAACAAACGGAGTGTTATAAAACAAAGCACATTTTCCAATGAGAAGCCCTAACTGGCAAATTTCATATTTTCATAATGATTCAATCAATTCGGGTTTGATTTTTGCCTTTAAATAAAAAAAGTGAAATGACTTTCAATATTTTTAATGCAAGGTTAAAATAAGTTTGTGAGATTCTTAATTTTAAATTTGGATTCCTAGTAAAATTCAAGGCCAGACAAAATATAGTATTGACAACTATCAAATGAACCTATTCGAGCATGATATAAAGGCCCAATCCATTAACTTTAGAATACCCGAAAACCCCGAGCTCAATAACAAGTAGTAGGCCACACCAGTCCAGAAATCAGTTATAGATCAAGGACCTGACTAGTCAGTAACAATAATGTATTGGGGGAAATCGCCTGTTGAGAACCAATTGGCAGCAAGTGCAAGTTTCAAGATAGTCACATCTATCTTAAGGAGTGGGTCCCATCTGGTCAGGAATATATCCTAGAAGGGCACACTCATCTAAAAAGCCTTTCCACCATCATGACAATCCTACTAAGGGAAGTCTATAAATAGGGGCCGAAGGAGTGAGAAAGGGGGTTGGAAAAATCAGGGTGAGAAAGACACACAAAAGAAAACTATGAGGATTAACTAAAGATGAGGAACTCACTTCCAAGCTTAAGCCTTCTCGGGAGATACATTCAAGGTAGAAGAATATGAACTAGGACAGAAGCTCTTTCACTTGGGCAATCGGATTGGCCTCAAGAGGTTTTCCTATTGTAGAAAACTCTTTACCCACATTATACAAATAAATTGGGGACTTGACATCAAAGCCCACAAGGTAATTTGGGCCCGAGGGCTTCACAGAACCAGTTTCATATCATTTATAATAATGTGTATGTGAAAAGAATCATGAGCACGAAGCCCAATTTGAGTATATATATATATATATATATGTGTGTGTGTGTGTGTGAAATTTTTAACAATAAAATA